>NC_037288.2:10000000-11200000 GCF_000002775.5 Populus trichocarpa
AGGAAAGGAAACAAAACAAAACAAACAAAAGTTAGATAAAATGAAAAGTGAAAAGAGAAAATAAAATAAATATTATAATTTATACAAGAATTTACCTCCCCTGCAACGACGCCAAAAACTTGACACGACCAAAAGATTGATGTCTTCTCCCAAGTGTAAGAGTGTCGAAGTAATAAATAACCCGGAATGACCGGGGTCGAACCATAGGGAGGTTAACTGTATAAACTACAAATAAAGAAATAGATAATAACAGAATAGGAGTTGAAAAGAGCTTTAAGATGTGATATTGATATAAGGATTAAACAAAGATTAAAATTTTTTTGTCAAGGTTAGAGGAACCACTAATGGTATTTCAAACAAGTATAGTATAAACTCTTTTTATTACTCAACTGGAAACCACACACAAAGGAGGTTCCAATCGGATTATAAATTGTTAACATGATTACATTAGTTATCTTATTCGGATAATGCTAATACTTGTAATGTTGTCAGGTATTCATGATTATAACTTATGTTAACAACAAATCAAGTTCCATTCATAGCACAGGTGTCGGTTATACCATACGGTTGGGCTATGAAAGTGCCAAGTATTTGTTGTACCAAGGGATATACAACATAAATCTAGATGAACCATTTAACAAGCAAAGTATTAAAAGTGAACAAGATAACAAATACAAAACATGTTAGTATCAAACATTAAAGTCCATGTTGAGTTTATACTATACTTATTCTTACACCATTAGTGTAACCTTTTCACCTTGACATAATAAACTTAGCTAAACATAATGAAAGAGAGAAACATAAATAAACAAGATAAGAACATAAATAAGATATAAGTTAACTAAGTAAATGAAAGGAAATGAAAAGCATAAACAAGAGATTAATATAAACAAACTTAAGCATTACAAAAATATAAAGAGAGGGAGCAAGAACATGATCTTGATCTGAAAACCAAGATGCCTAAATGCATGGTAAATGCCTCCTTTTATAGGCTAAAATTTGGAACTATTGATTTGATGACTAATTGTTGAATGGGTGGCCACATCTTGACTTGGTGACAATCCTTATCTTTTTGTCTAAACAAAGCATCATTGCTAATGTCAGAATTTACAGATTGTCCTCATAAAAGTTCTAGGAAATTGTCTCAGATTTCCAACAAAAAACGAATCAGTGCATTTGGACTTCTAGAACTCAAGATATGGGCTGAACACTGAACAGTGTCTGGGCTGCAGGATAGATTCCGACTTCTCCGTTGTTGCTAAGATTTGGACTTCCAAACAGTAGAATTGAGTCTTGGACTCCTATGAATGTTTTAGGCCTATGTCTTAGCTTTCTAGCCATATAAACCAAATTGAAATCCAAGATCTACAGCTCCAGATATGACCCAATGACTGAACAGTGTTCCAGTTTGGACTGAACCAACATCTCTTTTCTAAGCTTGCCCCTCTCTTTGTCTTGTCAATTTCAGTAGTTAAACTCATCAATCAATCCTTTGATTTATGTGATAGGCCTGTATTTAAGATGAACATTTACCATAAATTAAAGGTATCTTATAGTGTCAGACTTGTTATTATAAAACATGATTTAGTTAGGGAGTTATAGATACTTCAAGTGCAAAATAATGATATAAAACCTTGATAAAAATGCACTTTTAAGTACTAATCAGTTATGTTCAGAATTGATTGGGTGAATTAATTCGATTTTATAATTACAATTTAATCTTTTATGTTATTTTGCTCTGAGTTATTTTTTAGTGTTTTATGTATCCGTTATAGATTCTGCATTCATTTGCCTCTTGTTTTTGTTTTTTGGGTGAGTGGGAAATCTTTAATATGCATGTAATATAAATAATTATGTTTGTTAATTATATGATGAGTACAACTAGTTAATTTCTTGAATATTTATATGTGTTACTTTATTTTTCGAGTAATCATCTATTCTTGAATTTACACTCGCATTCTGTTGAATTAAATTTTATTTGATATGATATTTGTTTGCTTTGATAATTATGTGAATATCTATTATGTCTTGATATAGGACTTTTCAGAAACGTCATGCTAACAAAGAGTAGGTAGTCTATGTGCACAAAGTATTTTGTATATCGAACTGGTGAGAGAGGCACCAACCTGTGGTGACTGATCCTCCCGCAGTGGTCACCTTTAGGTTTTAATTGAGTTTGGGTTTCGATAATGTCATAAATATTATGGATTATTTGCTTAGCTTTATCCAATGATGAGAATTTTTGAATTGTTATTTGATTTTATTGGTTTTGAAGAATATAATATTATGAAAAATATTGAACCGCTGCAAAATCTATATATAATTTATTTTGATATGTAAGTTTTGAGGCTTAACGTAGGTAGGGTATCCTTACAACACCACTCATGTGTTGCCAGTCATGTACCCGGGATTCGGGTCGTGACAATTTTGGTCCTAAAAGCTTCAATTATTAAACAAAAATAAATAATCTTTTTTCCAAATCAAGCATCAATGGAGTGTCATTTTTTTTCCTTGACACTGCAAGCACCCTATATAAACCCAACTGAAACAAACCATCAAGATTGATCCTAAAACAACCCAATTTAAAAGCAATAAAATGAAGAAAAAAAACATTAAGTTTAAGTTTATTACAATCCACAATATTATTTTGTCTTGAGCTCCTACGAAAGCTCAAGAACTTTAAGTTTATTCGTAATATTTGTTTATCCATGATATGAGCATAAATATCATTATTAATTAATAATTTGTTTGCTTACTTTCTAACCCAAGCACTTATAAAACCTATACAAGCAATAATTAATAATCAACAATCACTAATTATCACCTTTAAACAAATGAGATAATTTTAGCCTATTTATATAGTTTTTTATCTAAATAAAAGAAATCAGATGACATCTCTGTTATTATATAGGTAAAAACAAAACCTCATAAAACTCGTTTATATCTTTTTTTATTTCTACTATGTTATATTAGTTCTTTAAAATTTATAAAGGAATATTTTGAGTTATTTGTTAAAAATAAATAAATTTGAATATTTATCGAATAAACATGCTTGTTTTTAAATATTAAGGATTGTATACGAAGTTTGATGATTTTGATTATATTAGCATGTTTGGTTCTTAAAGTGTATAAAAGAAATATAAGGGATCATGGGGTTTCTCAGTTGGTTCTTAATTCTTTTAGTTTTGTCGCACGTGTGCGGCGTCGCGGCGATCGTCCACCCACAAATGTAATGGATAAATATCTGGTAAATGTGGGGAGACAAGGAATTCGTTGTCTCTTAGCGGTGAAAAATAGAATGAGAGTCGCCACCTAGTATTTTGGTCACTAGGAACCCTAACTGGTCTCAGAGATTGGGTACGAAGACTGGTTGCGTAAAGGGAAGGTATTAGCACCCCAAATACGCCCTACCTAAGGTAAGCTGCATTGTTTTATTGTCTGATAAAAAAAAATCTAAAGTCTTATCATGTTGGTCCGTCTATGGTTCAAGAAAAGCCCTCCTCAGTAAGGAGGTTCTTATCTTATGAGGCGAAACTTAACCGGTCTAATGTCTATAAAAGAACTACCTTTTTAATATCAGGATTACATTTTACGTATAAATTCGTAATCCCAGACATTAAAACAAAACAAAATATTTTTTTTGATTTTTTGAAATATTGGCCAAAGTTCTCGTGACTTTAATAAAATGGTTATTAAAGCCAAAATGCATGCTAAAATAATATATATTTTTAAAGTTTTCTTTGTTGTATAAAAATATGATATGATTTTTTTAGCTTTGAGAGACTTGGCCGTATGCATGAAAACAAAAGTTTTTTTTTTTTTGAAAAAAACCGGGTATTTTTAATACCGGATTTGTATTTTTACGATATAAAAATACAGACCAATATTAGTTAAAATGACGTAGAAAAATCCATGGGAAAATCACAATTTTCAAAAATATATATAATAAAAAAACACAAAAAAACAAAAAGGGAGAAAAAAATGAAATGGACTGGGCTGTATTGGCCCAACTACAAGGCTGGACTCAGCCCAGCCGCGTGGGCTGGGCTGATGTTCCAGCCTTTAGTTAATAGGGCTGGACTCAGCCCACCCGCGTGGGCTGGGCTGATGTTCCAGCCCGAAACGAAAAGGGGTTGGACTCAGCCCAGCCGCGCGGGCTAGGCTGATGTTCCAGCCCGGAGCAAAAAAGAGCTGGACTCAGCCCAGCCGCGCGGGCTGGGCTAATGTTCCAGCCCACTGGAGAAGGGAAGAAACCCATGTAGCCGGTCACTGTGCGCATGCACAATAACCGGCTAATTATTTTCTTCTTGCATGCAGAACGTGCACAGTGCACGTTCTGCAGGCAAGAAGATAAATTAGGACTGGTGGCTAGGGGGGAAGAAGAAGATTACCTGAGGCGGTGATCTCGGGCGGTTGAGCTGGCGATGACGGTGGTTGTTCTCGGGGGCGCTGCGGTGGCGATGAAGGTGAGACCCACTGACAGCAGTAGCGCTTCTTCTCCACTGTGCAGAGACACCAGTCGGCGTTTCCTTCCCTGCCGGTTTTTCCTTTTTATCCTTTTTCTTCCTTCTCCCCGACTGTCTCTCTCGGTTTCCTTGTCGATATCCCCGGTTTTTTGGTTTCTCTGTTTTGGTTGTTCCTCTCTCTCTCTCTCGGTCGGTTTCTCTCTCTTTCGGTTTCTCTCCCCGTTTGCTGCCGTTCTCTCCTCTCTTTTTTTTCCTTTTGGCCCTCCCCTTCTTTCTTCTGCACTCGGATGGTATTTATAGGGGCAGGGGAGCGGGAACGACCCTGCCCCATCCCATTGCCGCCCATGCATGGGGTGCACGTCGCCTGCTCTGCCATGGCGCCGACAGCGGTGGCCAATGGAGGCGTCGCTTGCGGGACACAGCTGCTCTGGCATCTCATCTTGAGATGGGTGGCGTCTGACTTCGGCTCTAAAGCATGTGGGAGGAAGAGACAAGGGAAGAAACAAGGAATAAAAAAACAAAACTTCTCTTCCCCTGTTGCATGTCCAGGGGAAGGAGAAGGAGAAACAGTGCCGTCTAAAAACGGCACTGTTTTGTTTTTGTTTTTTTTTTTTTTTGGAAAATGCATGAAACGGCGTCGTTTTTTCCAAAACGCGCCGTTTCATTTAAATGGAAACTGGCGCCAAAGTGCCAGATTTCACGCCAGTCCTTCAATTTGCGCACTTTTCAGTTTTGGTCCTTGGTTTTGGATTTCTTCAATCAAGTCCCTAATTGGCCATCAAACCTCTATATTTATGCAATTAAGCCCCCGATTTGACCAAATTAACTCTAAAAAATTATAATTTGACCCCAAAACTTTAATTTCTTCCAATTAAAGCCCAAATTAACTCCAAAATCAATTTTTCTTACAATCCAACCCTCCATAAATTCAATTAAACCTTCAATATAATTTAATTGAGTCCACCAACATCTAATTTTGGACTTTTCTTCCTCAAATTGAATTTTCTTTGTCAACAGGGCTATCATCAGTCAATGAAATACTGCCAAATTTTAATTTTTGTATTTTTAAACCTCCCCAACCAAATTTTGACTATTTTCTGAGCGTTCTGGCATCCTCTTTTTATATTTTTTGATAATGTTTTTTTATTTTTTTAAGAGGAAAAAAAATGTGAATTGGGAATAACCCAAAAATGGGTTATGACAGTTGCCCCTCTCTTTACAATACTTACGAAACAAAGATTTTGCGTAGTAAGTTTTGTAAAGAAGAAAAAAAAGAAAAAAAGAGAATGATCACATTATCTTGGGCAACCTGCCCCTTTTGAAAAAAAAATGGTCTATTTTCATGGGCGACCAGCCCACACACTCACACTTACCCTGGTCTATTTTCATGGGCGACCTGCCCAAGTAGAAAAATGAAGAGTGGTCTCATTGTAATGGGTGACCTACTCAGATAAAAAAAATATGGAGAATGGTCGAGTTGTAATGGGTGACCTACCCAAAAATGGAAAAAAGGAAGAGTGGTCGTGTTGTAATGGGTGACCTACCCAGGTGGAAGAATGGTCTCATTGTAATGGGTGACCTACCCAGATAAAAAAAACATGGAGAATGGTCGAGTTGTAATGGGTGACCTACCCAAAAATGGAAAAAGGAAAAGTGGTCGTGTTCTAATGGGTGACCTACCCAGGAAAAATGTTGGTGAGGGCTCAAAGGCGCACTCGAAAGGAAGTAGGGTTAGAAAACGCACTACCCAAGATATGGTGGCTCAAAGGCGCACTCAGAAGGAGGTAGGGTTAGAAAACGCACTACCTAAGAAATGGTGGCACAAAGGTGCACTCGGAAGGAGATGAGGGCTCGAAGGCACACTCGAAATGAGGTAGGGTTAGAAAACGCACTACCTGAGAAGTGAGGGCTCAAAGGCGCACTCAAAAGGAGGTAGGGTTAGAAAACGCACTACCTAAGGGATGGTGGCTCAAAGGCGCACTCGGAAGGAGATGAGGGCTCGAAGGCACACTCGAAAAGAGGTAGGGTTAGAAAACGCACTACCTGAGAAGTGAGGGCACAAAGACGCACTCGAAATGAGGTAGGGTTAGAAAACGCACTACCCAATAGATGGTGGCTCAAAGGCGCACTTGAAAGGAGGTAGGGTTGGCAAACGCACTACCTAAGAGATGGTGGCTCAAAGGCGCACTCGAAATGAGGTAGGGTTAGAAAACGCACTACCTGAGAAGTGAGGGCTCAAAGGCGCACTCAAAAGGAGGTAGGGTTAGAAAACGCACTACCTAAGGGATGGTGGCTCAAAGGCGCACTCGAAAGGAGGTAGGGTTGGCAAACGCACTACCTAAGAGATGGTGGCTTAAAGGCGCACTCGAAATGAGGTAGGGT
The DNA here is from genome assembly GCF_000002775.5 of Populus trichocarpa. Lineage (NCBI taxonomy): Eukaryota > Viridiplantae > Streptophyta > Magnoliopsida > Malpighiales > Salicaceae > Populus > Populus trichocarpa. The sequence goes on from NC_037288.2 coordinate 10,006,849, forward strand.
TAGAAAACGCACTACCTGAGAAGTGAGGGTATAAAGGCGCACTCAAAATGAGGTAGGGTTAGAAAACATACTACCTGAGAAGTGAGGGCATAAAGGCGCACTCGAAATGAGGTGAGGGCACAAAGGCGCACTCGAAATGAGGTAGGGTTAGAAAACGCACTACCCAAAAGGTGATGATGAAACACAGATCTGATAATGTTGAAAGCAGTGCATTATGCTCAATATGCATGTATACTTACCTGAGAAATATAGGTCCCCATTTCTTCATGGTGTCTTTCTTTTCTCAAAAGTTGGAGTGTTGGCAATAGACTTCGATGGCTTTTTCGCTCTTGCTTACTCGAGTCATCTCTTGTGACCTTGACCTCTAGAAAAGACTTGATATCATCATACTTCTTTGTCCTCCGCCCTTTTATCTCAAGGGTTGCCAATTTTGCCCAACATTTTCCTTAAGAAGGGAATCATGGAGCCAACCCTACCATGCATTTTTTTATTGCCCCCCAGCTTGATCATGCCCCCAAGTATTTAATTCGGGTTTGGGGATGAGGCTATATGAAGGAAGATTTGGTTTTCGACAAGAGTTGTTTTCATGCGGAATTTTTTTGGAATTTCAAAGTTATTCCAGACACAAAAATTATTTTGACATTGATTCAAAGCAAACTCATTTTGAAGAAATTCAAGTGATTCCTATGGAGAGGTTTTCAGATGTGATGAAAACTTTTTGTTTTGCTTTTGACGAAAATGTGAAGTGACATTTGGTTGGTCAAAAAGGTTTCAGATTTAATTTGAGGGTTTCAAAGAACCAGTGTTCAAAGCATTCACTTTATTTGCATGAATAATGATTTGGTTCGTATGAGAAAGCACTGCCTACCGATCCAGATTGCTTGCCTTTGATCAGAAAGGGCTTGATTAGGCACGTAATGTAGGCTTGGGCTGTTGGTTATGAAGAAAAAGGATATTTACAAACTCAAAAGGTGTTTAAGGGATTTCAAGACTAAGGATCACTTGTGCTTGTTTCCTGACCTTTTGTCTTTGGAAAATCTTCCCAAAATGGTCTATCGTGCCCCCCAGTGTTGGGCTTGAGATCTTTCTCTTTGTTTTTGTTTTCTTCATTTGGCCGAGCATCATCATATTGATTTTTTTTTTGAAGCTCAGATATTTTGGATTTTTCTTCATTGCCCCCAGTTTTGTTTGGGCACCTTTGATGATTGAGAATTTTCTTTTATGCCCCTAGTGTTGCTTGGGCACTTTTAATCATTGTTTTTCTTTTCTTTTCTTCTCGCACTTGCCCCCAGTGTGGGGTGTGATCCTAGCCAAGGTTATTTATCTCAAGAAAAGAGTTAGGCTCAAAAGGGGACTACAAAGGATATATTTTAGCCTCGTGAAATGATTTATAAAAAATAGCCTTTCCTCATTTCAAACTCATGCACTTAAGATCGGTAAGTCTTGCTTTCATGCGAGTATGCAAAATGATTTCTCATTATTCATTCAAATAAAACTCAACTTTGGAGTCACTTCATGGTGTTTTTTTTTTTTTGGTTTTCTAGGTGTATGATTACCTTCTTAAGAAATCACTTGAATTTTCAGTACTCGTTAGTTTTGAACAAACACCAAAATGATTTTTGTTTTTGTACTAAACTTTGAATTCTCGAAAATTCTTTGGAAGACAAGGAAAACACACTGAAGGATTCTTGGTGCAGTGGTTTTGTGAGTAAATATTGTGCTCAGAGTGTTATTTACATGAAACAACAACAAAAATGAAAACATGTCATGAACACAGGAAAACACTTGATCTTATTAACACGAAGGCTCTTTTGACAAAGAAAGTCTTGTTGCATTATGAGCCAAGTTACCAACAAGACTGAAACAAGTTAAAACAGACATGATCAAACAAAAGACAATAATAGGGCAGGCTTCATCCTTTCATTTTGGCAAATCCCCTCTTAGGTTAGCTTCCCCACAACAACTCTTGTAGAGGACTCCTTGACGATATGCACAAAAACTATGGTCGAGATCCGAGACCTTCAAAATTTATGCTGCCTCTTTCACACCCCACCTAAATCATTGGTGCTTCCAGATTTCCTGAACATCCCACCACTAGTGCATTTCTGATCTACCACTTCAAGCATGATTAGGTAGAGGGTTCGTGTTCACATTAGAAGTGTCTTCCAATTCTATCCACCCTGCCTTGATTAATTGCAAAAGTTTTCTCTTGAAGGCGTTGCAAGTATGGATACTATGTCCAGCAATACCAGCATGGTATTCGCAAGTGAGCTCTGGCTTGTACCAGCTGGGATAAGATGGTTGCACCAGCGTCAAAGGTTCGGGAGCTACTTGCCCGATGCTTAATAACTTCTGGTACATTTCATTCAGGGGGAGCGGTAATGGAGGTAGTTGTTCTTGGACCCTTTGGTAATTTCCAATTTGGCTTTTGGCTTGAAAGGGCTCAGGTTTTTTGATGTTGGCAATTTGGGATAGAGTGTGGTAGTTTTGGGATGAGTTTTTCCTACCCTTGTAGCCATCTTCAACATGGTTGACCTCCTTCCTTTCAAAGCCTCTTTTCTCGATGGGTGCAGAAATTCTACCACTCTTAACGCCTTGCTCTATGCGTTCGCACACTACCACAACATCAGTGAATTGTTGAGCCGAACTACTCATCACATGCTCGTAATATGGCGCTTTAAGTGTGTCGGCAAATAAAGTAAGCATCTCTTTGTCCAGAAGTGGAGGGTGGACTTGAGCAACTGATTCTCGCCATCTTTGAGCATATTCCCTTATGCTTTCTTTGTCCTTTTTCCCTAGATTGGACAAGCTAGTTCTATCAGGAGCAATGTCCATGTTGTACTTGTATTGCTTGACAAAAGCCTCAACAAGATCTTTCCATCTCCGGATCTTTGTGTAGTCCAATCTCATATACCAGCTTAATGCTGCCCCACTTAAGCTATCCTGAAAAAAATGCATCAGTAATTTTTCATCATGTACTACTTCTGCCATTTTATTGCAATAAGACTTGAGGTGAGTCATAGGGCATTGTGTTCCACTATATTTGATGAACTCAGGAACACGAAACTTTTTCGGGACAACCACATTTGGGACTAGACACATCTCCGCTGCCCGTACTGGATCATATAAGTCTACCCCTTCAATGACTTTGATTCTGGCTTCCAGCGCCGCTATCTTTTCTTGATCAAGGCTATCAGATGACTTGGCCTGGTGGGATTCGTTAGCAAATGCATCCATGACTGTCGGGGCTGGTGCAGGTGTTGTTGACTGCACAAACGCTAGATTATGTTGAGGCTCTTGACCCTGCTCACTCATTCTTTCTTCGGGCTGAGCTGTTATTGGAGTCTGATTAAAGGTGACTGGTCGGTTAGAAGGACCTTCACCAGAGGCATTTCTTAGTGTTTGCTCGAGTAAGCTAGTAAGGCGAGCCATGCTTGTCTTCAGAGACTCCAACTCTTCTTGAAAATGGGCATCACGGTGAGCGCGTTCTTCGTCTTCCATGTTTCTCGCTCGAAGTTGGGTGTTATAGACTCGTTGGGGACCTATATTCCAACCTGTTGTATGTATGTATGTTATTTACAAATGAATGGATGTATGCATATGGGTGCAAATGTATATACATGCATATTAGGGAGTTCAGACTCTAGCGATAGGTTTCGGGCCATTACAGGATGGGTGGCTTTCTACCTGGTCTCAAAAGGGTCTCTTGCTGTCCTAGTGATCACCCTCATGAAGGCAATATGGGGGCTTGTAGGCAATGAGATGGCACATGTACCAACTGTTACCAGTCTAAGCACTCAGCGAAGAGTTGGGGTTTACACAAACTTAAACCTTGACTAAAAGTCGTAAGGTAAGTTGCTAGTCCCCCACTTAACTTAAAGCTTTTCAGTATAAACTCTCATATAAAATGAATGATGCATGACACAATTATATAATGCATGAACAAATATGTACAAATCTAAAGCATATGAGCAAATAACCAAAGGAAATTCATCTTAAAAATGACACACATAAAATCAAAGAAAAAAAACCAGACAAAACAATGCTTAGTCCACAAGGTCCCCAGTGGAGTCGCCATTCTGTCGCACGTGTGCGGCGTCGCGGCGATCGTCCACCCTCAAATGTAATGGATATATATCTGGTAAATGTGGGGAGACAAGGAATTCTTTGTCTCTTAGCAGTGAAAAATGGAATGAGAGTCGCCACCTAGTATTTTGGTCACTAGGAACCCTAACTGGTCTCAGAGATTGGGTACGAAGACTGGTTGCGTAAAGGGAAGGTATTAGCACCCCAAATACGCCCTACCTAAGGTAAGCTGCATTGTTTTATTGTCTGATAAAAAAATCTAAAGTCTTATCATGTTGGTCCGTCTATGGTTCAAGAAAAGCCCTCCTCAGTAAGGAGGTTCTTATCTTATGAGGCGAAACTTAACCGGTCTAATGTCTATAAAAGAACTACCTTTTTAATATCAGGATTACGTTTTACGTATAAATTCGTAATCCCAGACATTAAAACAAAACAAAATATTTTTTTTGATTTTTTAAAATATTGGCCAAAGTTCTCGTGACTTTAATAAACTGGTTATTAAAGCCAAAATGCATGCTAAAATAATATATTTTTTTAAAGTTTTCTTTGTTGTATAAAAATATGATATGATTTTTTTAGCTTTGAGAGACTTGGTCGTATGCATGAAAACAAATTTTTTTTTTTAAAAAAAAAACCAGGTATTTTTAATACCGGATTTGTATTTTTACGATATAAAAATACAGACCAATATTAGTTAAAATGACGTAGAAAAATCCATGGGAAAATCACAATTTTCAAAAATATATATATAATAAAAAAACACAAAAAAACACAAAGGGAGAAAAAAATGAAATGGACTGGGCTGTATTGGCCCAACTACAAGGCTGGACTCAGCCCAGCCGCGTGGGCTGGGCTGATGTTCCAGCCTGAAACGAAAAGGGGCTGGACTCAGCCCAGCCGCACAGGCTGGGCTGATGTTCCAGCCCGGAGCAAAAAGGGGCTGGACTCAGCCCAGTTTTTTGGTTTCTCTATTTCGGTTGTTCCTCTCTCTCTCGGTCGGTTTCTCTCTCTTTCGGTTTCTCTCCCCGTTTGCTGCCGTTCTCTCCTCTCTTTTTTTCCTTTTGGCCCCCCCTTCTTTCTTCTGCACTCGGACGGTATTTATAGGGGCAGGGGGAGCGGGAACGACCCTGCCCCATCCCATCGCCGCCCATGCATGGGGTGCACGTCGTCTGCTCTGCCATGGCGCCGACAGCGGTGGCCAATGGAGGCGTCGCTTGCGGGACACAGCTGCTCTGGCATCTCATCATGAGATGGGTGGCGTCTGACTTCGGCTCTAAACCACGTGGGAGGAAGAGACAAGGGGAAGAAACAAGGAAGAAAAAAACAAAACTTCTCTTCCCCTGTTGCATGTCCAGGGGAAGAAGAAGGAGAAACAGTGCCGTCTAAAAACGACACTGTTTTGTTTTTTTGTTTTTTTTTTTGGAAAATGCATGAAACGGCGTCGTTTTTTCCAAAACGCGTCGTTTCATTTAAATGGAAACTGGCGCCAAAGTGCCAGATTTCACGCCAGTCCTTCAATTTGCGCGCTTTTCAGTTTTGGTCCTTGGTTTTGGATTTCTTCAATCAAGTCCCTAATTGGCCATCAAACCTCTATATTTATGCAATTAAGCCCCCGATTTGACCAAATTAACTCTAAAAAATTATAATTTGACCCCAAAACTTTAATTTCTTCCAATTAAAGCCCAAATTAACTCCAAAATCAATTTTTCTTACAATCAAACCCTCCATAAATTCAATTAAACCTTCAATATAATTTAATTGAGTCCACCAACATCTAATTTTGGACTTTTCTTCCTCAAATTGAATTTTTTTTGTCAACAGGGCTATCATCAGTCAATGAAATACTGCCAAATTTTAATTTTTGTATTTTTAAACCTCCCCAACCAAATTTTGACTATTTTCTGAGCATTCTGGCATTCTCTTTTTATATTTTTTGATAATGTTTTTTTATTTTTTATTTTATTTTATTTAAGAGGAAAAAAAATGTGAATTGGGAATAACCCAAAAATGGGTTATGACAAGTTTCATTGCTTCAATTTTGTATACATAAACATTTATATCAAATTTTAGAATTTCCAGTAATTGTTTGTCTTATGAGAAAATCAAATATAGTAAAAAAAAAGAATAACAAAATGGTTATCCAAAGACTTCAATGTTATTGTGCATCATAAAGACACTTATTGTTGCATACAACTTATACTAGTACAATTCAAGATAGAATAGAAAGGGTTAAAGCAACAGGTGCCAATGCAACAATAGCAGCATAATGATTCCAAATTTGGTCACCCTTAGTTACAACAAAAGTTACTTTTTCCTTTGGCACTTTTGAAATGAATAGTTTTATGAAATCATCATGGCAAGCTTTCCCAGTTGTTATATGCTTTTAGCAACAATATTCTGATGGAGTATTGTTGGTGTATATAATATTAGAGATTTATATTGCACAATGTTTTGTCACCTTTGTGTGGTACTCTTTCAAATGTTGAGAAAGCTCTAGATTTTCTTCATTAGTATGAATCGCAAAACCTGGTGTAATGATAAGTATACCGATAAAAAGAAATAGTGTTGAGGAGATGTTTTTGCCAAAACTTCCCATGTTTTTTACAGGAATATATTCTTGTACTTGGATAAAAATTTGATGGATGCAAATAAAATAATATCATGCAAGTCAAATTTATAGGTAAGAAAATACTTCAAAACATTTTATTGATTTGATAGCATCGATTAATATTTGTATGTTAAGAGTTGATGAAATTCATTTCAGAAACTTAGTTCTTGTTAAAAAGAAGTATTCAAGTGATTTTGATAGAAACGTATTCAAGCATAATTAAGTAATTATGAGTTACATTTATATAAAATTCTAAGAAAAAAATAGAAAATTTCTCAATAAGTTCATTGTTTTAGTATAATAGCATAATCCAATTAAATAGTTTACAAATATAGATAACATACAAACTCTAGTTACGTTAATATTATTATGTAACTCTTGTTCACTAATGTGAACTTAACGAACATGTTTTTATTAGCTAATATTAATGCTAATGTTGTTATTTCTATTCCACTATTAAACCTTCAAGTTACAAATGTCTCTCATCTAAGCTAACTTATTGATCATGTCATTTAATTCTTTTGCATGTAACAATACATTTCCTTTTAAGATTATATCCTCAAGAATTAATAGTGAAATTTAGAAAATGGATCCCTGACTCTTTTTTTTTTACTCTCTTTCTTTTGATTTTTTTTGTTTTTTTATTTTTTATTTTTCTTTTTATAAATCAATATAAAAGAAAAATACAACAAAAAAGAATGAATAATTAAATAAAAAGGTTTAAACTCTCCCAATTAATTCCATTCTTTTTTACCCCTCACAACATTGAGGCTGATAGGAGATATGATGTGAGGGAATTCAATATAGTGGAGAAAATAGTGTTAAGGTCTCCTTTAACCAAAAAAAACTTTAAGAATGATAGGAAAAAGAAGAAGAAGAAGAAGAAGAAGAAGAAGAGATTGAGAAGAATTAAAGCAAACAAGAGAAGATGCAATTCTACATCAACTATAATTTCATCCTCCTACCACTTTTCCAACATAATTGTAATATATAATAGTTTAACTATCCATGTAACTAACAAACTAACAATTCCCACCAACTATACAGCTACTTCATTAAATTTTGTAACTAACAACTAATTTAATCCTACATAGGTATTATTATTTAGCATAAGTTTTTATTAGCTAATATTAATGCTAATGTTGTTACTTGTATTCAACCGATAAACCTTCAAGCCATGTTGATTCTTCTACGTGTAACAATACCATTCCTTTTAAGATTATCATTAAGAATCACTAGTGAAATTTAGAAATTAGATGGCTAACTCTTCTAAATTTTCCCATGTGGAATCCTTCTTGTAAAGATCACATCAATGGATTAACCCCATTGTAACTGCTACGTTACCCTTTTTCATATCTTATCAAAAATAGCTATTGGACTAAACTTAACTCTTTTATGCTCATCATATTGCCTTCTTTCACATTCTGGACTTCTTTCCTGACCTCTTTCACTTCTTTTATCATATGTATTTCTTTCATGGCATATTGATGCCTAGGTGCACACTTCTCCAACATTGCTCTAACCTCCTTCTCTGATCATGTAAATTTTTAGAGTTTTGTCTTGGGCTAGGAGGCTATTCTTTTTTAGAATGGTTAAAAGTCTTTGGTGGTGGTTGACATGGTTGTCGATCCATGCTATATGAGTGAGCAGTTATTATATTAAATAAGCTTTTCTTTACTATTGCATTATTTTATTCCTCTTGCCACTTGACTTGTTCAAATGTTTGCATCAATGTTGTTAGCCTACGGATTTTGGGCATTGGCTTGATATTTTCACTAAATCCACTGATAAAACTAGAAACATATTAGGATTCAGGTAGTGAAGGGTTTAAGGCATTCATTAAGAACTTAATCTCCTCAAACCTCTCAACATATTCGTCCTTACCCCTATCTTATTTAGCACATGTGTTTATTATCTAATACCAATGATGTTCTTGGTACATGTATCATATTCGTCCTCACCCCTATCTTATTTAGCACATGTGTTTATTATCTAATACTAATGATGTTCTGGGTACATGTATTCTATTATTAAGCCCTAATATTTTGGATTCCTTACAATTTTACTGTTTGCCTTCTTCAATTAGACCCTCGAATTTTAGGGCTTTCTACAAAGTTGTGCTTGGTTTTGGATTTCTTCAAAGTAATCCTCAATTGAATTTCATACTTCAAATTTATTTCAATTAAGCTCCTGATGGCACCAAAGTAGCCTTTCACAGCTTAATTTGTATCCCTAATCTTTCAATCTTTGCGAATTGATCTAAATTAGACATTCAAGCTTTATTTTTTTTTCAATTGAGTTCTTGATTGAATTCACAAAACCCATTAGAATTATAATTAAGTCCATAGAATTAATTAATTCTGCCAATTTTTGCCCATTTGACTTTCAAACTTAATTTTTACTTCAATTAAGTCCTTAATTAAATCAATTAAACCTATTGAAAATTTAATTAAGTCCTTCAACTTAATTAATTCTTTTAATTTTGGTCAAGTTTGGATTTTAACCTTAACTTTCTTTTCGTTAAGTCTTTCTTCAGTTTGTCTTGTCAAAATATCACAATGTGACTATTCTTCTGACTTTTTGACTTGTTAAAGCTTATAGACTTATCTCTTTGTTTTTCAAAAATATTTTTGGATTTTTAATTTCTTATTATTTTTAGATTTTTAAATAAAAAAAATGAATTTTTTTATAAAACAATTTTGAGAGATTCAAAATTGGGTTATGATATCAAGCATCAACCGAGTGTCATATTTTTTTTCCTCGACACCGCAGAACCCTATATAAACCCAACTAAAATAAACCAGCAAGTTTGATCCTAAAACAACCCAATTTAAATGGAATAAAATGAAAGTAAAACTTGAGCAAAAAATATATTATTACAATCATGAGCTCAACCCATTAGGTTGTCTTATGAGAAAATGAAAATAAAACTTCATATTTAAATACATAAATATTTATATCAAATCCTAAAAAAGAAGTAACAAAATGGTTATCCAAATCATATAGACACTTATTCTTGCATACAAGTTATACTAGTACAATTCAAGGTAGAAAAGAAAAGGTTGAAGTAACAGGTGCCAACGCTACAATAGCAGCACAATAGTTCCAAATTTGATCACCCTTAGCTACAATAAAATTAAGTTACTTTTTCCTTTGACACTTTTGAAATGAATAGTTTTATAAAATCATCATGGCAAGCTTTTTCGGTTGTTATATGTTTTTGGCAACAATATTCTGATGGAGTCTTGTTGGTGTATATACTATTAGAGATTTCTATTGCACAACGTTTTGTCACCTTTGTGTGGCACTCTTCCAAATGTTGAGAAACCTCTGGATTTTCTTCATTAGTATGAATCACAAAACCTGGTGTAATGATAAGTATACCGATAAAAAAATATTGTTGAGGAGATGTTTTTGCCAAAACTTCCCATGTTTTTTACAGCAATATATTATTGTGCTTGGACAAAAATTTGATGGATGCAAATAAAATAATATCATGCAAGTCAAATTTATAGGTAAAAAAATACTTCAAAACATTTTATTGATTTGATAGCATTGATTAATATTTGTATGTTAAGAGTTAATGAAATCCGTTTCACGAAGTTAGTTCTTGTTAAAAAAAAGTGTTCAAGTGGTTTTGATAGCAATGTATTCAAGCATAATTAAGTCATTATGAATTACATTTACATGAAGACTAATTCTAAGAAAAAGATTAATAAATTTAGAAAATTGCTCAATAAGTTCATGTTGTAATATAATAGCATAATCCAATTAAATACTTTACAAATATAGATAACATACAAACTCTAGTTACATTAATATTATTATGGAACTCTTGTTCACTTAACTTATGCAGTACCTTAACTGTAAGTAATAAAATGCTACAGCACAGTAAAAAAATCCTACAGAACAGTATAAGAGATTGTGAACAAGTTTTGGAGTTCTCAACTTATCGCGTCTAACTTCTATATATTTCATGGCTCCCAAAGGCTTTGTGAAAAGACCGGAGCTCTTCCAAGTTGCCCTAGCCTGCAACTCACTTGACTCAGTCACCGACTTCTCTCTCCCTCTCACCTTCCTAGACATTGCTTGGTTGAAATTTCCTCCAACTCAGCAAATTATATTTTAGAGAAGGGACAACCTTCTTCAATTTAGTAATCCTCCCCGGGCTCAAAAAATCACTCTCCTCAATTTAGAGATGGGACTTTTTGATGGAGCAAAGGTGAGACTACGTGGATTGGCTTCTATAGAACTAGGTGCAGAAATCATTGGGGTTACTGGATCCACCCGATGTAACTTGTTTGTGTAAAGTTACTACAACCTTAAAGCATGTAGTAGAATGATGCTATAAAGTTTTGCACTCTTAATCATAATCAGGCTCGGGTTTCCTTACCAACAGACCCATGCCTTGATGGTTAGATTACAAGAATCTAGTGGCCATATCTGGCCGTGTTCCAGCATCTGTGGCAAGTTAGGTTTATCATCCAATAGCAGGTGCTACTCTATAGGTTTTCATAATGCTTTCTTAGAACCTCAGAGTAACTCATGTAGAAAATATTTGCAACTAAGTTTGTTTCTAGAATTTGAGATTTATAAGAACCCTAGTTTGTAAGTAATCTTAAATTGTTCTTGGAGGCTTCCATGAGGGAGAAAGTTTAGATTGCAACCCTAAAAGTGAGGTAACTGGCCTTGGTAAGTAATTATCTAGAGGTTAAGTTAAAATTCTAAATATGCAGAACAGTGGTTATGCCAGCCCATTGCTCCAAACAGAATGTCCAGAATTCCTAATTCATTTCAGATGCTGTTCACTAACCATTACTCTCAGCACCATCATATTGCTTATGCCATCATCAGCCTAAGCATTCTAACTTGCATTGCCATCTTCCCAAAAGCATCTTTTATAGTTCTCAATTAAAGAATAGTACCTTGCATATAGACCGACAATTTCCAGATCAACAATCTACTTACAGATTTCAATTTAAATGTCTAACAAACAGATAGAACAATGCCAAGTGACCTCCAAAGTCCACAAACCCATGTCTATTGCACAATTCTTATCTTTGGAGCAGTTAAGTTAAAACAAACAAGAAGAAAAATATTGGAGTAATAAAAAGTTGCACAAAAGATGTAACAAAACTAAATGAGAAAACTAAATGATAGATGAATTACTAAGGTTGGCCTTTATGCTATTTAGTTAAGCATGATATAGTGAGACTCGCCAAATTTAGTCAAAAGGTTCTTGCATGAATCATATAGCAAATTTTAGCTTAGTCCAAGAATCGATGAGATTTTCGCTTCCATGGCCCCCCTTAAAAAGCATTGTTTAACATACTTAGCTTCCTCTACTTCAGATGACGAATTTTGCACTGCCAACTAGAAATTCATCTTAGATCTGTTCCCAAGTATATATGCATATTATTGAAATCTTTGTCTACAAACACCTCCCTTCCTGCAACTAAATTGGGGGTATTACTCTAGAAAATTTGATTGCCTTGTTTTCAACAAAGTTTGTTATCAAATGTCAAAGTTTAACATATTTCAATAAGTTCAGATGTAAACACAGACGTTTTTAGACAAAGAACTAAGATAAGAGGAATTACAGTTAATATAGAAGTTATGTAACATGTCAAAATACTCATAGCACAATATGTGAATCGCTAGAGTTCGTCAAAAATATTTCATTCAAAAGAATCATTTCTGCGTGTACAAAACCATTTTGGTTGAATACAGCACTTTGAAAGTGACACCTAATGATCGGATCCAAAATTTTGGTAAATGGAAGTAATCCAGTATGAACACTTACAGCTCATTGCTGTCTACCTGGCCGATGATGGAGCAGGACCGGTATTCGTCTAAAGGCCAAAATTGCATGTCTGAACAAATTCCATATCATTGTCTACATATTACTCCAGAGATTCTTGTATTGGTTCATTGCAATGTCAAGCCAAGGTTTCATGTTTCCATTACAATGAATGACAGCAGCATTGTTGATCTCGTCCACAACGTGTGCAATAAAAGTCAAAGGAAACTTAACCATTATAATGAATGACAGCAGCATTGCATCATTGCTGTCTTGCACACGTTGTCTCCAACATCTTATGTCTATCTCTTTCATTCCAACGTGGCTTTTATTGGACACGTTGTCTCCAAGATCATTTTGAGACCAAAAAAAAACCTACCAATGTCTAGAACCTGTCTATAGGTAAATGCTCATCTATATTCTTGTTGCATTGAAGGCCAGCCTAACCATAAATATCATGTATTGCAGAATTTTGAGTTGAAACCATGGTTCCATAAAATACATATTTTTTAAAGAATTTAGGTAAGTATCTGAGTTGGCTCGACGAAGGGAAACTATTCAATAATTAATGCTAATGAATTACCATGATGAATCATATTGTGAATGACATGGAGAAATTGTTGTCCATTATAGGATATTTAGATGAGATCCTGTTTGAAAGACAATATAGAAGGATAGACTCCCAGTACAAGCAACAACCATAAAAACACTACTGTATTTTTTAAAGAATAATCTTGATTTGTTATGTGTGGTTGAAATTAAACTGGTGGTTATTGATGATGGTGTTATTAATTCCATTTGGGGTGTATTTCTAAATTATGGTTTGTTATTCATCATGAGGGCTTATCCAATAGTTTATCTAACAATTTACTCTCTGTCTGGAATTCATCTACTTTTGATGTCCATAATGCTTTTCTGGCTATGAATGGTGGGATAATTCATATTAAATGTAATTTTGTTCAAACTGTGCTTTCAATGACAATTTTATGAAAGAAGATTTATGGAATCCTTTTGAGGAATTGAAAGCCAGCATCTCAAAACCATGATGTCTTATGAAACTATTTTTCCTAATGATTGCAAACGTGGGACAACTACCAGATGTCATATGAAAGCATTTTCTGACTGCAAAAATGCTTTTGAATTGCCAGAATAACTTTTACTAGGTAAAAAGTTCACCTGATCTAAGGGAAATTGGCCTTCTAAATTCACTTCTAATCATAGACCTGTTCATTGATGATAGATATAACTAACAGGGGTCCTAAGCCTTTTAGGATTTTAAATTGCTGGTGGTTGAGATATGATTTTAGAAAAGTTTTCCAAGTTTTTCAGAGATCTAGTTATAAAGGCTTTTGAAGTTTAGGGGTTTAAATTGAGGAGGAAATGAAGGAAATGGCTTAATTTGTAAATGCATCCTTAGTTTAATACGGTTGTTTGATTTGACTGAACAATTGTGATGAACTATTGACAAAAATTCTTTATTCTTGTCAAACACTGAAATCCTAATCCAATAAGGGTGATTATTGTGATGCCGCATAAATGCGTCATTATATATAAAACTTAGAGTTTTAATTTTTTTTCCTTTGGTATCATAGTAAATTTAATTATATATGGAAGAAGAAAAAGATACACACAGTGGCCGAAAAACACATCGTCTAGGCTAAATCCTATAAATTAGGGTTTTTAATTTCAAATTTGGCAAATTTCAATTTAATACCAACTCTTGCAATTTCTTTTAATTTCACTCATAATTGCCTCGTGAACTCTTTATTTTATACAATTTCACCCTTGCTAAACTCAATTGTCATCACTAAAGTTAAGTGTCTTTTACAATATGGTTCTTGGTTTTTGATTTGTTCAATTAGACCTCCAATTGACCATCAAACTTTTATTTTTTTTCAATTTGGCCTCTGATTTCACTGATTTCAAAATGTTTTGGATTCAATCAAAATAATTAAAGATACCCTCGAAAAGTTATAGTTAAAGGAGATCGTTGAGATTCAGGATTTTAGATCAACTAAGCTAAAAAGAAAAATAGTTGTGCAGGAGAATAGGTGTGAGAATATGATTCTCTTAGGAGCTAAAGATAAAGACCAAGGTTCTAGTTAAATGGGGTCTTTAGATTGAGATTTCAGGTTAACCCCACCAAAGGCACATTCATAGTTCTGGTTAAAAAGGATTGTCAGATTGGGATCTCAAGTTAGCCAAAAAAAAAATTCAGATTTTTGTTCTGGTTAAAGTGAATCATCGAATTAGAATTTCAGGTCAACCGAGTTGCAGATAGAGATTTTGGTTCTAGTTAAAGGGAATCGTCAAATTGGGATTTCATGTTAGCTAAACTGTTTTATATTTTTATTCTGGTTACAGAGGATGATCGCTAGATTGGGATCTTAGGTTGACCGAACTTTTAGCAAAGATTTTGGTTTTGGTTAAAGGGGATCGCTAGACTGAGATCTCAAGTTGACTGAACTTTTGACAAAGAATTTTGTTCTGGTTAAAGGAAATCGCCAGATTAGAATTTCAGGTTAGTAGAGCTATTTGAGATTTTTGTTTTGATTAAAAAGGATTGCTAGATTTGGATCTCAGGTTGACCGAGATGAAGATAATAATTTCGGTTAAGATTAAAGAGAATCACTACACAACAGTGCTGTTGACATCATCCTCGCGCAACTAAAAAACCACTCTCTCATTGTCGACCATGATAACCATAGCTTGTTTCAGCCAACCACGTTGTCCCTCACCAACACCTAACCAACACCTATTTACCCTTTTTCCTTTAGCCATAATCACTGCTAAAACCAGTAACCCACACTTTCAGCCGAAACCCCTTGTCTTCTCCTCTCTGAGTCGTTTTCACCTTCACTATCACCACCACCTACAACCTACTGATCTGATATTAGCCCTTCCACCAACAACAGCTCCTCATCTACCGGCCACTGTCAGCCAAGCCAAAAACAGACCCAAAAAAACCCCTTTTCTCTCATTAAACCAGGATCAACCGTCAACGACTACCATAACCAAAAACCATAGCCTCATCCCTTCCTCTTCACTACTAATAGCATTTCAAATTGATGGAGACAAATCGAGAAGAAGTTTGAAACAGAAAAATGAAATAAGTCTAAAAATAAAAAACAAATTGAACTGTTTAAAATTAAATTAAACTGAAAGATTATTTGTATTTTTTATCGTGTGTATAGATAGAAATCTCCAACAAGAATTCAAACAATGTAATGTAGGATACGCTAAAAGTTTGTTAACGTTTTTATTGTTAAATAATATTTATGTAGTCTTATTTAGTAAGGGTAGAATAGTACTTTCAGTTTAACCTATATATACTTTATTTGTATTTAGGTTAAGACTAAGCACTCATAATATACGGATCATTCAGAATTCTAGCCCCCGTTTTGTGTTTCATCTTAATTATTTTAACATGGTATCAACGCTGGTTTTATGGAACGAAGCTTAATCTGGAACACAAGTTCGCGAATCCAACTTAGTATTTCGTCTTTCCTTCAGCCTCTGCAATTTGATATTTGTATTCAGTTTCTGTAATTATTTTGGTATTTCATCTTCCCTTCAGTTTCTACAATTTGGTATTTGCATTTAGTTTCTGCAATTATTTCGGTATTTCATCAAGAAGATATTTGTTTAGTTTCTGCAATCTCTATTCAGTTTCTGCAATTTGGTATTTTATTTTCCGCTGCTTTTGCATTCTGGTTCTCTGTGACTGTTGATTATGGCTACTGAAAGAGATGATTCGCTTCAGTCTGTGAGTGTGAGGTTGGATGGGAATTACTATTCATATTGGAGTTATGTAATGAGAAATTTCCTTAAGGGTAAGAAGATGTAGGGGTATGTTAGTGGAACTTATATGATACCTAAGAATATTGAGGAGGGGGATGTTGTTTTGATAGATACATGGGAAGCAAATAATGCAAAGATCATTACTTGGATCAACAATTCTGTTGAGCATTCGATAGGTACGCAGTTGGCGAAGTATGAGACAACAAAAGAGGTTAGGGATCATCTGCAAAGGTTATTCACACAATCAAATTTTGCAAAACAATATCAATTAGAGAATGACATACGAGCTCTTCATCAGAAGAATATGAGTATTCAAGAGTTTTATTCTGCTATGACAGATCTTTGGTATCAATTAGCTCTTACAAAATCGGCAGAATTAAAGGCATGTGGTGCCTATATTAAGCGTAGAGAGCAGCAACGATTGGTACAGTTTTTAACAGCACTTCGCAGTGATTTTGAAGGACTTAGAGGTTCAATTCTACATCGTTCTCCATTGCCTTCTGTTGACTCTGTTGTCAGTGAGTTATTGGCTGAAGAAATACGTCTTCAATCTTATTCTGAAAAGGGAATCCTTTCTGCTTTAAATCCTTCGGTACTAGTAGTACCTTCTAAGTCATTCTCTAATCATCAGAACAAGTCCTACACAAGGGTTGGCTTTGATGAGTGCAGTTTCTGTAAGTAGAAAAGTCATTGGAAGGCTTAGTGTCCTAAGTTGAGACATCAGAATCAAGCTTGGAAGTCTAGCAGCCAGTCACAATCTAATGCTCAAAGACCACCTCAGGGTTATAAACCACCACACCACAATACCGCAGCAGTAGCTTCCCCAGGCTATATTACCGATCCTAATACTTTGGCTGAGCAATTTCAGAAGTTTCTCTCTTTGTAGCCATAAGCAATGTCCGCTTCTTCTTCCATAGGTCAGTTACCTCATAGTTCCTCAGGTATGTCACACTCTGAATGGGTCTTGGATTTTGGTGCTTCCCATCATATGTCTCCAGATTCTTCATCTTTTACCTTTGTGTCCCCTTTGTCCTCCATTCCTGTTGTGACTGCTGATGGCACTCCTATGCCCTTAGCAGGTGTTGGTTCTGTTGTCACACCTCACTTGTCTCTCCCTAATGTTTATCTTATTCCAAAACTCAAATTGAATCTTGCGTCTGTTGGTCAAATATGTGATTCTGGTGATTATTTAGTTATGTTTTCTGGTTCTTTTTGTTGTGTACAGGATCTGCAGTCTCAGAAGCTGATTGGGACAGGCCGTAGGGAGAATGGACTATATATTTTGGATGAGTTAAAAGTGCCAGTTGCTGCTGCCGCTGCCGCTGCTACTACTATTGTTGATTTTTCTTCCTTTCGTTTGAGTCTTTCATCTTCTAGTTTTTATTTATGGCATTCCCGTTTAGGTCATGTTTCGTCTTCTCGTTTGAGATTTTTGGCATCCACAGGAGCTTTAGAAAATTTGAAAACTTGTGACATTTTTTATTGTAGTGGATGTAAACTGGCAAAATTTTCTGCTTTACCTTTTAATCGAAGTATTTCTGTTTCTTCTTCACCATTTGATTTGATTCATTATGATGTATGGGGACCTTCTCCTGTTGCTACAAAAGGAGGGTCTCGATATTATATCTCTTTTATTGATGAACATACTCGTTATTGTTGGGTTTATTTAATGAAACATCGTTCTGAATTCTTTGAGATATATGCAGCTTTTCGAGCTCTTATCAAAACTCAACATTCTACTGTGATCAAATGCTTTAGGTGTGATTTGGGTGGGGAATACACCTCTAATAAATTTTGCCAATTGCTTGTTTTAGATGGAACCATCCACCAAACTTCATGTACACATACTTCTGAGCAAAATGGTGTCGCTGAAAGAAAACATAGGCACATTGTCGAAACGGCTCGTTCTCTCTTGTTGTCTGCTTTTGTTCCTAATGAGTTTTGGGGAGAAGCTGTTCTTACTGCTGTAAGTTTGATTAATATGATTTCATCTTCTCATAGTTCGAGTCTATCTCCTTTTGAAAAGTTATATGGGTATGTCCGTGATTAATCATCATTTAGAGTCTTTGGTTATACTTGTTTCGTTCTTCATCCTCATGTAGAACGCAGTAAGTTATCCTCTCGATCCACTATTTGTGTCTTTCTAGGTTATGGTGAAGGTAAAAAGGGGTATCGTTGTTTTGATCCAATAACTCAGAAACTTTATGTGTCTCGTCATGTTGTCTTCCTTGAGCATATACCTTTCTTTTCTATTCCATCCAGTACTCATAGCCTGACTAAAACTGATCTTATTCATATAGATCATTTTTCCGAGGATTCTGGTAATGATACCTCTCTCCATGTTCGATCAATTTGTACTCATAACTCTACAAGTACTGGTACTTTACTCTCTAGCACACCTGAAACTCCATTCTCATCTACAGCCCCTCAAGCTTCATCTGAGATTGTGGATCCACCTCCACGTCAGTCCATCCGCATTCGTAAGTCCACAAAACTACCAGATTTTGCTTATTCTTGTTATTCTTCATCATTTACTTTCTTTTTAGCTTCTATTCATTGTCTCTTTGAGCTCTCTTCCTATAAAGAGGCAATTCTTGATCCGCTTTGGCAGCAAGCTATGGATGAGGAACTTTCTGCTTTGCATAAGACATATACTTGGGATCTGGTTCCTCTACCTCCTGGTAAGAGTGTTTTTGGTTGTCGTTGGGTGTATAAGATTAAGACTAATTCTGATGGGTCTATTGAGCGATACAAAGCTAGGCTGGTTGCAAAAGGATACTCTCAACAGTATGGTATGGACTATGAGGAGACATTTGCCCCGGTTGTAAAAATGACTACTATTCGTACTCTTATTACCGTAGCTTCGATTCGTCAGTGACATATTTCTCAGCTTGATGTTAAAAATGCCTTCTTGAATGGAGATCTTCAAGAAGAAGTTTATATGGCACTCCCTCCTGGTATTTCACATGAGTCTGGATATGTTTGTAAGCTTAAGAAAGCATTATATGGTCTCAAACAAGCACCCCGTGCTTGGTTTGAGAAATTCTCTATTGTGATCTCGTCTCTTGGCTTTGTTTCTAGCAGTCATGATTCTGCTCTTTTTATTAAGTGCACTGATGCAGGTCGTATCATTCTGTCTTTATATGTTGATGACATGATTATTACTGGTGATGACATTGATGGTATTTCAGTCTTGAAGACAGAGTTGGCTAGATGATTTGAAATGAAGGATTTGGGTTATCTTCGATATTTTCTAGGTATTGAGGTAGCATACTCACCTAGAGGTTACCTTCTTTCTCAGTCGAAATATGTTGCAGATATTCTTGAGCGGGCTAGACTTACTGATAACAAGACTGTAGATACTCCTATTGAGGTCAACGCGAGATACTCTTCTTCTGATGGTTTACCTTTGATAGATCCTACTTTATACCGCACTATTGTTGGGAGTTTGGTATATCTCACCATTACTCGTCCAGATATTGCATATGCTGTTCATGTTGTTAGTCAGTTTGTTGCTTCTCCTACTACTGTTCACTGAATAGCTGTTCTTCGTATTTTGCGATATCTTCGGGGTACAGTTTTTCAGAGTCTTTTACTTTCATCCACCTCTTCCTTGGAGTTGCGTGCATACTCTGATGCTGATCATGGTAGTGATCCCACATATCGCAAGTCATTACCAGGTTCTGTATCTTTTTAGGTGATTCTCTTATTTCTTGGAAGAGCAAGAAACAATCTATTGTTTCTCAATCATCCACCGAAGCAGAATATCATGCCATGACATCTACTACCAAAGAGATTGTTTGGTTACGTTGGTTACTTGCTGATATGGGAGTTTTCTTTTCTCATCCTACTCCTATGTATTGTGACAACCCGAGTTCTATTCAGATTGCTCACAACTCGGTTTTTCATGAGCGAACTAAGCACATTGAGATCGATTGTCATCTTACTCGTCATCATCTCAAGCATGGCACCATTTCTTTACCTTTTGTTCCTTCTTCCTTGCAGATTGCAGATTTCTTTACCAAGGCGCATTCCATCTCTCGGTTTCGTTTTCTGGTTGGCAAACTCTCGATGCTTGTAGCTGCCGCATCGTGAGTTTGAGGGGAGATGTTAAATAATATTTATGTAGTCTTATTTAGTGAGGGTAGAATAGTACTTTCAGTTTAACCTATATATACTTAATTTGTATTTAGGTTAAGACTAAGCACTCATAATATACGGATCATTCAGAATTCTAGCCCCCTTTTTGTGTTTCATCTTAATTATTTTAACATTTATGTATTCACGGTAACATAAAGACTGTAATTTGTCCTTTTTATTGATATTGAAAATAATTAATCTTTTATATGTGGATTCACACTAGCAATAATGACACTAACACGACCTTTAATTTATATACATTCCTTAATATATTATATGTGGATTCGATTGTGTAATATGTAACAGATTTACCATAAAACCCCTTACGTGCCAAAAAAGACTCTACATTACCAAATCTCATGTTTTACCTGCTTTTAATTTGGCTATGACCAAAGAGAATAGAAAACACATTCAATTGGGATGTGGCTGCTGGATTAAGTTGAAAGTAACCGACAAATCACAAGTACAAGAGGCTTGACTTGACTAATTCAGCAGAATTTAATTACGATGGAGGGTCTTTGTTTTAAAGTTATGTGATCGAATCTAGAGATGGGGCATTGAATTCAAGCTACGATAGCGATTCGTCTACCCTACAGGCCGCTGTCGAAAGTGGTCCTACGGATAATGTTAGAGCTTGAAAGTACGAAGAAATTACGAGGGAGCTGGTCCTACGGTGCCAATGGAGATATCCAAAGTCACCACTTTTGAATCACGCTTTATGCCTAGATTCAGTCTCAACTAGTTGAATGCTCGAAATCGATGACCAATGGAAAATTATACGATGGTTTTTTAACAAACAATATCTCAAGGCACTTTGCTTTGTAAATTAGAGTGTCATTAATTTTAAGATGACAATGCTTAATTAATTAATTAATTAGGTAAATAACTTAATAAATGAAAGAGATAGACATAAGATGTTGGAGACAACGTGTGCAATAAAAGTCAAAGAAAACTTATCCAGACAAGATTAACCTTAAAAGTATCTTTAAAGTATTTATGAAGTACGTTTCTCCACGTCAAAATACACTTCATTCTTCGTCAAAATACCTTAAGTTACCTCGCAGCTCATGGTTGCATTATTTAATATTTGAAAGCAAGCTGGTTTTTCAGTAGTCAACGAATCAGTTTCCTCCCGCAAAAACAAAACAACAAAAAATTCTTTTGAAAATATAATTTTTATTTTAATTTGTATATGACCAATTCTCTCAAAAATAAATTATATTTGTATATTTTTATTATATTAAAAAAATCACAAAAAATAGTCTTATATATTTGCATGCATTTTGAATTTAATAACTAGTTTATTAATATCATTAGAACTTGGTCTATATTTTAAAATATAAAAAAAATTATCTTATTCCTTTTTAATACATGAGATTACGAACTTATACATAAGATGTATTTTTTATATTAAATTCAAAATACAAAAAAAATCTATTTTGTTTTCTGTTAGTATCTGAAATTATAAACTTATACGTAAGATGTAATTTTGATATTAAATAAAAAGATAATTCCTTTAATTTTTATATTAGTATTAAAATAGTTAGGTTTTTTATATGATAAGATAAGAATTTTTTTATTAAAAAAAAGACTTTTCTTTGATCACAAACAGAACATCGATCAGTTAAAAAATTTTGAATATAATTTTTACTGGGGGAACTAATCTATTGTCTTCGTGGAAAAGTTGAAAAGGAAAGATTTTAGGAAGCCACCACCAAGTGGATGGGTGAAAACAAAGAGTCTATTGTTATGGGACCCGGCAGAGGCAGCTTGATTTTGTATATTAAACAACATGTAACGAAATTGTTTAATTTTTATTAGAGTATGTAAGAATATATATATATATATATATATATATATATATATATATATATATATATATATATATTGATTATTTGAAACTTCTTAGAAATTATGAAGTTGTGCGTTCTCACCAAGACAACAAAAAAATGGAGAAAAAGATAAGCATTATGAGATAAATTTGTCAAAGTCAAAGAAATTAATCCTTAATTTAAACTAATAAAAGAACAAAAAAAGTCAAGAAAATGCTGCTTGTACACGCTGGAAGTGCCCTATAAAATGGTTGTTCCATCCATGCCATCTTGCACCAAATTATCTCTACATCTTCATACATTCTATAGCTCTGTAACTCACCATCTCTCCTATCGAGGAAAAGGAAAAGCACAGAATCTCTGCCTCATTTACAAACTTGCGTTACATTCTTTTGTACCCAAACAATTAAACCTCTGTTTCACACACTAAACCCAAGCCTTATTTATCTAAGTGCCAGCTTAATTCAATACTTAGACTGCAATGGGAAGCATTGATGACTTCAGCCGTAATTCTTTCCCAGATGATTTTGTATTCGGAACATCCTCATCAGCTTACCAGGTACATACTCTAAATTTTGCTGCCTCTAGTGCAGTAATTAGGAGGGGACAACAGAACATTATTTAAAATAATACTAGTTATGTTAATTAATTTTTCGTTATTATTTTATTATGATATGCAGTATGAAGGTGAAACAAACAAACATGGTAGAGGACCAGCTATATGGGACACTTTCACTGTGGAACATACAGGTACCAATCTCTCTCATTAAAATTTGTACTTCCCTCGCTAAAAAGTTGAAGAGAATTATGTTAATGTCCTCAGAAAACCACCATTATTAACTTTAAAAATAATATTATTTTCAATGTTTGCAGAGAGAATAAATGATCATAGCAACGGAAATGTAGCTGTTGATTTCTATCATCGCTATAAGGTATGGGAGTTCTTCATCATATTTTCGTTGTGGTTAGCTATATGATGTATATAAGTGTGATTGTTCTTAAAACAAATTGATAAATGTTACAGGAAGATGTGCAAAGAATGAAAGAAATGGGAATGGATGCTTTCAGATTCTCCATTTCTTGGTCTAGAGTATTACCACGTAAGTTTTTATATTTTTTGAAATTTGTTCTTAACATAGTAATAGTAATGACACTAGCAGGATGTGACTTTGACATCTGTTGTGAATTTCCATTTGATATATAGCTTTCCATTGGATTTTTTTTTGGAAAATGCAGATGGCAGGTTAAGTGCTGGAGTAAACGAAGAAGGCATCAAATTTTATAACGATCTCATTGATGACCTCCTTAAGAATGGTTATAACCTTTCCCTTCCCTTCAATTAATCATAATATTTTGCCAAAAATTGATGCGAAAATTCTTATACAACAAATGGTTTATCTTGTGCGCTCCATCTGATTATATGATGTTTTGTAATATATAGGTTTGCAGCCTTACGTTACTCTCTTTCACTGGGATACTCCACAAGCTTTGGAAGATAAATATGGTGGTTTCTTAAGTCCTAACATTGTGTAAGTAGCGACCTTTCGTTAATTATGCTTCAAATATCCAAACTTGTTGTAGCTTCGAAATATTATAATCTAATCTGTCATTCTGGAGACTTTGTGGACCTATGCTTCTCTAAAATTTAAAACATTCCTATAAATTTTCTCACATAAAACATTGATTTCCAGAAATGATTTCCGAGACTTTGTCGACCTTTGTTTCCAAAATTTTGGAGACCGGGTGAAGAAGTGGATTACTTTGAACGAGCCATGGATGTTCAGTGTTCAAGGTTATGACATGGGCACGATGGCACCCGGTAGGATTTCTGTCGTTGTAAATGATCCACACCGATCCTTAAACACTGGTGCCACTGAAGTGTATACGGTTAGCCATCATTTGTTGCTTGCTCATGCTGCGGCAGTGAAACTATACAAGGAAAAATATCAGTCATGTCAAGGTGGACAGATTGGGATAACACTTGTTTCTCATTGGTTTGAACCTTACTCAAACAGTGAAGCAGATCAAAATGCAACCAAAAGAAGCCTCGACTTCATGCTTGGTTGGTTCATGGATCCTTTAACTAATGGTGACTATCCACGTAACATGCATGATTTTGTTGGTGGAAGATTGCCCGAGTTCACTGCCGAGGAATCTAAGATGTTGAAGGGATCGTATGATTTTATTGGAATTAATTACTACACAACATATTATGCTCAAAATATCGATGCAAATTATCAGAGTGTTGGATTCATGTCAGATGCTCGTGCTAATTGGACAGGTAACTAATGATTGATATCTTTTCTTTATTATTCATCTTATTTTTTTTTTCAATTACATAACATCAATTAGATGATGTTTTATGAATTATGAATTCATTAATTTACTTTGTTATTTCTTAATTTTGCAGGAGAGAGAAATGGAATCCCGATAGGTCCACAGGCTGGTGTAAAATGGCTTTATATTTATCCCGAAGGCATCAGCAGGCTTTTGAATTACACCAAAGATCTATACGGGAGCCCAACAATTTACATTACTGAGAATGGTATGGTTGAAATGAACGATCATACATTATGCTACATTGAAGTTTCTTAGTACTTCTCTAACACTAAGTATGTTCTTAATGCTTTATTTTACTGATTTGTTTTCAGGGGTTGATGACGTAAATAACAATGCTTCATCACTAAAGGAAGCTCTTAATGATCCCATAAGAGAAAAATCTTACAAAGACCACCTCAAGAATGTTTTGAGATCCATCAAGTGAGTTAATTTTTTTCATTTATTAACTAAAGATCATTGATAATAAGTTTTTTAATCTATAGCAACAATTATATTATTAAGTTACCACATCCGTCTAACTGGGATTCAATATCTATTTATTGCAGTGAGCATGGTGTTGATGTTAAGGGATTTTTTGCTTGGTCTTTAATGGACAATTTCGAATGGGGAAGTGGTTATGCTGTGAGGTTCGGCCTCTACTATGTTGATTACAAAAATGATTTGAAACGATATCCTAAACAATCAGTCAAGTGGTTCAAGCAGTTTCTTAGAAGAGACTCCCACAGTCCTATTCCACAGACGTATCCTCTGATTACTTCTAATGAAACGTCGAAAATTGAAGATAGTTTGGTTCGGGATGCTAAAAGGCCAAAAAATGCCTGAATGCCTTCGCCAGGATTTGAAGTCAAAGTTGTTAGCATCTGCAAAGTGGGATTTCACGGATGAAAGATAGAGCTCTCAGCAATATTAATTCAACAGAATTTGGTCACCACTTCATTCATTCAAGGCTGTGGTTAAGAATAAAAATTCATGGTTCTAGTTTTCCTTTGTTTTGTTTAATTATCGTTTCAGAATTTAATTTGATTATTTTACTGTTGTATCATTTTTTCATTCGATTATTGATTATGATTCGTTTAATAATAATACAATTCTTTTGCACCATCATTGTTTATGATTTGTTTACTATTTTTTTTTCAGAAAGAAAAATGTAATATTTGACCCTAAAAAAAGAAAAAGAAATGGATGATCAGTGAAAACGAATACAAATGAAATGGACAAACCAAAAATCAAACCCAGATACGAAGAAAGTATAGATTAAAAGTTTACGAAATCTCCATGATGACATATTAAATGGCTTATTTATACAATTTATCACAACAACATAATCATATTAAAAAATAAATTTACTCCAACAAAATTATTTGGCTAAGAAGATAGTTTAAGAACTTTAATCAAGGCTAGCAACCAAGCTTCATTTGAATCTTTAATTCCAATATGAGTGGAGGAAAAATCAAGCCCCAAACCTTTATGATTGCGAAGAACCCCTTTAATATCAACCAATTCAGGTTTGCCAATAAAAGAACCATCAACATTAGATTAGATTTTAGCATATGACATTCATGGGGAGACCATTAAATGGGAGATTTAATACTCTTATTATTTGATCATTGAACCATGTTGGAGAATAATATAAATCATATCTTGGAATCTTACCTAATAACTTAAGCTATTGGGTTGAGATGATTTTTTGACATGGTATCAGAGCCTTGATGACCAAACGGTCACAAGTTCGAATCTCATCATCCCCATTTATTTGATAAAAATTAAGCACAAGGTAATGTGGGTCTGTGCAAGTTTCAAGCCCAAATGGCTTTTACTTGAGTGGGTGTGTTGAAGAATAATATAACTCATATCTTGGAACCTCACCTAACAGCTTAAACTATTGAGTTGAGATGGTTTTTTGATAAATCAAACCATTAAGAGAGATGAACAAATCAATAGCACAATAAGAATAGACATTTAGCAAGAAATTCCAATCTTTGGAGGAACCAATCCTATTCCATACACCATAAAAAGAATTATATGAATTAGGTTGTCTAGGATATTATAAAATACTACACCTATAGTTGCCTGAATAAACACAATTACAATTGGTTTCCAAATTAGTTTATCATCAACTTCACTCAATAACAATATATTAGACAACTTATCGAATAAAGAATCAAATGAGTCAATCTATCTTCCTCTAAGAGCCATTCTCCATCTGAAATTTCATAACCATGAATATTCATCCCACATACCCATATTAAATAACGAGGAAACCTAATCTTCTTATACACTAAAAATTCTATGAAACTGGACAACGAGACAATTATCCCCATCCACACATCGCTCCGAAAGCTAGAATCATGATCATTACCAACCAAAAGACAAACATTAACAATCCTAGACCATGCACTACCATTGGAATTTAAACTGAGGGAAGACATATTTAAAGCTGATTCCTTATTATGAATATTGTAGATAATATCCTTCCATAATCATGAATCAAGCTCCCAAACCTCCAAAGCCATTTAAAAAAGCAAGGCTTTGTTTTTCACTAGTAAAAGAACCTATACCCAGCCCTCCTGTTTTCTTAGAAGAACAATAAAGATCCATTTAACATTGCATAATTTTTACCTCCCTCCTCACCAAACCAAAGAAAAGGTTTGATTTGTTGCTCAATATTTGCATCAATAGTGATTGAAATAAGGAATAAAAAGAGATAGTAGATAGGGATGTTATTCAATATTGTATAAAAGAAATTTAAGGGATCATGGGGTTTCTTAGTTGGTTTTTAATTCTTTAAGTCTCATTGCTTTAGATTTGTATATATAAACATTTATATCAAATTTTAGATTTTTGAGTAGTAGGTTGTCTTATGAGAAAATGAAATATAGTAAAAAAAGTAGCAAAATGGTTATCCAAAGACTTAAATGTTATCATAATAAAGATATTTATTATAGCATACAATTTATACTAGTACAATTTAAGGTAGAATAGAAAGAGTTGATGCAATAGGTGCCAAAGCTGCAATAGCAGCAGAATGGTTCCAAATTTGGTCACCCGTAGCTACAACAAAAGTTACTTTTTTCTTAGGCAATCTTGACATGAATAGTTTTATGAAATCATCATGGCAAGCTTTCCCGGTTGTTATATGCTTTTAGTGGAGTATTGTTGTTGTATATACTATTAGAGATTTCGATTGCACAACGTTTTGTCACCTTTGCATGGCATGGTTCCAAATGTTGAGAAAGCTCTGGATTTTCTTCATAAGTACGAATTGCAAACCCCGGTGTAATGATAAGTATACCGATATAGAAAAATAGTGTTGAGGAGATGTTTTTGCCAAAACTTCCCATGTTTTTTACAGCAATATATTCTGGTACTTGGATAAAAATTTGATGGATGCAAATAAAATAATATCACGCAAGTCCAATTTATAGGTAAGAAAATACTTCAAAACATTTTATTGATTTGATAGCATTGATTAATATCTGTATGTTAAGAGTTGATGAAATTCGTTTCAGGAAGTTAGTTATTGTTAAAAAAGAGAGTTTAAGCGGTTTTGATAGCAAAGTATTCAAGCGGTTTTTATAGCAAAGTATTCAAGCATAATTAAGTAATTATTATTTACATTTATCACTACCATAATATTTAGATTTACTGACGGAATTTTTCGTCGGTATTTGCATTACCATTCTGTTGGTAAAGAAATCACCGACGGAAAGTCTCCGTCGGTGAATCTTTCATCGGTAATTTTTTGTCCGTTGATAATAAAAAAATATTATTAGCGATGAATTTATTGACAGAAAAAACGAGAAATGTTTTTTTTCATTCCGTCGGTACTTCCCTCAGAAACAAACCGTATATAATTATGTCGGTAATTATTTAAAAATATATATATTTTTTACAAAACTATAAAATAATTAAATTAATATTAATCAACACTCTATAATACTCAAAATGCTTGGAAAAAAGAAGAAGAAAATCAACTCAAAAAAATTTGCAACAAATAAATAACACGAAAAAATAAATTCAACTAATAAAATTCATATGAAAAAAATTTAAAAATCTTATAAATAAATCAACTAAAAATTGATCTCATATAAAAAAAAATCCTATAACAACATTCATACAATTATTAAGAACAAAAACAATTAAAAATAAAATAAAAAACAAATATAGTGAAAAAAACACGAAAAAAAAGAATTGTTTTTTTTTACCTTAATGTAGTTGCAAGTGAAGTTAAGAAGAGAAAAAAAAACAAATTCATAAAGTATACTAATTAAAAAAAAAGAGAAGAAAAAATAAAAAAAGAGAAGAAGACATACCTAAGCATGGAGGAGAAGAGAAGGAGTTGAGAAGAGAAGGAGTTGAGGAGAGGAGAGAAGAGAAGAAAAAGAAAGACGAAGAAGACATACCTGAGCATGGAGGAGAAGAGAAGGAGTTGAGGAGAGAAGAGAAGAAAACGAAGAAAAAGAAGAAGAAGAAAGGAGACGGGACTGTTGTGAAATTAGGGCGTTTTACCACCGGTTTTACCGATGGATAATTAATTATTAATATTTTTAATAATTCCATCGGGGATTCCATCTATAATTTTTAATTTAATAAAACAATTTCAGAAACCGCCAAATATCACCGACGACTTTTCAATCCGTTGGTGATTTCGTATGTAATATTTAATTTAATTTAAATTTTTCATTGATGACTTTTCAATTTGTCGGTGATTTTGTCTGTAAAGAACAGTAATTAACAGTGCAATTGGGAAGTGAATAGTTCTAGAGCTCTCTGTAAAATACCGATGAAATGTTCCATCGGTGATTCTCTTTGTAATTAACATTATGAATAGTGTTGGCAGTTTACCAATAATTTTACAAACGGAATTACCGACAAAAGTTTAATCATTCCGTTGGTAAAAATGGCACATCATCTTTTTTTGCTTTGTTTTAATTATTTTTTTCCCACTGTAATTCTCTCAGTAAATATTGAGAGAATATTTCCATCGGTAAAATCCGTTAGCAATTTACCAACGAAAATATTCCCTCGGTATTTCCGTTTGTATTTATCGATTTTATGGTAGTGTATAGAAAGACTAATTATAAGAAAAAAGATTAGTAAATTTAGAAAATTATTCAATAAGTTCATTGTCTTAGTATAATAGCATAATCCAATTAAAGTGTTTACAAATTTGTTAAAATTACATTGTTTGGTGATCGATTAAATGTCTTGGGACATTAGAAAATCGGTGACGAGAATTCATGTCTCTGGACATCAAAAAAAAAAATCGGTAACGAAAAGTCATGTCTTTTGGACATTGAAAATCATCGATGAAGTATTGAGTTAATTGGACATTTAATGTTAGCGTAAATAATTTCTAATGTAAATGAGAAGCAAGAAAATAAAATACATCCATGAAAATTGTTTACGGAAGTATTTGATTTTGTGAATTTATGAATATTATGAATAAATTGGAAAGATTTGAATATTGATTCAGGATGTTATATAGAAATGTAAGAGAAGCATTCGAAAGGGGACCCAACTTCTAAGGAGCTTGTATAGTAGGAGCTTAAGGTAAAGGTCATCTCCCTTCCCTAGCTTGTAAACTATTAAACTATTTTTATAATGTTAGTTGGATTTATATCTATATGTGATGTGAATTATCTATTGATCATGAAAACTTGTGCCTATAAGGCAAGAAATTAGATATAATGTAAAATCGACTGCAATGGTGGAATTATAAAAAGATGTGTCGAAATACTTGTTTATGATTTATTAATCGACCCCAATAACGGTAACACATGTAGGTGCTTGAAACCGTTACATGACTAGTTACCTGGTAATGGGTTGTGGAACTGGTTACCCGATAATGGGGCTAATGCTCGGTAATGAACGGATGAACTAGTTACCTGGTAATGGGACTAGTGTCCGGTAAAGGGTTGTGGAATTAGTTACCCAGTAATAGGACTAGTGCCCGATAATGGGTTGTGAAACTAGTTACCCGATAATAGGGCTAGTGCCCGGTAATGGACGGTGGACCTAGTGCCCAGTATTGGGCGGTGGACTCAATTACTGGTAATGTGCAGAAGAACTAGTTACCCGATAATAGGCTAGTGGCATCACTTTTTCTAATGACCGGGATATGTAATTTAAGTTAAATTGACGTGTGTGGTGTTAATATTATCACGATGACTGATTTGACGAACTATAAATGGAATGTTGGATGAAACCTAATTGTTAAACAAAAGTAGTAAATTGTGTTTATGTTATGGATTATTGAAGAAATAAAAAATAAAATTGATGAAGATTCATCCTTGTGAAGGATAGAAGACCGTATCATTTGGAAAGTAAGAATAGAAGTTCATTGATCATAGTAGGTGTTGTACAATTGAGGAATTCAACGGTATAGATGTGATGTATTTTAAATTATTTGATGACTTGTAATTGATACAATTTAACAATCGTGTACTATGCACATGGAGGATGTCAAAGAAATTATGACTAATAATGTAAATATGTTGTATTGATGTTTTGTGTTGTTGATGACATGATAAAAATTTAGTGGTAATTATAACATTGTAATAAAATGCTAATAGCAGTGATGAAACGACGTACGACAATAACTACCAATTGTTCTACCTAATGTACGAGATCATAGAGGGCTTGGATTAAATATTGAAGATGCACAAAAACAATTTGTTATAATATTTAAAATCTAAAGAAAATGAATTACTAGGGTTAAAATTTTTGTATTCTAGATACGCGGTATTCAATAACAAGTAAGTTGGTTACTATTTAGAATGATGTGAGAAAGTAAATGAAGAATTGTATAATTAGTCGGTCATATGAGTGATGGATAATGTAATTTGGCCTTCATGATGGTGGCCGAATGAGATTAGGTTGTTGAATTAAATAGATTGATTAATTGATGTATGTATGGTATTCATATTACTTGAAGATGAAACTAATATGAATATTGTGAAAATGATGGTAGATTCCATGATAAGGGGAGATTTTACAGAAAATCTAAAAGAAACATTGGAATGTGCCAAAATTGGCACAAGAAATATGTAAGTTGAATATATTTATAAGCCAAAATTGGACTAGAAACATAACTAGTTTGACAATTTATATGGATGAGCTATAATAGGTATAATAGATGTTGGGATTAGAATTGACATAGAGATAGAGAAAGAGAGAGAGAGAGAATCACATGATAGATGTTGTAACCCATTTTTGGGTCCCCACAAAATATATATATAAAAATATGTATATAGCCAAAGGAGGTTAAGAAAAAATAACAGGAGGCAGAAGAGCTCAGAAAATGGTTGGAAAATTGGTCAATGAGGTTAAAAATACAAAGATTGGATTTTTGACAGTATATTCTTGAAGGAGGAGAGCCCTGTTGAGAAGGAAAATTTGAAATTTGAGGAGAAAAGCCCAAATTTGGATGTTTATGGACTTAATTTGATTTTTAAATGAATTTATAGGGGATTTGATTGCAAGAAAAATTGAGTTTTAAGTCAATTTGGGCTTTAATTAGAAGAAATTTAAGTTCTGGGGCCAAAATATATTTTTTAGGAATTTATTAGGTCAAATCAGGGGCCTAATTGCATAAATATTGAAGTTTAAGGGCCAATTAGGGACTTAATTGAGAAAATCCGAAACCAGGGACCAAATTGGAAGAGGCGCGTAAATGGAGGGGCTGGAATTAATTGATTCAGGGGCCTAATTGAAGAAATTAGAAGTTTTTTGATCAATTAAGGGCTCAATTGCATAAATCAGAGGCCAAGGACCAAAGTGAAAAACGCGGCCAACAAGAGGGACGGAGACCGAAATTGGCAGGGATGCAATTAAAGAAAGAAAAGATGATTGAGGGCTGATTTGAAATTTGGCGCGTTTTGGCGCCACATTTAAATGAAACGGCGCGTTTTCTCCAAAACGACGCCGTTTCATACATTCAAAAACAAAAAAAAAAAAAGAAAAAAAAAGAAAGAGCAGAACGGTGTCGTTTTGAACGACACTGTTCATCTTCTTCCCCCGATCACGCAGCGGGGAAGAAGGAGAAAGGGAAGCTTTAATTTGAATTTCTGCCGGCCACTCTCTCGCCTGGAGCCCACCGACCGGACACAATGGCCGACCAACCACCGCGCACCACCCACCGAACCTCGGCAGCCGCGCCCAATGGCCGACCAGCCGGCTGCTCCCCCACGAGAGCTGTAAAAAACAGCGTCCTTGGCCTCTATAAATAGAGGCCAAGAACGCTGAGAGCAGGGGGGGAAAAACAGAGGAGAAAGGGGAGAGAAAAGAAAAAAAGAAAAACAGAGGAGAGACGGGGAGAAAAAACGAAAAAACAGAGGAGAGAGAGAGGAAGAGGTAGAACGAAGGAGAGAGAAGGAAAAGAGGGGAACGAAAAAACAGAGAAGAGGAATGGGAAGAGAGGAAGAACCAACCTGAAAACAGAAGAAAAAAAGCAAACCGAAAAAAACAAAGAGAAAAGGAGCAACGGGGAGAACGAACCAAACCGCCGGAAACAGTCGCAGCACCACCAGCCTCCGCCACAGCGCCGCCAGAAACGCAGCAAGCCACCGCCTCCTCCGCGCCAGGTAACCCTTCTCCCTCCCCTATTCTGGCGTTTCTTTATTTCCTTCTCTGCATGCAGAACGAATAGCGTTCTGCATGCAGGGGCGGGGGGAAATTAATTCCCCCCGCCCGTTTTGTTGCTGGGCCAGGCGGGTCCTGGCCCAGCCCAGTCTTCTGGGCCGGGTCTGGCCCAGAAGAGAATTTTTTTTGGGCCGAGATCGGCCCAGTACTTTTTTGGGCCGAGATCGGCCCAGTACATTTTTGGGCCGACCCGGCCCATCATGGTTTTGGGCTGAGTCCGGCCCAGTGGTTTGGGCCGACCCAGCCCGATTTAATATTATATTTATTATATATATATATATATATATTATATTTTGTATTATTTATATATATATATATGAAAAAAATTATAAAAATTTGCAAAAATTATAGAAAAATATATGTGATTTTGTTGTAATTTTATTATTATATTTTGATTAATATTGGTTGGTATTTTATATTGTAAAGATACAAAACCCGGTATTAAAATACCCGGTTTTCATCAAAACATCAAAGATTTTCAAAACAAAAAATGTCTTTTGCTTTCAAAAATTTTCTAAAAATATCTTTGAAAATATTGTTGATTTTTCGGCATTTATTTTATCAAAGTGGATTAATATTTGGTTGTATTTTTTACAAACCCAGTATTAAAATACCCGATTTGCGTCAAAGCGTACAAAAATACATATTTTTAAAAAATGTTTTGTTTTAAA
Organism: Populus trichocarpa; assembly: GCF_000002775.5. Taxonomy (NCBI): domain Eukaryota; kingdom Viridiplantae; phylum Streptophyta; class Magnoliopsida; order Malpighiales; family Salicaceae; genus Populus; species Populus trichocarpa. The sequence goes on from NC_037288.2 coordinate 10,040,770, forward strand.
ATACGGCCTAGTCTCTCCAATATATATATATAAATATTATAACATCATATTTTCACAACAAAAGAAATTTCAAAACAATATATGTATTAGCATGCATTTTTGGCTTTAATAACCAGTTTATTCAAGCCATGAGAACTAGGCCAATATTTCAAAAATTCTAAAAAATCTTTTTGTCTTTGGGATTACTAATTTATATGTAAAACGTATTCTTGATATTAAAAATATGTTTTTTTAGACATTAGAACGGTTAGGCTTTACCCGATAAGATAAGGACCTCCTTATTGAGGAGGACTTTTCTTGAACCGTAGATGGACCAACAACTAGGAAACACACGAAAACACCTTAAATTTTATCAGACAATAAAACGATGCAGCTTACCTTAGGTAGGGCGTATTTGGGGTGCTAATACCTTCCCTTTACGCAACCAGTCCCCGTACCCGATCTCTGAGACCAGTTAGGGTTCCTAGTGACCAAAATACTAGGTGGCGACTCCCATTTTTCACTGCTAAGAGACAACGAATTCCTTGTCTCCCCACATTAACCAGATATATATATCCCCCATCCTTTATATTATTTTTGTGGGTGGACGATCGCCGCGACGTCGCTCACGTGCGACAGAATGGCGACTCCACTGGGGAGCTTGTGGACTAAGCTTCGTTTTTGTCTGATTTGTTTTTGTTTTTGTGTTTTTATTGTTAATATGCCTTTCCTTTTGTTACCTGCTTATACGCTTTAAATATTTCTACACATATTGTTCATGCATTTATAGAACTGTCTCATACATCTTATAGAACTGTCACATGCATCACATACTTTGATTATTGAGAGCACACACAAACTTTAAGTTAAGTGGGGGACTAGCAGCTTACCTTATGACTGTTAGTCAAGGTTTAAGTTTGTGTAAACCCCAACTCTTCGCTGAGTGCTTAGACTGGTAATAGTTGGTACATGTGACCATCTCATTGCCTACAAGCCCCCATATTGCCTCCACGAGGGCAATCACTGGGACAGCAAGAGACCCTTTTTAGAGACTGAATAGCCAACCTACCCTCTTCAAACACAAAAGATTTAGAACCAGGCTATAGGGTGTATGCCTCCACAAAATACATTTTTGCATAACACAACCTAAACCATAGAGTATTTGGTTTTCAGGTCATTTTGAAACGATAAGATGGCCATCATTACCAAATTTACTACTGTGGAATATGGGCAGAATTCTGAATTGTCACAACTATCAGAGGGAGATTGCTCTAGATATGATGCAAGGAAGCTTCCAGTAGTCAAAGACCTGAATTGTGTAGTATATGAGATGAAGAGAATATTGGGCCATAGTCAGAATATTGATGAGGTGGCATTTTTTGGGAAGTATGGGCGATTATTGGAAATTGCAAAGATAGGAGTATTGAATCCAGCAATTAAAGCTTTGATTAACTTTTGGGATCCCGATTACAAATGCTTTTCCTTTGGAAATGTGGATTTGTGTCCCACTATAGAGGAATATGGAATGTTGATGGAGTTTCCCAAACACCTGCACCAAGTTTATTTTCCTTTAAGAAATGACAAGGTGATTCCTGAGTTGTCGAAATTATTGAAGATTCCACATCTGAGCAGATTTTTAGAGAAGAATGGCAGCGGTTTAAAGTGGAAATTTTTGGAGGTTGAACTAGAAAAGAAAAAGGAGCAGTACGTCTTAGTGCTAGAAAGAGACAGGTTAATCGCTCTGGGGATCTACGGTCTCGTGTTATTTCCAAGCTTAAAAGGGGTTATAAGTCTAGAAGCTGCTGCTGCATTCGTGGAATATGAAAATACTCATGTCAACCCTACAACTGCCATATTAGCTGAGACCTTGCTGACCCTCAACCATTTTAGAAAAACAGGGAAAGGCGCAGTAAGATGTTGTACTCAGTTATTATACATCTGGATGGTAAGCCATGTTGAAACCAAGAAGCCGATCTTTAATAATTTTTGGTGGTTTAACCAAAAACCTTTGAAGATAGTAGAGGAAGAAGAATGGGGAATCCTAGGTGATCAAGGTTGGATGAAAAAACTGCAAGAGTTACCTAGTAGCAACTTTAGTTGGAAGGCCCCTTGGGTTAAATCAGTTGATGTCATAGTAAGTTGTGGACAGAAATGCTGGGTACCTTTAATTGGGATCACAGGTTATGTCAGCTACGCTCCGGCTCTGGTGATAAGACAATTAGGTGGCATACAACACATCCCAAGAACTGTGGGACTTGCTGAATTTTCCGGGTTTTTTAAGGATCAATCCGCGCGAGAAGTCCTTGAAACCATCAAACAAGATTGGAGCCAGTTGACTCTAATTCAAAAGGAGTCAGAAAGTTTGAGAGACCCTAGCTCAAGTGAAGGATATGAAAAGTGGAGGAATTTGACCCCGATTGCCGCTCCGAAAAAGCCATGTTCTGAAGATGGGCCTTCACGAATTAAAGAAGGGTCATTGAAAAGAAAAAAGGTCAGTAATGAAGAAGACCTTATGGAGCAAATAGAAAGGCTCCAAATAGAATTGGGAAAGAGTAAGGGAGATAAAGCAGCATTAGAAAGGATGATGATGGAAGGAGATAAAAGCAGAGTGTTTCTAAACAAACAGCTCGAATCCAAAGATGCGAAAATAGGGATGTTGGAGCTGCAATTGAGCAAAGGAAAGGCCGTAATAGAAGAGTCTGAGAAAGAAAGAGGAAGACTGATTTTGGATTTGATGCAAAGCAGCTCTGAGTTGGAAGCATTGAAAGCCGACTTCGATGGCTATCAAGAGAATGTTGAGTACAATCAGGACAAATTCTTGCATGTTAAAGCAGAGTTGTTAGACCGAATTGAGAAGTATGATGAGTTAAACAAGAAATATATGATGATAGAAAGTCGGCTAGCTGAATTACAAGAGTTCGAAAGAAAGGGGAATGAAGAGGAGGTTTTGAAGGCATATTTGGCAGCTAAGAAAATTGAAATTAGAATGTTGAAGGTGAAGTTTGACAAAGAACGAGAAAAGGTGAAACAGTTGACCAACAGGTTGGAAGTTTCAGAAAAACATAAAGAACAGATCGACACCAACAACAATACCTTGAATCGGAATAACATGTTGCTTATAGAGAAGATGGCCAAGGTAGATGAGCAAATGGATGAAGCTGCCATTCACGCACGAATTATTAGAGCCAATGCTCGAAGGGTGGGAAGGGACATCTTTCGTTATCGACAAAGCTTGGCTGAGACAGATGCCTTTTTAGAGAAAATTGAGAATCGAGGCCTCGCTTTCCTACCAGTGGCTAGAGATATGGATGAAGAGGAAGATTGATGTATTTCTCTTTTTATTATTTTGTACCCTCTCTTCAAGAGATGTATTAGCCAATATTAATGAAAAGGGGCTTTGACCCATCTTTTATAAATATAAGCCTACCAAAGCAGCAGCTTGAGCACAACTACTCCTGATAAGGAACGTGACAAAAAGAGTCCATGCCCATTACACAAGAGGAATGTTGGCCATCGATCGTTTTTTTTTTAAAAAAAACAAGTTTCTAAGAGTATTCATGCATTGTTTCTTTATCATACATTCATTTACATTTTTTCATGCATCCCAGACCGTGAAACATAGGTCCCACATCCAAAATCCACAACACCCGGTCTTGAGCGAGAATGGAGAACGAAGAAAGAGCTCACTTAGAGTCACATTATCAGACCGAGTTGGAGTCTGTAAAGAATGAAGTTTCTCGGCTAACCGACTTACTTGAGCAGCTTCTAAGGGCTAAGAATGGGGAGGGAACATCACCACGACAGCTTGAAGGAGCGCCAGCAGTTCACATTCCTCAAGCATCTCAAAACCAGGGGGCAAACTCGGCCAATGAACAACAGTTTGTGCCTATTACTCCTATCCTACCACCTCATACTCCAGTCACTGTTGACCTAACAACGGAGGGAGTCCCGGATAATAGGTCTCCCAGTTTGATAGACCAAGACAAGCTATTTGCTCTGGAAGAAAGATTAAGGGCAGTTGAGGGTAATGACTGGTTTGACCCTATGCGAGCAGCCGAAGTATGTTTGGTACCAAACATCGTGGTACCAAAAGATTTTCGAATACCAGAGTTCATTAAGTATACCGGTTTGGAATGCCCAAACACTCACCTTCGATCCTACTGCAACAAAATGGCGGAAGTAATCCGTGATGATAAAATGCTAATCTATTTCTTTCAAGATAGCCTAGCAGGATCCGCTTTAAGCTGGTACATGAGGTTAGACAGCATCAGGATCAAGAGCTGGAGATACTTGGTGGAGGCTTTCCTCAAACAGTACAAGTTTAACATGGAAATCGCTCCTGATCGAACAAGTCTAATGGCAATGGAGAAAAGGAGCCAGGAGTCAGTAAGGGCTTATGCGCAAAGATGGAGGGATGAGGCAATGCATGTCCAACCCCCTTTGATAGAAACGGAAATGGTGAGCTTGTTTGCCAATACCTTCAAAGCACCTTATTATGAGCACCTAATGGGTAGCTCCTCTCAACATTTCTATGATGCGGTACGCATAGCTGAGAGGATAGAACAGGGGATTAAAGCTGGGCGAATAGCAATGCCAGTGGAAAAGAAGGGCTTTATTGGAAGAAAGAGAGAAGGCGATGTTAACAATCTGGAAGACGGGTATAAGGGCAAGAAAGTAGATTCCCACAATCCACAAGTACCTACCTCTCAATTCTCACGCATAAACTTTAACCAATCTTTTTCCCCTAATCGAACAAATAACCAATCAAACTACCAAAATCACTACCAAAGACCCCATACGAGATACCCTTCAGAACAACTACCACCGCTACCCATGCCTTTGAAGGACATGTACGCCAAACTTTTGAGCATTGGGCACATAGCTCCTATCCCTATACTACCATTACAACCACCATTCCCAATTTGGTACAAGCCCGAGTTAACTTGTGAGTACCATGCGGGTAATCCTGGGCATGGGATTGAAACCTGTTACGCTTTCAAGAAAAGATTGCTGGAGCTTATTAAGATAGGATGGGTATCCTTTGAAGACAAGCCCAATGTTAATTCAAACCCGTTGCCTAAACATGCCTCAAGTAGTAGTGGAATAGGCATGATAGAAGTTGGAAATCAATGCAAGGTGCTGAAGGTGTCTATGGAAAAGATGTACTACATGTTAGTACGATCAGGATTTCTAGAGGCAAATATGGAAGGCCATTCGGAGGGAGGTAGTTATTGTGAGTTCCATGGAAGAGATGGACACTATATTGAGGATTGCATCGAGTTTTGCGAAAAGATTGCAAAAATGTTAAAAATGGGGCAATTGAGAATTGAACCCATGGAGAACAGGGGTGAGGTGAGTATGATGGAAGGTCAGATGGAGATGACAGGAGTATGCAGGGTCCAACAAACAGCTAATGGTCCCCCAAGGCTAATCTTGGTTAAATCGTCCTACACAAAAGGGAATCACAATGCCATGCCTTATAATTATGGTTATGCCTCCAACGTTCAAGCTCCTCTTCCTTTGTTCCAGACTGAGATAAGTGGGCTGACCAGGAGTGGTCGTTGCTTTACTTCCGAGGAGTTGAGGAAGGAAAAGGGTAAAGAAGTGGTAGATCTTGACAAAGCACTAGAAGTTAATAAGCCAGTAACAGAAGAGGAGTCGAATGAATTCCTGAAGTTGATCAAGCATAGTGAATATTGCATAGTAGATCAACTAAAGAAGACTCCAGCTAGGATCTCCCTTATGTCCCTGATACTCAGCTCTGAGCCGCATCGAAACGCCTTGCAGAAGGTATTGAATGAGGCATATGTACCCCAAGACATTGAACATAAAACCATGGAGCATCTAGTGGGAAGGATCCATGCAACTAATTACCTGTACTTCACGGCTGATGAGCTTGATGCTGAAGGTACCGGACATAACAAGCCCTTATACATTACGGTTAGGTGTAAGGATTGCCTCATAGGAAAAGTACTCATTGATAATGGCTCGGCCCTTAACGTGTTGCCAAAGCACATGCTGGAAGAAATGCCGATCGATGAATCCCATATAAAGCCAAGTACTATGATGGCCAGAGCGTATGATGGCTCGCCTAGGCCAATAATTGGGACTTTAGAAGTGGAGCTATATGTGGGACCACAAATGTTCCTAGTAACACTTCAGGTTATGGATATCCACCCTTCCTATAGTTTGTTGTTAGGAAGACCTTGGATTCATGCAGCGGGGGCAGTAGCTTCCTCATTACACCAATGCCTGAAGTATATCATGAATGGGATGTTGGTAACTGTCAAGGCTGAGGAAACAGTATCCATGATAAAGAATGTAGCTGTGCCTTTTATCGAAGCGAATGATTGCAAGGATAACAATATCCATGCCTTTGAAATTATGAACACTGACTGGGTGCCGGAGAACACAGTGCTAAGAAGGCCAAGGATCTCAGAAGCAGCAAGGATGGCAAGTCTATGCTTTTTGAACCGCGGGATCCCATTTCAGTATAACTTTATTATCAGGATACCAGAAGGGGTTAATCTGGCAAGGATGAAAAGTGCTGCTCAAAAATTTGGGTTAGGGTACCAACCTAACCAAAAGGATTATCGGTGGGCTGCTGGTCGGAGAAGGGCAAGAAGGATGGCTAGAATTAAAGGAAGAGAGCCTGATGAAGAAAAGATAGAAATCCCTCCCCTTAGCGTGTCATTCCCAAAAGCTGCATACATAATGCAACATGATAAAGAAGCCGAAAGCCTTGATCAAGAGCTGTCAAACATGAGCATAAATACCTTGGGGGAAAACAAGGTGGAAGGAGATGACATGAAGACAGTAGCAAGAAAGGGAGACGAAGCACTCCCACAACTGACGGTCTACACCATAGAAGAAGTCTCCGCTAAGACCTTTGTGCGCAAGTTGGCTCAAGACGAGAAGTTTCAGAATTGGGTGACCCAAGAAGCTCCAGTGGTTTTCAAAATGTAAACCAATTTTGTTTGTCTTAACATGCTTTTGTCATTGCTTTGTTTGGTTTTCATTTATTTTCGCTAGTCGACAATTAAGGCTCAATTGTCGGTTAGACTTTATGTTTGTCATGGAGCCCACTTTTTCTTTAAATAAATTGTGAGATCATGCACTTTTCATAAATTGCCTTCTTTTTTATGCATTTACACCAAACACTTCCCGCTTTCAGGAATCCTGAAAGCGGATCTCCTACAACATCACATATATTTAGCATCAAGAATAAATGGCCAAACTTGAACGAGCATGTGGTAGCTATGGAAGAAGAAGAATGGGATGAAAGCAATATTAGTAAATTCACCAGGCTAGTAGAACAACAGGAACAAACTTGGAAACCTGCTGCAGAGGAACTCGAAACCATCAATGTGGGTAGTGATCAGCTCAAGAAAGAGTTGAAAATAGGTACCTTAATTACTTCTGAACAAAGGATAAAAATGATCACCCTATTACAAGAATATTCAGATGTCTTTGCTTGGTCCTATGAAGATATGCCTGGTTTGGATACAAATATTGTAGCACACAAGATACCGTTGGAAGAAGGCTGTAAGCCAATCAAGCAGAAGCTGAGGAGGGCCCACCCGGATGTCTGGATCAAGGTCAAGGCAGAACTCGAGAAGCAATGGGATGCTGGCTTTCTAGAAGTAGTTAGATATCCACAATGGGTATCTAACATTGTTGTGGTACCTAAGAAGGAGGGGAAGATTAGAGTATGCGTGGATTTTCGGAATTTGAATAAAGCTAGCCCCAAGGATGATTTTCCTCTACCACACATAGATGTTTTAGTGGACAATGCTGCCCGGAGTTCCACATATTCCTTTATGGATGGTTTTTCAGGATACAACCAGATAAAAATGGCTCCGGAGGATAAGACGAAAACAACTTTTGTCACACCGTGGGGAACATTCTGCTATAAGGTCATGCCATTTGGATTGAAGAATGCAGGAGCAACCTATCAAAGAGCAATGGTGACTTTGTTCCACGACATGATGCACAAGGAAATTGAGGTGTATGTAGACGACATGATTGCCAAGTCTAAAAGAGGAGAAGATCATGTTGAAGTTTTGAGGAAGTTGTTTGAGAGATTGAGGAAGTATGAATTAAGGCTCAATCCTGTAAAATGTTCATTTGGAGTTAAATCGGGTAAGCTGTTAGGATTTGTGGTAAGTGATAGAGGTATAGAGGTGGATCCAGATAAAGTAAGGGCCATCCAAGCTATGTCATCCCCTAAGACGGAGAAGGAAGTAAGAGGATTCTTGGGAAGGATAAACTACATTGCTCGGTTCATAGCTCAGTTAACAACGACGTGTGAACCAATATTCCGACTACTAAGGAAAAAGAATCCCGGAACCTGGAATGAGGAGTGTGAGGAGGCATTCAATAAAATCAAGCATTATTTGCAAAATCCACCTTTACTGGTCCCTCCGGTATCGGTAAAACCTCTAGTATTGTATCTAACAGTGACTGAAGCAGCTATGGGATGTGTATTGGGTCAGCATGATGAAACCGGAAGGAAGGAAAGAGCTATTTATTACTTAAGTAAGAAATTCACTGAATGTGAGTCTAGATACACGGAGATAGAAAGGCTTTGTTGTGCATTGGTGTGGGCAGCAAAGAGGTTGCGGCATTACATGTTATACTATACCACTTGGTTGATTTCAAAAGTAGATCCTCTGAGGTACATTTGTAACAAGCCATTTCTCTCAAGTCGAATTGCAAGGTGGCAAGTTCTATTAGCAGAATATGACATAGTATACATGACAAGGAAAGCTGTAAAAGGAAGTGCAATCGCGGACCATCTGGCCGATAATGCTGTTGAAGATTACGAACCTTTGGATTTTGACTTCCCTGATGAAGATATATTGTCAATAGAGAAAGAAGAAGAGAAGACAGATTGGTGGACAATGTTTTTTGATGGTGCAGTGAATGTATATGGTAACGGGGCTGGTGCGGTAATAATCTCTCCTGATAAGAAACAGTATCCAGTTTCGGTTAAACTACATTTCGAGTGCACCAACAACACAGCTGAGTATGAAGCTTGTATCCTTGGTCTAGAAGCGGCATTAGAGCTGAAGATAAAGAAGTTAGATGTGTACGGAGATTCAATGTTGATTATCTGTCAGGTTAAGGGGGAATGGCAGACCAAAGAGGAAAAGTTGAGGCCGTACCAGGAATACCTGTCCACACTAGCAAAGGAATTTGAAGAAATTAGATTCACCCATCTGGGAAGGGAGGGGAACCATTTTGCAGATGCTTTGGCCACGCTAGCTGCTATGACTACCATTGATCTCAAGTGCAAGGTACAACCGGTACACATTGATATTAGAAACGACCCAGCTCACTGTTGCTTAGTTGAAGGAGAGATGGACGGACAACCTTGGTATTATGATATCAAGAACCTTGTGCAAAATCATGTATATCCGGTGGGAGCTTCCAAAACGGATAAGAAAACCTTGAGAAGGTTAGCTGTAGACTTCTATCTAGATGGAGAGATTTTGTACAAAAGATCATTTGATGTAACCCTACTAAGGTGTTTGAATGAGGAAGATGCTAGAAAGGCATTACGGGAGGTCCATGAGGGGATTTGCTCAACCCATGCTAGCGGGCATATGATAGCAAGGAAAATCCAAAGGGCTGGTTATTTTTGGATGACACTAGAGAAAGACTGTATCGACTATGTCAGGAAATGTCATAAATGTCAAGTTTACAGTGACAAGGTCAATATGCCACCAGCTCCTCTGTTTAATCTAATATCTCCTTGGCCATTTGCAATGTGGGGAATTGATGTAATTGGTCCGGTTAACCCAAAAGCTAGCAATGGGCATAGATTCATCCTTGTGGCTATTGACTACTTCACCAAATGGGTGGAAGCTAATTCGTATGCCCATGTAACACAGAAGGTAGTGAAGACGTTCATAGAAAAGGATTTGATTTGTCGATATGGTCCTCCGGAAAAGATAGTGACAGATAATGCACAGAATTTCAATGGCAAAATGATAGTGGAGCTGTGTACTAAATGGAAAATCAAGCATTCGAATTCCTCACCATACCGACCAAAAATGAATGGCGCAGTAGAAGCCGCCAACAAGAACATCAAGAAGATTATTCAGAAAATGGTAGTCACATACAGAGATTGGCATGAGATGTTGTCATTCGCTCTTCACGCATACCGCACTACAGTTAGGACCTCGACGGGAACCACTCCATATTCTTTGGTGTACGGTATGGAAGCAGTGATGCCTTTGGAAGTAGAAATCCCGTCGTTAAGAGTATTGATGGACTCCGAATTAGAAGAGGCCGAGTGGGCCAAAGTGAGATATGAGCAACTGAACCTGATCAGTGAAAAGAGGATGGCTGCAATATGTCATCACCAACTGTACCAGAAACGAATGGCCAAGGCATATGATAAGAAGGTTAGACCGCGGTTGTTTCAAGAAGGGGATCTAGTATTGAAGAAAATATTGTCACTACCTGGAGACGATCAAAGCAAATGGGCACCGAATTACAAAGGTCCTTACATAGTAAAGAAGGCATTCTCAGGAGGAGCACTGAAGTTGGCTAGAATGGATGGAGAAGACCTAGCTCGACCTGTGAATTCTGACTCTGTAAAAAGATATTATGCTTGATGTAGGCTCCTAAATCAATAAAGCAAAGTTTGGCCATTGACTTCTTTCTCTTTTGCATTGATCTCACAACAGTCATTTTTGCATGAATCCCAACAGTGCATGTCTTGTGTTATCTCATTTAAAAAGTTTAGCATCGGCTGAACGAATTTCTTCTCTCTATAAAAGCCTATAGATTTTAAAAACCAAGCTAAAACATTTGACAAAAGCATGACAAAGAGGCAATGACAAGTCATACATTTTGGAAAAAGGACTATTTGAAGAAAGTCAGAGATTTCTTCTCCAAGAATATGATCGGAGGCAACACGAGAGAGGAATCCAGCATACGACTTCAAAAGCAAGCTCATGTTAAGAGGGAATCTCATGAACTCGAAGAAGATGATGGGGCCTATGTTTCAAAACCAGGTACGAATGCATGCATGGCATTTAATCATAAATCATTGCATATATGTTTTTTTTGGATCGTTACAGGAGGAGACCTTAATACATTCCAACAAAATTGAAGACGAAGAAAAAATCATTGAGTTGATTCTAAAACAACAAGAAGAGAAGATAATAATGTTCAAACCCTGCCATCAGGAAGAGCGACATCGAGCAAGCGGTAAAAGGGAATCGCCAGAGGGGACTCCAGGTTAACCGATTTACAAGATAGATTTTTTGGTTTTTGATTAAAGGAGATCGCTAGAAGGGATCTCATTATTTCAGCTTCGAATAAAAGGGAATCGCCAGATGGGATTCCAAGTTGTCTTAGATCGCAAGAGGGGATCTTGTATTTCGACATTGGTCAAAGAAGGTCGCCAGAAGGGACCTCGCGTATCGCTTTGAATAAAAGGAATAGCCAGATGGGATTCCAAGTTAAAGGAGATCGCCAGAAGGGATCTCGTGTTTCGCTATTTGAAGGTCACCAGATGGGACCTCGTATTACCTATTGGAAAAAAAAGAGGAATCGCCAGATGGGATTCCAAGTTGATTAAAGGAGATCGCCAGAAGGGATCTCGTGTTTCATTATTTGGAGGTCGCCAGATGGGACCTCGTTTTTCATGAATAAAAGGAATCGCCAGATGGGATTCCAAGTTGATTAAAGGAGATCGCCAGAAGGGATCTCGTGTTTCACTATTTGGAGGTCGCCAGATGGGACCTCGGTTTTAATGAATAAAAGGAATCGCCAGATGGGATTCCAAGTTGACTAAAGGAGATCGCCAGAAGGGATCTCGTGTTTTGATATTTGGAGGTCGCCAGATGGGACCTCGTTTTTCATTTGAATAAAAGGAATCGCCAGATGGGATTCTAAGTTGACTAAAGGAGATCGCCAGAAGGGATCTCGTATTTCGCTATTTGGAGGTCGCCACATAGGACCTCATATTTCGTTTGAATAAAAGGAATCGCCAGATGGGATTCCAGGTCGATTAAAGGAGATCGCCAGAAGGGATCTCGTATTTCGCTATTTGGAGGTCGTCAGAAGGGACCTCATATTTCAACATTGGTTACAAGGAATCGCCAGATGGGATTCTAAGATTTTTTGTTAAAGGAAATCGTTAGAAGGGATCTCGTATTTCAATATTGGTTAAAAGGGAATTGCCAGACGGGATTCCAAGTTGAGTAAGCAATATTTATAGATTTTGGTTTAGAGAGATCGCCAGAAGGGATCTCAAGATGATAAATTTTGATCATAGTTTTTGAAGTTAAGGAGGATTGCTGTAAAAGACAAGTTTCAGGTCAATCAAGCTTCAACCAGATCAGTTTTGGGAGTTCCGTTTAGGGTTTATCTTTATAAAACTTACTGCGCAAAACCTCTGCTTCGTAAGCATTATAAAGAGGGGGCATCTGTTGTAACCCATTTTTGGGTCCCCACAAAATATATATATAAAAATATGTATATAGCCAAAGGAGGTTAAGAAAAAATAACAGGAGGCAGAAGCGCTCAGAAAATGGTTGGAAAATTGGTCAATGAGGTTAAAAATACAAAGATTGGATTTTTGACAGTATATTCTTGAAGGAGGAGAGCCCTGTTGAGAAGGAAAATTTGAAATTTGAGGAGAAAAGCCCAAATTTGGATGTTTATGGACTTAATTTGATTTTTAAATGAATTTATAGGGGATTTGATTGCAAGAAAAATTAAGTTTTAAGTCAATTTGGGCTTTAATTAGAAGAAATTTAAGTTCTGGGGCCAAAATATATTTTTTAGGAATTTATTAGGTCAAATCAGGGGCCAAATTGCATAAATATTGAAGTTTAAGGGCCAATTAGGGACTTAATTGAGAAAATCCGAAACCAGGGACCAAATTGGAAGAGGCGCGTAAATGGAGGGGCTGGAATTAATTGATTCAGGGGTCTAATTGAAGAAATTAGAAGTTTTTTGATCAATTAAGGGCTCAATTGCATAAATCAGAGGCCAAGGACCAAAGTGAAAAACGCGGCCAACAAGAGGGACGGAGACCGAAATTGGCAGGGATGCAATTAAAGAAAGAAAAGATGATTGAGGGCTGATTTGAAATTTGGCGCGTTTTGGCGCCACATTTAAATGAAACGGCGCGTTTTCTCCAAAACGACGCCGTTTCATACATTCAAAAACAAAAAGAAAAAAGAAAAAAAAAGAAAGAGCAGAACGGTGTCGTTTTGAACGACACTGTTCATCTTCTTCCCCCGATCACGCAGCGGGGAAGAAGGAGAAAGGGAAGCTTTAATTTGAATTTCTGCCGGCCACTCTCTCGCCTGGAGCCCACCGACCGGACACAATGGCCGACCAACCACCGCGCACCACCCACCGAACCTCGGCAGCCGCGCCCAATGGCCGACCAGCCGGCTGCTCCCCCACGAGAGCTGTAAAAAACAGCGTCCTTGGCCTCTATAAATAGAGGCCAAGAACGCTGAGAGCAGGGGGGGAAAAACAGAGGAGAAAGGGGAGAGAAAAGAAAAAAAGAAAAACAGAGGAGAGACGGGGAGAAAAAACGAAAAAACAGAGGAGAGAGAGAGGAAGAGGTAGAACGAAGGAGAGAGAAGGAAAAGAGGGGAACGAAAAAACAGAGAAGAGGAATGGGAAGAGAGGAAGAACCAACCTGAAAACAGAAGAAAAAAAGCAAACCGAAAAAAACAAAGAGAAAAGGAGCAACGGGGAGAACGAACCAAACCGCCGGAAACAGTCGCAGCACCACCAGCCTCCGCCACAGCGCCGCCAGAAACGCAGCAAGCCACCGCCTCCTCCGCGCCAGGTAACCCTTCTCCCTCCCCTATTCTGGCATTTCTTTATTTCCTTCTCTGCATGCAGAACGAATAGCGTTCTGCATGCAGGGGCGGGGGGAAATTAATTCCCCCCACCCGTTTTGTTGCTGGGCCAGGCGGGTCCTGGCCCAGCCCAGTCTTCTGGGCCGGGTCTGGCCCAGAAGAGAATTTTTTTTGGGCCGAGATCGGCCCAGTACATTTTTGGGCCGACCCGGCCCATCATGGTTTTGGGCTGAGTCCGGCCCAGTGGTTTGGGCCGACCCAGCCCGATTTAATATTATATTTATTATATATATATATATATTATATTTTGTATTATTTATATATATATATATGAAAAAAATTATAAAAATTTGCAAAAATTATAGAAAAATATATGTGATTTTGTTGTAATTTTATTATTATATTTTGATTAATATTGGTTGGTATTTTATATTGTAAAGATACAAAACCCGGTATTAAAATACCCGGTTTTCATCAAAACATCAAAGATTTTCAAAACAAAAAATGTCTTTTGCTTTCAAAAATTTTCTAAAAATATCTTTGAAAATATTGTTGATTTTTCGGCATTTATTTTATCAAAGTGGATTAATATTTGGTTGTATTTTTTACAAACCCAGTATTAAAATACCCGATTTGCGTCAAAGCGTACAAAAATACATATTTTTAAAAAATGTTTTGTTTTAAAATACGGCCTAGTCTCTCCAATATATATATATAAATATTATAACATCATATTTTCACAACAAAAGAAATTTCAAAACAATATATGTATTAGCATGCATTTTTGGCTTTAATAACCAGTTTATTCAAGCCATGAGAACTAGGCCAATATTTCAAAAATTCTAAAAAATCTTTTTGTCTTTGGGATTACTAATTTATACGTAAAACGTATTCTTGATATTAAAAATATGTTTTTTTAGACATTAGAACGGTTAGGCTTTACCCGATAAGATAAGGACCTCCTTATTGAGGAGGACTTTTCTTGAACCGTAGATGGACCAACAACTAGGAAACACACGAAAACACCTTAAATTTTATCAGACAATAAAACGATGCAGCTTACCTTAGGTAGGGCGTATTTGGGGTGCTAATACCTTCCCTTTACGCAACCAGTCCCCGTACCCGATCTCTGAGACCAGTTAGGGTTCCTAGTGACCAAAATACTAGGTGGCGACTCCCATTTTTCACTGCTAAGAAACAACGAATTCCTTGTCTCCCCACATTAACCAGATATATATATCCCCCATCCTTTATATTATTTTTGTGGGTGGACGATCACCGCGACGTCGCTCACGTGCGACAATAGATATTATAACAAATTCAGTGTGCTCGTGAGGTGAAACGAGATGCAAAATGAATATAAGGTGTAGGGGAACACAATATGGAAACGTTAAAATGAATTCGATAAATTAATAAGATTTAACAAATACATTATATTGAGTGGAGCTAAGCTAGATTGTAAATGTATAACTCACTACAAGGTGACTATGATAGATTGATGTGTATAATGATGAAAAGATAATTCAACTTTAGTTAAGGAGAATATACCAAGTCTGAGAATTGATACAAGTTTGAGAAGTTCACAAAAAAATTTAAAGAAATGGGTTTTTATTTGTATTGTTAGTAATCCTTAGCAATTACATTGATGTAAATGTTTATTATGATTTTTATAGTTCTGTGTGTGTTTCAAATATTTTTTCCATTGAAAGCCTTAATACCTTCCATTGGGCAATCTAACCTTCCATTGGGGAGGGACTCTTGTATTTGAAATGAATACTTCTAGAATAATTTATATATACATATACATGTATGTATGTATGCATGGAAACCTTATTAATGTGTAAAGATAAATTGTGTATTATTGTATCCATTGATAGAATTATTAGATGGTGAATAGAAACTATCCTGATGTTATATTCTAAAAAAAAAATACCTTTCTTCTTACGTTAAGGCTTAAAGTTCCTTAAAATTGTATTAAATTATAGGGTATTGCATTATTGTTCCTCATTTGTACAACTAGAATGTTTGCAATATTTCTCTCAAGATTCCAACAACACCACCTTGGTTTAGATCTGCTTCTAGAAAAGATCTTTGAACTAAAGATTATATAACTCAAATATCTCTTAACAAGATGAACCTAAGCTCTAGATTTTAGAGGAAAATTAAAGCATAAAAAAAAAAAAAAACACTAAAAATGAGATGAGGTGGTGGTGTGTGTTGCTTGACAAAATTATTATTGTAGCAATCTCAAGGTAATAGTGAAATCTCTACAACTCTACGTACATAGGATAAATTGCCGAAACATGTAAATTCTTGTGTCATGTGCGCTTTATTTTTCTTCCTTCTTGTTCTCTTTTGTTTCATCTCTCTACAGAAACACGTCCTTAACAAGAGAAGCTAGATTGACGACTTCAGCAGCAGTACAACACAAGGGCAATAATATTCAACTGATGGCTGTCAGAATACTTGAAACCCATAATATCACTACCAGAAAATCAGCGAAAACCAACGGAAATACCGATGGAAATATTCCATCAGGAATTTTTGGAAAGTTGCAGCGGTGTGATGACGTGGATTTTTTCAGATGATTTTACCAATGGAATTGCTGAGGGATTCAAACCGGGATAGCCGTATAGTGACGTGGCACTTTCACCGGCGGAATCACCGACAGGTATACCGACGGAACGTGTCTATCGGTGATTCCATCAGTAAAAGTCATTATATACCCACTCTGCCGACACTCTCTTCCTCTGTTTCTCCTTCTTCTTCCCCATCCCACCTCTCCCCTCCTAAACTGCAGCCAACCAACTATCCCAACTCCCCCCTCTTCTAAACACAAGCACTCAAGTTTCTCATACTTTTCTACGTAGTCACAACATCCATTCTTGTGGATTTTATCATTTTTGTAAGTAAATTTATCCTTTTTATATAGTTTTAACATTTAAATGTGAATTTTATTGTTTTTTTAGTATATGTATTTTGTTAACGTATGTACTTGTTTGATTGTTATTTGTCAAAAAAACTTGTAGTATGAATGTATAATTTTATAGTTGTTATAGTTTGTTTTAGATTTTGTCAAATTATATTTGTTTGTAAATTGTTGAAAATTTGTTTGAATTACACTGAATTAGATGTGTTATGATGAAATAAATAATAGCTTGTTTAACGGGTCTATTTTAATTGTTATGAATTCTATTGCGAAGTTGTGATTTCCGTAAATTTATATATGTATAAATTTGTATGGACGTTGATAGTTGATAATTGATAATGAATATTTAACATAAGTGTTTTTTTAGTTTGTTGGATAATGTCGGGGAAAACCAATATTTTTGTTATGTTTATTTACGTAATGTAGTTAATTAATACATGTTGTCGTCATAATTTTATAGAGGTTCGATAGAAGTCATGGATGATCATTCATGGATGTATCGGGACTCACCCCAAGGATTGCGGAGGATGGATTATTGTAACGGGGTTCAGGGTTTTATTAATTATGCAACATCTATCCCGAGGAATTTTACTAACGGCGGTATTAGGTGTCCATGCAGGAAGTGTAAAAAATTAAAGTTTCTGCATCAAGATGTTGCAACGATGCATCTTCTAACCAAAGGGTTCATGGAGGATTACCTGTGTTGGTATGCACATGGAGAACTATTTGTTCCTAATGAGAGCATGGTAGAAATGGTGGTTGGGTCAACTTCTAGTGCTAGCAACATGCATGAAGTTGGAATGAGAATAGTAATCCTTACAGGAATATGGTTATGAATGCAATGAGAATGAGTAAAGGTAATGTCAGTGAATGTCCAATCGTAGAAGAAAAACCTAATGTAGATGCAGCAATGTTTTTTGATCTGTTGAAAGATTCTAACGAACCATTATGGGATGGCTGCACGAACCACAGTAAATTATCGGCCATAACACAGGTGTTCACCATCAAGTCAGATCACGGGTTGAATGAGGCCGGTTATGATAAGATTATCGAATGGGCGAGAAGCATTTTATCTGAAGGGAACAGGCTGAAAGAGAAACCCCTCAGTTTAGGATACCAGAAAATTGACATGTGCCTTAACTTCTGCATGTTATACTACCTTGAAAATGCTGAGCTGATCGAGTGTATGACATGTGGGCATTCCCGTTATAAACCCAGAACTGGGAGAGGAAAGACTCTCGTGGCATATAAAAACTTAGATACTTCTCAATCACACCTAGAAAATTTTGAAAAGATTGGAGGTTGAAAAATAAAAAGTCTATAACTTTTTATCAAATCATCATAATCTAACTACATTTGAAAAAAAAAAAACAAAACCCTAAAACAACCAACTATATGGACGAAGGACTAAAACTAAATTGAAGTTCAAAATAAAATAATATTAAATCTAATAAAAAACTCAACTAAAAGTCCAAATAATTTGAGCCCAAAAACATAAATTAGAGCCCAATCTCTCAAACAATGAACAATGGTTGAACAATCCTCCATTATCAATGATCATACACATGTGTGACGTGTCTCAGATCCGGTGTCCCCACTATCTTTTATTAAGTTCATGATTTGTCAAAATAAAGGTATGAACATCTGTTTCAAATTATAAAAAAAAAAATCAATTTAGTTCATCATTTATTAAAAAAATCAACTTTTATTTTTCCAAATCAAGCATCAACTCAAATTTTTTCCACGACACCGAAAGAACCCTATAAAAATAATAAAAAAAACCGTCAAGTTCGATCCTAAAACAACCTAGTTTAAAAGGAATAAAATGAAAATAAAACTTGAGCAAAAAAAAAAAAAAAACAAAGCATTATTACAATCCACAATATTATTATGTCTTAAGCTTCAATCAAAGCTTAAAAACTTTAAGTTTCTTCGTAAGATAATGAATAGTGAAATTATAGTCCTTTTTTATTTGGTCCTTGAAATGAAACTTTGCAATGGAGTCCCAATCAGCCTTAGTTTTTTAGATTCTTTGCAATTTCACCCTTAACTTTCTTCAATTGAACCCTTAAATTTCAGCGCTTTTTACAAAGTTGTCATTGTTTCATATTTCTTCAATGTGATCCTTAATTGAACTTTATATTTTAAATTTCTATCAATTAAGCCCTTGATTACACCATATTAGTCTTTCAAAGCTTCAAATGTGTTCCTAATCTTTCAATCTTTGCGAATTGATATGAATTAAGCCTCTAAACTTGATTTCTCTTCAATTGAGTCCTTGATTAAATCCACAAAACCCATTAGAAGTTTAATTATGTCCTCAAACTTAATTAATTCTTCTATGTTTTGCTCAATTGACTTTCAAACATAATTTTTACTTTAAATTGGGTTATGATATCAAGCATCAACGGAGTGTTACAGTTTTTTCCTTGACACCACAAGAACCCTATATAAACCTAACTAAAACAAACCATCAAGTGCGATCCTAAAACACCAATTTAACAAGAATAAAATGAAAATAAAACTTGAGAAATTTTTTTTATTACAATCCGCAATATTATTGTGTCTTGAGTTTGAATGAAAGCTCAAGCCCTTTAAGTTTTTTGTAATATTTTTTTTTATCCACTCAATCGCTTTCTAAATATATTCATGATATGAGCATAAGTATGATTATTAATTAATAATTTGTTTGATTACATTCTAACCCAACTACTTATAAAACTTATCCAAGCAATAATTAATAATCTGCAATCAATAATTATCACCTTCGTCAAAAAGAATTAAACAAATGAGATAATTTTAGGATATTTATATAGTTTGTTTTCTAAATAAAAGAAATAATATGACATCTCTGTTATTACATAGGTAAAAACAAAAGATCATAAAACTTGTTTTTATCTTTTTGTTATTGCGGACTTGTTTTCTTCACACATTTTTTATTCTACTATGTTATATTAGTTTTTAAAAATTTCTAAAGGAATGTTTTGAGTTATTTATTAAAAAAATGAATATTTATCAAATTAACATGTTTGTTTTTAAATATAAATTATTGTATATGAAGCTTGATGATTTTGATTATATTAGTATGTTTGGTTCTTAAAGTGTATAAAAGAAATTTAAAGGATCATGGGGTTTCTCAGTTGGTTCTGTATACATAAACATTTATATTCTTGTGTTGAGTAGATGTTTTTGCCAAAACTTCCCTTGTTTCTTACACAAATATATTTTTTACTTGGATAAAAAATTGGTGGATGCAAATAAAATAATATCACGCAAGTCCAATTTATAAGTAGGAAACAACTTCAAAACATTTTATTAATTTGATAGCATTGATAAATATTTGTATGTTAAGAGTTGATGAAATCCGTTTCAAGAAGTTAGTTCTTGTTAGAAGGAGTGTTCAAGTAGTTTTGATAATAATGTATTCAAGTATAATTAAGTAATTATAAGTTATATTTACAGAAGGACTAATTCTAAGAAAAAGATTAATAAATTTAGAAAATTAATTAATAAGTTAACTGTTTTAGCATAATAGCATTAATCCAATTAAAGTGTTTACAAATTTTGAAACATTCTTACATCCATTGCTTGCTAATTAAATGGTTTAGAGGTATAGATAACATACAAACTATAACATACAAACTCTAGTTATGTTAATATTATTATGTAACTCTTGCTATTTAATGTGAACTTAACTGTAACTCATTATAGTAATAAAATGCTACAATATAAGAGATTGTGAACAAGTTTTGGAGTTCTCAACTGATCGTATCTGGCTTCTATTTCATGGCTCCCCAAGATTCTGTGAAAATACTAGATCTCTGCCAAGTTGCCCCAGCCTACAACTCACCCGAGTCAATCACCGACTTCTCTCTCCCTCTCACCTTCCTAGACATTGCTTGGTTCAAATTTCCTCCAGCTCAACAAATTATATTTTATGAGCTCACCGAGTCAAGTCCAACCTTCTTCAATCTAGTAATCCTCCCCAGGCTCAAAAAATCACTCTCCCAGACACTATTCCACTTTCTCCCACTTGCTGGCCATCTAGTGTGGCCAGAAAACTCCCCAAAACCCATCCTCTTATACACTCCAAATGATGCAATTTCACTCACCATAGCCGAGTCAAATGCAGACCTGAGTCATCTCTCAGGGAATGAAACTCGGCAAGCCATCGAATCGTTTCCATATATCCCTGAGCTGCCTACATCTGACGCTAAAGCTTCAGTGATCGCTTTGCAAATAACAGTGTTTCCTAACAAAGGGTTTTCTATTAGCATCGTTTGTCATCATGGAATTCTTGATGGGAAATCTGCTACAACTTTCCTCAAGGCATGGGCCTATATATGCAAACACCTAGAATATGATCAACAACCTTCGTTACCTAGTGAGCTAACCCCTTTTTTGGACAGGGGAGTTATCAAGGATGCATATGGACTTGAAATGATCTTCTTGAACCAATGGTTAGCACTGACCAGGCCGGATACAAAGTCCGACTCTCGAAGCTTGAAGTTGGTGTCAAACATGGCAGTGTCACCGGACGTAGTTCGAGCCACATTTCAGTTGACTCGTGAAGACATAGAGATCTTAAGGGAAACAATATCGTCCCAGTTGGAAAAGGTCCTTCAAGAAGAGCTAAACCCAACAAAACAAATGGACTACATGTCAACTTTTGTACTTACATGTGCTTATACAGTAGTTTGCATGGTGAAAGCCAGAGGAGGGGATAGTAATAGAAAGATTTACTTTATATTCTCAGCAGATTGTAGGGGCAGATTAGACCCTCCGATTCCACAAAATTATATTGGTAACTGTATTAGCAGCCAACACATTGTTATCAAGGCAGGAGTTTCCATGGAGGAATGTGGGGTTGCAATGATAGCACAGAGGATTAGTGGCATGATAAAAGGGCTAGAGAAGGGACTTTTTGAAGGAGCCAAGGAGAGATTACTTGAACTGGCTTCTATAGAACCGGGTACAGAAATCATTGGGGTTACTGGATCCACCCGATTTGAGGATTACAGCTGGGATTTTGGATGGGGAAGACCCAACAAAGTGGAGTTTACAGGAAATGCTAGGGGAGGAGTAATTTCTTTGGCAAGGAGTAGAGAGGGAACTGGTGGTGTTGAGATTGGTTTGGCTTTGAAGATGCATGAAATGGAAAATTTTGTTTCGTTCTTTGTGAACAACCTAAAGAACTTTAGGCAAATCTCAAAATAGTTCTTCAAATTATAATTCAATTCTCAATAAAGCTTCAAAGATTTTCTTTTTAATTGGGCCTCTACAGATTCAGTAAGTCAAAATCGAGTCCCCTCATTGACATCAATTACCATAAAGTAATCTGTTGCAAAAGTTTGATTGTGTATTTTCTTATGATTATATTTTTCAAAAAACTAAGGGGGTAGGGTTAGGATAGGGCTCCCCTCAAAAGTTTCATTGTTTTGAGTCAAAACAAAACCCAATGTCAACCCTTACCCACGAGTATAATAAAAAGTGGATTTCTGAAGTCTTTATTGTGCAAATGAATGTAATGTAACTTGTTTGTGTAAAGTTACTACAACCTTAAAGCATTTTAGTCGAATGATGCTATAAAGTCTTACACTCTTAATCATAATTCAGGCTCTGGTTTCCTTACCAACAGACCCATGCCTTGATGATTAGCTTACAAGAATCCAGGGGCCATATCTGGCCATGTTCCAGCATCTATAGCAAGATAGGCCTAGTATAGCTCTTCATAATGCTTTCTTAGAACCTCATAGCAACTCATGTAGAAAAAAAAAATTGAGATAAATATTTTCATATATCCACATATGTTAAATGTCTAAAACATGATTTTTTTTTGTTTTTTTAATAATATAGAAGTATGAAAGTACTTTTGTGTTTGGTATTGTGGTAGCTGTTGTGGTTGTAGTTTGAAAAAAGTTTTTTTATAAAAGTACTTTGAGTTAAGGTTGGTTTGAAAAAATATATGTTTAGTTAAAAGGTTTCACTAATAGTGTTAAAATAGGTATAATATAAACTCAACATGGATTTCAATGTTTATATCCAAGAAAGTTTGTTATTAGCATGTCTTATCTTTTTATCTTACTAATTCCTATACCTTGCTTGTTAAATGATTAATCTACATTTGTGTTGTACAACCCTTGGTACAACAAATACTTGACACTTTCATAGCCTACTGTATGGTATAACCGACACTTGTGCTATGAAAGGAACTTGATTTGTTGTTAACATAAGTTAACATCATGAATTCCTGACAATATTTAAAAGTATGATGTTACTAAAATAAGATAATTAATATGATCATGTTAAAAATTTATAATGAACTATTAAGGATAAATCATCCGATTGAAACCTCCTTTGTGTGTGATTTCCAGTTGATTAATAAAAAGAGTTTATACTATACTTATTTTTAATACTATTAGTAGATCCTCTAACCTTGACAATTGCTTTTATCTTTGATTAATACTCACATCAATATCACATCTCAAAAGTTCTCTTCAACTCCTTTTTCATTTGTTGTTTATAATTTTATATAGTTCACCTCCATGTGTTCGACCCCGGTCTTACCGAGTTATTTATTATTTCGACACTCCTATACTTGGGATAAGACATCAATCTTTTGATCGTGTCACATGCCAACGAATCTTCTCATCTCTAACATCCACTAGTTACACCACCACCACCTGCATTATAAGCCATCAGCAACCACCAGCTACTCTAGCAACCCAAGCCAGCAACGAAAACTCCCTCAAGCTAGGTATCCCTGTTTCGACTTCTTCCTTTTTTTTCAAATTGTATTATGTTCTTAGAGGAGCATGCAGAACATCAAATAAAGGTGGACCTTGGTTTCAGCCCAACCTGTATGGAGGGGTTGGTCTAGCCCACACATATAAGATAGGGCTTGTTGGGCCATCTGTCAGCCCAACCAAATATGGGTAGGCTGGGCTTGAGCCCAACCTTTGTGAGGGCTTGGGCATCGGGCCCAATAGGCAAAGCCCAACCTAGACCTAAGGGTGTTTTTGGCAAATTATGAGAGGAATTAAAAACCTAGAGATATATAAGAGAAGTAAGAAAGGAGAAATAAAAAGTCAAGAATTGGAAGAAAAGAAGGTGAAGAATAGAGAAAAATTGAAGGTTGACAAATCAAAAGTCTATAACCTTTTATCAAATCATCATAATTGACAACAATAAAAAAAAACTTGATAAACCTTTAAACAACCAACTATTTAGCCAGAGGCTCACTAAAGCTAAATTGAAGCCCAAAATCAAAATAATATCACATCTAATAACAAAACGCAACTAAAAGTTCAAATAATTTGAACCTAAAAACACAAGTTAAAGCCCAATCTCTTAACCAATGAACAATGATTGGGTTATCCTTCATCATCAATGATCATACACTTGTGTGTGACGTGTCTAGAATTCAGTGTCCCCACCACCCATTTCATTCAATTTAGTCCATGATTTGTCAAAATAAAGGTATGAACATTCATTTCAGTTCAATTCTTGTAAAACCCAAACTCAAGCCTAAGTCAGCCCAAACTCAACAAAACTAACCTTAGTATTTAAAGAAAAGGTTGCAAGAGAAATTTATTTTCCTCTCTCTTTTCTTTCCTTCTTGTCATGACCTCCTCTTTAAAAACACAAAGGGATTTTGGTTTTTAAGCTTTAGTTTAATTCAAGAATTATTGAAGAAACAAGTGTTTCTCTCTTTGTTATTTTTTATTATGCTTTATTTATGGAATGATTAGACAAGATATTAAGGTTTTGTTATGATTTTTATGATTTCATGATCTAGGAAATATTAGGGTGTTATTTGGCTTAAAATGAACTAATTTGATTACTAGAATGATGGGTTTTAGAAGAACTCGTCTGTTTTTTGATTCTGCAGATTGAGGACTAAGAGGTCAGGATTTCAACCAGTCGACCAATTTACTTGTTGTTGTCGGTCGACCAATTGGTCTAACTCGACTAACCATTTGGTTTGTGTAGTGATCAACCGGTTGGTCAATTCGGTCAACCAGTTGACCCTGTAGAGGCGGTTAATTGGTTGGGTGAATTACTTTGTTTTTATAATTACAATTTGGTCTCTAAGTTTATATTTTTAATCTTTTATGTTATTTTGCTTTGAGTTGTTTTTTAGTGTTTTATGTATCTGTTTGCCTTTTGGTTTTGTTTTTTTTTGTGAGTGGAATAATCTTTAATATGCCTGGAGTATAAATAATTATGTTTGTTGATTATATGATGAGTACAACTAGTTAATTTCTTGAATATTTATATGTGTTACTTTATTTTTTGAGTACTCATCTATTCTTGACTTTACACTCACATTCTGTTAAATTAAATTTTATTTGATATGATATTTGTTTGCTTTGATAATTATGTGAATATCTATTATGTCTTGATATAGGACTTTTCAAAAATTTCATGCTAACGAAGAGTAGTTAGTCTATGTGCACATAGTATTTTGTATATCTAGCTGATGAGAGAGGCACCAACCTGTGGCAATTCATCCTCCCACAGCGGTAATCTTTGGGTTTTAATTGAGTTTGGTTTTTGACAATGTAATAAATATTATGGATTATTTGTTTTGCTTTATCCAATGATGAGAATTTTTGAAGAGTTATTTGATTTTATTGGTTTTGAAGAATATAATATTATGAAAAATATTAAAACGCTGCAAAATCTTTATATAATTTATTTTGATATGTAAGTTTTGAGACTTAATATAGGTGGGTATCCTTACAACACCAGTCCTGTGTTGCCAATCATATACTCGGGATTCGGGTCGTGACAATTTTGATCCCAAAAGCTTCAATTATTAAATAAAAATCAATAATCTTTTTTCCAAATCAAGCATCGATAGTGTCATTTTTTTTCCTTAACACTGCAAGCACCCTATATAAACCCAACTAATACAAACCATCAAGATCAATCCTAAAACAACCCAATTTAAAAGAAATAAAATGAAAAAAACTTGAGCAAAAAAAACAAAGTATTATTACAATTCATATTATTGTGTCTTGAGCTCCGACGAAAGCTCAAGAACTTTAAGTTTATTCATAATATTTTTTTATCCATTATATGAGCATAAGTATCATTATTAATTAACAATTTGTTTGCTTGCTTTCTAACCCAAGTAATTATAAAACCTATAGAAGATATAATTAATAATTTGCATTCAATAATTATCACCTTCGTAAAAAACAATTAAACAAATGAGATAATTTTAGGCTACTTATATAGTTTTTTTCTAAATAAAAGAAATCATATGACATCTCTGTTATTAAATACGTAAAAAACAAATCTCATAAAACTCATTTTTATCTTCTTGTTTTTATTTCTACTATGTTATATTAGTTCTTTAAATGTTATAAAGGAATGTTTTGAGTTATTTGTTAAAAATAAATAAATTTGAATATTTATCAAATAAACATGCTTGTTTTTAAATATAAATGATTGTGTATGAAGTTTGATGATTTTTATTATATTAGCATGTTTGGTTCTTAAAGTGTATAAAAGAAATTTAAGGGATCATGGGGTTTATTAGTTCGTTCTTAATGCTTGTAGTTTCATTGCTTCAATTATGTATACATAAATATTTATATCAAATTTTAGAATTTTCAGTTGTTGGTTGTCTTATGAGAAAATAAAATATAGTAAAAAAAAAATAACAAAATGGTTATTCAAAGACTTCAATGTTATCGTGCATCATAAAGACACTTATTATTGAATACAACTTATACTAGTACGATTCAAGGTAGGATAGAAAGGGTTGAAGCAACAGGCGCCAAGGCTATAATAGCAGCACAATGGTTCCAAATTTGGTCACCCTTAGCTATAACAAAAGTTACTTTTTCCTTAGGCATTTTTGAAATGAATAGTTTTATGAAATCATCATGGCAAGCTTTCCCGGTTGTTACATGTTTTTGGCAACAATATTCTGACGGAGTATTGTTGGTGTATATGCTATTAGAGATTTCTATTGCATAATGTTTTGTCACCTTTGTGTGGCACTCTTTCAAATGTTGAGAAAGCTATGGATTTTCTTCATTGGTATGACTCGCAAACCCTTGTGTAATGATAAGTATACCGATAAAAAGAAACAGTGTTGAGGAGATGTTTTTGCCAAAACTTCCCATGTTTGTTACAACAATATATTCTTGTACTTGGATAAAAATTTGATGGATGCAAATAAAATAATATCATGCAAGTCAAATTTATAAGTAAAAAAAACATTTAATTGATTTGATAGCATTGATTAATATTTGTATGTTAAGAGTTGATGAAATCTGTCTCAGGAAGTTAGTTCTTGTTAAGAAAGAGTGTTCAAGTGGTTTTGATAGAAATATATTCAAGCATAATTAAGTATGAGTTACAATTACATCAAGACTAATTGTAAGAAAAAAATCAATAAATTTAGAAAATTGCTCAATTAGTTCATTGTTTTAGTATAATAGAATAATCCAATTAAATGGTTTACAAATATAGATAATATACAAACTTTAGTTACATTAAAAGTATTATGTAACTCTCTTTTTTTAATGTGAACTTAACCTATGTATTTATCTTACCTTAACTGTAACTTATACTAGTAATAAAATCCTACAGCTCAATACAAGAGATTGTGAACAAGTTTTGAAGTTCTCAATTGATCGCGTCTAGCTTCTATATATTTCATGGCTTCCTAAGGTTCTGTGAAAATACTGGAGCTCTTCCAAGCTGCCCCAGCCTCCAACTCACCCGACTCAGTTAGCGACTTCTCTCTCCCTTTGACATTTCTAGACATTTCTGGGTTTAAATTTCCTCCATCTCAGCAAATTATATTTTAGAAAAGGGACAACCTTCTTCAATTTAGTGATCCTCCCTAGACATAAAAAATCACTCTCCTTAATTTAGAGAAGGGACTTTTTGAAGGAGCTAAGGTGAGACTACATGGATTGGCTTCTATCGAACTGGGTGCAGAAATCATTTGGGTTACTAGATTATCAGAACATAAATGGATGCAACACTAACTTAGAGATGAAATTGAGATCCTAAAGAATTCTTGCAAGTAAAATCATAATACAAAAAAAAATTAAATCCAATTTTTTTTATTATGTAGATTAATCATTAATAGAATATATCAGGATAATTATAAGCATACAATACTAGATCTTTTAAGTGTAAAAGATAAACCAAACATAATATCACAACATTCCACTTTTCTTGCCAAGCTTTGCAATGAATAAAGAGGACTAAATGCTATAAATCAATAAAATAAAAGGAGGTTATTTAGAAAAAAATAATACATATAAATTTAAGGTGATATATTTCTTTCAGGTACAGAAGTAATATTAATTAAAATCTTAAATGACAAGTGAAAAACTGAAAGGTAAAATTCAACAAGTCAAAAAGTTAAGTTATTTACCGACCAATGTGTTGTACAATGATGATAGACCACTTGGAGCACACATGCTATTGTTTATATAGGTACGAATGATCTCCTTTGCGATTATCACTTTTTTCTCTCACATTTTTTTTTTGTTTTTTTTCTCCTCTCTCTCTCTCTTCTGACTTTTTTTCTTTCGATTTTTTTTGTTTTTTCTTTTTATAAATCAATATAAAAGAAAATTACAACAACAAAAATAATTAAATAAAAAGGTTTTAAACTCTCCCAATTAATTCTATTCTTTTTAGCGCCTGTCTCTATCAAAGTTTGAATACTAGAATAATAGATTGTTAGAGAAACAACAATGAGGCCGATAGGAGAAATTATGTGAGGGAATTCAATATGGTGGTGAAAATAGTGTGAAGGTGCCCTTTGACCAAAAAGAAAGAAAAAGATACTTTCAGAAAGAGAGAAAGAAGAATAAGAATAATAGATAAAGAGAATAAGAATGAGAATGAGATTGAGATTGAGATTAAGATTGAAAAGTATTAAAAAGAACAAGAGAAAATAAAATTTTGCATCAATTGTAATTTTTTTCTCTTGCCACTTTTCCAACACAATTGTTATATAGTACTTTAACTATCCATGTAACTAACTAACTAACAATTCCAAATTAATTTTCCAACACAATTGTAATATATACTAGTTTAACTATCCATGTAACTAACAAACTAACAATTCCAACTAACTATACAGCTACTTCATTAAATTTTGTAACTAACAACTAACTTAATCCTACATAGGTATTATTATTTAGCACATGCTTTTATTAGCTAATATTAATGCTAATGTTGTTACTTGTATTCAACTGATAAACCTTCAAGCTATAAATGTTTCTCCTCTAAGCTAACTTATTGATTATGCCATGTTGATTCTTCTGCGTGTAACAATACCTTTCCTTTTAAGATTATCATTAAGAATCACTAGTTAAATTTAAAAATTAGATGGCTAACTCTTCTAAATTTTCCCATGTTGAATCATCTTTATAAAAATCACATCAATGGATTAACCCCATTGTAAAGTTTATGTTACCTTTTTTCATAACCATATTGTTAAAAATAGCTATTGGACTAAACTTAACTCTTTCAAACTCATCATATTGTCTTCTTTCACATTCAGGAATTCTTTCCTGACCTCTTTCACTTCTTCTATCATATGTATTTTTTTCATGGTATATCGATGCCTAAGTGCACACTTCTCCAACATTGCTCCAACCTCCTTCTCTACTCATCAAATGTTTTAGGGTTTTGCCTTGGGCTAGGAGGCAATTCTTTTTTAAAATGGTTAAAAGTCTTTGGTGGTGGTTGACCTGGTTCTCAATCCATGCTATATGAGTGAGCAGTTATTATATTGAACAAGCTTTTCTTTACTATCACATTATTTTATTCCTTCTACCACTTGACTTATTCAAATGTTTGCATTAATGTTGTTAGCCTACATATTTTGAGCATTGCCTTGATATTTTCACTAAATCCACTGATAAAACTAGAAAAATATTAGGAATCAGGTAGTGAAGGGTATAAGGCATTCATTAAGGACTTAATCTCCTAAAACCTATAAACATATTCTTCCTCACCCCTATTTTATTTAGCACATGTGTTTATTAGCTAATACTAATGTGTTGTTGGTACATGTATTCCATTCAGATCAATTCACCCCTCACCCTCTTCAATTAGACCTTCGAATTTCATCGCTTTTTACAAAGTTGTTCTTGCTTTTGGATTTCTTCAATGTGATCCTCAATTGAATCTCATACTTTAAATTCCTTTCAATTAAGCCCCTGATGGCACCAAATTAGCCTTTCAAAACTTTACTTGTGTCCCTAATCTTCCAATCTTTGCGAATTGATCTGATTTAGGCATCCAAACTTTATTTTTTCTTCAATTGAGTCCATGATTGAATCCACGAAACCCATTAGAAGTATAATTAAGTCCATAGAATTAATTAATTCTTCAAAATTTTGCCAAATTGGCTTTCAAACATATTTTTTACTTCAATTAAGTCCTTAATTAAGTCAATTAAACCTATTGGAAATTTAATTAAGTCCTTGAACTTAATGAATTCTTTCAATTACGGTCAAGTCTGGATTTCAACCTCAACTTTCTTTTCGTTAAGTCTTTCTTCAGTTTGTCTTGTCAAAATATCGCATTGTGACTATTCTTCTGGCTTTTTGACCTGTTGTAGCTTAAAGACTTATCTCCCCATTTCCCAAACATATTCTTGGATTTTTAATTTCTGATTTTTTTAGATTTTTTAGTAAAAAAAAAATGTATTTTTTTGTAAAACAATTTTGGGACATCCGAAACTGGGTCATGACATCAACCATCAACCGAGTGTTAGATTTTTTCCTCGACGCCGCAAGAACCCTATAAAAACTCAACTGAAACAGACCATCAAGTTTGATCCTAAAACAACCCAATTTAAAAGCAATAACGTGAAAATAAAACTTGAGCAAAAAAAATATGATTACAATCCACAATATTATGGTGTCTTCAGCTCAACCAATGAGGCTGTCTTGTGAGAAAATGAAAATAAAACATCATATTTAAATACATAAAAATTTATATCAAATCCTACAAGTGCTCAACCTATTAGGTTGTTTTATGAGAAAATGAAATATAGTAAAAAAAAATGGTGGTTATCCAAAGACTTAAATGTTATCGTGCATCATGTCCACCATAAAGACACTTATTATTGCAAACAATTTAAACTAGTACAATTCAACGTAGAATAGAACGGGTTTACGCAACAGGTGCCAAGGCTATTATAGCAGCACAATGGTTCCAAATTTGGTCACCCTTGGCTGCAACAAAAGTTACTTTCTCCTTTGGCACTTTTGAAATGAATAGTTTTATGAAATCATCATGGCAAGCTTTCCCGGTTGTTACATGTTTTTGGCAACAATATTCTGACGCAGTCTTGTCGGTGTATATACTATTAGAGATTTCTATCGCACAACGTTTTGTCACCTTCTTGTGGCAATCTTCCAAATGTTGAGAAAGCTCTGGATTTTCTTCATTGGTACGAATCGCAAACCCTGGTGTAATGATAAGTATACCGATAAAAAGAAACAGTGTTGAGGAGATGTTTTTGCCAAAACTTCCCATGTTTGTTACGGCAATATATTCTTGTACTTGGATAAAAGTTTGATGGATGCAAATAGAATAATATCATTCAAGTCTAATTTATAGGTACGAAAATACTTCAAAACATTTAATTGATTTGATAGCATTGATTAATATTTGTATGTTAAGAGTTGATGAAATCCGTTTCACAAAGTTAGTTCTTGTTAAAAGGGAGTGTTCGAGTGGTTTTGATAGCAACTAACGTATTCAAGCATAATTAAGTAATTATGAGTTACATGTACGTGAAGACTGATTGTACGAAAAAGATTGATACATTTAGAAAATTGCTCAATAAGATCATTGTTTTGGTATAATAGCATAATCCAATTAAATGGTTTACAAATATAGATAACATACAAACTCTAGTTACGTTAATATTATCATGTAACTCTTGTTCTTTAATGTGAACTTAACCTGTGCATTTATCTTACCTTAATTGTAACTCGTACCAGTAATAAAATGCTACAGCACAATACAAGAGATTGTGAACAAGTTTTGGAGTTCTCAACTTATCGGGTTTAGCTTCTATATATTTCATGGCTCCACGAAGGTTCTGTGAAAATAATGGAGTTCTGCCAAGTTGCCCCAGGCTGCAACTCCCCCGACTTAGCAAGTCTAGATATGGTATAAATGAAGTTCAATCCTAAAAACACCATCAATTTCGATCCTAAAACAACCCAATTTAAAAGGAGAAAATGAAGATAAAACATAAAGGAAAACAAAAAAACAGAGCATTACTACAATCCATAATATTATTGCGTCTTGAGCTCCAATGAAAGCTTAATAATTTTAAGGTTCTTCGTGGGACAATGAATAGTGGAATTATAGTCCTTTTCAAATGGCCCCCTAAACCATTGGAACTTTGCAATGAAGCCCCCAATCACCCTAATATTTTGGATTTCTTGCAATTTCACCCCTCACCCTCTTCAATTAGACCTTCGAATTTCATCGCTTTTTACAAAGTTGTTCTTGCTTTTGGATTTCTTCAATGTGATCCTCAATTGAATCTCATACTTTAAATTCCTTTCAATTAAGCCCCTGATGGCACCAAATTAGCCTTTCAAAACTTTACTTGTGTCCCTAATCTTCCAATCTTTGCGAATTGATCTGATTTAGGCATCCAAACTTTATTTTTTCTTCAATTGAGTCCATGATTGAATCCACGAAACCCATTAGAAGTATAATTAAGTCCATAGAATTAATTAATTCTTCAAAATTTTGCCAAATTGGCTTTCAAACATATTTTTTACTTCAATTAAGTCAATTAAACCTATTGGAAATTTAATTAAGTCCTTGAACTTAATGAATTCTTTCAATTACGGTCAAGTCTGGATTTCAACCTCAACTTTCTTTTCGTTAAGTCTTTCTTCAGTTTGTCTTGTCAAAATATCGCATTGTGACTATTCTTCTGGCTTTTTGACCTGTTGTAGCTTAAAGACTTATCTCCCCATTTCCCAAACATATTCTTGGATTTTTAATTTCTGATTTTTTTAGATTTTTTAGTAAAAAAAAAATGTATTTTTTTGTAAAACAATTTTGGGACATCCGAAACTGGGTCATGACATCAACCATCAACCGAGTGTTAGATTTTTTCCTCGACGCCGCAAGAACCCTATAAAAACTCAACTGAAACAGACCATCAAGTTTGATCCTAAAACAACCCAATTTAAAAGCAATAACGTGAAAATAAAACTTGAGCAAAAAAAATATGATTACAATCCACAATATTATGGTGTCTTCAGCTCAACCAATGAGGCTGTCTTGTGAGAAAATGAAAATAAAACATCATATTTAAATACATAAAAATTTATATCAAATCCTACAAGTGCTCAACCTATTAGGTTGTTTTATGAGAAAATGAAATATAGTAAAAAAAAATGGTGGTTATCCAAAGACTTAAATGTTATCGTGCATCATGTCCACCATAAAGACACTTATTATTGCAAACAATTTAAACTAGTACAATTCAACGTAGAATAGAACGGGTTTACGCAACAGGTGCCAAGGCTATTATAGCAGCACAATGGTTCCAAATTTGGTCACCCTTGGCTGCAACAAAAGTTACTTTCTCCTTTGGCACTTTTGAAATGAATAGTTTTATGAAATCATCATGGCAAGCTTTCCCGGTTGTTACATGTTTTTGGCAACAATATTCTGACGCAGTCTTGTCGGTGTATATACTATTAGAGATTTCTATCGCACAACGTTTTGTCACCTTCTTGTGGCAATCTTCCAAATGTTGAGAAAGCTCTGGATTTTCTTCATTGGTACGAATCGCAAACCCTGGTGTAATGATAAGTATACCGATAAAAAGAAACAGTGTTGAGGAGATGTTTTTGCCAAAACTTCCCATGTTTGTTACGGCAATATATTCTTGTACTTGGATAAAAGTTTGATGGATGCAAATAGAATAATATCATTCAAGTCTAATTTATAGGTACGAAAATACTTCAAAACATTTAATTGATTTGATAGCATTGATTAATATTTGTATGTTAAGAGTTGATGAAATCCGTTTCACAAAGTTAGTTCTTGTTAAAAGGGAGTGTTCGAGTGGTTTTGATAGCAACTAACGTATTCAAGCATAATTAAGTAATTATGAGTTACATGTACGTGAAGACTGATTGTACGAAAAAGATTGATACATTTAGAAAATTGCTCAATAAGATCATTGTTTTGGTATAATAGCATAATCCAATTAAATGGTTTACAAATATAGATAACATACAAACTCTAGTTACGTTAATATTATCATGTAACTCTTGTTCTTTAATGTGAACTTAACCTGTGCATTTATCTTACCTTAATTGTAACTCGTACCAGTAATAAAATGCTACAGCACAATACAAGAGATTGTGAACAAGTTTTGGAGTTCTCAACTTATCGGGTTTAGCTTCTATATATTTCATGGCTCCACGAAGGTTCTGTGAAAATAATGGAGTTCTGCCAAGTTGCCCCAGGCTGCAACTCCCCCGACTTAGCAAGTCTAGATATGGTATAAATGAAGTTCAATCCTAAAAACACCATCAATTTCGATCCTAAAACAACCCAATTTAAAAGGAGAAAATGAAGATAAAACATAAAGGAAAACAAAAAAACAGAGCATTACTACAATCCATAATATTATTGCGTCTTGAGCTCCAATGAAAGCTTAATAATTTTAAGGTTCTTCGTGGGACAATGAATAGTGGAATTATAGTCCTTTTCAAATGGCCCCCTAAACCATTGGAACTTTGCAATGAAGCCCCCAATCACCCTAATATTTTGGATTTCTTGCAATTTCACCCCTCACCCTCTTCAATTAGACCTTCGAATTTCATCGCTTTTTACAAAGTTGTTCTTGCTTTTGGATTTCTTCAATGTGATCCTCAATTGAATCTCATACTTTAAATTCCTTTCAATTAAGCCCCTGATGGCACCAAATTAGCCTTTCAAAACTTTACTTGTGTCCCTAATCTTCCAATCTTTGCGAATTGATCTGATTTAGGCATCCAAACTTTATTTTTTCTTCAATTGAGTCCATGATTGAATCCACGAAACCCATTAGAAGTATAATTAAGTCCATAGAATTAATTAATTCTTCAAAATTTTGCCAAATTGGCTTTCAAACATATTTTTTACTTCAATTAAGTCAATTAAACCTATTGGAAATTTAATTAAGTCCTTGAACTTAATGAATTCTTTCAATTACGGTCAAGTCTGGATTTCAACCTCAACTTTCTTTTCGTTAAGTCTTTCTTCAGTTTGTCTTGTCAAAATATCGCATTGTGACTATTCTTCTGGCTTTTTGACCTGTTGTAGCTTAAAGACTTATCTCCCCATTTCCCAAACATATTCTTGGATTTTTAATTTCTGATTTTTTTAGATTTTTTAGTAAAAAAAAAATGTATTTTTTTGTAAAACAATTTTGGGACATCCGAAACTGGGTCATGACATCAACCATCAACCGAGTGTTAGATTTTTTCCTCGACGCCGCAAGAACCCTATAAAAACTCAACTGAAACAGACCATCAAGTTTGATCCTAAAACAACCCAATTTAAAAGCAATAACGTGAAAATAAAACTTGAGCAAAAAAAATATGATTACAATCCACAATATTATGGTGTCTTCAGCTCAACCAATGAGGCTGTCTTGTGAGAAAATGAAAATAAAACATCATATTTAAATACATAAAAATTTATATCAAATCCTACAAGTGCTCAACCTATTAGGTTGTTTTATGAGAAAATGAAATATAGTAAAAAAAAATGGTGGTTATCCAAAGACTTAAATGTTATCGTGCATCATGTCCACCATAAAGACACTTATTATTGCAAACAATTTAAACTAGTACAATTCAACGTAGAATAGAACGGGTTTACGCAACAGGTGCCAAGGCTATTATAGCAGCACAATGGTTCCAAATTTGGTCACCCTTGGCTGCAACAAAAGTTACTTTCTCCTTTGGCACTTTTGAAATGAATAGTTTTATGAAATCATCATGGCAAGCTTTCCCGGTTGTTACATGTTTTTGGCAACAATATTCTGACGCAGTCTTGTCGGTGTATATACTATTAGAGATTTCTATCGCACAACGTTTTGTCACCTTCTTGTGGCAATCTTCCAAATGTTGAGAAAGCTCTGGATTTTCTTCATTGGTACGAATCGCAAACCCTGGTGTAATGATAAGTATACCGATAAAAAGAAACAGTGTTGAGGAGATGTTTTTGCCAAAACTTCCCATGTTTGTTACGGCAATATATTCTTGTACTTGGATAAAAGTTTGATGGATGCAAATAGAATAATATCATTCAAGTCTAATTTATAGGTACGAAAATACTTCAAAACATTTAATTGATTTGATAGCATTGATTAATATTTGTATGTTAAGAGTTGATGAAATCCGTTTCACAAAGTTAGTTCTTGTTAAAAGGGAGTGTTCGAGTGGTTTTGATAGCAACTAACGTATTCAAGCATAATTAAGTAATTATGAGTTACATGTACGTGAAGACTGATTGTACGAAAAAGATTGATACATTTAGAAAATTGCTCAATAAGATCATTGTTTTGGTATAATAGCATAATCCAATTAAATGGTTTACAAATATAGATAACATACAAACTCTAGTTACGTTAATATTATCATGTAACTCTTGTTCTTTAATGTGAACTTAACCTGTGCATTTATCTTACCTTAATTGTAACTCGTACCAGTAATAAAATGCTACAGCACAATACAAGAGATTGTGAACAAGTTTTGGAGTTCTCAACTTATCGGGTTTAGCTTCTATATATTTCATGGCTCCACGAAGGTTCTGTGAAAATAATGGAGTTCTGCCAAGTTGCCCCAGGCTGCAACTCCCCCGACTTAGCAAGTCTAGATATGGTATAAATGAAGTTCAATCCTAAAAACACCATCAATTTCGATCCTAAAACAACCCAATTTAAAAGGAGAAAATGAAGATAAAACATAAAGGAAAACAAAAAAACAGAGCATTACTACAATCCATAATATTATTGCGTCTTGAGCTCCAATGAAAGCTTAATAATTTTAAGGTTCTTCGTGGGACAATGAATAGTGGAATTATAGTCCTTTTCAAATGGCCCCCTAAACCATTGGAACTTTGCAATGAAGCCCCCAATCACCCTAATATTTTGGATTTCTTGCAATTTCACCCCTCACCCTCTTCAATTAGACCTTCGAATTTCATCGCTTTTTACAAAGTTGTTCTTGCTTTTGGATTTCTTCAATGTGATCCTCAATTGAATCTCATACTTTAAATTCCTTTCAATTAAGCCCCTGATGGCACCAAATTAGCCTTTCAAAACTTTACTTGTGTCCCTAATCTTCCAATCTTTGCGAATTGATCTGATTTAGGCATCCAAACTTTATTTTTTCTTCAATTGAGTCCATGATTGAATCCACGAAACCCATTAGAAGTATAATTAAGTCCATAGAATTAATTAATTCTTCAAAATTTTGCCAAATTGGCTTTCAAACATATTTTTTACTTCAATTAAGTCAATTAAACCTATTGGAAATTTAATTAAGTCCTTGAACTTAATGAATTCTTTCAATTACGGTCAAGTCTGGATTTCAACCTCAACTTTCTTTTCGTTAAGTCTTTCTTCAGTTTGTCTTGTCAAAATATCGCATTGTGACTATTCTTCTGGCTTTTTGACCTGTTGTAGCTTAAAGACTTATCTCCCCATTTCCCAAACATATTCTTGGATTTTTAATTTCTGATTTTTTTAGATTTTTTAGTAAAAAAAAAATGTATTTTTTTGTAAAACAATTTTGGGACATCCGAAACTGGGTCATGACATCAACCATCAACCGAGTGTTAGATTTTTTCCTCGACGCCGCAAGAACCCTATAAAAACTCAACTGAAACAGACCATCAAGTTTGATCCTAAAACAACCCAATTTAAAAGCAATAACGTGAAAATAAAACTTGAGCAAAAAAAATATGATTACAATCCACAATATTATGGTGTCTTCAGCTCAACCAATGAGGCTGTCTTGTGAGAAAATGAAAATAAAACATCATATTTAAATACATAAAAATTTATATCAAATCCTACAAGTGCTCAACCTATTAGGTTGTTTTATGAGAAAATGAAATATAGTAAAAAAAAATGGTGGTTATCCAAAGACTTAAATGTTATCGTGCATCATGTCCACCATAAAGACACTTATTATTGCAAACAATTTAAACTAGTACAATTCAACGTAGAATAGAACGGGTTTACGCAACAGGTGCCAAGGCTATTATAGCAGCACAATGGTTCCAAATTTGGTCACCCTTGGCTGCAACAAAAGTTACTTTCTCCTTTGGCACTTTTGAAATGAATAGTTTTATGAAATCATCATGGCAAGCTTTCCCGGTTGTTACATGTTTTTGGCAACAATATTCTGACGCAGTCTTGTCGGTGTATATACTATTAGAGATTTCTATCGCACAACG
The DNA here is from genome assembly GCF_000002775.5 of Populus trichocarpa. NCBI lineage: Eukaryota > Viridiplantae > Streptophyta > Magnoliopsida > Malpighiales > Salicaceae > Populus > Populus trichocarpa. The sequence goes on from NC_037288.2 coordinate 10,079,026, forward strand.
TTTTGTCACCTTCTTGTGGCAATCTTCCAAATGTTGAGAAAGCTCTGGATTTTCTTCATTGGTACGAATCGCAAACCCTGGTGTAATGATAAGTATACCGATAAAAAGAAACAGTGTTGAGGAGATGTTTTTGCCAAAACTTCCCATGTTTGTTACGGCAATATATTCTTGTACTTGGATAAAAGTTTGATGGATGCAAATAGAATAATATCATTCAAGTCTAATTTATAGGTACGAAAATACTTCAAAACATTTAATTGATTTGATAGCATTGATTAATATTTGTATGTTAAGAGTTGATGAAATCCGTTTCACAAAGTTAGTTCTTGTTAAAAGGGAGTGTTCGAGTGGTTTTGATAGCAACTAACGTATTCAAGCATAATTAAGTAATTATGAGTTACATGTACGTGAAGACTGATTGTACGAAAAAGATTGATACATTTAGAAAATTGCTCAATAAGATCATTGTTTTGGTATAATAGCATAATCCAATTAAATGGTTTACAAATATAGATAACATACAAACTCTAGTTACGTTAATATTATCATGTAACTCTTGTTCTTTAATGTGAACTTAACCTGTGCATTTATCTTACCTTAATTGTAACTCGTACCAGTAATAAAATGCTACAGCACAATACAAGAGATTGTGAACAAGTTTTGGAGTTCTCAACTTATCGGGTTTAGCTTCTATATATTTCATGGCTCCACGAAGGTTCTGTGAAAATAATGGAGTTCTGCCAAGTTGCCCCAGGCTGCAACTCCCCCGACTTAGCAAGTCTAGATATGGTATAAATGAAGTTCAATCCTAAAAACACCATCAATTTCGATCCTAAAACAACCCAATTTAAAAGGAGAAAATGAAGATAAAACATAAAGGAAAACAAAAAAACAGAGCATTACTACAATCCATAATATTATTGCGTCTTGAGCTCCAATGAAAGCTTAATAATTTTAAGGTTCTTCGTGGGACAATGAATAGTGGAATTATAGTCCTTTTCAAATGGCCCCCTAAACCATTGGAACTTTGCAATGAAGCCCCCAATCACCCTAATATTTTGGATTTCTTGCAATTTCACCCCTCACCCTCTTCAATTAGACCTTCGAATTTCATCGCTTTTTACAAAGTTGTTCTTGCTTTTGGATTTCTTCAATGTGATCCTCAATTGAATCTCATACTTTAAATTCCTTTCAATTAAGCCCCTGATGGCACCAAATTAGCCTTTCAAAACTTTACTTGTGTCCCTAATCTTCCAATCTTTGCGAATTGATCTGATTTAGGCATCCAAACTTTATTTTTTCTTCAATTGAGTCCATGATTGAATCCACGAAACCCATTAGAAGTATAATTAAGTCCATAGAATTAATTAATTCTTCAAAATTTTGCCAAATTGGCTTTCAAACATATTTTTTACTTCAATTAAGTCAATTAAACCTATTGGAAATTTAATTAAGTCCTTGAACTTAATGAATTCTTTCAATTACGGTCAAGTCTGGATTTCAACCTCAACTTTCTTTTCGTTAAGTCTTTCTTCAGTTTGTCTTGTCAAAATATCGCATTGTGACTATTCTTCTGGCTTTTTGACCTGTTGTAGCTTAAAGACTTATCTCCCCATTTCCCAAACATATTCTTGGATTTTTAATTTCTGATTTTTTTAGATTTTTTAGTAAAAAAAAAATGTATTTTTTTGTAAAACAATTTTGGGACATCCGAAACTGGGTCATGACATCAACCATCAACCGAGTGTTAGATTTTTTCCTCGACGCCGCAAGAACCCTATAAAAACTCAACTGAAACAGACCATCAAGTTTGATCCTAAAACAACCCAATTTAAAAGCAATAACGTGAAAATAAAACTTGAGCAAAAAAAATATGATTACAATCCACAATATTATGGTGTCTTCAGCTCAACCAATGAGGCTGTCTTGTGAGAAAATGAAAATAAAACATCATATTTAAATACATAAAAATTTATATCAAATCCTACAAGTGCTCAACCTATTAGGTTGTTTTATGAGAAAATGAAATATAGTAAAAAAAAAATGGTGGTTATCCAAAGACTTAAATGTTATCGTGCATCATGTCCACCATAAAGACACTTATTATTGCAAACAATTTAAACTAGTACAATTCAACGTAGAATAGAACGGGTTTACGCAACAGGTGCCAAGGCTATTATAGCAGCACAATGGTTCCAAATTTGGTCACCCTTGGCTGCAACAAAAGTTACTTTCTCCTTTGGCACTTTTGAAATGAATAGTTTTATGAAATCATCATGGCAAGCTTTCCCGGTTGTTACATGTTTTTGGCAACAATATTCTGACGCAGTCTTGTCGGTGTATATACTATTAGAGATTTCTATCGCACAACGTTTTGTCACCTTCTTGTGGCAATCTTCCAAATGTTGAGAAAGCTCTGGATTTTCTTCATTGGTACGAATCGCAAACCCTGGTGTAATGATAAGTATACCGATAAAAAGAAACAGTGTTGAGGAGATGTTTTTGCCAAAACTTCCCATGTTTGTTACGGCAATATATTCTTGTACTTGGATAAAAGTTTGATGGATGCAAATAGAATAATATCATTCAAGTCTAATTTATAGGTACGAAAATACTTCAAAACATTTAATTGATTTGATAGCATTGATTAATATTTGTATGTTAAGAGTTGATGAAATCCGTTTCACAAAGTTAGTTCTTGTTAAAAGGGAGTGTTCGAGTGGTTTTGATAGCAACTAACGTATTCAAGCATAATTAAGTAATTATGAGTTACATGTACGTGAAGACTGATTGTACGAAAAAGATTGATACATTTAGAAAATTGCTCAATAAGATCATTGTTTTGGTATAATAGCATAATCCAATTAAATGGTTTACAAATATAGATAACATACAAACTCTAGTTACGTTAATATTATCATGTAACTCTTGTTCTTTAATGTGAACTTAACCTGTGCATTTATCTTACCTTAATTGTAACTCGTACCAGTAATAAAATGCTACAGCACAATACAAGAGATTGTGAACAAGTTTTGGAGTTCTCAACTTATCGGGTTTAGCTTCTATATATTTCATGGCTCCACGAAGGTTCTGTGAAAATAATGGAGTTCTGCCAAGTTGCCCCAGGCTGCAACTCCCCCGACTTAGCAAGTCTAGATATGGTATAAATGAAGTTCAATCCTAAAAACACCATCAATTTCGATCCTAAAACAACCCAATTTAAAAGGAGAAAATGAAGATAAAACATAAAGGAAAACAAAAAAACAGAGCATTACTACAATCCATAATATTATTGCGTCTTGAGCTCCAATGAAAGCTTAATAATTTTAAGGTTCTTCGTGGGACAATGAATAGTGGAATTATAGTCCTTTTCAAATGGCCCCCTAAACCATTGGAACTTTGCAATGAAGCCCCCAATCACCCTAATATTTTGGATTTCTTGCAATTTCACCCCTCACCCTCTTCAATTAGACCTTCGAATTTCATCGCTTTTTACAAAGTTGTTCTTGCTTTTGGATTTCTTCAATGTGATCCTCAATTGAATCTCATACTTTAAATTCCTTTCAATTAAGCCCCTGATGGCACCAAATTAGCCTTTCAAAACTTTACTTGTGTCCCTAATCTTCCAATCTTTGCGAATTGATCTGATTTAGGCATCCAAACTTTATTTTTTCTTCAATTGAGTCCATGATTGAATCCACGAAACCCATTAGAAGTATAATTAAGTCCATAGAATTAATTAATTCTTCAAAATTTTGCCAAATTGGCTTTCAAACATATTTTTTACTTCAATTAAGTCAATTAAACCTATTGGAAATTTAATTAAGTCCTTGAACTTAATGAATTCTTTCAATTACGGTCAAGTCTGGATTTCAACCTCAACTTTCTTTTCGTTAAGTCTTTCTTCAGTTTGTCTTGTCAAAATATCGCATTGTGACTATTCTTCTGGCTTTTTGACCTGTTGTAGCTTAAAGACTTATCTCCCCATTTCCCAAACATATTCTTGGATTTTTAATTTCTGATTTTTTTAGATTTTTTAGTAAAAAAAAAATGTATTTTTTTGTAAAACAATTTTGGGACATCCGAAACTGGGTCATGACATCAACCATCAACCGAGTGTTAGATTTTTTCCTCGACGCCGCAAGAACCCTATAAAAACTCAACTGAAACAGACCATCAAGTTTGATCCTAAAACAACCCAATTTAAAAGCAATAACGTGAAAATAAAACTTGAGCAAAAAAAATATGATTACAATCCACAATATTATGGTGTCTTCAGCTCAACCAATGAGGCTGTCTTGTGAGAAAATGAAAATAAAACATCATATTTAAATACATAAAAATTTATATCAAATCCTACAAGTGCTCAACCTATTAGGTTGTTTTATGAGAAAATGAAATATAGTAAAAAAAAATGGTGGTTATCCAAAGACTTAAATGTTATCGTGCATCATGTCCACCATAAAGACACTTATTATTGCAAACAATTTAAACTAGTACAATTCAACGTAGAATAGAACGGGTTTACGCAACAGGTGCCAAGGCTATTATAGCAGCACAATGGTTCCAAATTTGGTCACCCTTGGCTGCAACAAAAGTTACTTTCTCCTTTGGCACTTTTGAAATGAATAGTTTTATGAAATCATCATGGCAAGCTTTCCCGGTTGTTACATGTTTTTGGCAACAATATTCTGACGGCAGTCTTGTCGGTGTATATACTATTAGAGATTTCTATCGCACAACGTTTTGTCACCTTCTTGTGGCAATCTTCCAAATGTTGAGAAAGCTCTGGATTTTCTTCATTGGTACGAATCGCAAACCCTGGTGTAATGATAAGTATACCGATAAAAAGAAACAGTGTTGAGGAGATGTTTTTGCCAAAACTTCCCATGTTTGTTACGGCAATATATTCTTGTACTTGGATAAAAGTTTGATGGATGCAAATAGAATAATATCATTCAAGTCTAATTTATAGGTACGAAAATACTTCAAAACATTTAATTGATTTGATAGCATTGATTAATATTTGTATGTTAAGAGTTGATGAAATCCGTTTCACAAAGTTAGTTCTTGTTAAAAGGGAGTGTTCGAGTGGTTTTGATAGCAACTAACGTATTCAAGCATAATTAAGTAATTATGAGTTACATGTACGTGAAGACTGATTGTACGAAAAAGATTGATACATTTAGAAAATTGCTCAATAAGATCATTGTTTTGGTATAATAGCATAATCCAATTAAATGGTTTACAAATATAGATAACATACAAACTCTAGTTACGTTAATATTATCATGTAACTCTTGTTCTTTAATGTGAACTTAACCTGTGCATTTATCTTACCTTAATTGTAACTCGTACCAGTAATAAAATGCTACAGCACAATACAAGAGATTGTGAACAAGTTTTGGAGTTCTCAACTTATCGGGTTTAGCTTCTATATATTTCATGGCTCCACGAAGGTTCTGTGAAAATAATGGAGTTCTGCCAAGTTGCCCCAGGCTGCAACTCCCCCGACTTAGCAAGTCTAGATATGGTATAAATGAAGTTCAATCCTAAAAACACCATCAATTTCGATCCTAAAACAACCCAATTTAAAAGGAGAAAATGAAGATAAAACATAAAGGAAAACAAAAAAACAGAGCATTACTACAATCCATAATATTATTGCGTCTTGAGCTCCAATGAAAGCTTAATAATTTTAAGGTTCTTCGTGGGACAATGAATAGTGGAATTATAGTCCTTTTCAAATGGCCCCCTAAACCATTGGAACTTTGCAATGAAGCCCCCAATCACCCTAATATTTTGGATTTCTTGCAATTTCACCCCTCACCCTCTTCAATTAGACCTTCGAATTTCATCGCTTTTTACAAAGTTGTTCTTGCTTTTGGATTTCTTCAATGTGATCCTCAATTGAATCTCATACTTTAAATTCCTTTCAATTAAGCCCCTGATGGCACCAAATTAGCCTTTCAAAACTTTACTTGTGTCCCTAATCTTCCAATCTTTGCGAATTGATCTGATTTAGGCATCCAAACTTTATTTTTTCTTCAATTGAGTCCATGATTGAATCCACGAAACCCATTAGAAGTATAATTAAGTCCATAGAATTAATTAATTCTTCAAAATTTTGCCAAATTGGCTTTCAAACATATTTTTTACTTCAATTAAGTCAATTAAACCTATTGGAAATTTAATTAAGTCCTTGAACTTAATGAATTCTTTCAATTACGGTCAAGTCTGGATTTCAACCTCAACTTTCTTTTCGTTAAGTCTTTCTTCAGTTTGTCTTGTCAAAATATCGCATTGTGACTATTCTTCTGGCTTTTTGACCTGTTGTAGCTTAAAGACTTATCTCCCCATTTCCCAAACATATTCTTGGATTTTTAATTTCTGATTTTTTTAGATTTTTTAGTAAAAAAAAAATGTATTTTTTTGTAAAACAATTTTGGGACATCCGAAACTGGGTCATGACATCAACCATCAACCGAGTGTTAGATTTTTTCCTCGACGCCGCAAGAACCCTATAAAAACTCAACTGAAACAGACCATCAAGTTTGATCCTAAAACAACCCAATTTAAAAGCAATAACGTGAAAATAAAACTTGAGCAAAAAAAATATGATTACAATCCACAATATTATGGTGTCTTCAGCTCAACCAATGAGGCTGTCTTGTGAGAAAATGAAAATAAAACATCATATTTAAATACATAAAAATTTATATCAAATCCTACAAGTGCTCAACCTATTAGGTTGTTTTATGAGAAAATGAAATATAGTAAAAAAAAATGGTGGTTATCCAAAGACTTAAATGTTATCGTGCATCATGTCCACCATAAAGACACTTATTATTGCAAACAATTTAAACTAGTACAATTCAACGTAGAATAGAACGGGTTTACGCAACAGGTGCCAAGGCTATTATAGCAGCACAATGGTTCCAAATTTGGTCACCCTTGGCTGCAACAAAAGTTACTTTCTCCTTTGGCACTTTTGAAATGAATAGTTTTATGAAATCATCATGGCAAGCTTTCCCGGTTGTTACATGTTTTTGGCAACAATATTCTGACGCAGTCTTGTCGGTGTATATACTATTAGAGATTTCTATCGCACAACGTTTTGTCACCTTCTTGTGGCAATCTTCCAAATGTTGAGAAAGCTCTGGATTTTCTTCATTGGTACGAATCGCAAACCCTGGTGTAATGATAAGTATACCGATAAAAAGAAACAGTGTTGAGGAGATGTTTTTGCCAAAACTTCCCATGTTTGTTACGGCAATATATTCTTGTACTTGGATAAAAGTTTGATGGATGCAAATAGAATAATATCATTCAAGTCTAATTTATAGGTACGAAAATACTTCAAAACATTTAATTGATTTGATAGCATTGATTAATATTTGTATGTTAAGAGTTGATGAAATCCGTTTCACAAAGTTAGTTCTTGTTAAAAGGGAGTGTTCGAGTGGTTTTGATAGCAACTAACGTATTCAAGCATAATTAAGTAATTATGAGTTACATGTACGTGAAGACTGATTGTACGAAAAAGATTGATACATTTAGAAAATTGCTCAATAAGATCATTGTTTTGGTATAATAGCATAATCCAATTAAATGGTTTACAAATATAGATAACATACAAACTCTAGTTACGTTAATATTATCATGTAACTCTTGTTCTTTAATGTGAACTTAACCTGTGCATTTATCTTACCTTAATTGTAACTCGTACCAGTAATAAAATGCTACAGCACAATACAAGAGATTGTGAACAAGTTTTGGAGTTCTCAACTTATCGGGTTTAGCTTCTATATATTTCATGGCTCCACGAAGGTTCTGTGAAAATAATGGAGTTCTGCCAAGTTGCCCCAGGCTGCAACTCCCCCGACTTAGCAAGTCTAGATATGGTATAAATGAAGTTCAATCCTAAAAACACCATCAATTTCGATCCTAAAACAACCCAATTTAAAAGGAGAAAATGAAGATAACACATAAAGGAAAACAAAAAAACAGAGCATTACTACAATCCATAATATTATTGCGTCTTGAGCTCCAATGAAAGCTTAATAATTTTAAGGTTCTTCGTGGGACAATGAATAGTGGAATTATAGTCCTTTTCAAATGGCCCCCTAAACCATTGGAACTTTGCAATGAAGCCCCCAATCACCCTAATATTTTGGATTTCTTGCAATTTCACCCCTCACCCTCTTCAATTAGACCTTCGAATTTCATCGCTTTTTACAAAGTTGTTCTTGCTTTTGGATTTCTTCAATGTGATCCTCAATTGAATCTCATACTTTAAATTCCTTTCAATTAAGCCCCTGATGGCACCAAATTAGCCTTTCAAAACTTTACTTGTGTCCCTAATCTTCCAATCTTTGCGAATTGATCTGATTTAGGCATCCAAACTTTATTTTTTCTTCAATTGAGTCCATGATTGAATCCACGAAACCCATTAGAAGTATAATTAAGTCCATAGAATTAATTAATTCTTCAAAATTTTGCCAAATTGGCTTTCAAACATATTTTTTACTTCAATTAAGTCCTAATTAAACCTATTGGAAATTTAATTAAGTCCTTGAACTTAATGAATTCTTTCAATTACGGTCAAGTCTGGATTTCAACCTCAACTTTCTTTTCGTTAAGTCTTTCTTCAGTTTGTCTTGTCAAAATATCGCATTGTGACTATTCTTCTGGCTTTTTGACCTGTTGTAGCTTAAAGACTTATCTCCCCATTTCCCAAACATATTCTTGGATTTTTAATTTCTGATTTTTTTAGATTTTTTAGTAAAAAAAAAATGTATTTTTTTGTAAAACAATTTTGGGACATCCGAAACTGGGTCATGACATCAACCATCAACCGAGTGTTAGATTTTTTCCTCGACGCCGCAAGAACCCTATAAAAACTCAACTGAAACAGACCATCAAGTTTGATCCTAAAACAACCCAATTTAAAAGCAATAACGTGAAAATAAAACTTGAGCAAAAAAAATATGATTACAATCCACAATATTATGGTGTCTTCAGCTCAACCAATGAGGCTGTCTTGTGAGAAAATGAAAATAAAACATCATATTTAAATACATAAAAATTTATATCAAATCCTACAAGTGCTCAACCTATTAGGTTGTTTTATGAGAAAATGAAATATAGTAAAAAAAAATGGTGGTTATCCAAAGACTTAAATGTTATCGTGCATCATGTCCACCATAAAGACACTTATTATTGCAAACAATTTAAACTAGTACAATTCAACGTAGAATAGAACGGGTTTACGCAACAGGTGCCAAGGCTATTATAGCAGCACAATGGTTCCAAATTTGGTCACCCTTGGCTGCAACAAAAGTTACTTTCTCCTTTGGCACTTTTGAAATGAATAGTTTTATGAAATCATCATGGCAAGCTTTCCCGGTTGTTACATGTTTTTGGCAACAATATTCTGACGCAGTCTTGTCGGTGTATATACTATTAGAGATTTCTATCGCACAACGTTTTGTCACCTTCTTGTGGCAATCTTCCAAATGTTGAGAAAGCTCTGGATTTTCTTCATTGGTACGAATCGCAAACCCTGGTGTAATGATAAGTATACCGATAAAAAGAAACAGTGTTGAGGAGATGTTTTTGCCAAAACTTCCCATGTTTGTTACGGCAATATATTCTTGTACTTGGATAAAAGTTTGATGGATGCAAATAGAATAATATCATTCAAGTCTAATTTATAGGTACGAAAATACTTCAAAACATTTAATTGATTTGATAGCATTGATTAATATTTGTATGTTAAGAGTTGATGAAATCCGTTTCACAAAGTTAGTTCTTGTTAAAAGGGAGTGTTCGAGTGGTTTTGATAGCAACTAACGTATTCAAGCATAATTAAGTAATTATGAGTTACATGTACGTGAAGACTGATTGTACGAAAAAGATTGATACATTTAGAAAATTGCTCAATAAGATCATTGTTTTGGTATAATAGCATAATCCAATTAAATGGTTTACAAATATAGATAACATACAAACTCTAGTTACGTTAATATTATCATGTAACTCTTGTTCTTTAATGTGAACTTAACCTGTGCATTTATCTTACCTTAATTGTAACTCGTACCAGTAATAAAATGCTACAGCACAATACAAGAGATTGTGAACAAGTTTTGGAGTTCTCAACTTATCGGGTTTAGCTTCTATATATTTCATGGCTCCACGAAGGTTCTGTGAAAATAATGGAGTTCTGCCAAGTTGCCCCAGGCTGCAACTCCCCCGACTTAGCAAGTCTAGATATGGTATAAATGAAGTTCAATCCTAAAAACACCATCAATTTCGATCCTAAAACAACCCAATTTAAAAGGAGAAAATGAAGATAAAACATAAAGGAAAACAAAAAAACAGAGCATTACTACAATCCATAATATTATTGCGTCTTGAGCTCCAATGAAAGCTTAATAATTTTAAGGTTCTTCGTGGGACAATGAATAGTGGAATTATAGTCCTTTTCAAATGGCCCCCTAAACCATTGGAACTTTGCAATGAAGCCCCCAATCACCCTAATATTTTGGATTTCTTGCAATTTCACCCCTCACCCTCTTCAATTAGACCTTCGAATTTCATCGCTTTTTACAAAGTTGTTCTTGCTTTTGGATTTCTTCAATGTGATCCTCAATTGAATCTCATACTTTAAATTCCTTTCAATTAAGCCCCTGATGGCACCAAATTAGCCTTTCAAAACTTTACTTGTGTCCCTAATCTTCCAATCTTTGCGAATTGATCTGATTTAGGCATCCAAACTTTATTTTTTCTTCAATTGAGTCCATGATTGAATCCACGAAACCCATTAGAAGTATAATTAAGTCCATAGAATTAATTAATTCTTCAAAATTTTGCCAAATTGGCTTTCAAACATATTTTTTACTTCAATTAAGTCAATTAAACCTATTGGAAATTTAATTAAGTCCTTGAACTTAATGAATTCTTTCAATTACGGTCAAGTCTGGATTTCAACCTCAACTTTCTTTTCGTTAAGTCTTTCTTCAGTTTGTCTTGTCAAAATATCGCATTGTGACTATTCTTCTGGCTTTTTGACCTGTTGTAGCTTAAAGACTTATCTCCCCATTTCCCAAACATATTCTTGGATTTTTAATTTCTGATTTTTTTAGATTTTTTAGTAAAAAAAAAATGTATTTTTTTGTAAAACAATTTTGGGACATCCGAAACTGGGTCATGACATCAACCATCAACCGAGTGTTAGATTTTTTCCTCGACGCCGCAAGAACCCTATAAAAACTCAACTGAAACAGACCATCAAGTTTGATCCTAAAACAACCCAATTTAAAAGCAATAACGTGAAAATAAAACTTGAGCAAAAAAAATATGATTACAATCCACAATATTATGGTGTCTTCAGCTCAACCAATGAGGCTGTCTTGTGAGAAAATGAAAATAAAACATCATATTTAAATACATAAAAATTTATATCAAATCCTACAAGTGCTCAACCTATTAGGTTGTTTTATGAGAAAATGAAATATAGTAAAAAAAAATGGTGGTTATCCAAAGACTTAAATGTTATCGTGCATCATGTCCACCATAAAGACACTTATTATTGCAAACAATTTAAACTAGTACAATTCAACGTAGAATAGAACGGGTTTACGCAACAGGTGCCAAGGCTATTATAGCAGCACAATGGTTCCAAATTTGGTCACCCTTGGCTGCAACAAAAGTTACTTTCTCCTTTTGGCACTTTTGAAATGAATAGTTTTATGAAATCATCATGGCAAGCTTTCCCGGTTGTTATATGCTTTTTGGCAACAATATTCTGACGGCAGTCTTGTTGGTGTATATACTATTAGAGATTTCTATCGCACAACGTTTTGTCACCTTCTTGTGGCACTCTTCCAAATGTTGAGAAAGCTCTGGATTTTCTTCATTGGTACGAATCGCAAACCCTGGTGTAATGATAAGTATACCGATAAAAAGAAACAGTGTTGAGGAGATGTTTTTGCCAAAACTTCCCATGTTTGTTACGGCAATATATTCTTGTACTTGGATAAAAGTTTGATGGATGCAAATAGAATAATATCATTCAAGTCTAATTTATAGGTACGGAAATACTTCAAAACATTTAATTGATTTGATAGCATTGATTAATATTTGTATGTTAAGAGTTGATGAAATCCGTTTTAGAAAGTTAGTTCTTGTTAAAAGGGAGTGTTCGAGTGGTTTTGATAGCAACTAACGTATTCAAGCATAATTAAGTAATTATAAGTTACATTTACGCGAAGACTGATTGTACGAAAAAGATTGATACATTTAGAAAATTGCTCAATAAGATCATTGTTTTGGTATAATAGCATAATCCAATTAAATGGTTTACAAATATAGATAACATACAAACTCTAGTTACGTTAATATTATCATGTAACTCTTGTTCTTTAATGTGAACTTAACCTGTGCATTTATCTTACCTTAATTGTAACTCGTACCAGTAATAAAATGCTACAGCACAATATAAGAGATGGTGAACAAGTTTTCAATTTAGAGATGGGACTTTTTGAAGGAGCAAAGGTGAGACCATGTGAATTGGCTTCTATAGAACCGGGTGCAGAAATCATTGGGGTTAATGGATCTACCCATTTTGAGGATTACAGCTGGGATTTTAGATGGGGAAGACCCAACAATGTGGAATTTACAGGAAATGCTAGGGGAGAAGTTATTTCTTTGGCAAGGAGTAGAGAGGGAACTGGTAGTGTTGAGATTGGTTTGGCTTTGAAGAGGCATGAAATGGAAAAAAAAAATTAAAACCTAAAGAGTTTTCGACAAATCTCAAAATAGTTTCTTGAAATTATAATTCAATTCTCAATAAAGCATCAAAGATTTTCTTCTCAACAGATTTCGTAAGTCAAAATTGAGTCCCTCATTCATATCAATTACCAACTGGGCCTTGATGGTTAGATTACAAGAATCTAGTGGCCACATTTGGCCGTGTTCCAAGAATAGAAGGGCTTAATGCCAAACACAAGCAAATTGACCAATAACAAATGCCGTGATCAGTTGTTACCATAACCATGCTCAAGCTCGACGAACAAGAATAGAAACATCAGTAAAGCATGTGGCCACAACAGCAAGATCAAACATATAAGAAAAGAAGAGAGAAAATACATAACCTCGAACATATAAGAAAAAAGTATGAGAGAAAATACATAACCTGATAGTTCTTGCTTGTATATTTACGGTTTTGTTCTTATGACAGAAGTTACTGTCTTTATAATTGAAACCCTAAACAAGAACCAATAGCAACAACAAATCTCAAGTGTTTTATGTAAGAGAGAGAGTGAGAACGTGTGTTTTGCGTGTGGGACTGGGGGGGAGAGGGCAGTAGAAATTAAAGAGCCAACTTGAGGTGCAAGAAAAATTTGCGAGTAGTTATTAAAATAGTGAAGAAACAGAATTCGAGGAAGCAATCAAAGCAAAAACACGTTTCTGTATATTCGTATTTTGTACACTGTATGAGTTGGTAATGAGCAGAGAAAAGAAAATGGAGATTGTAAGAGAAAATTGTTGCAAAACAGGAAAGACAGCCCTTTAATTCTTGGTATGTCGTCATGGGACTTTTTGAAGGAGCTAAGGTGAGACTACTTGGATTGGCTTCTATAGAACCGGGTGCAGAAATCATTGAGGTTACTGGATCCACCCGATGTAACTTGTTTGTGTAAAGTTACTACAACCTTAAAGCATATTGACAATGAAGCATCTGGAGTCTATTGTCATTGTCAAAGGCTACAATAGTAGGTGGATATTGTCAAACAAGTTGCACCAACCATTAACAAAATGGTGCAAACCCATGTGCTGCCACCATTAGTGCCATAATTTATGGCCATGTTGTCTTACCATGTATGCCTATAAATAGATGCATAAGTTAGAGAGCAAAATGAGAGAGAGAGAGAGAGAGAGTGCAGAGCCAAAGATGTGAGAAATATAGGACAGAGTGGGCTGCCAAAGGCAGCCAGCAGTAGCTGCCATTGCAGCACTGCAAAGAGAGAAAAGAGTGAGGTTGACAGTTGCAAAGAGTGGATGATTCCTCCTCCTCTATTGTCGTAAATCTTGTTCTCTCCCTTTATAATCAAATGGCTTCTCTCGTGGATGTAAGTGATTTGTCGAACCACGTTAAATATTGTGTCGGTGTGCTTAGCCTCTAATTATGGGCAACTATCAGAACATCACCAGTCGAAATTCCCAACAGTCAAATGATGCTATAAAGTTTTGCACTCTTGATCATAATCAGGCTCTGGTTTCCTTACCAACAGACCCACGCCTTGATGGTTAGATTACAAGAATCTAGTGGCCGTATCTGGCCGTGTTCCAGCATCTGCAGCAAGATAGGTTTATCATCCAATAGAAGGTGCTACTCTATAGCTCTTCATAATGCTTTCTTAGAACCTCAAAGTAACTCATATAGAAAATATTTGCAACTAAGTTTGTTTCTAGAATTTGAGATTTATAAGAACCCTAGTTTGTAAGTAATCTTAAATTGTTCTTGGATGCTTCCATGAGGGAGAAAGTTTAGATTGCAACCCTAAAAGTGAGGTAACTGGCCTTGGTAAGTGATTATCTAGAGGTTAAGCTAAAATTCCAAATATGCAGAACAGTGGTTATGCCATTGGGTGTATCAACAATGTATTGAGACCTCTAATTCCTAAGCTGGATATAAGCAAAAGGCTCAAATGAAATGTCATTAAGAAATCAAAATAACAACCAGAAGAAGGAACCTGAATAAGATTTCCTTCAAACTATATCACTCAAGGTTCACACGTCAAAGTTTTAGAGACTGTACAAGTTGCTAATTTCAAACAAAGTTCAGTATTATATTATTCAGCGAGTGAGTGAAATAGTAACTTAATCTTCACAGATACAAAAACAGTTTAGTCAAACTACCAATGTCATAAAGGAAACTCTGTATATCTGGATAGTATTGTGCAAGTTGTGAGCCTGTGCTATAAATTAAATCAAATCAAATAAATTACAATAAATTTATTTGATAACAACTCCCTTCCTGCAACTAAATTGGGGGTATTACTCTAGAAAATTTGATTGCCTTGTTTTCAACAAAGTTTGTTATCAAATGTCAAAGTTTAACATATTTCAATAAGTTTAGATGTAAACACAGACGTTTTTAGACAAAGAACTAAGATAAGAGGAATTACAGTTAATATAGAAGTTATGTAACATGTCAAAATACTCATAGCAAGAGAAAATTATTTTTAGTTAAACATATTCATCTAAAGCAACATATTAAAAAAAAGATGTAATAAAAAAAAGAATCTTACCATCCGCTTTGCATGTGAAACGAATAGAATGGATCCGCCAGTGTGTGTGGTAATGGAATAGTGAATCTGTCAATTTCGGTTCTCCGTATCGGATTGTGACCGTTGCACAAAACGCTCGAACATCACTTGTTGAATATATTCTACCCATATATGTATGGAGATCTGAAATCCTTCCAAACTGTCACGTCCTTCCAACCTAGAAGCTCTCTTTCTTTTGCATATTTTTTTGCTTTATTTTGCATCTCGTATCAAAAATCACACAACATATATGGTGCAAATGAATTATCTGTTAATAAATAAAAAATAAAATTTTAACATTTGGATTAAAAAATTTATCATGATTTTAATCTTACCCTCCTAGCAACAACGTTGTCAGCTCTTTCTCGTAAAACAATTTCCTTGCAGTTCAAAATTGTAAAAGAATAATTTCATTAATATAATAATGTTTAAGTCAATACTAACCTTAAACTTTTTGAACCTTGCATCAATCATAGGTTTCCATTCAGGATCTTGAAAACCTATCTCCATTTAAACAATGGCACTTCCATCGATGATTTCATCGCCGATGTTATGCTTTGGACATCCTTAATATTTATCAACTTGAAATTGCATTCGTTAATTGAATTAATTTTTCAAAAATTATTAACATGTTCTTTATTTTTTAGTAGTTCCTGAAAAGAAAACAAACTTACATTGAATGGTTAGGATTCCACTGGGCATAGTACTTCCTAGTAAATGGATCTCACTCTAAAGGGACCCCCTTAGGCATGGAGACATCGCACTCGAAGGGCCTTATTGAGAGTGGGTGCATGTGACTTAGGTGCTAGTTCTTCTAGCAGAGATCTTGTCTATACAATGCGCTATTAACATTCCCCTACGGATTTACTCAAATTAAAGGATTAGGATACCATAAACCATTTTTGTTGTGAAAAAAAAAATTGGCAGCACCTTTCCTATACAGGAGACTACCAAAATTTGTTTTACATACAAATACACATCAATTTAAATTTGATTGCCACAAACCAGTTGATTTTATTCAATTTCTTGAAGTATTGAATTTGAAGAAAATGAAAAATATAAAACATTGTCACAATACATGCATAAACATTATATTTTGCTACACCAAGTTAAGCAATTGCTGAGAATTTTTGTCATTTAAGGAATTGCTAGTAAAAATTTTATTTTGGTCATTTTTATATATATATTTTAATTTTTTATTAATATATATTTATGATAGAGCAAATCTAATTATTGAATCTTTACTTTTTAACTGGAATTTTACTTTATAAATAGCAAAGCTTCTTTTCTTTAATTTTTTTTAATATATACAATTATTATTGTCACACGTGGAGGCGTGACATCGTCATGATGTTGGTCTTGGCGTGCTTTAAATGTGCCTCCCTCCTGAGCGAGGTATGGTGTTGAATGGGAAAGGAAACGGTTTCGGGTTTAATCATGAAATTATTATTAAGGTTCAGGAGTCTCCACCTAGTATTATGGTTACTATAAACATAAGGTCTGCGAGAGTTTGGGTAAGGAATTGGTTGTGCAAAGAGAAGACGCATCACCCCCAGTGCACCCTACCTAAGGTAAGCTGCATTGTTTTTTTATTGTTTTTCTAGGTTGAGTTTTTATTTGTTGGTTTTTTTCTAAAGTTTAAGGCAGATCTCCCTTTGTGAAAGAGTCTCTACCTCATCGGGCTTAATCCTACCTAACCATTCTGAAGTTTAAATTTTAGTATCGCATTTATTTTACATCTTGTATATTTAATTCCTGATGGTGTACTCTATTGTATAGTTTTACACCCACAAATATTAAAGTCTACATCTAAACCCTAATATAAAATGAACAAAATTATTGGTGAAGGTTTTTTGAAATTTTGACCGAACCCTGACAGATAATCATAAATTGCTTATGATATCCATTTTTTGGATTTTTAAAACATGAGAAAGATGCGATTTTTTATCTTTTAATGAAAATATGTTTGGAAACTTTTTAGGATTTGGTCGTTTGCATGAAAACAAAACATTTTTTTTTCTTTTATGTCTTTTGAAAAGGGAAATTAATTTAAAGTTTTGAGATATATTTTTTAATCTTTTTTAGAAATATTTCAGAGAAAACTGGGTATTTTAATACCGGATTTGTATCTTACAGTGTAAAAATACAACCCAATATTATACAAAATTAATAGAAAACATGCGAGAAAATCAGAAATATTTTGAAACGCCCCTTGGAAATTTTTTGTTTTTTTAATAATATATAATATTATATTATTATAATTATATTATTATTAAATATATGGGCTGAACCGGACCCGGCCGGCAGCCTAACAGGTATGGGCCGTTTCTTTTTCTTTCTTTTTTGGTCTAGGTCGGACCCGACCCAGCCATTGAAGCTGGGCCATCACAGGACCGGCCCAGACTTGAATTATCGTTTTGCATGCAGCACAACCAAGAATAAAGAGAAGGAGGAGAAGAGAGAAAGGGAGGAGGGTTGCTCAGCTTGGAGGTTGTGGAGGTGATAAGGCGGTCCGGCTGGCGGCTCAAGAGGCGTTGGAGGAAGGAGTGGTGGTCGGTGTCAGCTGTGGGAAGAAAGAGAAAATGCTCGCAGAAGGGGGAGAGAGATGAGTTCGCAACGGCTGCTCTATCGTCGGTGAGGAGCTAGGTTGGTGGAGATGGTGGTGGTCAAGTTGGTGGTGAGAGTGGTGGTGGCTAAAGGCCACCGTGGAGAAAGAAAGAAGAAAAGGTGGTAGAGAAGAAAAGGCTGGGGGGGAAAGGATTTTTTTTTTTTTTGTCGACTTTGGACCCAATTTTCTCTCTTTCAGACCATGAAATTGAAATCCATTTATAGGGGATGAGAGAGGGATGTTTGGTCTCCACTTGTGCCAAATATTGGCCCTCGGTTTGACCCGAAAGCATCCCTACTGTTGGTTAAAAATGGCAATGATGAACTGTCAGTTTTGTGCAAGAAAATAGCTGGTCGGGTTGGCCATTTTAAGGCGGTTCCACTACCTTTGCAACCTCAATCAGCCCGAACGGTTCACACTGGCGTGTAGTCAGGTGTTAGGTGATCATTTTCGTAAAGTTTTTGTCCAATTTGATGGATAAACGAGGCGTCAAATGCCTTAGGAAGGAGGTCACTCGAGCAGCCTCGTGAAGAAGAAGATGAACAGTCATCTTCCAAACGGCGCAGTTTTGGCCAATTATGCTTTAGTCCTTCGATTTGTGATTTATTTCTAATTACACCCCTTATTAGCTTCAAACTTTCAATTTTGTTCAATTTTACCCCTAACGAACTTTAATTCAAGCCCTGGATTTCAGTGCCTTTTTTATTTTGATCCTCGGTTTCGAATTTGACCCCCTAATTGACCATTAAACTTTCAACTTCTTCAATTTCACCCCCGGGTTCAATCAATTAAGCCTCTATAATTAAGTGCCTTTTGCAAAATGCTCCTTTGCTGTGAAATTCTTTAATTTAGCCCTTAATTGACCCTAAAACTTTGATTTTCTTGCAATTTTTCCCCTGATTTCAATTAATTGACTTTGTAAAAATTATATTTTGTTCCCTAAAATTCTAATCTTCTAAATTAGACCTAAATTGGGATCCCAAACTTAATTTGTCACCAATTAAGCCCCTAATAAAATTAATTTGACCAATTTAAAATATAATTAAGTCCTTGCAGCTAATTAAATCCTTTAATTGGACCCAAATTAATTCTCAAACATAATTAAACTTTAATTTGGCTCATGACTAAATCAAATTGACCTATTAAAAATCTAATTATATCCTTAAGCTTAATTTTTAAGCAGATTCATCCAATAATCATTTAATTTGACTATGAATTTGCATTGTCTATCCATTTTTTGGTAAAATAAGGCTCAGGTTAGTTGTTGACGCATGGGTCACATGTCAGGTTGACCTGAGTCAACATAAGAATAAAAATGGTTATTATTGTCATAACTCAATTTTGAGTTTCCCCCAAATTTATCCTTTTCTTTTAAAATTAAAAATAAAGAAATTGAAAAAAAAATGAAAAGCAACGAAAAAAATGAAAACAGACTAAGATTTTGGACAAAATCAACCCAATTATACCTTAGATTGAAAGACAATACAGATTCAAGGTCAAATTAAATTATTATCGGATAAATCTGCATAAAAATTAAGTCTGGGACTTAATTAGAGGTTTAATAAGCCAATTTAATTTAATTCGGGGTCCAATTAAAGGTTAATTAAGTTTAAGAATTAATTTGAGTCAAATTAAAAAAACTAAATGAAAATATCCAAGACCAGAGACCAAGATGAAAAAGGCATTAAACTGAGGGAGTCATTTTAAAACTTGGCATAGGTAAAATTGAATTGATTCTTAGAATCAAAATTCAGTTGACTTAATTTAATAAATTAGGAGATTATGATTGGAATTAAAAAGGGGTTAATGACCTAATTTAGGTTAAAAACCCAAAAACAACATTGTTTCATTTAAATAGAACAATGCATTTTGGTATTGTTTTGACCAAAACAATTAGGGACATTTAATACTCCATCTCTCCTCTAAAGAAGACAAGACACACCATCCTCACCCCTGACTTTGCATTACACCCCTAGACCCTTTTTTTGCCGGTTTGCAGCCTCGTAACCACTACAATAAATGGCTAAAACCTCTGACCTGGCCAGCTTTAAAAGATTGGTTTTGTACTACCAAGTTGTTGGCTTATGGCCAAAAATTAGGATCATTCCTAAGCAAATGAATGGCCATAAACAATGCCAAGAAACACCTCATGTTCTTCTTTCATCTCCTTTAAATAAGGGTGTTTTGCATGCAAAAGGGAGGAGAAA
This sequence comes from Populus trichocarpa, assembly GCF_000002775.5. NCBI lineage: Eukaryota > Viridiplantae > Streptophyta > Magnoliopsida > Malpighiales > Salicaceae > Populus > Populus trichocarpa. Next base: position 10,099,176 of record NC_037288.2, read on the forward strand.
AACATAAACCAAAAGAGACCCCTGCACCAGCCTAAACAAAAGATAACCAACATTATTAAACTCAAACCAACCATCCTTTTTGTACCAAACCAAGGATAAACCAAAATGAAACCCTCTTTGGAATAATACCACTCTTTTTTATAGCCAAGAAAACCAAAAAACCTTACCAACAACCACCTTCACCGTCATTATCATCACTCTCGAATAGCCATGCCAACGAACATTCTCCTCTCTAACAGCCACTAGTTACACCGCCACCAGCTGCACTATAAGCCATGAGCAACCACCAACTACTCTAGCAACCCAAGCCGCCAATGAAAACTCCCCCAAGCCAGGTATCCCTCCTTCGACTTCTTCCTTTTTTTTGCAAATTGTATTATGTTCTTAAAGGAGCATGCAGAACATCAAATAATTCACATTCTGCTTCTGAAGAAAAGGAATAAAGTTGGACCTTGGTTTCAGCCCAACTTGTGTGGAGGGGTTGGGTCCAGCCCATACGTATAAGATAGAGCTCGTTGGGCCATCTGTCAGCCTAACCAATTTTGAGTAGGTTGGGCTCACTTGTAAGGACTTGGGCCTCAAGCCTAATAGGCCAAACCCGACCCAGACCTAACGGTGTTTTTGGCAAATTATAAGAAGAATTAAAAACGTAGATATATATAAGAGAAGTAAGAAAGGAGAAATAAAAAGTCAACAATTGGAAGTAAAGAAGGTGAAGAATAATTAGATATATATTTATAGAATGATTAGACAAGATATTAAGGTTTTGTTATGATTTTGATGATTTCATGATCTAGGAAGTATTATGGTGTTATTTGGCTTAAAATAAATTGATTTGATTACTGGAATGATGGTATTTCGAAGATCAAGTCGTCTATTTTTTGGTTCTACAGATTCAGGACTAAGAGGTCAGGATTCTGGAAATCCCGACCAACCAGTCTACTGGTTCACTTGTTGTTGTTGGTCGACCGATTGGTCTAACCCGGTCAACCAGTTGGTTTGTGTAGTGATTGACCGGTTGGTCAATCCGGTCAATTGGTTGACCTTGTAGTGGTACTTAATCGAGTTTGTTAGCTTTGATCAGTTTGGGTTATTGACATGACCAAAAGATTGATGTCTTCTCCCAAGTGTAGGAGTGTCGAAGTAATAAATAACCTGACAAGACCGGGGTCGAACCATAGGGAGGTTAACTGTATAAACTACAAATAAAGAAATAGATAATAACAGAAAAGGGAGTTGAAGAGAGCTTTGAGATGTGATATTGATATAAGGATTAAACAAGGATAAAATAAGTGTCAAGGTTAGAGGATCCACTAATGGTATTTCAAACAAGTATAGTATAAACTCTTTTTATTACTCAATTGGAAACCACACACAAAGGAGGTTCCAATCGGATTATAAATTGTTAACATGATTACATTAGTTATCTTATTCGAATAATGCTAATACTTGTAAATGTTGTCAGGTATTCATGATTATAACTTATGTTAACAAAACAAAATTCCTTTCATAGCACAGGTGTCGGTTATACCATACGGTTGGGCTATGAAAGTGTCAAGTATTTGTTGTACCAATGGTTATACAACATAAATCTAGATTAACCATTTAACAAGCAAAGTATTAAAAGTGAACAAGATAACAAATACAAAACATGTTAGTATCAAACATTAAAGTCCGTGTTGAGTTTATACTATACTTATTCTTACACCATTAGTGTAACCTTTTCATCTTGACATAATAAACTTAGCTAAACATAATGAAAGAGAGAAACATAAATAAACAAGATAAGAACATAAATAAGATATAAGTTAACTAAGTAAAGGAAAGGAAATGAAAAGTATAAACAAGAGATTAATATAAACAAAACTTAAGCATTACAAAAATATAAAGAGAGAGAGCAAGAACATGATCTTGATGTGAAAACCAAGATGCCTAAATGCATGGTAAATGCCTCCTTTTATAGGCCAAAATTTGGAACTATTGATTTGATGACTAATTGTTGAGTGGGTGGCCACATCTTGACTTGGTGACAATCCTTATCTTCTTGTCTGAACAAAACGTCATTGCTAACATCAGAATTTGAACAGATTTTCCCATGAAAGTTCTAGGAAATTGTCTCAGCTTTCCAAAAAAGAAAAGAATCAATGCATTTGGACTTCTAGAACTTGAGATATGGGCTGAACATTGAACAATGTCTGGGTTGCAAGATAGATTCCGACGTCTCCGTTGTTGCTAAAAATTTGGACTTACAAATAGCAGAATTGAGTCTTGGACTCCCCATTAATATTTTAGGCCTATGTCTTAGCTTTCTAGCCATATAAACTAAATTGAAATCCAAGATCTACAGCTCCAGATATGATGCAATGACTGGACAGTGTTCCAGTTTGGACTAAACCAACATCTCTTTTCTAAGCTTGCCCCTCTCTTTGTCTTCTCAATTTCAGTAGTTAAACTCATCAATCAATCATTTGATTTATGTGATAGGTCTGCATTTAAGATGAACATTTACCATAAATTAAAGGTATCTTATAGTGTCAGACTTGTTATTATAAAACATGCTTTAGTTATGGAGTTATTCATACTTCAAGTGCAAAATAATGATATAAAACCTTGATAAAAATGCACTCTTAAGTACTAATCACACCCCCCCCCCAACCAGCTTATTACTAGTCCCTAGTAATCAAAGCGTTAAAATAGAAAAACAATTTGCAAGTTCCACAAAGCAAGGCATTCATCATTCAACTTCCATTAATCTATCCAGATAAACAAACTCTCATTAAATTTATATTTCTGCTTCATATTTCTTAAACAAGATATTAATAAACCTTCCTTTTTATGTGCTCAATGTATGAAAACATAGATGATGGGGGCTTTTATTGGAATAAAATAATATTTTGTTCTAATGTTTAAGGTTAACTTCCTTGGGTGGGATTATTATCTTTTTTTTTCTTTTTTTCTCTTTTTTTAATATATATACATATAACTTAAAACACAATGCATCTTTAACCCATGTAACGAGCTTTCGGCTAATGACTCCCAGACCAATTGGTCTTAGGGCATTAGGTGTTGAGACACCCCTACAAGCTTAGTAACTCGAGTTGCAGATAGTGCAATGTTTGATTCTCTTAAGCTTTTCTCCTTAACCTATGTAACAAGCTTTGGGCCAATAGCTCACACGCCAGTTGACTTTAGGGTATTAGGTGTTAAATTTTTTGCAATCGCATTTGGAGGCAAAGCGGGAAAATACTTTTTCAATTTTTCAAGAGTGGTGTCCATTTTCAAATGAGAATTGGAGAAGAGATGCAAAGAAAGGAGAAAGAGCAAAGAATTGCACAAATATATACACATATATCAGTTATTATAGGAAACTGAAAGAACCGACTTAAGAGTCACGGAGTACCGTTATCCGCCATTTGATTGGGGTGAGAGAGACCAGCAAAACAAAATTCACACCAAAAAGAAACACAAAAACAATGTGAGAAAAAGAATCAGTCTTTATATACAGGATCACTCAATTCAATAGAGTCATTTTCAACTAAAAAATTGTCAAAGTAAACTTTCAAACGATGCCCATTTACCTTGAAAACATTGTCATTCTTTGGATTCTCGATATCACAGGCCCCATATGGATACACATGTTTCACAATAAATGGACTGCTCCATCTTGATCTTAGCTTTCCAGGAAATAAATGGAGTCGAGAATTATAAAGTAAGACTTTTTTACCAACATTGAATGTTTTTCTCAGTATTTTCTTGTCATGAAACTCTTTGATTCTTTCTTTATGAATTCTTGAATTTTCATATGCATCATTCTTATTTCCTCAAGCTCATTTATTTGTAATTTTCGCAGCTGACTAGCATCATCAAGGTTAGAATTGAAAGTTTTAATAGACCAATAAGCTTTATGTTCAAGTTCCACATGCAAGTGACAAGGTTTTCCATAGACCAACCTATAAAGTGACATACCTAATGATGTTTTAAAAGCAGTTCGATAAGCCCAAAGTGCATCATTAAGTCTTAAAGACCAGTCTTTCCTATTATGGTTCACTATTTTCTCCAAGATCTGTTTGATCTCCCTATTAGCAAGTTCTATTTGTCCACTTGTTTGAGGATGATAAGGGGTGGCAACTTTGTGTGTGATTCCATATTTCTTCATTAAAGACTTAAATGACTTGTTGCAGAAATGTGTTCCACCATCACTTATCATGGCTCAAGGGATTCCAAATCGACTCAAAATATTTTCTTTCAAAAACTTTATCATTGTTTTGTGATCATTGTTTCGACTTGGAATTGCCTCTATCCATTTTGAAACATAATATACTGCGACTAATATGTACAAGAAACCAAATGATGGAGGAAATGGACCCATGAAATCTATACCCCAACAGTCAAAGATTTCAATAACAAGAATAGGATTTAAATGCATCATGTGACGTTTTGAAATAGATCCCAACTTTTGACAATTTTCACAAGTCTTGCAGAATGCATATGAGTCCTTGAACATGGTGGGCCAATAAAATCCACTTTGTAAGATTTTTGCAGTTATTTTTCTTGATGAGAAATGACCCCCACATGCCTCAGAATGACAAAATTTAATGACACTACTTACCTCATTGTCAGGACTGCATCTTCAAAATATTTGATCAGGACAATATTTGAATAAATAAGGGTCATCCCAATAAAAGTTCTTTACTTCGTTCAAGAACTTTCTTTTGTCCTAGGTACTCCAATGAGCTGGCAATTGTCCTGAAACAAAAAAATTAACAATATTAGCAAACCAAGGCATTGTAGAGACGGAAAGTAAGGATTCATCAGGAAAGTAGTCATTGATTGGTGTGATGTCAGATCTCGAATATGTTGTCAATCTTGACAAATGATCTGCGACAACATTTTCGGTGTCTTTCTTATCTTTGATTGTGATATCAAATTCTTAAAGTAATAAAATCCACCGCACCAATCTAGCCTTAGAATCTTTCTTAGAAAAAAGATATTTTAATGTTGCATGATCACTAAAAACAACAACAGGTGAGCCAACAAGATAAGACCTGAATTTTTCATATGCAAATACTACTGCAAGTAATTCTTTTTCATTGGTGGTGTAATTCATTTGAGCACTAATTAAAGTTTTACTTGCATAGTAAATCACATAAGGTTTCTTATCTTTTCTTTGTCCCAAGACAGCACCCACGGCATAATCACTAGCGTCACACATTATTTCAAAAGGCAATGGCCAATCAAGAGGTTGAATGACAGAAGCAGAAGTAAGCAAGTTTTTAAGTTTAACAAAGGCTTTTTCACAATGTTTAGTCCATTCAAAAATATTATCCTTTGTTAGAAGGTTACTCAAGGGCTTAGATATTACACTAAAATCTTTGATGAACCTTCTATAAAAACCAGAATGTCCTAAGAATGATCTAACATCTTTAATAGATTTTGGTGTTGGCAAGTTAGCAATTAACTTCATTTTAGATTTGTCAACCTCAATTCCTTTCGATGAAACAATGTGACCAAGTATAATGTCGTTTGTTACCATAAAGTGAAATTTTTCCCAATTCAGTACAAGATTCTTCTCTTCATACCTGCTCAAAACCTTTTCTAAGTTAGTCAAACAATCATAAAATTAATCACCAAAAACAGAAAAATCATCCATAAAAATCTCAAGAAAACGTTCAACCATATCACTGAATATGCTAAGCATGCATATTTGAAATGTGGCTGGTGCATTACATAATCCAAAAGGCATTCTTTGATATGCAAAAGTACCAAATGCACATGTGAAAGTAGTTTTCTCTTGATCTTCCAATGCAATTTCAATTTGATTGTAACCTGAATAGCCATCTAGGAAACAATAAAATTCATGACCTACAACTCTTTCTAGGATTTGATCCATGAAAGGTAAAGGGAAATGATCTTTTCTAGTCATTGAATTAAGTTTCCTATAGTCAATGCACATGCGTCAACCAGTAATTGTCTTAGTTGGAATTAACTCATTTTTCTCATTTGTTATCACAGTGACTCCAGACTTCTTAGGTACAACTTGGGTAGGACTTACCCATTTGCTGTCGGAAATAGGATAAATGATTCCATTATCTAGAAGCTTAATGACTTCATTTTTCACTACTTCTTTCCTATTAGGATTAAGCCTTCGTTGCATTTCTCTAAAGGGTTTAGCATTTTCCTCCAAATAAATCATGTGTGTGCAAATCAAAGGACTAATTCCTTTTATATCAGCTATGGTCCATCCTAATGCATTTTTGTGCATTTTCAGAGTTTATAATAACTTACCTTCTTGATGTGCATTAAGTTTGGAAGAGATTATTACCAAAAAAAAGTTTCATTTTCTCCCAAAAATGAGTATTTGAGATTGAATTGTAACGGAATCAAATAAGGTTTTGGTGGTTGAACACTTGAAGGTATGGACTCAATTGATCGTGGTGGCAATTCCTCAATTTTTAGTCTCCAACTATTTGCCTTTGATTCTTCCTGAAAATAAACCATTTGCAAATTGTCAGATTCATCAATCTCAATTTCACTGGAAGTGGTTTGAAATTGATCATAAACTAATTTTTCAATAAAGTCCACTTCCTGTAAATCATTATCATCTCCATGTTGCTTGCAAATGTTGAAAATATTCATCTCCAATGTCATGTTTCTAAAAAATAGCTTCATCAGTCCATTCCTACAATTAATCAATGCATTAGAAGTTGCAAGAAACGGACATCCTAAAATAACAGGAAATGAATTACATGCTTCAACAGGTTGTGTGTCCAAGACAATAAAATCCACAGGATAAATGAATTTATCGACTTGTACTAACAAATCTTCAACTATTCCTCTAAGCACTTTTACAGATCTATCAGCAAGTAAGAGAGTTACAGAAGTTGGTTTTAACTCACCTAGATTAAGACTTTGAAAAACTGAATATGGAAGTAAATTCACACTAGCTCCAAGATCAAGTAAAGCTTTTTCAATTTTATGTTCTCCAATAAAGCAAGAAATTGCAGGACAACCAGGGTCTTTATATTTCAAAGCATTATTGTTTTGAAGAATGGCACTTTTTTGTTCGGCTAAAAAGGCTTTCTTTTTCACATTCAGTTTTCTCTTCACAATGCACAAATCTTTCAAAAATTTAGCATAAGAAGGTACATGTTTAATAGCATCCAACAAAGGTATATTGATCCTTACCTATTTGAAAGTTTCAAAGATTTCAGAGTTGTGATTGACTTTTCTTTGTTTGGTCATGGCATGAGGAAATGGAAGTGTTGGCGGGGAATCAGTCTTTTCTTTGTAATGTTTAGATTCAACCCCTTCCTTACCCTCAGAGATTAACTCATCATCTTTCTCATAAGGTTCAAGAATGAGTTTTTCAATAACCCTACCACTGCGAAGAGTGATGACTGATTTGACTTGATCTATGTATTGGCTTCCGGAACTACTTGCATTTATATTGTATTGCCCTTTTGGATTTTGTTGTGGTTGAGATGGAAACTTACCTTTCTCTTGAAAACTGAGAGCAGATGTGAACTTTGCAAGAGTATCTTTAAAATTTGTCATGCTTTTCAATGAATGCATGCAATGTTTCCTCAAGATTTCTTCTAGGAGGTGGAGCATAAGGAGGTGCATATCCATTAGAATTTTGGAAATTATGGTGTGCTTGAAACGGTAGCTGTGAAGTTTGTGCATCACTCTTCCAACTGAACTTTGGGTGATTTCTCCAACCAGGGTTGTATGTTTGCGAGTATGGGTTATGATTGGGCCCTTGGAAACTGTTTAAAGCATGGGCTTGTTCATGGAGGCATTCCCTAAAAGAAGGCAAAGTTGGACAGTCATTGGTTGAGTGTTCATTGGTTTCACAGATTTGACACACAATGTCTTGAACAAATTTTAGTTGGCCACTTTTTTTTAATTCTAGTGCCTCAACTTTTCTAGCTAAAGATACAAATTTGACTTAGAGGTCATGATCTTCCCTAAGGTTGTACATTCCTCCACTAGATGTATGAGATTGAGTTTTACTTGGTGCCTCATAAGTGTCTGTAGTGTCCCAATTTTGAGCATTTTCAGCTAGCAAGTCTAGGTACTCTATTACTTCATTAGGGTCTTTATCTTTAAAAGTTCCATTGCACATCAATTCCACCATTTATCTATCTTTAGGTGTTAACCCTTTATAAAAATGTGAAACCAATCTCCATGTTTCAAAACCATGATGAGGACAAGTATTAAGCAAGTCTTGATACCTATCCCAACATTGGTAAAATGTTTCTCCTGGTTTTTGAGTGAAAATGGTGATTTATCTTTTGAAAGAGTTTGTTCTGTGAGATGGAAAAAACTTCTTTAAAAATTATTGTTGCATTTCATCTCAAACACGAATAGATCCTGGTCTCAAATTTTGTAGCCATGTTTTAGCTTTATCTTTTAATGAAAAAGGAAAAAGCTTTAATCTGATAGTGTTCATGCTACAATTTAAGTCTTATAGGTGTTACAGACCTCCTCAAATTCCCTTAAATGCAAGTATGGATTTTCTAAATCTAAGCCATGAAAAGAAGGTAAAAGTTGAATAATGTCTGGCTTAAAATTAAAATGAGATGCATCAGAGGGGGGAAAACTATGCATGAGGGTGCACTTGTTCTTGTGGGATTCATGTGGTCTCTAAGTGTTCTAACACGATCATTCTCATTATTCTAATTATGAAGCGACTGGTTATCTTCCTCGGCCATATTATCTGAAAATGAGAAGGATACCCTATAAAGTCTACCACTTAATGTACATGACCAAACTCTCATGCACGTGTAGGAAGAGAATAAAAGGAAAAAAAGGAAAGGAAACAAAACAAAACAAAACAAACAAAAGTTAGAAAAAATGAAAAGTGAAAAGAGAAAGAGAAAATAAAATAAATATTATAATTTATACAAGAATTTACCTCCCCTGCAACGACGCCAAAAACTTGACACGACCAAAAGATTGATGTCTTCTCCCAAGTGTAAGAGTGTCGAAGTAATAAATAACTCGGAAAGACCGGGGTCGAACCACAGGGAGGTTAACTATATAAACTACAAATAAAGAAATAGATAATAACAGAAAAGGAGTTGAAGAGAGCTTTAAGATGTGATATTGATATAAGGATTAAACAAAGATAAAAAAAAATTGTCAAGGTTAGAGAATCCACTAAAGGTATTTCAAACAAGTATAGTATAAACTCTTTTTATTACTCAACTGGAAACCACACACAAAGGAGGTTCCAATCGGATTATAAATTGTTAACATGATTACATTAGTTATCTTATTCGGATAATGCTAATACTTGTAAATGTTGTCAGGTATTCATGATTATAACTTATGTTAACAACAAATCAAGTTCCATTCATAGCACAGGTGTCGGTTATACCATACGGTTGAGCTATGAAAGTGCCAAGTATTTGTTGTACCAAGGGTTATACAAAATAAATCTAGATTAACCATTTAACAAGCAAAGTATTAAAAGTGAACAAGATAACAAATACAAAACATGTTAGTATCAAACATTAAAGTCCATGTTGAGTTTATACTATACTTATTCTTACACCATTAGTGTAACCTTTTCAACTTGACATAATAAACTTAACTAAACATAATGAAAGAGAGAAACATAAATAAACAAGATAAGAACATAAATAAGATATAAGTTAACTAAGTAAATGAAAGGAAATGAAAAGCATAAACAAGATATTAATATAAACAAACTTAAGCATTACAAAATTATAAAGAGAGAGAGCAAGAACATGATCTTGATGTGAAAACCAAGATGCCTAAATGCATGGCAAATGCCTCCTTTTATAGGCTAAAATTTGGAACTATTGATTTGATGACTAATTGTTGAATGGGTGGCCACATCTTGACTTGGTGACAATCCTTATCTTTTTGTCTAAACAAAGCATCATTGCTAATGTCAGAATTTACAGATTGTCCTCATGAAAGTTCTAGGAAATTGTCTCAGCTTTCCAACAAAAAACGAATCAGTGCATTTGGACTTCTAGAACTCAAGATATAGGCTAAACACTGAACAGTGTCTGGGCTGCAGGATAGATTCTGACTTCTCCGTTGTTGCTAAGATTTGGACTTCCAAACAGCAGAATTGAGTCTTGGACTCCTATGAATGTTTTAGGCCTATGTCTTAGCTTTCTAGCCATATAAACCAAATTGAAATCCAAGATCTACAGCTCCAGATATGTAAACCCTCGGTTATAATTTTTCTGGGTATTTAAAAGATGAGAAATTTAACCAATAGTAAAATGGGTTAAATTAAATTAAAGGAACCTAATCAAGATAAAAATAGTGAAATTAATGAAATGAAAAGTGAATACAGTACTAAATCATTGAAAAGAAAAACATTTGTGAGGACAAAATGAATACATAAGATCAAGAGAGGTCAATATTCAAATAACAGAAGGTTGGGAGTTTATGTATAAATGATAAAAAGGGATGGGGATAAATGTGCAATTAACAAATGTTAGAACTATAAATATCATTCTATTTTCTCTCTTGGAGTGACTGGCAAGAGTAGGAGAGAGTTTAGAGAGAGGCTGGAGAGAAGATATATTGATGGTAAATCAACCGACAACTATAACTCCACCTTCTACCGTTGGATCAGCACGATATTCGGGTATGTTGTTCTCATCCATGTCGTGTACATTTTCACCGTAGGGATTTTCTATATCAGTCCCCGTTTGAGAGATATCGAGGGAGGAAAATATTTGGGAAAATACACTTCTAGACAGTCTTCTTTGCTGTCTGTTTTCTCCTTCGGCTACCGTTGGATTAGGCTATAACTTGGATATGTTGTTCTTCCTGATTTTGTCTAGATTATGAATGGTGGAGATCTGAAACAAACATTTGGTATAGAAGTTGTATATCTCGCACAGTAGGTCTGCAAGTTTGAGGTCAGTTCGGTTAAACCCATATTTCTGGAAATTTCACCATTTGATGAAGTTAATATTTGGATATGTTATACTCATAATAATGCATTATAACTTGACAGTATAGATTGTTTGGAATATTATTCGTTTGTTATTTATGGTTTATAGGAACTGTGTCAAGGATTGTGTTTAGAAGAATATTGTTCGGAAAGTTTGTAAAATCGACAAGAATGTTTTATTTTGACGTTAAGAGGGAAGATTGAAATAAATAAGATAAATTGGCTCTTATAAAGATATTCTTTTTTTTACAGTCTTAAACGATATGTGATATGACCAGGGGTTGAGATGATAGAGAAAGAGTTAAATTGTGGATGTTGTGTGTAAATGGAAAGGTTGATGAATCTGGACAGATTCGTCTACTAACATTTGGAGAGAATTCGAGTAGAAGGATGAGAGAATTAAGATCAAGTTTCTCATAGTAATTGTAGTTTTGGATGTTAGCTAACTAAGAAATTGGTCTTGCTCAATATGGAGCTGTAGAACCCCAGCTATGGGTCATCAACCGAGATTGGGTCTTGACAGAACCTGTAGGGTAGTGTTTGTTGATGAGCAATTTTGACTATCTCAAAGGCAGAACTGGGTTCTCCTTCCTTCAAAGAACTTGTAGCCTCGTGTATTAGCTTTCCAACGAGACTAATCTCGCTTGAAACAGAGTTCTATAAGTCTAGATATAGTTAAAAATCTGATGAGTGTTCCGACAGTAACAGTTCAATGTCTAGATAGTAACAGTTGGACAGTAACAGTTCAATGTGTAAACAATAACAGTTCAAATGTCTAGACAGTAACAGTTCAAAGTGTAGACAATAACAGTTCAAATGTCTAGACAATAACAGTTCAAAGTGTAGACAGTGACAGTTCAAATGTCTAGACAGTAACAGTTCAAAGTCAAACAGTAACGGTTGGAAAAGTCAAACAGTAACAGTTCAAAGTCAAACAGTAACGGTTGGAAAAGTCAAACAGTAACAGTTCAAAGTCAAACAGTAACAGTTCAAAGTCAAACAGTAACAGTTGGAAAAGTCAAACAGTAACGGTTCAAAGTCAGACAATAACAGTTGGAAAAGTCAAACAGTAACAGTTCAAAGTCAAACAGTAACAGCTCAAAGTTAGACAGTAACAGTTGGAAATTGGACAGTAACAGCTCAAAGTTAGACAGTAACAGTTGGAAAGTGGACAGTAACAGTTCAAAGTTAGACAGTAACAGTAGACTTCCACGTGAATACTATATAAAGGAATTGAGTCATACGAACACTTGCACATTGAGATACTAACTCTGAAAATATACATGATATATGTATGTATGTTATTATGAGGAAATGAACATGCATAAGAAAGTAACATATGAGTAATTGATGAATATGGATTCTCTATAATATCGGCCTGAAGGAATGATAACTATGGTTGGATAAAGAATGACAACATTAATGGGTGTAATGAGAAAAACGTAAGATATAAAGAAAGAAATGATTGAAAGAAAGATTTATTAGCTATTGATATGATTATTATAAAACATATCCTTGAATGAGGAAAATTTATGAGATGAGTCTGTGACTGCAGGAGGGACCACCGGTGTGGTGCAACAGTAGCAACAGGGGAGCACAAGTAGAGCTTCTACTGCAGGTAGGTGACTTTCACCTTCCTTTTAAATAATGTTGAATAATGAAAATACTTTATCATGAATATTATTGTATTGTGTTAATTCAGATACCAGACTGTCAAATGCTTAAATGTTAACAAATGAACGATTAGCTTCAGCTAAAGGCATCCGAATGGATGACCGGGACAAACGAATGATTAGCTTCGGCTAATGGCATCCGAAGGGATGACCGGGACAAATGATTGATTAGCTTCGGCTAATGGCATCCGAAGGGATGACCTGGACAAATGATTGATTAGCTTCGGCTAATGGCATCCGAAGGGATGACCGAGACAAACGATTGATTAGCTTCGACTAATGGCATCCGAATGGATGACCAGGACAAATGAATGATTAGCTTTGGTTAATGGCATCTGAAGGGATGACCGGGACAAATGATTGATTAGCTTCGGCTAATAGCATCCGGGATGACCGGAATAAATGAACGATTAGCTTCGGCTAATGGCATCCAAAGGGATGACCAGGACAAACGGTTGATTAGTTTTGGCTGATGGAATTCGAAGGGGATGGCCGGGGTGAGTGAATAGTTAACCTCGACAAATGATGTCTTAAAAGAATGGCCAGATTTAAGATTATAGTTGATTGCAAGAATTGGTGTATATATATATACTGCAAGTTATGTATACCAAGAACATGAAGGAACTACAAATGTCACGCTTCAAACATGAGATAATGTTAATGCTTCGTTAAACTGCCAGACCATTTTCTTATTGTTGTTGTTGTTGTTATTATTATTATTATTATTAAGTAATTGCATTCTTATAAATGTTTTGTACTGCAGTAGGGACGTCATACCAACAAGGTGCCTAGGAAACTCGATACATGGGAACCTACTTTTGCAAGGAATCATGTAGTTGCATTCTAAATCATGATGTATTTTATATGAATCAATGTACTGAATGTATAACTATTATTAGATCCTTTTAGATTAAATTCGTGATGACTATTTGTAGGATAGAATACAAACTCATGACTATGCATGTATATTTTAAATGCGAACTTCTAATCATGCAAACATAATATTATAAGTTTATGTAAGATTCACTTTTAAATGAAATGTTGATTGTTGTTGATGTATGGATTATATATTGATGATGTGAAGGGAACATGTTCGCCGATTACCGACACGATGTGTGTCAAGTACAAAAAAAAAATTACTGTTGTTTTGGGCTTGTAGAAGCCGTGCTGTTACAAGATATGACCCAATGACTGAACAGTGTTCCAGTTTGGACTGAACCAACATCTCTTTTCTAAGCTTGCCCCTCTCTTTGTCTTCTCAATTTCAGTAGTTAAACTCATCAATCAATCCTTTGATTTATGTGATAGGCCTGCATTTAAGATGAACATTTACCATAAATTAAAGGTATCTTATAGTGTCAGACTTGTTATTATAAAACATGCTTTAGTTATGGAGTTATTGATACTTCAAGTGCAAAATAATGATATAAAACCTTGATAAAAATGCACTTTTAAGTACTAATCAGTTATGTTCAGAATTGATTGGGTGAATTAATTCGATTTTATAATTACAATTTGGTCTCTAAATTTAGATTTTAATCTTTTATGTTATTTTGCTTTGAGTTATTTTTTAGTGTTTTATGTATCCGTTATAGATTCTGCATTCGTTTGCCTTTTGTTTTTGTTTTTTGGGTGAGTGGGATAATCTTTAATATGCATGTAATATAAATAATTATGTTTGTTGATTATATGATGAGCACAACTAGTTAATTTCTTGAATATTTATATGTGTTACTTTATTTTTCGAGTAATTATCTATTCTTGAATTTACACTCGCATTCTGTTGAATTAAATTTTATTTGATATGATATTTGTTTGCTTTGATAATTATGTGAATATCTATTATGTCTTGATATAGGACTTTTCAGAAACTTCATGCTAACAAAGAGTAGGTAGTCTATGTGCACAAAGTATTTTGTATATCGAACTGGTGAGAGAGGCACCAACCTGTGGTGACTGATCCTCCCGCAGTGGTCACCGTTAGGTTTTAATTGAGTTTGGGTTTCGATAATGTCATAAATATTATGGATTATTTGCTTAGCTTTATCCAATGATGGGAATTTTTTAATTGTTATTTGATTTTATTGGTTTTGAAAAATATAAAATTATGAAAAATATTGAACCGCTGCAAAATCTTTATATAATTTATTTTGATATGTAAGTTTTGAGGCTTAACGTAGGTATGGTGTCCTTACAACACCACTCCTGTGTTGCCAGTCATGTACCCGGGATTCGGGTCGTGACAATTTTGGTCCTAAAAGCTTCAATTATTAAACAAAAATAAATAATCTTTTTTCCAAATCAAGCATCAATGGAGTGTCATTTTTTTTCCTTGACACCGCAAGCACCCTATATAAACCCAACTGAAACAAACCATCAAGATTGATCCTAAAACAACCCAATTTAAAAGCAATAAAATGAAAAAAAAAACATTAAGTTTAAGTTTATTACAATCCACAATATTATTTTGTCTTGAGCTCCTACGAAAGCTCAAGAACTTTAAGTTTATTCGTAATATTTGTTTATCCATGATATCAGCATAAATATCATTATTAATTAATAATTTGTTTGCTTACTTTCTAACCCAAGCACTTATAAAACCTATACAAGCAATAATTAATAATCAACAATCACTAATTATCACCTTGGTCAAGAAGAATTAAACAAATGAGATAATTTTAGCCTATTTATATAGTTTTTTATCTAAATAAAAGAAATCAGATGACATCTCTGTTATTATATAGGTAAAAACAAAACCTCATAAAACTCGTTTATATCTTTTTTTATTTCTACTATGTTATATTAGTTTTTTAAAATTTATAAAGGAATATTTTGAGTTATTTGTTAAAAATAAATAAATTTGAATATTTATCGAATAAACATGCTTGTTTTTAAATATTAATGATTGTATACGAAGTTTGATGATTTTGATTATATTAGCATGTTTGGTTCTTAAAGTGTATAAAAGAAATATAAGGGATCATGGGGTTTCTCAGTTGGTTCTTAATTCTTTTAGTTTCATTGCTTCAATTTTGTATACATAAACATTTATATCAAATTTTAGAATTTCCAGTAGTTGTTTGTCTTATGAGAAAATGAAATATAGTAAAAAAGAAGAAATAACAAAATGGTTATCCAAAGACTTCAATGTTATTGTGCATCATAAAGACACTTATTGTTGCATACAACTTATACTAGTACAATTCAAGGTAGAATAGAAAGGGTTAAAGCAACAGGTGCCGATGCTACAATAGCAGCATAATGGTTTCAAATTTGGTCACCCTTAGTTACAACAAAAGTTACTTTTTCCTTTGGTACTTTTGAAATGAATAGTTTTATGAAATCATCATGGCAAGCTTTCTCAGTTGTTATATGCTTTTAGCAACAATATTCTGATGGAGTATTGTTGGTGTATATAATATTAGAGATTTATATTGCACAATGTTTTGTCACCTTTGTGTGGTACTCTTTCAAATGTTGAGAAAGCTCTAGATTTTCTTCATTAGTATGAATCGCAAAACCTGGTGTAATGATAAGTATACCGATAAAAAAAATAGTGTTGAGGAGATGTGTTTGCCAAAACTTCCCATGTTTTTTACAGCAATATATTCTTGTACTTGGATAAAAATTTGATGGATGCAAATAAAATAATATCATACAAGTCAAATTTATAGGTAAGAAAATACTTCAAAACATTTTATTGATTTGATAGCATCGATTAATATTTGTATGTTAAGAGTTGATGAAATTCATTTCAGGAACTTAGTTCTTGTTAAAAAGAAATATTCAAGTGATTTTGATAGAAACGTATTCAAGCATAATTAAGTAATTATGAGTTACATTTATATAAAATTCTAAGAAAAATTAGAAAATTGCTCAATAAGTTCATTGTTTTAGTATAATAGCATAATCCAATTAAATGGTTTACAAATATAGATAACATACAAACTCTAATTACGTTAATATTATTATGTAACTCTTGTTCACTAATGTGAACTTAACGAACATGTTTTTATTAGCTAATATTAATGCTAATGTTGTTATTTCTATTCCACTATTAAACCTTCAAGTTACAAATGTCTCTCATCTAAGCTAACTTATTGATCATGTCATTTGATTCTTTTGCATGTAACAATACATTTCCTTTTAAGATTATATCCTCAAGAATTAATAGTGAAATTTAGAAATTTGATCCTTGACTCTTTTTTTTTACTCTCTTTCTTTTGATTTTTTTTGTTTTTTTATTTTTTATTTTTTATTTTTCTTTTTATAAATCAATATAAAAGAAAAATACAACAAAAAAGAATGAATATTAAATAAAAAGGTTTAAACTCTCCCAATTAATTCCATTCTTTTTTACCCCTCACAACATTGAGGCTGATAGGAGAGATGATATGAGGGAATTCAATATAGTGGAGAAAATAGTGTTAAGGTCTCCTTTAACCAAAAAAACTTTAAGAATGATAAGAAGAAAAAAAAGAAAAAGAAGAATAAGAGATTGAGATTGAGATTGAGAAGAATTAAAGCAAACAGGAGAAGATGCAATTCTACATCAACTATAATTTCATCCTCCTACCACTTTTCCAACACAATATATAATAGTTTAACTATCCATGTAACTAACAAACTAACAATTCCCACCAACTATACAGCTACTTCATTAAATTTTATAACTAACAACTAATTTAATCCTTCATAGGTATTATTATTTAGCACATGTTTTTATTAGCTAATATTAATGCTAATGTTGTTACTTGTATTCAACCGATAAACCTTCAAGCCATGTTGATTCTTCTACATGTAACAATACCATTCCTTTTAAGATTATCATTAAGAATCACTAGTGAAATTTAGAAATTAGATGGCTAACTCTTCTAAATTTTCCCATGTGGAATCCTTCTTGTAAATATCACATCAATGGATTAACCCCATTGTAATTGCTACGTTACCCTTTTTCATATCTTATAAAAAATAGCTATTGGACTAAACTTAACTCTTTTATGCTCATCATATTGCCTTCTTTCACATTCTGGACTTCTTTCCTGACCTCTTTCACTTCTTTTATCATATGTATTTCTTTCATGGCATATTGATGCCTAGGTGCACACTTCTCCAACATTGCTCTAACCTCCTTCTCTAATCATGTAAATTTTTAGAGTTTTGTCTTGGGCTAGGAGGCTATTCTTTTTTAAAATGGTTAAAAGTCTTTGGTGGTGGTTGACATGGTTGTCGATCCATGCTATATGAGTGAGCAGTTATTATATTGAATAAGCTTTTCTTTACTATTGCATTATTTTATTCCTCTTGCCACTTGACTTGTTCAAATGTTTGCATCAATGTTGTTAGCCTACGGATTTTGAGCATTGGATTGATATTTTCACTAAATCCACTGATAAAACTAGAAACATATTAGGATTCAGGTAGTGAAGGGTTTAAGGCATTCATTAAGAACTTAATCTCCTCAAACCTCTCAACATATTCGTCCTCACCCTATCTTATTTAGCACATGTGTTTATTATCTAATACTAATGATGTTCTTGGTACATGTATTCTATTATTAAGCCCTAATATTTTGGATTCCTTACAATTTTACTGTTTGTCTTCTTCAATTAGACCCTTGAATTTTAGGGCTTTCTACAAAGTTGTGCTTGGTTTTGGATTTCTTCAAAGTAATCCTCAATTGAATTTCATACTTCAAATTTATTTCAATTAAGCTCCTGATGGCACCAAAGTAGCCTTTCACAGCTTAATTTGTATCCCTAATCTTTCAATCTTTGCGAATTGATCTAAATTAGACATTCAAGCTTTATTTTTTTTTCAATTGAATCCTTGATTGAATTCACAAAACCCATTAAAAGTATAATTAAGTCCATAGAATTAATTAATTCTGCCAATTTTCACCCATTTGACTTTCAAACTTAATTTTTACTTCAATTAAGTCCTTAATTAAATCAATTAAACCTATTGAAAATTTAATTAAGTCCTTCAACTTAATTAATTCTTTTAATTTTGGTCAAGTTTGGATTTCAACCTTAACTTTCTTTTCGTTAAGTCTTTCTTCAGTTTGTCTTGTCAAAATATCACAATGCAACTATTCTTCTGGCTTTTTGACTTGTTAAAGCTTATAGACTTATCTCCTTGTTTTTCAAAAATATTTTTGGATTTTTAATTTCTGATTATTTTTAGATTTTTAAATAAAAAAATAAATTTTTTTATAAAACAATTTTGAGAGATTCAAAATTGGGTTATGATATCAAGCATCAACCGAGTGTCATATTTTTTTTCCTCGACACCGCAGAACCCTATATAAACCCAACTAAAATAAACCAGCAAGTTTGATCCTAAAACAACCCAATTTAAATGGAATAAAATGAAAGTAAAACTTGCGCAAAAAAAATATTATTACAATCCTGAGCTCAACCCATTAGGTTGTCTTATGAGAAAATGAAAATAAAACTTCATATTTAAATACATAAATATTTATATCAAATCCTAAAAAAGAAGTAACAAAATGGTTATCCAAATCATATAGACACTTATTCTTGCATACAAGTTATACTAGTACAATTCAAGGTAGAAAAGAAAAGGTTGAAGTAACAGGTGCCAACGCTACAATAGCAGCACTAGGGGTGTTCAAAATAACCGATTAACCGAGAAAACCGATAAAACTGAAGAAAAATTAACCGAAAAAACCAAACCGAAATTAAAAACTGATTAAACCGATTTAAAAAATCATAAATGTTAACAGGTCCGGTTCGGTTTCGGTTTTGACCCAAAAACCGGGCCAAACCGAACCGGACCCATTAAACAATTAAAAAAAAAGTAGTATAAATAGTTAAGTTAACCTAATCGGCCTCCCTCCCTAACCCTAACATCTCATTCTCATCTCAGTTCTCACAAAGCCGTCTCCTTCCTTCCCACTTCCAACAGAAATTCCCAATCTTCCTCGATAATTAATTCACTATCTTCCTTTCCCGGAAACCTTCTTCATTTACGCAATGACAGCAAGGTAAATTCCATCTTCTTTGATTTTTTGTTTCGTGGGTTTGAAAGTATATTTTAAGTCTATTCCATCTTCATCTTCATCTTTCCCAGAAACCATCTCCATCTTCATCTTTCCCAGAAACCGTCTCTATCTTTCAGGCGTCTTTATTTTAGCAACGACAACAAGGTAAATTTCATCTTCATCTTTGATTCTTTGTTTAGTGGGTTTGAAAGTTTATTCTAAGTCTATTCCATCTTTTCCAGAAATCGTCTCCATCTTTCAAGCTTCATCGTTTAATTCTATCTGTTGACTGTTGAAAGGTAAATTTCTGTTACATACTTCTTTTATTCCATATATATTGCTTTAGATTTCAAATAATCTGTTGAGTGTTGACTGTTGCTTTAGTTGCTTTAGTCTGGGGCTCTGGATAACGTGATTTCAAATAAGCTCCATGTTTTCCTTTGTTGAACATTATACTACTATACAATTCTGTATTGGTTGCATTCTGTGGGGATTTGGATGTTTCTCGTGAAAACTCTGCCATTACATCATATGTGATACGTTATCTTTGCATCGTAGGAGATGGCTTAAGTTATTTTAGACTCTGCATATTAGATTCAGTGACTAATGAGTCAATTGGTTGGAAGTTGCTTAATTCCAATCTTGGTAATGTTGTCATTGGCTTGGCTTGTTACGTGTCTTTTCTCTATGTATTGTTGCTTGTAACATTTTCTAGAAATATACATGACAAGCACTGGCACCACGTATTGTTATATATATCAGTTGTGAATTCTATACATGTCCTGAGAAAAAGCTGCAAGAGGTTTGCAGATGTTATTCTTCATTTGTGATAGTTTGTAAACATGCTATACCTAAGTATCAGAACATTTTTTGAATTACTCCAGACAAACAACTGAATCCATTTATGATTTTTTGCTTAACATATAGATGGTTGTTACTCAAACTTAACGTGAGTGAGTTTATTCCAAGTATCTTTTGTTTACTGCTATGTATTGCAAAATATATCATAGGCTTTTTTTCTTCCTTTTAAAATTTTGCATTGCTAATTTTTTAGTCAAACTGTAATATGTTGCTAATTTGCTAGTATTTTTTTTTAGCATTATCCTTGCTGGATCTTTTGGCTTTTGCTGTTGCTGGAAGTTTTGGATGTTGTTGCTGGTGCTGGATTTTTTTCTTCAAATTATACTGAATGTTTATGATAATTTATTACTTGTTGCTATTTGCTAATGTATTTATTCGCTAATGTAAATTTTTTTAGCGTGAACACCTCTTTTAATTTGAGGTGCCCAAATTTGATCATGCATCTTGCATATTACATTGATTTGAATTTTCATAGCTTATTTCTTTGCATATTAAAGATAGGAAGATAGAACATTTCAAATTTATTGTTACTATAATCATTTCAAAAAAATTTCAATTTATTAAAATGCTTATAACAAAATTAATCAAATTACAACATTTTAAAAAGTTTTGATTAAAAAACCTATAAATTTAGTCCAACAAGGAAATTTAACAGCCTAATTTAATTTAAACCCATTAAAAAACAGGAAAAAAAACCCATTAATTTAATGATTAGGTTTCTCGGTTTTTAAGCTGCAAAACCGGATTCAACCGACCGAACCGGTTCGATTTGAACCGGAATCCGGTTCGGTTCGGTTTGAATTTTAAAAAATATGAGTTACTTGGTTCGGTTGGTTTTTATTGTTGAAACAGAACCGAACCGAACCGTGAACAGGCCTAAGCAGCACAATAGTTCCAAATTTGATCACCCTTAGCTACAACAAAAGTTACTTTTTCCTTTAGCACTTTTGAAATGAATAGTTTTATAAAATCATCATTGCAAGCTTTTCCGGTTGTTATATGCTTTTGGCAACAATATTCTGATGGAGTCTTGTTGGTGTATATACTATTAGAGATTTCTATTGCACAACGTTTTGTCACCTTTGTGTGGCACTCTTCCAAATGTTGAGAAAGCTCTGGATTTTCTTCATTAGTATGAATTGCAAAACCTGGTGTAATGATAAGTATACCGATAAAAAAAAATATTGTTGAGGAGATGTTTTTGCCAAAACTTCCCATGTTTTTTACAGCAATATATTCTTGTACTTGGACAAGAATTTAATGGATGCAAATAAAATAATATTATGCAAGTCAAATTTATAGGTAAAACAATACTTCAAAACATTTTATTGATTTGATAGCATTGATTAATATTTGTATGTTAAGAGTTAATGAAATCCATTTCACGAAGTTAGTTCTTATTAAAAAAAAGTGTTCAAGTGGTTTTGATAGCAATGTATTCAAGCATAATTAAGTCATTATGAATTACATTTACATGAAGACTAATTCTAAGAAAAAGATTAATAAATTTAGAAAATTGCTCAATAAGTTCATGTTGTAATATAATAGCATAATCCAATTAAATGGTTTACAAATATAGATAACATACAAACTCTAGTTACATTAATATTATTATGTAACTCTTGTTCTTTAATGTGAACTTAACTTATGCACTGTACCTTAACTGTAAGTAATAAAATGCTAGAGCACAGTAATATAATGCTACAGAATAATATAAGAGATTGTGAACAAGTTTTGGAGTTCTCAACTTATCGCGTCTAACTTCTATATATTTCATGGCTCCCAAAGGTTTTGTGAAAAGACCGGAGCTCTTCCAAGTTGCCCTAGCCTGCAACTCACTTGACTCAGTCACCGACTTCTCTCTCCCTCTCACCTTCCTAGACATTGCTTGGTTGAAATTTCCTCCAACTCAGCAAATTATATTTTAGAGAAGGGACAACCTTCTTCAATTTAGTAATCCTCCCCGGGCTCAAAAAATCACTCTCCTCAATTTAGAGATGGGACTTTTTGATGGAGCAAAGGTGAGACTACGTTGATTGGCTTCTATAGAATCAGGTGCAGAAATCATTGGGTTACTGTATCCACCCGATGTAACTTGTTTGTGTAAAGTTACTACAACCTAAAAGCATGTAGTCGAATGATGCTATAAAGTTTTGCACTCTTAATCATAATCAGGCTCTGGTTTCCTTACCAACAGACCCATGCCTTGATGGTTAGATTACAAGAATCTAGTGGCCATAGCTGGCCGTGTTCCAGCATCTGTGGCGAGATAGGTTTATCATCCAATAGCAGGTGCTACTCTATAGCTCTTCATAATGCTTTCTTAGAACCTCAGAGTAACTCATGTAGAAAATATTTGCACCTAAGTTTGTTTCTAGAATTTGAGATTTATAAGAACCTAGTTTGTAAGTAATCTTAAATTGTTCTTGGAGGCTTCCATGAGGGAGAAAGTTGATTGCAACCCTAAAAGTGAGGTAACTAGCCTTGGTAAGTAATTATCTAGAGGTTAAGCTAAAATTCTAAATATGCAGAACAGTGGTTATGCCAGCCCATTGCTCCAAACAGAATGTCCAGAATTCCTAATTCATTTCAGATGCTGTTCACTAACCATCACTCTCAGCAACATCATATTGCTTATGCCATCATCAGCCTAAGCATTCTAACTTGCATTGCCATCTTCCCAAAAGCATCTTTTATAGTTCTCAATTAAAGAATAGTACCTTGCATATAGACCGACAATTTCCAGATCAACAATCTACTTACAGATTTCAATTTAAATGTCCAACAAACAGATAGAACAATGCCAAGTGACCTCCAAAGTCCACAAACCCATGTCTATTGCACAATTCTTATCTTTGGAGCAGTTAAGTAAAAACAAACAAGAAGAAAATTATTGGAGTAATAAAAAGTTGCACAAAAGATAGCATGCACACAAGATGTTTACGAGGGTCATAAGGATAGAGGAATCAAGATGTGACAAAACTAAATGAGAAAACCGCACATGATGGCATGATAGATGAATTACTGCTGGTTGTATCAACAATGTATTGTGACCTCTAATTCCCAAGGTTGACCTTCATGCTATTTAGTTAAGGTGGATAAGCATATGATATAGTGAGACTTGCCAAGTTTAGTCAAAAGGTTCTTGCATGAATCATATAGTAAGCATAACAAGCTTGGGAGAGCATTAACAAATTTTAGCTTAGTCCAAGAAACGATGAGATTTTCGCTTCCATGACCCGCCTTAAAAATTACCTAGCTTCCTCTACTTCAGATGAAGAATTTTGCACTGCCAACTAGAAATTCATCCTAGATCTGTTCCCAAGTATATATGCATATTAATTAAATCTTTGTCTACAAACACCTCCCTTCCTGCAACTAAATTGGGGGTATTACTCTAGAAAATTTGATTGCCTTGTTTTCAACAAAGTTTGTTATCAAATGTCAAAGTTTAACATATTTCAATAAGTTCAGATGTAAACACAGATGTTTTTTGACAAAGAACTAAGATAAGAGAAATTACAGTTAATATAGAAGTTATGTAACATGTCAAAATACTCATAGCACAATATGTGAATCGCTGGAGTTCGTCAAAAATATTTCATTCAAAAGAATCATTTCTGCGTGTACGAAACCATTTTGGTTGAATACAGCACTTTGAAAGTGACAACTAATGATCGGATCCAAAATTTTGGTAAATAGAAGTAATCCAGTATGAACACTTACAGCTCATTGCTGTCTACCTGGCCAATGATGGAGCAGGACCGGAATTCGTCTAAAGGCCAAAATTGCATGTCTGAACAAATTCCATATCATTGTCTACATACTTAGTCCAGAGATTCTTGTACTGGTTCATTGCAATGTCAAGCCAAGGTTTCATGTTTCCATTATAATGAATGACAGCAGCGTTGCTGATCTCGTCCATACTAATACTTGGATTATATCCGAGGCCAAGCACATGCCAGGATTTGTCCAGGGACTTCGTCGTTGAGTAAAAGGTGATCAAGCCAGGTGGAAGAGTACCCAGTTTCCATAGAGTGCGTTCCTCATTCTGTGATCAGAATTTACGATGTTACTTTGTGTGGCAATTAAAAGGAGAAATCCTGTAAGAAATAAGTTAGTTGGAAAGGAAGGAAAGATGCACTTACCAGGCTCTGCCAATAATGATACTGCTCTGTGCATTTCTCCCGCCTCCATGCATCAAGATCAAATATATTCATCCCAAAAGCCCAGGCACAGGCCTTGGGATTAAACCTCTCCTTAATCAAAGGATGTGAAAAGTTCAAATACTGTGCATAACGATGAAATGATCCAAAGCAAGTCTCAACAGCTCCATTCACCTTACCATCCAAATCAACCTTCCACAACCCAGTCAAATCCTTCTGAACCACAACATCATCATCCAAAAACAAAATTTTATGCAACTTAGGATACATCTCTGGCAAATAAAACCGAAGATGATTCAACATAGACAAGTACTTAGGGTTCCGAAACTTCATATTAGTCGAATCTTTGGTAGCATTCTCTGCCTGATTCTCAAAATAAAACTTCTGCATATTAGCATTCTCAAGCTGCCTCAAAACCGGCACATATGATGAATTCAAGAATCTATACTCCTCCACTGCCTTGATCCCTACAAAAGCGCCACCTTCCACAGGCCGCATCCTAAACCAAACCTTCATAGCTGCAACATTCATCCTATCTGTAACCACGTGAAAAACATGTTTCCACGGTTCCTCCGCATTCTTCACCACAGACCTAATCAAAACTGAAACCGCAATCACATTATCTGAAAAAATAGCATAATGATACAAACTTGGATCCTCAAACTCCTCCTTATACCCTTCCTCCTTGTACTTCTCCGGATGGGCAACCCTCTCCTCCACAAGCCTCATCGCCAAACAATGCAAACTCTTCGGTACAGACTTGGCAGAAATCAAGCTCGCAAACGCTCCATTCTTCTTGGCCTTAATTAACAACTCATTAACCGCAAAAATCGTATCTTTCAACTTCTGAATTTTTATCTGATTATCATAACTCTCCTTCGATTCCACTATCATTAACCTGGCAACTTTCACTATATCCTTAACTTCCTTCTCAAATTGCCTTAAAACATCCTCATCCACCGGACTACCCGGCTCGAAAAGGGAGGATTTATAACTCGGTTTCAAAGGTAAATCCGTTAAATTCTTAGCTAATTCATCAAACATTCTTAACTGTTTAGAAATATCAAGCTTGAGCTTTCTCGCATACGCGGCGTATGCATTGACTAAAGTCATGTGATCATTCGCTTGTTTATATATCAAATCTAATCGTGTTTTTAAGGGATCTGATTTAACCGCCAAAAAGGTACGTTGTACGTAAGCATTTCCGCTACTAGGCAGTGACTGTTCCACAAATCCAGCATTCAAAAACGCAAAAACAAATAAATGAAGTCAACGAATTGAATTGAATTGAAATATTACAAAAGACATGTAGTTTTAGTGAGGTTTCGATGCTTACGTCGTCTTCGTGATGGTGATGGTGATGGTGATGGTGAGAGGAGAATAGAATGGAGAAAGTAGCGAGGAAGAGAAGAGTGAAAATGGCAGAGATGAAGATCCGGTAAGAGAAAAAAGGGCGGAGTCCACCGTTGATGCCGCCGCTGCCTCCCCCTCGGGTTCCTCGGGCCGCCAGCGCCATTGTTGGATTTTAATCAGGATCTGAATTATGTTTTTTTAGCTTGAAGAAGTGAAAGGGGAAAGGTCGTTGTTTTGTTGGAGATCTAAAACCGAAAGGGATCTGTCATCTCTTATGATCTTATCTTAGTTACGCGTACTTGTTTTATATATATATATGTTAAGATTTTGGATTTTTCGTCATAAATAACTATGAATGGTTTTGTATTTTAACTCCTATAGATTATTCAATATCTCACTTCTATACTTGGGCAGTATTTTGGGAACGTGGTTTTATATCTGGACAGCGTTTGGCAGTTGAAATCATGTTTTCAAAAATTTAAAATTTATTTTTTAAATTTATTTTTTATGTTTTTAGATTATTTTAATATATTGATGTGAAAAATAATTTTAAAAAAATAAAAAATATATATTATTTTAATGCATTTCCAAGCAAAAAACACTTTAAACCGCCGCTATTATCACATTCTAAAACACCTTTTAATTGCTTAAAGCCTTCCAATGTTTTTCCCAAATCATTATATATTCTACTTTTTTTTTAATTTGTTTTTCAATAATATTTTAAGTGTTAACTTGTATGAGATTTGAGAGGGAAAACAATAAATAAATGGAGAAAATAGTCTTTCCTTAATTATTTATTTAGTAGTATAGGGTGAAACTAAGATTTGTAAGACAATAAGGGTAACAATTATAAAAGGATTTAAAATCTATTGATATTGAGATGGATTTGGTATATGATGGCATGAAATGGTATAAAAAGATTAATATAGGTATGTATTGAAGATTGGCTGTTGTTCTAAGAACCAGGGGGTAAATTTAGGAACTTAAAGAGTACGGGGATAGAAATAAACAATTGATGAATTTACAAGGGTGAAAATATGGTTTATTTTTTATGGGCAAAAGAAAAAAGGGGGGTGCTGGTGCATCATGCCACGTGGTATTTGTCTTATAGATCCTGTAAAATTGAGCTGAGAGGGGCCCCACGGAAGATTTCACAGATAGATTATGGAATCATTGTCATACACTAATTATAGTTGTCGTGTGTCCTGCTTTGTTTTTAATTTTATTACAAATGTGATAGTCGTCGTCACTGAGGAGCCAAAAACAAGTGGGTGTTTTAACTCCACTCGTATTGAAAAGGTATGCTCTAGTTTCTAGAGGTTTATTCATGTAGCTTTAGTTATTTATATTTTGGTTATAAAAGTTCATTTTCTAAGGTTTTAATGTTGCAAATTGGGTCCTTAGAGTTTTTAAAGAAGTTCAATTTACTCTTTAAAGTTTTCTGTTATTATATTTTTTGTCCCTATAATTTTAGGTGCTTAAGTTTTGGTCCTAAAACGTCATTTCTCTCACATTTCAACCCCTAGATATTGCAATATTCTTATTTTGGTCCTTAAAGTCTTCATATAAGTTTAATTTGGTTTCTAAAGGTCTCAAATTTCATGTTTTATGGTCCTTGTAATTTTAGATTTTTATACATTGGCCTTAAAACTTCATTTCCCCTTGTTTTCGGTCCCTAAATGTTGTAATTTTAGATTTGTTTATTTTGTTTGTTTTTTTATTTTTAAATTGATTAGAGAGTGTTTTGAAGTTCACAATAGAGTTATTGATGTTCCTGTGATTATTTTTTATATGTTTTTAGATGAAAACAAGTTAAAATTTGGATTTTGGGGTCTTCAAACTTAGATCGTGCTTTGACAGATAATGTTTCGGTTGTTTTAAATAAAAAACTTAGTAGACTATACAATACTCTTTTTAAAGAAAAAAAACGTGTTGGCCTACCCTTCTAATTACAAATATGCTTAAGCCTTTTTTTTCCGACTAGGTGTGCTTGAGCTATCCTTTAAAGCCTAGGTGTTTGTGGGCTTGGCTCTTGGATTTTTTTATATTTTAAAATAAAAAATTTTAAATAAATAATTATAATAATATTTAAAAAATTATTTGTTAATGTTATTTTTTAAAATAAGATTAGAGCTTCTAAAATAACATTTTTTAATTATTTTATGAATAATTATACATGAATATAAAATACAAATGTTTCTTAAAAATTTTGCACATGAATATTCAATGAAAATAA
Source organism: Populus trichocarpa (assembly GCF_000002775.5). Lineage (NCBI taxonomy): Eukaryota > Viridiplantae > Streptophyta > Magnoliopsida > Malpighiales > Salicaceae > Populus > Populus trichocarpa. The sequence continues at coordinate 10,127,419 of NC_037288.2, forward strand.
AATATTTTTTTTTATTATGAGATTTTTCTATAATTTTCTCTAACTAATTATCCTTTTATTTTTCTATACAAACACATAAAAATTATCAAGACATGATTTTTTTTATTCTTTTGTTGAGAGTTTTCTTTTCAAAACATGATAAATTTGAATTTCAGAAAACATGCTTTTATTAAAAAAAAACAAATATGTTTCCTTAAAATAAATTAATAAAGAAAAAAAGGATTTTGGCTAAAGAAAATATTTTTCTCATGAATTTAAATTATTAAAATTCTAGTGAACATCTATTTTAATTACTTTAAGTTTATTGAAAAAATCATGTTGTTAATAAAAAACAATGTTCGTAAAAACAGGAAAATGCATAAATAAGAAAATAAGGGTTTTGACTAAAGAAACATTTTTAAAATCTTTTAAACCCTTTCAAATATTAATTTTAATTGTTATAAATAAAATTTAACTTCGTTCTTTTATTTATTGCATGGTCTATTACGCCAATGTTATTATTAACAAGGACTCTTTGTAGCCTACATATATAGAATATTTGCATATGCATGTTTTTTTTTTTAGTAGGAAGATAAATTTTTTATTTTAGTTTTTAATTAGTATTTAATACTAGTTTTATGATTGATTAGTTTATATATTTTTTATTTCATTGTATTAAATGCATGCATCATCTTTCATTTCTCAATTAATAAATATGATGATACCATAAAATTTACGTTTTATTTTTAGTATAAATGGTGTATAGCGTTAATATCATATTTTTTAAAATGCATTAATTTTGTCCATGTACATGAGTGCTTTTGAGGGCCAAATGTACGTTTTATTTTATATTTTAAATCATTGGCATTTCCTAACCTATTGATGGATTATGGCCAACGCTTTTGGGTGAATTGCTCCAACAGGTGAATATCTAACAACATTTTTGTGATACAAAAGTTGAACCTTTTTTTTTTACTGGGGTTGCTCCTATAAAAATTTAAAAAATAAGAGTAAATTATTATAATAACCCAATTTTGAATTCTCTAAAATTTTCTCATAAATAATTTTATTTATATTCTTATTCATAAAAATAAAAAAAAAGTTTAAAATTTAAAAATATATTTTTCTCGGGTCAACCGTCATTTTTTCATCAAAACCAAGCCCACCGGGTCAAACCATGTCGATCAGGGTAAGAAATGAGTTTCGGATCATTTTGGGTCAAAATATCATTTTCGATGAAAACTGAATCCACCAGGTCAATACGGGTCAAATCGTGTCGATCGGGGTAAAAAATAAGTTTTAGGTATTTTTGGGTTAAAATCATTATTTTTTATTAAAAACAAATCTATCGGGTTAATAATGATTAAAAAAATATTTTTTAATGTTTGAAATTAATTTTTTAGCAATTGAAACAAGTTTTTTCTAATACTGATTTAAGTTTTTAATTTTATGTATGTATATTTATTATTATATATAATAAAATAAAAATTAATAATACAATTTTATTTTTTTTAAGAACAGTTGGAGCATGTGAAATTTTCTTTTTTAAGATGCTTTATATTTCATGTGTCTGGTGCATGTCTATTGTGCACTGGCTTACATCGCAAAAATAAAAATAAAAAAAAGGAGGGAGAGAATGCTGAAAATATTGTTAAGAGTTATTGAGATACTATTCATTTTTTTTTTGAAATCCTTTTTTTATCCTAATAAGATATTGATTAAAAAAAAATTAAAAAATTACCAAAAATATCTCAACAGTTAGATATAATAATAATTAGATTTAAACCCTTGATTTAATCTGATCTAATAGGATTTAACACACTAGATTAAAACTCAAATTCATCTTAACCCTTAAAATATCTGTTCTTTGATTTTATTTTGCCACGTCAACCAAATCTTGTGTGTGTTTTAAGATTTTAGTCAAATAGGTATAGGTATAAGTGCATCATAGTATGTCGGTCGTTAGTTAAAAAAAAGGGAGTTTATTATTGGATGATTTACTATATAAATGAGTGATGATATTATATTTAACAATTCATTAACTAATTAACATAGATATAACTATTTGAGCGTGTACCAAGAATCCAATGCACCTTATCACACAGAAACAAATATTTGTCAATCATGATCGTCAGATCAAGTTTCAGATCAAGCCAGCCACAATTGTGGGATCAATTAAGAAGTGATCCAAGGGTCCCAACGCTCCAGGTGCACTAGATTACCATGCCAGCATCTGCATCGTAATATTTCTCAGAATATCTCTCTTCCTCACTATCGATTCTTTCTATCATCAGATCTCCCAACCCCGGCCACTTCACGACACCTTGTCACCATAGAAAGACTCCTCTTCTCCTCGCGAGAAAACCCTTGGTGGTCCTCATCGCAGTCTACGCCTTATATGGCCGAAAAAAGCCAGCAAAACCTTTGGCCAACTGAAGCCTCAAGCCATCAATTCTCTCTCCCTAGTGGTCAAAGACCTAAACCACCACCACCAGTGGAGTACTATCATTGTGATCTACCAGAATCTGCCCTTGTTTTCACGAGTTCTCGTTGGAAAATTTCACCACCTCCGAGAGCGGACGAGCGTGAGCTATACGCGCCACCAAAGGTATTTTCAAAAAAATTTCATTGAAGTTCAAGGGTATTTCGGTATTTTTCCTAGACAGTGGCATTCAGGTAAATTCAAGGACTTCTAGAATATTTTTAATTTTATTTTTTTACATGTATTTGTATTGTATTTTTTTATTTATGTAAAATACCCTAAATAAATAAAAAATGAAGACACGGTCCAATGCTTGAATTTAGTTGTCATTGTGTGTGGGTTCAATGTCTAATTTTTCATTGCCAATGTAGGTCCAACTCTCGTTTTTTATATTTAATTTAATAAAAATAAAATGATAATAAAAATAATTCTTGTATTAACTGCTTATATTAATTGATAATTAATCTAAAAATGATATGGTCTATTATCAGATCCTGTTTTTTGGATGTTGAATATTCAATATCAATTAATATTTGATTTTGAATTAATTATCTCTATTAATTATTATTGATCAAGGATGATCTTATGTTCTAAAATCAAGCCATATTTTTTGTACGTTATTTAAAATAAATATTTCTAAAATCAAGCCATATCTTCTTCCTGGAAAGCACGGGTTCTTGAGAAAGCAGAGATTAATCAACAATGACTTTGTTTGTTTTTGTTGGATCTGGTGGATGGAACCCCGATCCTCTCTCTCCTTTTCTTGTTGTTTCTTGTTCTTCCCCTCTCTGGTTTTTGGGTTTTCCCTTTGTTTGTTTTTGTTGGATTTGGTGGATGGCATGGAACCCCGATCCTCTCTCTTCTTTTCTTGTTGTTTCTTGTTCTTCCCCTCTCTGGTTTTTGGGTTTTCCCTTTGTTGGATCTGGTGATGAGTTTCCTTAACATTAATGACGCATCGTGGGGTGAAGGAAACCGAAACAAAATGGGATTTGTGGTAGACAACCAGATCTACAATGTGGATTGGATTAGTTGTGTTGATGGTTCTAATAGAGGCCAACATTTATTTTTCTTTTTCAGGCGGGTTCTTGTATTCCAGAGGAGGAAGAGGATGAACAGTGTTGGTAGAGGACCATTGGGTTTGAACCGGTTTGGAATGGAAAAAAACCGAACCGAACCGAACCGAAATTAATCGGTTTGAACCGGTTTTCGGTTCGGTTCGGTTCAAAAAATTAAAAAAAAATTCGGTTTGGTTGTTTAATTTGGTTTAAAACCGGACCGAACCGGAAATGCTCAGCCCTATGTTTGGTGATGGTCCTTCACTTCCTGCAACAATAGCTAAATATAATTTTATTGGGGTAGATTATAAAGTAGTTCCTCTAATTTGTTTTTTTATTTTTTTTAGTCTTTCTAGTCTGAGAAACTAATTAATTATTTTCTTTTCTTGGTATTCATCGCACCCAATTTAATATTATTTTATATTAAAAATATCTTATTATTTATTCGATCTTTTTATATTATGTATTTATTTTTTTTCTTTTTTATAATTAAATAATAACATAAATTGAAAAGAAGCATAAATGAAGAAAAAAAAGAATTAATTTATAGATAAACTTAAAATTATAAAAACTAATTAATTAGTTTTTAAAATTAAAGAGACTATTTAATTAGTTTTGCAAAATGAAAGAGATTAATTTGTATCTACTCATTGGGTAATCTTGCTTGATCATTTGATTTTTTCTTATATGCAATTAGGGAGATGATTTTTTCTTATATGCTATTAGCCATAAATATATTTTTATAAGATGATTTTTTTTTACAATTTTATTCTCATTTTATAATTTTATGAAATGACAAAACTAACCTCAATTTAATTCTTCAAACATTAATAAAATAATTCAAACATTATAATTTCATTTTCTAATCAAATTTTCAATTGTATTTTTTATTTTTATTTTATATTCATGAAAAGTATTGAAAGATTTATTTTATTTTTTAATTATTTCTTATAGTTTAATCTAACATAACTTTTTATTTTAAAACACTATATAGATAACAAAACATCACTATCATCAATCAATGATATGATATTATTAAGAGTATTTATATTTTAATATAAACCAAGTGATCTATATTTTGATTATTATCGTAAAATTGTTATAATGTTTTAAGAAATTTGCTTGCAAATTATAAAATATTTTTTTACAATAATGATTATTAAGGATAGATTACATAAGTCAATAACAACATAAATATCATTATCACTGACACGACCAAAAGATTGATGTCTTCTCCCAAGTGCAGGAGTGTCGAAGTAATAAATAACCCGGTAAGACCGGGGTCGAACCACAGGGAGGTTAATTGTATAAATTATAGATAACAATAATACAACAACAACAATAACAACAATAATAATAATAGTGAAGAAGAAGAGGAAGAAGTTGATGAGAACTTTGAGATGGAAGATTAACGTAAGGATTAAACAATGATAACAACAAATGTCAAGGTTAGAGGATCCACTAATGGTATTTCAAACAAGTATAGTATAAACTCTTTTTATTCAATTGGAAACCACACACAAAGGAGGTTCCAATCAGATTATAAATTGTTAACATGATTACATTAGTTATCTTATTCGAATAATGCTAATACTTGTAAATGTTGTCAGGCATTCATGATTATAACTTATGTTAACAACAAATCAAGTTCCTTTCATAGCTCAGGTGTCGGTTATACCATACAGTATGGGCTATGAAAGTGCCAAGTATTTGTTGTACCAAGTGTTATACAACATAAATCTAGATTAACCATTTAACAAGCAAAGTATTAAAAGTGAACAAGATAACAAATATAAAGCATGTTAGTATCCAACATTAAAGTCCATGTTAAGTTTATATTATACTTATTCTTACACCGTTAGTGTACCCTTTTCACCTTGACATAATTAACTTAGTTAAACATAATGAAAGAAAGAAACATAAATAAACAAGGAAAGGAAATGAAAAGCATAAGCAAGAAATTAATATAAGCAAAACTTAAGCATTACAAAATATAAAGAGAGAGCAAGAGCATGATCTTGATCTGAACACCAAGATGCCTAAATACATGCAAAATGCCTCCTTTTATAGGCCAAAATTCGGAACTATTGATTTGTTGACTAATTGATGAGTGAGTGGCCACATCTTGACTTGGTGACAATTCTTATCTTCTTGTCTGCCAAAAACGTCATTGATAACGTCATCATTTGAACAGACTTCAATCATGAAAGTTCTAGGGAATTGTCTCATCTTTCCAGGGTAAAAATTTGAGATCATTTGGACTTCTAGAACTCGAGATATGGGCTGAACACTGAACAGTGTCTGGGCTGCAGGACAGATTCGGACTTCTTCGTTGTTGCTACAATTTGGACTTGAAAACGGCCTTATTAAATCTTGGACTCCTCATGAAAGTTGTAGGCCTATGTCTTAGCTTTCCATACATATAAGATGGACCTAAATCCAAGATCTGCAGCTCCAGATATCACCCGATTACCGAACAGTGTTCAAGTTTGGACTACACCAATCATCTCTTTTCTAAGTTTGCCCATCTCTTTGTCCTTTCAATTGCAGTACTTCAACTCATCAATCAATTCTTTCATTTATGTGATAGGCCTGCATTTAAGATGAACATTTACCATAAATTAAAGGTATCTTATATTATTAGATATGTTAGTATAAAACATGCTTTAGTTAAGGAGTTATTGATACTTCAAGTGCAAAATGATGATATAGAACCTTGATAAAAATGCACTTTTAAGTACTAATCACACCCCCCAACCAGCTTATTACTAGTCCCTAGTAATCAAAACGTTAAAATAGAGAAACAATTTGCAAATTCCACAAAGCAAGGCATTCATCATTCAACTTCCATTAATCTATCCAGATAAACAAACTCTCATTAAATTTTATATATCTGCTCAATACCTCTTAAACAAAATATTATTAAACCTTCCTTTTTATGTGCTCAATGTATGAAAACATAGATGATGGGGCTTTTATTGGAAGAAAACAATATTTTGTTCTAATGTTTAAGGTTAACTTCCTTGGGTTGGGATTATTATCTTCTTTTTTTTTCTTTTTCTCTTTTTCTCTTTTTTTTTTCTTTTTTTCAATATATATATACATATACTTAAAACACAATGTATCTTTAACCCATGTAACGAGCTTTCGGCTAATGACTCCCAGACCAGTTGGTCTTAGGGCATTAGGTGTTGAGACACCCCTACGAGCTTAGTAACTCGGGTTGCAGATACTGATACGTAGATAGTGCAATGTTTGATTCCCTTAAGCTTTTCTCCTTAACCCATGTAACAAGCTTTGGGCCAATAGCTCCCAAATCAGTTGACTTTAGGGTATTAGGTGTTAAAACACCCCTTCGGGCTTAATTGCTTAGGTTAGGGAGGCTACGAAACCAAACTTATCTACGTTTTTATTATCATCATTTTTTTTATTTCTTTTTTTTTTCTCTTTTTTTTTTTTGAAAATTATATACTATCCCTATCCCTTAGTTGTTACCTTTAACAAAAGAACATAAATAATGTAATAATCCAATATGCAACCCACAATCATATGTTACAGTGTGTGTGTGAAAATGAAGGTTTAAGAATACTTGTTAAATGAGTATATGAGCAGAATCAAGTGATAATAATGCGAGAGTTTGTAAACCTGAATATTTCAAGAAGTATTCTAATAGGCCTTGTTATGAATATTGCAAATAACCATTAGAAAATGTTTACTAAGATGCGTCTCAAGAGTCAATAAAATTCCCCCTTACTCTGCCATCCTAGTAATAACAGTTTTGTCAAATGGTTTTAAAAATAGCAAAAACAGTTAGTAAGTTAGTTTTTTTTTTTTTTTTAATGTCAACTACTACCCTCTCCCCCCAACCAGAACAAGACATTGTCCTCAATGTCATAAGATAGAAAGATAGAGTATAGAAGACATCACCTGAAACAATGAACACTAACAAACCTGAAACACACTTAAACAAATATAAGAAATAACAAAACAAAATAATATGCTAATAATAAAACCAAAAGACACAAGGATTCACAAACGAAGGCTCAAATCCAATCTAAGCTTTTTACGGCTTTCTGTAGTTGACCAATTTATGCGACTCATGGAAGGATCAATTACAGGGGTGAAAGATTGTAGTTTGTCGATCAATTGTTCAGCAGTAGCAGCAAAGATTATGATTTGTCGTGCCGAAGATGTTAGAAATTCCTGTTCCACAGCTTGATCAAGAAAAGACAACAAATTATCATAAAAACCATTAACATTGAGCAAACCTATAGGTTTATGGTGAATGTGAAGTTGGGCCCAAGAGGAAATATGAAAGATCTCTTCCAATGTGCCCAAACCACCTGGTAAGGCAATGAAGGCATCAGCATGGTTAAACATTGTATTCATTCGATCAAACATTGTGGAGACCTGTAGTTCCTCTCCAATTGTTCTTCCAATGATGTCCCCTTTTGTTAAAGCTTCGGGGACGACCCCCAAAACTTGACTACCTCCTAAAAATGCAGCTATTGCCACACCCCCCATTAACCCAAGGCTGCCTCCTCCATACACTAAATGAATCTTTCTCTCAGCTAGGACCTGACCAAGATGATTTGCTGCTTCTAAAAATGCTATTTCCTTCCCAGGACTGAATCCACCGAAAACACAAATATTTTTTATGTGATAACTTGAGGGACCTGCCATTTCTACACACTTCTATATCTGTCTAATGTAAGGGTTGAGTAGAAATGAGGGGAAGGAAGAGAAGATTTTATAGATGAGAAATTAAAGATGCAATCATACCCTTATATGCAGACCAGCTGGAGTCTCACACACTCTTTCTCTCTCTCTCTTTATTTAATTATTTATTTTGAAAAAGCATGTGTATGTACAGGTAGTTGTGATTGTGGCTCACATCTTCCCTTGGTTTTACGTCCAAGAACGGCTTAAACGCCCTCTATGGGTCGGGGATAGGCTTCCCATCCAGTTTTCTTAAAAACTGGCAAACAGGGTCTTTTTTAGTCAGATTCCCAAGACTAAGTCGATCATGTTCTTTATGAAAATGGGGCCATAAATCATGAATAGCACGATGCACATCTCCACTAGGATGCGTCTCAAGGGTTAATAGAAGATTATCTAAAGACCCCTTACTCAGGCCATCCTTAATGAATTGTATTTTATCTTCACGGTTTATAGATACCATTCCTAAAGAACGACATGTTGCATTACAAGTCCATCTGGCACATCTGTGACAGACTTTCAGTTGTTTTGCACGACGTTTCTTTGCAAAAGTGCTTTTACCTGTTCCAGGCATGTGTGAGATGAAAGAATTGGAGGACTCACCTGATAATCAGACCTTTGCTTCAATCAACCAACGGATATCTTCAGGAATTCCATGATTCATTAACAACCTCAATCTTGCACACCTAGCACGGTAAATTTTTGTAATCGCATTCTGAGGCAGAGCGGGAAAGTACTTTTTCAATTTTTCAAGAGTGGTGTCCATTTTCAAATGAGAATTGGAGAAGAGATTTAGAGAAGGGAGAAAAAGCAAAGTATTGCACAAATATATACAAATATCAGTTATTATGGGAAACTGAAAGAACCGACTGAAGTCACGGAGTACCGTTATCCGCCATTTGACCGGGGTGAGAGAGACTAGCAAAACGAAAGTCACACCAAAAAGGAACACAAAACAATGTGAGAAAAACAAAATAATCAACCTTTATCTACAGGGTCATTCAAACCAATGGATTCATTTTCACTAGGAAAATTATCAAAGTAAGGTTTCAAACGATGTCCATTTCCCTTAGAAACATTGTCATTCTTTGGATTCTCAATATCAAAGGCCCCATAAGGATACACATGTGTTCTCAATAAATGGACCGCTCCATCTTGATCTTAGCTTTCCAGGACATAAATGGAGTCGAGAATTATAAAGCAAAACTTTTTGACCAGTATCAACTTTTTGACAATTTTCACAAGTTTTGCAGAATGCATGTGTGTCCTTGAACATGGTGGGCCAATAAAATCCATTTTGTAAGATTTTCGCAGCTGTCTTTTTTGACGAGAAATGACTCCCACATGCTTCAGAATGACAAAGTTTAATGACATTACTTACCTCATTGTCAGGAATGCATCTTCGAAATATTTGATCAGGACAATATTCGAATAAGTAAGGGTCATCCCAATAAAATTTCTTCACTTCGTTCAAAAACTTACCTTTGTCTTCGGTACTCCAATGAGTTGGCAAATCACCTGAGGCAAGGAAATTGATATTTTTAGCAAACCAAGGCATTGAACTAAGAGAAAGTAAGGATTCATCAGGAAAGTAATCATCGATTGGTGTGATGTCGGATGTCGAATCTGTTGTCACTTTTGACAAAAGATCTGCATCAACATTTTTGGTGTCTTTTTCACCCGTGATTTCTTCCTGAGAATAAATCATTTGCAAATCTTCAGATTCATCCAATTCAATTTTACTCAAAGTAGATTCAAGTTGATCATAAACTAATTCTTCAATAGAATCTACTTCTTGTAAATCATTATCATCTCCAGGTTGTTTGTAAATGTTAAAAATATTCATCTCCAATGTCATGTTTCCAAATGATAGCTTCATCAGTCCATTCCTATAATTAATCAATGCATTAGAAGTTGCAAGAAACGGACGTCCTAAAATAACAGGAAATGAATTACATGCTTCAACAGGTTGTGTGTCCAAGACAATAAAATCTACAGGGTAAATGAATTTATCGACTTGTACTAACACATCTTCAACTATTCCTCTAGGCACTTTTATAGATCTATCGGCAAGTAAAAGAGTCACAGAAGTTGGTTTTAACTCACCTAGATTGAGACTTTGAAAAACTGAATATGGAAGTAAATTCACACTAGCTCCAAGATCAAGTAAGGCTCTTTCAATTTTATGTTCTCCAATAAAGCAAGAAATTGTAGGACAACCAGGGTCTTTATATTTCAATGCATTATTGTTCTGAAGAATGGCACTTACTTGTTCGGCTAAAAAGTCTTTCTTTTTCACATTCAATTTTCTCTTCACAGTGCACAGATCTTTCAAAAATTTAGCATAAGAAGGAACCTGTTTAATAGCATCTAACAAAGGTATATTGATCCTTACCTGTTTGAAAGTTTCAAAGATTTCAGAGTTGTGATTAACTTTCCTTTGTTTGGTCATGGCATGAGGAAATGGAAGTGCTGGCGGAGAATCAGTCTTTTCTTTGCAATGATCAGATTCAACCCCTTCCTTACCCTCAGAGATTGACTCATCATCATTCTCACAAGGTTCAAGAATGGGTTTTTCAATAACCTTACCACTGCGAAGAGTGATGACTGATTTTACGTGATCCATGTATTGGCTTCCCGAACTACTTGCATTTGCATGGTACTGCCCCTTGGGATTTTGTTGTGGTTGAGATGGAAACTTACCTTTCTCTTGGAAACTGAGAGCAGATGTGAACTTTGCAAGAGTATCTTTAAAATCTGTCATGCTTTGAGCAAGTTGAGTGTTAATTGCCTCTTGCTTTTCCATAAATGCATGCAATGTTTCCTCAAGATTTCTTCTAGGAGGCGGAGCATAAGGAGGTGCATATCCATGAGAATTTTGGAAATTATGGTGTGCTTGAAACGGTGGCTGTGAAGTTTGAGCATTATTGTTCTCACTCTTCCAATTGAAATTTGGGTGATTTCTCCAACCAGGGTTGTATGTTTGCGAGTATGGGTTATGATTGGGCCTTTGGAAACTGTTTAATGTGTGGGCTTGTTCATGGAGACATTCTTTAAAAGAAGGCAAGGTTGGACAGTCATTGGTTGAATGTTCGTTGGTTTCACAGATTTGACACGCAATGTCTTGAACAGATTTTAATTGACCACTCTTTTTCAATTCTAGTGCCTCGACTTTTCTAGCTAAGGATGCAAACTTGGCTTGGAGGTCATGATCTTCTCTAAGGTTGTACATACCCCCACTAGATGTATGAGGTTGGGTTTTACTTGGTGCCTCATAAGTACCTGTGGTGTCCCAATTTTGTGCATTTTCAGCTAGCAAATCTAAGTACTCCATTGCTTCATTAGGGTCTTTATCTTCAAAAGTTCCATTGCACATCAATTCAACCATTTGCCTATCTCTAGGTGTTAATCCTTCATAGAAATGTGAAACTAATCTCCATGTTTCAAAACCATGATGGGGGCAAGTATTAAGCAAGTCTCGATATCTATCCCAACATTGGTAAAATGTTTCTCCTGGTTTTTGAGTGAAAGTGATGATTTGTCTTTTGAAAGAGTTTGTTCTGTGGGACAGAAAAAACTTCTTTAAAAATTGTTGTTGCATTTCATCCCAAGCACGAATGGATCCAGGTCTCAAATTTTGTAGCCATGTTTTAGCTTTATCTTTTAGTGAAAAAGGAAAAAGCTTTAACCTAATGGTGTTCATGCTACAATTTGAGTCATTATACGTGTTGCAAACCTCCTCAAATTCCCTTAAATGCAAGTATGGATTTTCTAAATCTAAGCCATGAAAAGATGGTAAAAGTTGAATAATGTCTGTCTTAAAATTAAAATGAGATGCATCAGGAGGAAAAACTATGCATGAGGGTGCACTTGTTCTTGTGGGATTCATGTGGTCTCTAAGTGTTCTAACCCGAATATTCTCATTATTCTCATTATGAAGTGATTGGTTATCTTCTTCAGCCATATTTTCTGAAAATGATGAGGATACCCTACAAAGTCTACCACTTAATGTACGTGACCACACTCTCATGCACGTGTAAAAAGAGAATAAAAAGAAGAAGAAAGAAAAAGAAAAAGAAACAAAACAAAATAAACAAAGTTAGATACAAGAAAAGTAAAAAGAGAAAATAAAATAAATACTATAATTTGTACAAGAATTTACCTCCCCGGCAACGGCGCCAAAAACTTGACACGACCAAAAGATTGATGTCTTCTCCCAAGTGCAGGAGTGTCGAAGTAATAAATAACCCGGTAAGACCGGGGTCGAACCACAGGGAGGTTAATTGTATAAATTATAGATAACAATAATACAACAACAACAATAACAACAATAATAATAATAGTGAAGAAGAAGAGGAAGAAGTTGATGAGAACTTTGAGATGGAAGATTAACGTAAGGATTAAACAATGATAACAACAAATGTCAAGGTTAGAGGATCCACTAATGGTATTTCAAACAAGTATAGTATAAACTCTTTTTATTCAATTGGAAACCACACACAAAGGAGGTTCCAATCAGATTATAAATTGTTAACATGATTACATTAGTTATCTTATTCGAATAATGCTAATACTTGTAAATGTTGTCAGGCATTCATGATTATAACTTATGTTAACAACAAATCAAGTTCCTTTCATAGCTCAGGTGTCGGTTATACCATACAGTATGGGCTATGAAAGTGCCAAGTATTTGTTGTACCAAGTGTTATACAACATAAATCTAGATTAACCATTTAACAAGCAAAGTATTAAAAGTGAACAAGATAACAAATATAAAGCATGTTAGTATCCAACATTAAAGTCCATGTTAAGTTTATATTATACTTATTTTTACACCGTTAGTGTACCCTTTTCACCTTGACATAATTAACTTAGTTAAACATAATGAAAGAAAGAAACATAAATAAACAAGGAAAGGAAATGAAAAGCATAAGCAAGAAATTAATATAAGCAAAACTTAAGCATTACAAAATATAAAGAGAGAGCAAGAGCATGATCTTGATCTGAACACCAAGATGCCTAAATACATGCAAAATGCCTCCTTTTATAGGCCAAAATTCGGAACTATTGATTTGTTGACTAATTGATGAGTGAGTGGCCACATCTTGACTTGGTGACAATTCTTATCTTCTTGTCTGCCAAAAACGTCATTGATAACGTCATCATTTGAACAGACTTCAATCATGAAAGTTCTAGGGAATTGTCTCATCTTTCCAGGGTAAAAATTTGAGATCATTTGGACTTCTAGAACTCGAGATATGGGCTGAACACTGAACAGTGTCTGGGCTGCAGGACAGATTCGGACTTCTTCGTTGTTGCTACAATTTGGACTTGAAAACGGCCTTATTAAATCTTGGACTCCTCATGAAAGTTGTAGGCCTATGTCTTAGCTTTCCATCCATATAAGATGGACCTAAATCCAAGATCTGCAGCTCCAGATATCACCCGATTACCGAACAGTGTTCAAGTTTGGACTACACCAATCATCTCTTTTCTAAGTTTGCCCATCTCTTTGTCCTTTCAATTGCAGTACTTCAACTCATCAATCAATTCTTTCATTTATGTGATAGGCCTGCATTTAAGATGAACATTTACCATAAATTAAAGGTATCTTATATTATTAGATATGTTAGTATAAAACATGCTTTAGTTAAGGAGTTATTGATACTTCAAGTGCAAAATGATGATATAGAACCTTGATAAAAATGCACTTTTATGTACTAATCAATCACGTTAAGTTTAGATTTTAAGAAAACAGTTTTATTTTTATATAATATTTGTTATTGAAATTATATTTTATATGCAGTGTTTTATAGAATTGATGACATTTTAGTTATAATTAAGAACACTATTATTATTATTAACATTAAAGGATGTGGAAAAATCTTGGTAGTCAACACTATTATTTTATATACAGTGTTTTTTGTTTATTGTTTTTTAATTTAACCCTTTTACAATAGAATCTTTTTTTTTATCATTAAATATTAGATTGTGTTTGAGAATTGTATCTTGTAATTTTTTTTGATTTTTTTTATTAGGTTATATACCGTTCTCATGGATCTAGTTTTTTTTTTTTCTTGATGTTAACCTTCAATGGTTTGAAGCATAGTTATTAGACTCGACCCGGGGGTTAACCCGGCCAAGGAGTTAGGTCCCAGGTTACATGGGTTGACCCGGATTAACCCACGTCAACCCAAATCAACCCAAAAAAATTAAAAAAATATATTTGAAGTTTTAATATTTCATATGAAAAAATTAAGAAACAATCCATGTAAATATACGCTAGACATGTTATAAATAATAAAGTTTAAAAGATTATTTCAAAAGATTTTTTATCACACGTTGAAAAGATACTATGGTAGTATGTTATCTTTTTAAGTTGAAGTATTTAAACTAAAATGGTTTTTTATCCCACATTAGAAAAATATAACTTTTTTCTTGTGAACATAGGGTATATATACTAAAGGGTTTCAAATCTCATATTGAAAAAATAATTTTTTTCTTGTGAACATAGAGTATATATACTAAGGGGCTTTAAATCCCACATTGAAAAAATAAAATATTTTTCTAGTATTTATATAGTGAACTTTGAAAATGGTTAATAACCAACTAAAAAATATATAAAAAAGATGGGTCTTTGGCTATGAGAAAAAACACATTTGAGAAAAAAAAAACTGGGTCTCGACCAGGTTTTGCCAGGTAGCCCAGGTCATGGGTCAATCAGGTTTTGCCAGGTTTTTTCTCATCCCGGTCTTTTGTCTTACCCGGACCAGTTCAGCCACCGGGTCGACCGGGTTCAATAACTATGATTTGAAGTGGTGTTTCATAGTTTTTTTTATTTGCTTTCTATAAATTTATCTTGATCTCATGATCTAGGTTATAGGTTTAACAAGTTAATCCGGGTTGACCTGGATTATTTTTTTGGGCCGCTTTTCTAATTGATTTTTTTCCCGATTTTATTCTTCAACATCGAGTTGGTTGGAAAATTGAGCTTCATAATTTTTTTCAATTTACTTCCTATGGAATTTTCTGATATTATAACTCGAGTCACGAGTTTGATTAGTTGATTCATTTTTTTCCTTTTTTAATTGTGTATTTTTTAATTGGGATTCACAATTTTTTTATTTACTTTTCAAGAAGTTATCCTGTTATCATGACTCGGGTCACAGGTTTGGGAGGTTGACCCGAATGTAATTAACTATATTTTTTTGTCCATTTTTAATTGAACATATTTTTTTTTCAATTTCACCATCCAACAATTCAATCATCTTCTTCTTCTTCTTCTTTTCATTTTCATCTTTCAATATTAGATTGTTTTAAGAATTAAGTTCATGATTTGTTTTTCAATTTATTTTCTGTGGAGTTATCCCAATCTCATGGATTTATTCTTTTATCTTGATTTCAACCTTTAACATTGAATTTGTTGGGAATGAAGCTTGATAATTTTTTTTTATCAAGTTATCCTAGTCTTATGATTCAAGTCATGAGTTTAACAAGTTGGCCCGGGTTGACTTGGATTGTTTTTTTTTTTCCTTTTTTTTAATTGATTTTTTTTTCAATTTTATCATTCAATATTGAGTTAATTGAAAATTGAACTTTATTTTTTTTACTTGCTTTCTATGGGATTATTCTAATTTCATGACCTGGATTAATTACGGGTTTGAGAGGTTGACTCGGGTAGTTATTTTTGTTTTTTTTTTATTTTATCTTTCAACATTAGATTGATTAGAAATTAACCTTCATAATTTATTTTGATTTGCTTTTTATATGGCTATCACAATCTCATAATTTGGGTCATAGATTTAACCGGTTAATTTGAATTGATCTAATATGTCACATTTTCAATATTTTTTAAGAATATCTTTTAATATTTCATTGTATCAATATATTTTTTTAAATATTATCCAATATACATTATATTTTAAAGTTTATGATTAATTTTTTATTATTATTAAAAAGCACATTAGAAATGTTTGGATAGATATTTTTGCGTTTAAAAAAACAATCCATCCGAGCACAACACAAGCCAATAATCTATTTCTAAATGAAAGTTATTTTAGTTTTTAAGGATAGAGATGAACAAATGAAGAAGTCGGAATATCACCTTTCTCTCTCTCTCTTTTTTTTCTATTTTTATTTTTTTAAAATTGTTGATGAGAGCTTGATTTTACAGAACCCTTTTTCTCCCCAACTCAAGGGGCAAGAGGAAAGATTTCTTCGTTCCTTGAGCTAAAGACAGATTTCTTCGACACAAGGGTGAGAAGACCAACACTAATCTAATTAATAACCATCTACGTGGTGATCCAGTGGTAAGAGTTTTGGACCAAGAGGTTTGCTCCCTCTGTGGTCTCAGGTTTGAACCCTGTGGTTGCTCATATGATGGCCACTGGAGGTTTACATGGTCGTTAACTTCAGGGCCCGTGGGATTAGTTGAGGTACGCACAAGCTGGCCCGAACACCCACGTTAAATTAAAAAAAATAAAAATTATACAATTCCCGAGTCCCAATTCCCCGCAATTCAACATCTAAATTTTTAGATAGAAAATTCAATGCGGGAAAAACAACATAATTATAATTCATTTAAAAACTTCAACTATCAACAAAATAATAGGTTTAAGATCTTAGCTATAACTAAGTGCTACAACATATTCATCTCCAAGAAGAATTTATTTTTGAATTACAACAAGATTAGAAAGAAAAAGGTTTGAGAAAATCTCACACACAACAATTCTCCTATTAGCCCTTTTTTTTTTGCGCCAAGAAAATCAATTTAGACACCACCAATCTTCAATCCAACCATCTAGAATGAAGCACAATGTGTTTAGAATTTTCTGTAAAAATCTCAGCCCAATTCAACGGTCAACAAATGAAAACCAGAGAATGAAGGAAGACTGCTCAAGCTGCCTCGTTTGGTTTTTCTCCCATGGTCTCTCCTTTTCTCTTGCAAAGCCTTTCAGCACAGCAGTGCCATTTGCTATTTATATTAGAGGAAGCTGACACTGTGCACTTAGAAGCTTTCCTCTGTTGTTTATTTCAATTGTGTGGTGGACCACACACAACAATTCTCCCCTCCGTTATCCAAATTGCAATATCTGATTGTGTAATTATCAGAATATTAATCAGCTTTTTGTTTACACAGTAATTAAGGAGACAAATTATTGACTCTGATTGCGTGTTTGTCATGCAGTAGATCATAGTGCTTATTTGTTATTTTTTTTTCATTACGGTTAAGTAGTGAATTATGAAAATCCGTTGATTGTTTTAGTTGATGATGGGAATTTGATGCTGATATTGGGGTTAGATTTTAATCCATAGAGGTTCATGTCAAGTGTGGATGATGCACTAGCACATTGTCCTTAATGGAGGGTTCCAGCTCACACTGGTGCTGTTAGTGCTTGGGTTTGATGAATTGTGAATGTTAAGATTTAAGGGTTTTGAAATCAGTGTTGGATTACTCGCTGTGTTCATCAGTGAGTCCAGATTTGTTAGGGAGTCAGAGTCAGATATATTTACTTTGGTTTCTTCCCTTCTGTTTTCGTTATTTGCTAGAAAGGTGTTTTGCTGCTCCCCTGCTTCTTCCATTGGGGTATTTCTGTTTGTATGAAGTGTTGGATAGTAGATACAATTCTGGGAATGGAAGCTTTGCTTTGTGAAAAGTAGATGCCGCTGAATTATGAACAAGGTATGAGAAAATTTTAATCTCCAGATGACGGAAAATATTTTGCAATGGGAAAATGGGCCATCTCCTTTCTCTTATTCACTGCATCCTGAAGCACGCCATCCCCTGATTTCAGTGTGTACATGTGAGAGATGGATTATTTTTATGCCAGTTGATATTGTTGTGCATGATCTAAAATATCCTTTAGTAAGGATGCTTAATCGTGGTGTTTGAGATGGAAGCTAGCTTCTCAAGCCTTTTTACTTCATTTTTGTGGCAACTTTCTGGGTGGGAATTTATTTTATCAAAACTTTCTGAAGTCTTGTTCCGGAAACATCATGCTTTCCAGAAAGAAGAGAGATGTGAAAATAAATTTAAAAAAAAGGGCCACAACTTGATCTCTGCTGGGCTGTGAACACTATACAGGATAAAACAAATTACCAGCTAAACTCAGACAAGCCGCTTTCAAAAAGCATGGAACAGTAATTGGGATTTAGTGGATAGCCTTATGATGTGTTTTTCTATCGTTATCATATTGTTTTTCTTGTTATAGTAAGTTGCATCATAAAACAACACAAGCCACCATCCTTTTGTTCTGTGTTACATCCAACACTTTCCCATCCCAACGCATCTGTTACTTCCTCGATTTTGTTACGCCTGATGGAAGTGCTTCCTTTCACTCACGATGGCTTATTTGTTTCGATAAGATGCTTTTATAGAGTTCATTGTATCTTCTTTCGGGCTAGAGTTTAGGCAAATGATCCGTAGTCAAGGCTCTTACAGATGATTTCTGAGAAGGGATCTTGTGGGGTTTTACTCACGAGTCTTTAACAGGCACTGCTTGCAATATCTTTTTGTGTTTCAGTATGCCTGTTGTGCTGCTTATAGTGTGAGTATTAATGAGATTTGTATGGTCTGTTGTTCTCATGTGATTTGGTGACAGCTTAAGAATATCCAAGCACGAATATGCAGCATCGAATTGCTCAGTAATTTAAAGATACGATCCAATCGTGTTATTCCACTACTGCTCATTCTCTTACAGCTAAAACTGGGGCTGGGACTGGTTGACTTTCACAAACAGAAGAACCAAAAATGGGAAAAAAGTAGACTAAATATGTTGCATCCATCTTAACCTAGCAAATCTGAAGAACTTGTGATGGATTGGTTTGAGGACTCAGCTCTAAGATAAGCCGTATCACAGGTGATGTCTTCCAGGCCTTTCAATGAAGGGTAAGGGCTACTGAGTTGCATGTCAGTGAGCACTTGACGTAGTTCAGAAATCTCCTCTTTGAGTTGATTATTTTCTTGCACTACCTGATCATGGCACTCTGATACATGGTTCACCTTATCTACGAGCTGGTGATTTTCATTTCGGAGCCAAACCACCTGTGACCAGAGCTCATCTAGGTGTTTCTGCTTCCGCATGCGTGATCGGCGTGCAGATTCTCTATTGGAAATCATCCTCCTCTGTTTTCGCTCATTGATAAGAGAGAGTTGTTGCTCATCTGCCTCATCAGAAGTTGAGTGGCTGCTCATACATGATGCTTGTAGACTGAATTCTTGAAGCTGAGGAGGGATCTGGAAATTATAGGATTGATTAGTGAATTGGTTAAATTGAAACATCTGTGAGTTATCCTGAGTCATGCTGAAATGAGCTGAATATGGGGACGAGTTGGGAGGAACTAGATAATGGAGTCCTGCAATCTCATTTGGCTGCATGGCTAAAAGCTGGAGAAAACTTTCAGGATCTAAGCCTCGGGGTTCGAAGGTGAATTACTCTAGTCTGGTATTGTGTTGAACGGGGTTAGAAGTCCAAGGTTCAGTCGCCTTTTATAGTGAGGGGGGAGTTTGAGGTGACCCCACTGTTGGCAATTTGGAGTAACAGAAGCAAAGCTTCTTAAGACATAGACCACTAGAGCATCATGCAGATCATGTCATTGTTCTTATGTAGCCCTTGTTAATGTATGCACATGAACACATAATTATAACACTAAGAGCTCGTGTACTGTTTGCCTTGTATGGTCATGCTATGGCTATATGCGTGACGACAATGACGTGCACTCATAATCAGGTCCTGCATTTTGTGTTGTGGATAATCATCTGATATCCAATGATGCTTACATCAGGAGGGGAGTTCATATTGCGGGAGAGTACAATTATATCAATGGGGAAATGTTTGAGCATCAGAGAGCGAGGCAGAAAATAGGGTGCTAGAAGTCAATCTTCAAAGTGGAGGTGTATTATTTCAAGCCAAGTTTATTTAAGTAGTTTACTTAATGATCTTAGGCCAATAAGACTCTGTGACGTAAGGAACTGGAGGAGAGGGAAAGCCAAGCCTTTTTCTAACCATATTTTGGAAAAGATTATACAACAGAGTGAATGACTCGACAGCCACTTCACAGAAATAAAATAATGGATTTAGAGTGTGCCCGTTTAAATTGATTTTCTGTATGCACATTCTCTCATGTGGAATACCTTGGTATCCTTCATGGCATGTCATGGCATGACAGGCATCGTTGTCCTGGGAATTATTCAGGGAGTGCAGACTTTGGAGGATGGGCAGAGCCTGTAAACCCCTGCAATCTGTGTTCTTTTTTCTTTTTTGGGTTTTGGAGGATGGCCAGAGCATAATCCGGCTATATCTGTGGAGACAACTTTCTTTGCTAGGATGTGCTTGAATGCCATGTTCTAACAAAGCTTGCTTTAAAATCTTGAATTTCTTATTCATGTACATGTAAACATGGATTAAAACTGTCTTTCATGTGCATGATGATACAAAAGCAGCCATAATCTGTAATCTTTCAGCTTGATTAGATATCAGAACACTATGGAAACAGGGGTGGCAACTTTTAAGTGGTAGTTACGTGTGGTCCAAGATGTTCTTCGTACTAATTGGAAGAGGCCAATAGTTTTTGATTGCCACATATCTATCGACTATATTTTATGCTTATATAATGCATAGAAATTCTGACCCCCAGCAGGGAGATTTGACTGAGAAGTGGGATCTTTAATGGTGGGAAAAAGCGATGGCTACTTTTATAGAATCGGAAGGGAAATGGAGGTATTCTTCAGATCTTCCCCAATGCAACAATGGACTGCATAATTCGCTGCTGATCTCCTTGCCAAAACCCGATCAAGACTACAGCTGCTATAAAGCGCTAGAGAAAGACACCTTAGCAGTCATTTCTCCCTCCCATGGAATGCAAAGCTTTCAGTAAGCAATCCACAAGGCCATTTATCTGTTCAAAAGATGCGAGGTTGCCCCGTAGAGGGTACACGCCATTGAAAAGCGTAGTGGGCTGTTTCTTTCACTCTGTTAACAGTAACTTCCACCCAAGACCACTAGTTTGAGGATATTAGCGAAACCAGTGTCACATTTGAAGCTTTCTAGGGCACCCAAGTCAAATTATGTAGGCTCTATTAAGAAACTTGGAGAAGATTAGCTTTGATCTTAGCCACACTACCAAGCTAGTCTCACACCAAGTGGAAAGGAATGATCTCAACAAATGGTGATGGTGGGGAGGAGCAGGGGTGGTGATATAGATGTACTTCGATGGGCAGGTCCTCCACTAAACGAAAAGCCTCCCCAAGACATCAAAAACTTTACTAAAGGAAAATGCTCTCTCTCCCACACTTCAGGTTGCCTGATCAGCTTGAGTGGATCATATGGTCAACAATATCATTAGACAGATGTGGACTTGTCTTTCTTTTCTTGTCTCGTGCTTGTCCATGCCTTGTTGCGAATTCTTTCTCCTAAAGATCTGTGTGGATTTTCAGAGTAGAGGGTGGATGAGCTCTCCAAGACTTTTATGGTGGTATATCGTGTTTTGTCCATTGTACTTGTATTGTACACATAGTAGAGTAGATTCGGGGTATTTGAGGGTATTTGAGAGTGTGGTAACAGTTATGGATGAAAGTGCTTTTCAATCAAAAATACATCAAAGTAATGTTTTTTTATTTTGTCTGTTGTACTTGTATTGTACACACAGTAGAATAGATTCAGAGGTATTTGAAAATGTGGTAGCGATTGCGAATTAAAGTATTTTTCGCTCGGAAATACATCAAAATAATATTTTTTTAAAATTTTTTAAATTTTTTTTAATATTAGAACATAAAAATAATTAATGATGCGTCATTTAAACACGCTAATACCGCTCTTTCTAATCAAATAAATCTATAAAAATAAGAGATTAAAGGGCACCTTAAATTGATTCACGAAACTCACACGAATTAACCACCCGCCTCCCTCTTTCTGACGTGAATGGAATGATTACCACCGTCATCTTTTCCTCCCCGAGCTTGCATATCTTATCGTGCGCTTCAAATCATTTCCAATGTTTCCTCCCTTTCCCAACCTACCCTTGACCCTTGACACGAGATCACTCAATCCAGGAGCATGGTAGGGGTAGTTTGGGGACGTAAATATATAAATTAGAAAACATTTCCCTAGAATAAAGGTTTTGGTCATGCACGGATGGGTACTTGATTTAACTGCCTACCTCAATCTTTATGGTACCACAGTGACCCATGAAGGCAAAGCAAGTGTGTGACAAAGCACGAACACAAATTCTACTTCAATTATTTTTTTTAGTATAAAGTATTTTTATAGGCTTTCACATATCGAGTCTATTTTTTTTTATTAATTTGAGCTTATCCTCGAATAATTCATAATAATTTTTTTTATATAAAAGGATTCAAATTGAGTACTTGGACTAATAATGTGTGGAATAAACTCATTTATGAACTATATTGTACATGCAAAGGTCCACCATGATTTATTTTGCTTTATGAGCTATAGGCAGACGAGAAAAACGGGGGCGCACGATAGATGTCACAGGTGGGACCCTGCTAACAAGCGCGCATGGGCGCCTAGTGCACCACCCCAGCTCCCTATTGCTTAGCCTGTCTATTCAACCAAAAAAGAGACGGTCTTTCTTTTTATAGGGCTATTTGCTTTTTTATTTTTTTTTGTGTTTTACTTTGCTTTGTTTCGTTCTTCCCCCTTCATCTTTCCGAAAGGGACTCTTTTTTTTTTTTTTTTTTTTTTTTTTCTTTTTTGCAGGTTCCCTACGACATCCATTAAGAGGAGCTTTGGAAATTGGGTGTTGTCACTAGCGCCATTTGTGCACCCCACTAAGGCAACCTTGACAAATTTTGTGGATTGTGATACCATTAAAATTAAGGGCATCAAGATTTTATCTTAGGGCAAACTTCCAACAAGTCCTCCAACTATCTAGTGATTCTTGATTGAACGCCCAAATAACTTCTTTTTTTCTTTCTACTCAATTGGGTCCCTAAAATTTGAGGAAAATTCCAATTAAATATTTTTTATTTTGATTCCAAACTTGACTAGTGACGATTGAATGAAGATTTTCTTATGATGAACTTGAATGGCCAGCCAGTTGGATAAGTGCAAATCAAATGGGAACACTTGTGACGTTTTGGAGCAAAAGCATAGAAATTCCATGCATCTTCTCCACCAGCAAGTTCCCTATTTCCTTTCCTAAAAGAAAATATTTTCTCTGATGAGGTCATGCATGGGATCTCCAGGGATTGGTCGATAGAGGATAAGCTCATCATCAGCTATCACCTTCTTCATCATTTCTCCTCTTTTAATTACGCATTTAATAAAATGCCCTTCGATGGACTTATAATCTCTTCATTGCGAGGTCATTGTTTAACGCTAGAATACGATAGTCGTCATCCTGGATGCAATGTGTAATTAAATGCTGGTGCTTTTTTAAAATCTTTTTTAATAATAAGATTTTTACAGGCTCATTTATTGCTGCTTACGCACTTGCAGGAAGGTGTTGATCCACTAACAAATGTGGATAATAAAGGTGTTTTCGTTATTTTATTAATTTCTAAATGGGCATTAATATATATTATGATTGACAGCATTTTATAAATAAAGCTAAATCTGCTCGGTATTTTATGGTGGACTGTGAATAGTGTAATTCACGGTAAAATACTGATTTTATCCTTTAAAAACTAAAAAGATGTTCACGAGTAAAATATTATTTTTATATTTTATTGTGCAATTACGCTCATGTTCTTGGAGAAAAACATGAAAAATAATGTTTGAGGGGTGTTTCTAAAATTTCACACTTTTCTATATAGTGTAATTATTACATAGCACCTGGGGTCAATTTTTGTTGCCTACTGCCGGGTGCTATTTCTGGTTTTTTTGCCTAGATCTTTCTTGGAAAATGGAAAGTGGTTTGATTTCTTTTTATTTTATTTTTTGGTATTTGATTTTTTATGTTTTTTTATTATATTTAATTTTTTATTTTTTTAAGTTCTAATTATTTTTCTTTTAATATTTTTTCTGATTGCATTTTTTTTTTTGATTTCATCTCTAATTATTTGATTTTAATTTTTTTTATTGAATTTGATCATCATTCTTATAATTACAATTCTTTTTATTTAGAGTTTTCTTATTGATTAATTGTTTTTTTGACAATTTTATCCTTTATTGTTTAATTTCATTGAATTTCATATCATATTTAGTGTTTATTTTTTTATTATGTTTTTAAAACCCAGCCTGGGAATCGACCCTCGTCATGTCCTGGGTCACAGGATGGGTCGAATGACCGGAGTTATCTGGGTCAATCGGATTCTTTTATTGTGTAGGAAGTAAAAATAATATTATTTTGATAAAAAACAATTAATGACATAAAAAAATCAAAGAGTTTGGACATGATTTTCCCCTGGCTAATTGCTTGATTTCTTATTAAACTTAAAATTAAAAATGATATTATTTTGATAAAAAAAAAAGATAATGGAGAAAATACTCAACGAGCTTTGACTTGATGTCCCCCCAGTTAATCGTGTCATTTATCATCCCAAGATTTTGACCCCGTCAAGCCAAGTTATTTTTCCCTTATTTTTTAGGACTCACCCCTGCTTAGGCATCAAGTTACAAGGTTCACGGGTCGACCCGCTTGGTTAAGTCGGGTTTTGCAATAGTATTTTTTTTTAATTTTTATGATGTTTTTAGATTAATATTTTTTTTTCTCAATTTTCATCCCTCGACATTTAGTTTATTAAGATTATTGCGTTGTTATTTTTTTGAATTTATCTTGTATAAGATAATCACGTTCTGATGACCTGGGTCACGAGTTTATTTTGAGTGAACCTCGTCATTTTCTTAAACCCTTTTTTTAATTATTTTATTTTAGTTTGATTCTTCAACATTTGACTAATTCTGAATCATCCTTCATTATTTTCTTTTTTTTTTTAATATTTTCCTATAATTTTAGCAATCACCCTTTTTGCAATTTGTTTATGATCATTGCTTTTTATTTATTCGTTTTATCAGATGTAGTCAATCTAATTACCCAAATCTCAATTTTTATAAATCCACTTAGTTTTTTTTAACCCAATCAACTCAATTAATTATCTGAATCCTAGATCTTTAAAACTTTTAAAAAACAATTGCTTAGCCTGAGATTTTGTTTTTTTGCAATCTCCCATGGAATAGCGCGAGCCAAAATATATAGTTGATTTTTTATATATATATATATTGACTGTTTTTTAAATTATTTTTTTTGAAAATACATCAAAATAATATATTTTTTATTTTTTAAAAATTATATTTAATATCAACACATAAAAAATTATTCAAAAACATACAAAAATAATTAAAAAAAAATACGGTTGAAACAGCGTTTCCTCACCAGTTCATCGCATACTTTGAATTGCTTACAATTAATAACACGATTAGGTAGCTATCACTCTCATTGTAGTTATGAGATCATCCATTATTTTGCAGTGTAGCAAATGCAAAGCCAAATACCATTTAACTTTTGGCATAATCAACTAGGATGGATTTCATATCACGGTGAGTGAATAATACATAGAAAAATTTCATAATTTTTCCTTAAGACTAATTGTATGTGACAATTGTTTTTTTCTTGCAAGTTTTATCAATTTATGCTTATGATTAATAATATATATTTGCTTTCTTGGTAGCCCCAAGTAGTTGTACTTGTATATATATGTTCGATTATTCTAAATATATACACACCCAATTCCCCCCTAAATTAACTTTGACTAGAAGATGGCTAAACTACAAAGCTTTTTCATCTTCATGACTCAATAGGTTTCAGGCTTCCACCAGTATTGATGGTGGCGATGTAAATAATATCCTCTTAATTTGCTTGAAAAAAAAGAAGAAATCACACGATTTCTTGGACGCCGCTTGCCTGCTGTTCACGGAGTCGCTGATTTCATAAAGTTCTCAAATCAGGCAGCCCATCATCAAATATTCCTGAATCCATGATTTATGTGATGAAACTTTACCAGAATTATCAGAACAATCATGAATGTATATATCCCTTCATAATCAAAGATGTGGTTTGCTTGTGATATGTACCCTTCAGTATAGGCATTGTTCTTCCACTTGTTGCTTGTCCATGTTTCAGTGTCCTATGTGTTGTTTTTTGTTTTTTCTGTTCTTTTGCTCCAATATATAATCTTTGATCTCTTTTGCCATCAAATCACAATATATTTCTCCACTCCAAAGTTCTTTGACCAAAGTCTCCCATCATGCTACAGCTAAAATAATCTAGGAACAAAATTTAGGTCATGAAATATAGGGTTTTAATTTCATGGGGTAGAGCTAGAATTGGTCCAATCGATTTCTATGGAGAGCAACGATTGATTGGAGTGAAGAACTTTTTCCATGATAATTCCCGCTTTCCTAATGGCTAAACTCATTTATTCTGTCCATACTTGAAATAAATTATTCTGAGTTGGCTACAAAAAACCTGTTTGGCCTATAAAAGGAATAATTTCTTCGATCATTTTTCATTCTAAAACCCTAACTTTTTTCATTGTTCATCACACTTTATAGTAAAGAGAATTCGAAGATAAAATGTCACATGCACAAGAGGAGCCACCTTTGCACACTAGTTTTATACGCATAGAGTTGTACAGGATATTTTCCAAACCATTATTTAGTTTTTGAGCATAATATTGTCCTCATTAAGGCAATATTGTCCTCATTAAGGCAAGGCATGAATCGCCAGATGAAAGTTATAATTAGCATTTATGCTGCCATGACTAGCTAGTATATCTCTGATCTAAGGCCGGCTACAAAAAACATGCATGTACGCTATTTTTTTGAACGGCGAGTCATGTTCATCATGAATATTCCGATCACATTTCTTTAGACGATGAGGTTTTAATGTTTAAATTCGTTGGTTTCGCGTATCAAATCAAGTCTAGGAAGCACTAACAAAGATCAATGGTTGCGAGAGGCCTCCTTTCTTCACTTGCCTGTTAGGATTGAGTTAGTGGGGGTGAGTCAATTTGGATTTGCCTTGGTGCTCCTTGCCTTTGGTATTGGTCTTTTTTTGCTTATTTGTCAAAATCAGATTAACAAAGTAGTTTAACAACAAGAACAAACAGTAATAAATTGGATTATAAAGTTCATAACAGACAAAAATAGCTGGAAATAAAGAAGAACCCTACCCCTCAAGGGTGGTGAAATGGTGAAGGAAACAACGTCAAAAGGTAAATGGTGTGGACAGGGCACAGTGGGTGGCTACTGATAAAAAAAAAAAAAAAAACAGTAAGGATTTAAGCGTGAGCAATATCATATGAAGAAAACAAAAAGGAGGGCACCAAGGCAACATCTCCCTTAACCATCATTTTCCACCCCAAAATGATTGAAGTAATAGTTCCGAGTCCCCACACTCATTAAAATAAATACCATCTGAATCAGAAAGACAATGGTGTTTGTAGAAATATTGAACAAAAGCCAATCCCAAGGGCCACAGCCATATACTCTCTTGTGTGTAAGCAGCGTTTTTCTAGAGGGAATTATGAGTGCTTAATTTGTTTGATAGCTCTTGTGGACACCATGAGAGCCATGAGGCTCCTTCCATTACTGAGGCTGACTTGTTTGTTTGTATTTCTTTTTTGTGTTGGTTATTTTGTGTTTTGATCGATGGCGATGGCACCCTTTTAATAAATACATGGTTACTGGGCAGCACACAAATGGCCGGGGAGGAAGAAGAAGAGAAGTGGGCGGATAAAATAACTGCAATGTAATTTAACCCAACTTGATAACACCATTTTCATACAATATACATATACATACATACATATATATATATATATATATATATATATATATATATATTTATCACTGTTGTCGTCAGTAGTGGACACAGGTCCCGGTTCCTTTCTTGTGGCCTGTTACTGGCAGAAACTTCCCTTGTTCATTGCACATTACTGCAATCAATAATGCTGTAGTTAAAATTAATGTTTTTTTTTATGAAGTTGAATATATTAAAGAAGAAGAAGCTGGCCATCAAGAAGATGGAAACCAGCAAAATACAGGGAAGAAAACAACAGAAAACACAGAACAAACACTCAGTATAAAGGAATCAACTCCTACCTCCCAACCAAGAATACACTAATAATTTCTCTAGAGATCCATAGCCGTGTGTGAATGAAGGAGCTACATATATAAGGATCGAATCCAACCTGCAACCTTTGCACATTAGGAAGTTAAATTAATGTTGACGGTTAAATTAGTTAATACAGCTTGGAAATTTTTTTCTTTTGAGATTGTTGCTCGCATTGATCAAGTCATCAACGCTCCAGGCCAATTAGTGGCTGTTTGGTTGCTTGATTGCTTATTGCTCAATCACATCAAAATAAATGTTTGGTAAAGTTAAAAAAGTAATTTATTTTTGATGGGTTCAGTGCATTTCATGTTTAAAACACAGGTTTATCAAAGCAGTTCTTGACTGCTTTTTTTTTTTATTGTTTACTTTTTTAAATGAATATGTTTTTTTTTAAGTGAACAGTTTTTTTCTTTCAAAAAACCGGTGCAGTGAATTAATATTCACTCACTCTGTTCACGTTGACATGAACAATTTTTTTTTTTTTGAAAAACTAGTTTAGAGTGAATTAAATTCATTTGCACTGTCATGTGAACAATATTTTTTCCCCCAAAAAACTAGTGTAAAGTGAATTAAATTCACTCGCACTTTAGAGTGAATTAAATTCATTCGCAATGTCATGTGAACAGTATTTTCCCCCCCGACAAACTAGTGTAAAGTGAATTAAATTCACTCGCACTGTAATCTCAATTTTATTTTTGATAATATTTTATCTAATTTTATTGCACTTTCAAAAAATCATGGAAACTGTAGTTCTTGTCGGATGAATTTTGTACGTAATGGAATTATAAATAGTTTAATGGAATAATAAAAAATATTTTATATAAAGTATTATTTATTTTATGATGTAATAGTAGTAATTAAATCTACAATATTTAAATTTAAAATCATTAATATTAATATATAGATTTTTTACTTATTTTATAATCTTAATTTAAAAAGCATTCTTAACCAAACACATTAAACTATTTTTTGTTCAACCTTAATTTTAACCACTGTTTTAACCAAACATATATAAATATCAAACTAACCTTAACTAAAAGTACTTTTTATAAAACAATTTTTTTTCAATTCATAACCATAAAAGCTACCACAATACCAAACAACTTTATTAATAATCTGTTACATAGCTTTTGAAAGAAACATTGTACAGTTTTTAAGGTAAAAAATAATAAATATTGTTTCTCAGATATATTTTTTTTATATCTCTTGTTTTAAAAATATAAAATTAATTTAATCTAATTTTTTTTTGAAAAAAATTTATTTTTTAATCTTTGCTTCTATTTTTACAATCAAATATATTTTGTCTTCCCTATTTTTTGTTCTTTTTATCCCTTATCCCGAGACAGTATCATTTGAGGTTTAATTTCGAAAAGTTTTATAGAAATTGTCTTAAATAATGTTTATAAATATACACCAGCGTTTGCTCACGTGAGAGTATTACTCAACTATTTATTAAATATTAATAGATTGTTTCAAAAGTTGAATTAATAGGAGAGGCAAAGCCTAATATATATATATATATATATATAATTCCATATTATAAGCAAACTTCAAAATCGAAAAACAAATTTTCTCCATGATATTTTAAGAAAATTTCAATATTGTCTATCACAAACAAAAAAGAAAAAGCGAACTAGAGCTTCATTTTTTTTTTATCCCAATACATGTGAATAGTTGTTTTCTTTTAAAAAGAAAATTAAAATTGATGGTATTTTTATTTTATAAATAAACTTATTTTGATTATAAAATTAAAATAATTAAATTAAAATATGATGATAAATAATACAATATGCTTTAAGTTTTATTTTGATTATTAACATTTAATATAAAAAAAAGCTACAATTGAAAACTCTCGAAAAGAATTCAGAAAAAATAAATCTTAATAAATCATTAAATACAGGACATTGATATATGTATTTTAACATCATAAAATTGAAGTGCACCTCGTATGGCAATTACTATTAATTAATATTGTACTATTTATATAAAAAAATTGAATTAACGGAGTTATCTTTTCACTAAATCTATTTACATTTCATAAATAAATAAAAAATATGATGTGAATGAAATCTTTAATTAAGGCCTCCTGAAGTTTTGTGTGACCATACTAGCATTAGTATAATATTAGATAATGAAGAAGAATGAACAATGTTTTTTAAAATATAAAAATAAATGTTTAGGCTACAAGAGCTTTTTGTAGTTGATGGGTCAATCTTGAAACTTCCCAACCTGATTTCTTATCTAGTTCAGGTTTCAAATTAAATTATTTGAGAGTTGTTTCAACATGATCTAATCGACTTGACAGATTTAAAGACAATTCAAGCAATTGACAAAAACATTGTTTAACTTAAAAAAAAAACTTTAAAATTACATCATTGAGACGAAGACAAATTGAATCAACTTGGATTTCATGGCCAAACCAGTGACCTGGTCATGGACTCCACCTAGTTTAATAATTTTCTTAAAACTATTTTTTATTTAATTATATGTTAATAAAAATAATCACTCGCAAAATTTAACACCAACTCAATGTCGAGATGTTTTTTTGAAATTGTGATAACATCATAAAAAAATTAAAATAAATTATGAAGCCCAATTTTTAATCAAGCCAAGTTAACCTGCTAAACCTACGACTTAAGTTATGAACTCCACTGAATTTAATAAAATAATTTATTTAATTATATGATAATAAAAATAGAAGTTCGCAAAATCAAGCACCAACCTAATATTGAGATGTTTGTTTGAGAATGCAATAACCTCATAGAAAGCAAATTTCAACAAATTATTAAGTCAAATTTCGAATCAACCCAAAATAACTCGCCAAATACATGATTCGAGTCATTGATTCCACTAGATTTAATAACTTTGATTTTTTATGAAATAATTTTTTATTTAGTTATACAAAAAATCAGCGCTCGTAAAATCAAGCATCAACCAAATATCATGGCATTTGTTTGAGACAACGATAAACAATAAAAAAGCAAACTGAAATAAATTACATAGCACAATTCAAAATCAATAAAATATTAAAGGATGAAATTGAAAAAACAAAGTCAATAACAAAATAAAGACCTGATTTCAAAGGATAATTTTTTTTTAAAAAATCCACTAAAACAATAAAACAAAAGGCATGCGAGCCTGGGTATTCCAATGCGCATGGGCCTTTAAAAAAGCCTAGGCATGAGGACCTGGGGCAAGCCCATGCAGTAGGGCCTCTTGTTTTTTTTTTTCTTGTATGAATAGGTGAATGACAGGTCATCTGCTCTTTGTTTATAAAAAATAGGAAAGACGATGTGTTGCTAGCTTTTCAAGATTTCATCCACCACAAGGTGCTAGAAAGTTAGACATCCCACTTCAAGGGATAAAAAAACTCATTTTTACCCATTTTTAATTGAAAATACCTAAAAATACTATAAGAACTTCAATAAACTCATTTTTAGTTTAAATTATGATTAAATCGGTTTAAAAATAAAAAATCAACCCGAATAAAAAAACATTCCCAAGCCCCGATCTATTTTTATTCAACACTTCAAAAAAGAAGAAGAAAAATCTATATAGAACTTTCCTCATTAAATGAAATTTGTTGATGCCAAAAATGACATGTTTCATTGCTAAAAAGTGGCTATTAGCCAACTTTGTCTTTTATTCGCTGTTTTTCAGTGACTCTCTTCTTTTCCAAATTAAAAAACTAAAATACAAGAAAAATAAAGTTTCGAACTAAATCATATAATTATCAAACTAAAGGAACATAAAAAAGATTTTTGCAAAAATCTGAAGGCAAAAATAAACCAAAAGATGCTAACATAATTGTTTTTTTTTTAAAAGGCCTCCCATTTTTTATTGTTTGAATTTTGGTCCCTTTATTTTCAACCTTCTCAAATAATAAATTCATATTCTTTCTCGTGAAATGGAGCACCAACAAGATTGCAAGATGTTTTTTTTTTAGATTGACATAAGCATATAAAAAGTACATCGAAATAAATTATCAACCTTAAATCCCTACTAACATAATGTCAAAGGATCAAATTAAAAATAAAAAAGTTTGATGACCAAAGATAAAAAAAAAGGATTAGAGTTGACACCACATTTGTTTATAAAACAAAAGTCTTGCCAAATTTTCTTTGTTTAAAATTTGGCACTCTCATTTTCTTTTTTTTTTTTACAAACAAAACAACAAAATCAAATTCTTTTTCATGAAATCAAGCACCAACCCCGTGTTAGGATAATAACATCAAAAGACAAATTAAAAGAAATTACCAACCGTAATTTTCAATTAATATAATATCAAATGATGAAATTAAAAAAAAATTTCAATAACCATAAAAAGGACCAAAACAAAAAACATAAAATCCATAGTAAATCACCTCACAATTCAAAATGAAAGTCTTATTTCTTTTGGTTATTTATTTATAATTTTTTATTTAAAATATTTTATTTTATTTATATAAATAGAAATTAATTCACATGCATGGATAAGAATTCTATTAATCTTTTTGCTTATTGTTTTTTAATGCTAGTGGAACTTGGATAAAGGAGTAACAATATCCTTTTAGTCAGAAGAAAGAGGTTACCAAGATAATAACCTGGTTTTTTATATAAAAAAAAATCTAAAGATCGAATTTAATAATTTAATATGATTCTATTACTTCATTGTTAGAGTTTTAATAATCAAAATAAAATCTTACTAAAATACTATATATATTGATTTGGGACTATATAATCACAGGATTTGTATATTTTTTAGGAAATAATATTTTATTACATTATAAGAATTTTACTATGTTAGTATTATTGTTATTTAGAAGGTAGGATAAGATTACAAAGTGTTGGGATAAATTACAATAATAGTATTATGTCAAGGGTATAATAATCTATTCAAAGTTTTAAGGGATTTCAGGCTTTTATATATAGTTATGGATTGTAAAATTAATAAATTTTATTACATTTAAAAATCTTGATTAGTTTGATAAATTAATGCATATAATGTTTAAGAAGTTACATTCCCAAACCAATACTATTTTAAAAAATCATACTATTTTTTTAAAAAGGTTAACAACTTATAAATATTAATTTTCAGTTTATTTTTTATAATACAATCAAACACTAAAATGTTTTCTAACTCTTTCATGACCAAACATCTAATTTTCTGAATCATTTTCTATAAAATTCACTTTCCCGCAACAAATAGATTTTTTTTTTGGATAATCATCGAAAGTATATTGAAAAGACAATAAAACCAATAGTCAAATTGAAATACAAGGATATATATAAAAAAAAAACAGATTTAGAAAAAAAAGAGAAAAAAATTGATCTACTACAACAAACAATAAAGAGACTACCTGAGATTTCTTACTACACTACAATTTGATGCCAACAGAAGATCTTAAAAGGTCATTTCCTGTATAAATAAAATTTGAATCTAGAATATACAATCAAATAACAATCCAATAAAGGCTGATGGAAAAACAATCAAACAAATTTATAATTCCCTTCTCAAAAATAATTTTGAGTATGCAACAAATGGATCTTAAAACTTATTCTTTTGTTGGAATGGGTTTATCAAATTTTCTTTATCTTAAAATGGATTTTCATTTTTTCTCCTTTTTTTTAGAGTGATTTTATAATTTTTCAAAATCAACTTCAGGCGTTTTTTCTTTGTCATAAAGAGTAATCTAATGAATTATCGAAGAAAATAAAAACTTACAAGGATTATTGCTTGATTTTAAAACTAAAGGACATACTGGAGAACAAGCTGTATAAACAGTAAACAATATTGATAATTTTTTTTTTAATGATTTAGATGCTAACATTGCATTATAGCTTGACTGGTTGGCGCGTGGGGCTAAGAAGAGGTCACAGATTCAAGTTACGGTGGGTAATATTTTCTGCATTGTGACAAATAACATGTAATCTTTTGTATTATTCTTTTTTCTTTATATATATATATATATATATATATATATATAAAGGTCCACCCCTTATAAACGGAAAAAAATATACAGTTATGGGCGGGCAGGCTTGCCTCAGCCCCCTCATTTGAGCTTTTTTTTGTAACTTGTCTATGGCTATTGTTTTTGTTTTTATTGGCCCTTTGGTTGTTCCCTCTTCTCTGCCTTTTCTTCTTTTTCTTTTTTATTTTATTTTATTCTTTATTATTATTTTTTTATGAAATTTTTGTAAACCTAAAGAGATTTCCTGCAAGAATTCTTTCTTTTTACTTTATTTCTGAGACTGAATATCTATATACATAGCAGTTTACAGCCTTACTAGCTGTCTTTGGAAAGAAATCAACTACCTTCCCATAACAATCGGGATTTACATATGTCGCGGGTGCGCGGCGTCGCGGCGAAAATTCCACTTTTTAGAATCTAGGAAGTGTGTATGGTATCTATCTGGCAAATATGGAGAGACAAGAAAATATTGTCTTTTGTTGGTAGGAAAATGGAATGGGAGTCGCCACCTAGTATTTTGGTCACTAGGAACCCGAACTGGTCTCAGAGATTGGGTACGGGGACTGGTTGCGTAAAGGGAAGGTATTAGCACCCCAAATACGCCCTACCTAAGGTAAGCTGCATTGTTTATTTGTCTGATAAAATTCAAGGTCTCGTTGTGTTTCCTAGTTGTTGGTCCGTCTATGGTTCAAGAAAAGTCCTCCTCAATAAGGAGGTCCTTATCTTATCGGGTAACCTAATCCTTTTAACGTCTATATATGTTGGTCCGTCTATGGTTAAAGAAAAGTCCTCCTCAATAAGGAGGTCCTTATCTTAAGGGGTAAAACCTAACCGTTCTAACGTCTATGAAAAACCATATTTTTAATATCAGGAATACGTCTTACGTATAAATTCGTAATCCCATGTACAAATAGAAAACAAAAAGATTTTTAGCATTTTTGAAATATTGGCCTAGTTCTCATGGCTTGAATAAACTGGTTATTAAAGCCAAAATGCATGCTAATCCATATATTGTTTTGAAATTTTCTTTGTTGTGTGAAAAATATGATGTTATAATATTTATATATATATATATTGGAGAGACTAGGCCGTATGCATGAAAACAAAATATATTTTTTTTTGTAATTATGTATTTTTTATGTTTTGACGAAAACCGGGTATTTTAATACCGGATTTGTATCTTTACAGTATAAAAATACAAACCGATATTGATCAAAATACAGTAATAAAATTACAATAAACTCACATATTTTTTGAAATAATTTTCGAAGAAATTAATTAATTTTTCTATATATATATCAGATATAAATAATACAAACACAATATAATATACATAACATTTAATATATAATTGGGCCGGGCTGGGCCGATCTCGGGCCAAGGGATATTGGGTCAATCTCGGCCCCAAACAAAATCTGTTTTATCATGGGCCGGAACCAGCCCAGCCAGTAGGGCTGGGCTAGGATCAGTCCGGCCCACAGGAGGAAACCACATTGCTGGGCCAGAACCAATCTGGCCTAGCCTAATTAAAAAAAACAAACGGGGGGAATTATTTTCCCCCCTTCCTGCATGCAGAACGCTGCTCGTTCTGCATGCAGGAGACGAAACCAAACAATGTGCAAAGAGGGGGGAGAAGAGCACCTGGCGTGGAGGCGGCGGTGCGTCGCTGGTATGTCGGCGGTGCTGCGGTGGAGGCTGGTGGTTTCACTGGCGTGCACTGGTCCCGGCTAGAAGAAGAAGGAGCCGATTCCTGCAGAGGAGAAGGAAAGCTCTCGGCTGGAGCTGTCGGTGTAACTGAGGAAGGAGCTGCTACTCCGGTTGCTGCTGGGCGTCGCTGGAGGAAGGAAGACTGCTGTTGGCCGGCGAAGAAGCTAGAAGGCGGAGGCTTGCTCCTGTGGAAGCTGTCACTGCTGAGGAGGCCGCGGGAGGCGTTGCTGGGGCTGTTGAAGCTGCGGTGAAGGAGCAGCTGAGGTGAAGATCTGTTGCTGGCGTTGTGTTGATGGGAGGGAGAGGGGACAGTGTTTCTTTGTGACTGCTGGAAGAGAATGAGAGGAAAGGAAGGGGGCTGCCCCGGTTTGGCTTTGCAAGAGGGGGGGGTGTCCTTTGTTGCTGGTTGTTGAGGGGAAGAAGAAAATCAAGGGGAGGGGAGATGTGTGTGTGAGGGCTGTTCGGGTGTGTGTGGGTCTGTGGGGGGGCTGGACTACGGTGGAGAGAAAAAAAGAAAGAAAAAGAAAGGGAAGGCTGTTTGCAGGAAAACCGGGCAGAAAAGCTTATTTTGTGCCAACTTTGAGCTCCCCTTTTGCCAACCCCTTGAGCATGAAAATTGATCCTATTTATAGGGCCGGAAAGAGGGTAATCTGGTCTTCAATCAGAAAAACATCCCAGCCCTTGATTCGACTTGAGTGATTCAAACCGTTGGTTCAAAGTGGGCACCTCGAACTGCCAAGTTTGCAGACTGCCCGAGGTGCACGATTTGGGCCAAAAAACGGAGCTGTTCCAAACCTTTTTGACCCGACCGGACCACTCCCCAGGATAAATGGGTTCCAGGTGGACATGTTGGTGCATGCTTTGTCGGATTTGGGGGCCAAACGAGGCAGAAAACACGTCTGGAAGTCGGCCACTCGGGCAGCTCGGTGGGGAAGAAAATGAACAGTACCGGGCGACGCGTCGCCTGGTTCCTGCCCCTTCTTCCTTTGGCCAAATTTTCAGTTTAGTCCTCCGACTTTCAATTTCGTTCAATATTATTCCCTAATTGACCCTAAAACTTCTGATTTCTTCAATTTGGCCCCCGGATTTTGTTAATTGCAGCCCCTATACTTACGCGCCTTTTCCAATTTGGTCCTTGGTTTCGGATTTCTTCAATTAAGTCCCTAATTGGTCCTTAAACTTTCAATTTCTTCAATTTGGCCCCCGGATTTTGTTAGTTACAGCCCCTATACTTACGCGCCTCTTCCAATTTGGTCCCTGGTTTCGGATTTTCTCAATTAAGTCCCCAATTGGCCCTTAAACTTCAATATTTATGCAATTAGGCCCCTGATTTAACCAAATAAATTCCTAAAAAATATATTTTGGCCCCAGAACTTAAATTTCTTCTAATTAAAGCCCAAATTGACTTAAAAATCACTTTTTCTTATAATCAAATCTCCTATAAATTCATTTAAAAAACCAATTAAGTCCATAAACATCCAAATTTGGGCTTTTCTCCTCAAATTTCAAATTTCCCTTCTCAACAGGGCCCTCCTCCTTTAAAAATATACTGTCCAAAATCCAATCTTTGTATTTTTAACCTCATTGACCAATTTTCCAACCATTTTCTGAGCGCTTCTGCCTCCTGTTATTTTCCTAACCTCCTTTGG
Organism: Populus trichocarpa; assembly: GCF_000002775.5. Taxonomy (NCBI): domain Eukaryota; kingdom Viridiplantae; phylum Streptophyta; class Magnoliopsida; order Malpighiales; family Salicaceae; genus Populus; species Populus trichocarpa. The sequence continues at coordinate 10,165,040 of NC_037288.2, forward strand.
CTATATATTTTTTATATATATTTTGTGGGGACCCAAAAATGGGTTACAACAACATAAATAGGAGATATACTAGAATATGACAGCTATAGTTTCTTGTTGTGTGTAGATTTGTACAGCTCACGTCTACACTCCCTCTCAAGTTGGTGAAAAAATGTCTTTGATACCCAGCTTGTCAAGTGAGCTGTGAAAGTTTTTGTTGGAGACAGCTTTTGTAAGCATATCAGCAAGTTGATCCTCTGACCTGACGAAGGGAAAACAAATCACTTTTTCTTCAAGATTCTGTTTGATAAAATGTCGGTCTATCTCAATGTGTTTTGTCCTGTCATGCTGGATTGGGTTCTGAGATATTTCGATTGTGGCCTTATTATCACAATACAAATTCATTTCTGAGTTAGGAGCAAAGCCAATTTCTGAGAGTAGTCTTCTAAGCCATAGAAGCTCACAAAGCCCCTTCGCCATACCTCTAAACTCAGCTTCAGCACTTGACAGTGCTACCACTTTCTGTTTCTTACTTCTCCACGTAACCAAGTTACCTCCGACAAACGTGAAGTATCCTGATGTAGATTTTCTGTCAGACAAGTTTCCTGCCCAGTCAGCATCTGTATAACCTTCAATGTCTAAGTGATCATTCTTGGAAAACATAAGCCCCTTCCCCGGAGCTGATTTCAAGTACCGAAGAATTCGAACAACTGCATCCATATGGTCTTTACTAGGACAATGCATAAATTGACTGACTACGCTCACAGCATAAGAAATGTCTGGACGAGTATGAGATAAATAAGTTAGCTTACCCACCAGTCGTTGATATCTCTCTTTATTGGTTGGTTCTTGATCAGGGTACTCCCCAAGTTTCTGATTCTGAACTGTTGGAGTATCCGCTGGCTTGCAATCAAGCATTCCTACTTCAGTAAGTAGATCAAGTACATACTTTCTTTGAGATAGAAAGATGCCTCGTCTTGATCTAGCCACTTCGATTCCAAGGAAATACTTAAGTCCACCCAAGTTTTTCATTTCAAAATCCATAGCCAACTGTTTCTGCAGTTTGCAGATTTCTTCTGTATCATCTCCTGTAATTATCATGTCATCTACATAAATTATCAAGGCAGTTATCTTACCTTGTCGTTGTTTGAGAAAGAGAGTATGATCTGAGTTGCTTTGTTGAAAACCATACTTTCTCATAGCCATGCTAAAACGACCAAACCATGCACGTGGTGACTGTTTCAATCCATATAAAGCCCGTTGTAATCTGCAGACAATTCCAGGAGAGGATGACATATAACCTGGTGGGATATCCATATATACTTCCTCCTTAAGATCTCCATGAAGAAAGGCATTCTTCACATCAAATTGATGTAAGGGCCAATCTAGATTTGCAGCCAAGGATAACAACACTCTGACAGTGTTTAGCTTTGCTACTGGGGAAAACGTCTCCTGATAGTCTATTCCATATGTCTGAGTATATCCCTTGGCCACTAACCTTGCCTTGTATCGTTCAATGGAGCCGTCTGCTTTATGTTTAATAGAGAACACCCACTTACATCCAACAGTTTTCTTCCCATTCGGCAGTAAAACAAGATTCCATGTTCTGTTCCGATTTAAGGCTTCCATTTCTTCTTGAATTGCTAATGACCATTTTTGATCTGCTAAAGCTTCATGGACTCCGCAATGGATGTGATAAGAAGACAGCCTGTGTGCAAAGTCTACAAGAGGGTCGGACAATCCTCTTGTCGTCATGTGATTAGAGATCGGGTACTTGGATTTTTTTCCTTCACCACCTGTTATGCCTGAAAGGTAAGTGATAACCAGTAGTAATATCCAAAACATTGCCAGAAGATAATGAAGGAGATGTTACCTCAGGAATATTCTCAGGGGAAGGATTGTCACTGTCGGGTACATCAAGAAGAGGGGTTTTTCTACCAGGAGATTCAAGCTCTTGTTCTTGTTCAGCTTCAGCTTCTTCACTTAGGCCAATATCTGCAACCGATGATGGTGCTACTGTCACCACAATTTCTTCAGCCACAGTAGCCTCTTCAGCATGTATAACAACAACTTCTGTAGGAGATGCTACTGTCACCACAACTTCTCTATTCGGACCAGTTTCTTCAACATGTATAACAACAGCTTCTGTAGGAGATGCTACTGTCACCACAGCTTCTCCAGTCGGACCATCCCACCACTTCTGCTCTTCATCCCAAGTCTCCCTCTGAAGAGGAGAAGTTGATATTTGTGATGAATAAAAATTGTCCGACTCTACAAACGTGACATCCATTGTTACATAGACCCGTTTTTTATTTGGATCATAACAACGATATCCCTTCTTGTTGGTACCATACCCCAAAAAAATACACCGAACAGCACAAGGTTCAAGTTTGGTCCGCTGATTTTTATGCAGATGAACGAATGCAACACAACCGAATACACGTGGTTTAATAAGCAGTAGAGATGGTAGAGTAACATGTTGTGACAGAACCTGTAATGGAGTCTTGAAATCCAAAACCTTAGAGGGCATTCGGTTCATCAAATAAACAGCAGTAACAACAGCATCATCCCAATGGCGACCAGGTGCTTTCGATCCAATCAATAGTGCACGTGCAGTTTCTAGAATATGTCGATTTTTCCGTTCGGCCACTTTATTTTGTTGCGGAGTCTGACTACATGAAGACTCATGGAGAAGACCATTTCTTTGAAAGTATTCTAAGAAATCTCGATTCATATACTCTCCCCCATTGTCAGATCGAAGAATACGAATTTTTGCTGAAAATTGGTTTTGAATCATAGCATGAAATGCTTGAAATACACCAAATACTTCATCCTTGCGTTTCAATAAGTATAGCCAAGTCATCCGTGTACAGTCATCTACAAAAGTCACAAACCATCGTATACCCGAAACAGTTGTAATAGGGGAAGGTCCCCAAACATCAGAATGGATCAGAATAAATGGAATATCACTTTTATTAAGACTAATTGGAAAAGGTACACGATGACTCTTGGCTAAAATGCAAGTCTCACATCTGAAATCTGAATATCTCAAAGTTGAAAATAATTGCGGAAATAAATGCTTCATGTAGCTGAATGAAGGATGTCCTAATCGGTAATGCCATAGCCAAATCTGTTCTTCACTTGCACTAAATGTTCGACTCACAGTATTGACTCTGCCCGAACTGAAGTCGTCCATGTAGTATAACCCCTCTCTCTTAGTACCACGCCCAATGATCTCCTTCGTGAGAATATCCTGAAAAAGACAAAATTGTGGATACATTAGCGCTACACAGTTGAGTTCTTCGGTGGCTTGACCCACGGATATTAATTTACTGGAAAGAGATGGTACTAATAGAGTATTAGGCAATGAAATTGACGATGATATATCTACGGTTCCAGCTCCTGTAACTGGATACATAACCCCATTGGCGTTGAATATACTAGTCCGCCTTGGTTCTGTAATTTCTACAAGATCATCTGGACAAAATGTCATATGATCAGTGGCTCCTGAATCCACTATCTAGTCATTATTAGTGCTTTCCTTAGACACAAGTAAGGCACTGCTGTCAAAACAACAATTGTTACCTTGATTACCAAGAGGGGCAGTCATGAGCTCCTTTGACTTCACAAGCGGAGCAAGTGAAAGTTTGGGTTCTCCAGTCACGGGTTCTGCATTAACCATAGCTGCTCTTCCAGTTCCACCAACAGATTCTGCATTAACAATGGCTGCTCTTCCAGTTCCACCAGCAAATTCTCTGTGTTTTCTCGCCTTAAGTTCAGTCCACCATTCTGGGTAACCATGCAGCTTAAAACATGTTTCACGGGTGTGTTTCATGTTCCCACAATAAGAGCATCCATTACTTCCTCCTCCACTTGTCCCTTAGCCTTTGAAGGATTTAGTTTTCCTCCGTTTGATGAGGAAGTCCCTGGTTTGGCCACCTGAAGTGTAAACTGATGTTGTGAACTAGTTCTCACTCCTCTAGAGATCATAGCAGCTGCTGGAATGGTTCCATTATTTGAGAGCATGACTGTTTGTCTGATATCTTCCCTTCGGACATATGCATACGCCTGTTCCACAGTTGGAAATGGCTTTAGTTGAAGAACATCACTTCTGATCTTGTCAAGCCTGTCATCTAATCCATCAAGGAAAGTATACACCCGATCCTCTTGCAAGAGAGTATTATATTTCTGTATGTCATAAACACATTCCATCGGGTTCGGGCGGCGAAAATCAATCTCCCTCCGTAAACCTTGAAGACAATTGTAATATGTCTCAATTGGTTCCCCAGATTGTTTCATTCTAGTTACTCGTCTCTTTAAATCATATACCTGAGATGTGTCAGTCCCATCAAAATAGGTTGTAGCAATTGAATCCCATACCTGTTTAGCCGTAGGAAATCGAATGAAGTTGCTGACCAATGATGGATTCATTGAGCCAATTAACCATCCCTTTACAACAGAGTTCTCTGTCCTCCATCTCCTAAATGAAGGATCATTCGGTTCTGGTTGTGGAAGATCACCATTTATATATCCCAGCTTGTCTTTTCCTGAGATGAACATCTCAACAATTTGGGACCATAAAGCATAATTGGTACCATCAAGTTTGATACCAATTTGTGTTGCAGTAATATCCTGCATTACTGCTGGAGTCTGAGTTTGATTCTGGTTTATGGCTTGAGTAAGGTCTTCAAAGTTTGCAGCTGTATTTGGTTGCTCTGGTTCAACCAAACCGATTGATGCTGCCGTCGCCTCCATTTTCGTATGTTGCTATTGTAGTAGCAACTTTTGCTGTAGCAAAGATCAGATAAAGGATCTCAGCTCTGATACCATGTAAACCTAAAGAGATTTCCTGCAAGAATTCTTTCTTTTTACTTTATTTCTGAGACTGAATATCTATATACATAGCAGTTTACAGCCTTACTAGCTGTCTTTGGAAAAAAATCAACTACCTTCCCATAACAATCGGGATTTACATAAATAGGAGATATACTAGAATATGACAGCTATAGTTTCTTGTTGTGTGTAGATTTGTACAGCTCACGTCAACAATTTTATCATTTAGTATCATGTTGGATTTTTTATTTGCCCAGTTTTTTAGCTATTCTTTTTAATCTTATAATTTTTTTTTCAATTCCATCCTTTAATGTGAATTTTTATTTAATTTTATTGTTTAATATAGGATCGATGATAAATAAGTTTTTGTATTTTCTATCATCTAATAAAATACAAAATTATTTCAAACTAGTGAAATTCATAACCTAAATCACAAGTTTGGTAGGATGACTAGTATTAACCCGACCTATATATATATTTTTTCTTTTGAACTTGTCTAATTGACAAGGTTATATCAGAAAAATTCTTACACAATTTAAATTTAGACTCAGCTAAATGAGAAGTCAGGTTGTGACAAATAATTCTATGTGGCTTGAATATTTTTTTAATATTTAAATTATTTTTAATATAACCCATAACATAGTGCTGCCTTAAAACTAGTTAACAAGAATTAAGTTAGTTTTTTTTTTTTTAGTTTAAGTAGTCGTGTAAAGACTGGCTTTAATTTATTTTTCCATATGAACAAATCATTTTACATAATTTCCTCTTCTGGAAATTCTTAGTGGTTTATATTCTTATAAATAAATAAATGAGAACATTATAAATTTTACTGCCCTTTTATCTGTATAGATATTGATCTTTGATGAATTTGTCTTTAAATACAATTTTGTACCTTTATACTTTCACGGATATCTTTGATTATGTTGTCTTTGACTAGAATTTTCATACCCATTATGCTCGCCACATGCCTAAGTTGAATTACTAATCATAACATCATTCTTTTCAGATAGTTTCAAATTAGTTAATCAATTTCGTGGCTTTTAGGTCTAAATCCTTGCACCATATATATGTCTATGGTGTAGATCCCATTTCCCAGTAGAAGATGCACTGTCTTGTTGAAATAGGCCGGTAGTATGAGGTTAGAGCGCCATAAAGCCATGAAAACTCCAAGAAATACAAGGTCAACATAGCCTCCCGCACACTCCTTGTATCGTGAAATCTGTAGCAAACAACCTGCATAGTTCACTAAATCAGCATTTCTGGGGAAGAACTAATACAGAAAACTTTTAGGCACGAGCTAATACAGAAAGCAAACTATAAGAAATACAAGGTCAACATAGCCTCCCGCACACTCCTTGTATCGTGAAATCTGTAGCAAACAACCTGCATAGTTCACTTAATCAGCATTTCTGGGGAAGAACTAATGTCACCATGCAACCTCCTGCTATTTCTTTCTCCTCTCTCCAAAGGCTGTATATATTTGCATTTCAGGCTAGCGTGAGTAGTGCGCATAGAAAACACTTCCTCTGTAGCAATCAAACTCGACAGACGTCAAACTACCTACTATTCTACAGAATTGTATTGTCTTTAGATGGTTCTAATGTGTCAAAAATTGGTAGTATCTGTAAAGTAGAAGGTATGATAGCCTATTGCTCCTATATATGTTTTATGGCTCTTTAGAATTGACGTAGCCTGGGGATCTCCTGCTCATTACACCACTGTGAGCAATATTTCGGCAATAAACAATCCCAACAGCAATTCATTTCCCATAATATAAAAAGAAGTCACTCAATTTTGCGATAAGACAGACAATGCACTTAAAATTCATGGAATAAGAAAAACAAGTCCTAATAAACACTAATTTGCTATTACAAAATTGAACGAGGGTAAAAAAATCTTTTAACCTTTGATTTGGATATTATAATGTCTAAAATACCCACAAAAGTTGAATCTCCTTAACTATAAAGATAGGGGCGTATTCATATTTTTTTTCTTCTTGGCATAGTGTAGTTACTAAAGTGTCATCGGAGTCAAATAATTTATAGCTAAGATTGAGGGTTTTTTTGGTTTTTTTATCATGTTTTTTTTGTTAATATTGTGTGTGGTTAGGGACACTTTGGTATTTGCATAAATTAATTTTTTTCTTAAAAGAAAAAAATTGCTGGCGTGCATGAAAGGCGTCCATGCCTTTTGGACAACATGTGTGAAGTCTCCTAGTAGTTGAACACCACATTTTGAGGTAGCGTTCAATGCGTCTCGCTGCCCCCTTTAAGGTGGTGAGACGCATGCATGAGGTGTCTTCTAATGGCCAAACATCACATTTCAGGTTTGACCCTGAATGTTTTAATTTCTAATTTTGATTCTTGACTCTTTTATTAAATTTTAATTTCTTTTCAATTTCATCCTTGGATCCATGATCTTATTTTTAATTTTTTCATATTTGGTCCTCATTCTTTTGATTTTGATTTTTGTTTTGGATTATTTTGTTAATTTGGATTTTCTTTTCAATTTTGCCATTCAATTCAGAATTTGATCATGTTTAAGGTTTGACCTTCAATGTTTTAATTTCTAATTCTGATTCTTAACCCTTTTATTAAATTTTAATTTGTTTTTAATTTTATCATTTAATTATAATCTTGAATTTTTATTTTGGTGTCCTCCCACTATGTACACTTGTTCGGCCAAGAAGGATTGTGTGGAGAACTTGAATTGGTTGGTTAAATTGACTTTTAATTCATGTTGAAATGTGCCCATTAGATGCTAAATAAAAGAGCAATGTATTAATTGCAAAGAAATGGAGAAAAACACATGCATTCCTTAGGAAAGGAGGTTTCAACCACATGCTAAGAAAAATGGGATAGAATTTTTGATGTAATTGATGGTTGAATTATGTTTAGTTATGCTAAAAATAACGAATAAAGTATGAATAAAGTGTGAATTATGATAAATTTGAACAAAACCATATATCCCTTTTTTTTCATAGTAAGTTCGGCCAAGACTAAAAAAAAATATAAATTAAAGGAATAAATTGTTGTATAAATTGTTATGGAATTTAAATAGTAATGTGTGTGGTTGATAAATTAATGATTGGGTGATGTGTGTGGAATTTTAAGAAACTTGAAAGAATTTCCTTGTCTTTCTTGTGTAGATTTGATTTTTGAACGAGTAAAAAGAATAATGGATTGAATTAATGTAGAATAAATGAAAATGTGTTTGGGATTTATAAATGAAAATGTGTAATGTATTATTAGATGTTAAGTGGAATGTGTAATGTATAAATCATACGCCAATCTGTTTGGGATTTATAAATGAAAATGTGTTTTCTTGGAAGGTAGATTCAATCAAAGTGGAATAAAGGAATAATAGATTGATTTGATCAAATTGATGAGAAAACTTTGCTTAAATGTCTAAATTGATGGGTTTTTTTTAGGAGTAAGGGATTTTATTAGAAAGAAGACCCATACCTCTTTTATAAGGGATGTTTGACCAATTTTTATAAATAAGAGAGAGAAGGAATAAGACTTAGGTGAAGAAAATGTTTGTAATGTTGCCTAGATGAAGTAAACTAGTATATTGAGAGATATGTTAATGAATAATATTTAAGCATATAAAATCTATATATTGTCCTTACCATTGATTTGAGACTTGAATTTAAAATGAAATCTCCAATTGGATTTCTATAGTAATTGAATTGTCTATGATGTATTGTTATTGTTGATACAGGAAAGGTCATGAGATCTAGTTAGCAACAATGTGTTTCTGCTCGAGTATAAATATCAGGTAGGTGCTTTATATCGCAACCGTTTATTCACTTAAATTTTTTAATGTCAAAAAATTGTAATTTTTTTAAATAAGTTATGCAATTATATTAATTATAACATGAACATTGAGAAGGTGAAAATTGACTAGTTAGGATCCCTTTTTTAACTAAATATGAAATCATAAAAAATCACAAAGAATACAATGAATAAAATCATGGAGGAAATGTTTTTTCAAAACCTTCTTTAACTATTCATGTAACATTCCCTCCTTTTATATATATATATATATATATATATATATATATATATATATATAACAATTATATAAATTGCATAGTTCATTGATTAAAGAGTGAAAGAAACTTAACGAAAAATATTTGTAATAACTATAATGACCTTAACTTTATTTTCATAGAATATCAATGATGATAAACATAAAAAAAAATCGCATAGCAGGTTCACTTAGAATAATTATCAATATCATAAAAAAACCAAGAATCTCATTCAAAAATAAATATTAAATTGATTGATATCTAATGGAGTAACGTCTTAAATATAATAATATTTATTCAATTATAATAATTTTCATTAAACTTCAAGAAAATGTTTTTTTTAATCATGAAGAGCATAAAAAAGAGTACCCACTAATATCATTAAAATTTATCATAATCCTACTCGATAACAAATTAAGAAAAAAATAATATTAGCTATTTTATTTAAGTAAAATGAAAAAAAATATAAGATGGGCTGATGAAATTGCCGGCCCAACTTTTTTTAAAAAAAACCCTACTAGACATCATGTCGTACGTATTGGCAAATGGTGCATTGTCTTCAACACTAGTCATCTCAAGCGACCATGAAGTTCGGTTTTTGACTTCTAGGACAAAAAGGAAAAAAAACTTCAACTAATTTTTTACATGAAAATACATAAAAAAAAAACCACGATAGAAATCTTTACAAACCCATTGTTTTTTGCTTTAAATTAGTGAAAACATGGTCTAAAAATAAAAAAAAGCAACTTGTATTCAAAAAAACTCCTAAAGCTTGATCTATTTTTTTTATGCAAGATAAGGGTAAAAAAAATACCTTAATAGAAGTATTCTCGTTGAAGGAACCTGTTAACACTTATATCGATTTTTTTTATAACTAGAATCGGACCAACTAATAGCGTTCTGTCTCTTATCTCACAATCTAATGACTTTTTTTTTTCTTCTCAATTTCAGGACTAAAATGTAACAAAAATAAGTTTTAGGATAAAAATCTTAAGGTAGAGAGGCACGTTTTTGACAATTAAAAAAAACCTTGCACTCTTTTCTCATGGTCAAATTGGTCCCTAAATCTTTTCTTTTGCAAACACTTAAACCATTTTTTTTAAAAATCAAGTATTAATAACTCAATAGTCAAAATATTATTTTATAAGCCACAAAATGATTTTGCTTTGCAAAATGGAAAATCATCATGATGTTGAAATAGTTTTTGACATCTCAATAATTTTATATAAAGTAAATTAAAACAAAGCCAAATGCTAAGCCAATACAATGTCAAATAATAAATTTTAAAAAAAAATCAATAACCAAATTAAAAAAACAATTAAAAGGATTAAAAAAATTCATTACTGCATTAATCCACGTTACACACGGAGTCTGAGTGCATAATGAATTGCCGAGTGAATTCAGCACAACCTGCAGATTTCTTTTGAATTGAATTAACATGCATGTCACTACAGAAGTAGATCAGGTGAGGTCGTAAAAATGAAACGGTCTGGTATTGAAGGCTGGCTATTCAAGAATTATTGATAATCAAATTAATGCATTTATAAAGGTTCTATATATGGTAATTGCATCAAACTTCACCATAGGTTTCTTGGATTGATCCTGGATCTCTTCCACACTTTTAATAACGAGAAAAATAAAACTTCTTGGGAATTTCAAGGGTTGATATTGAGAAAATTGAAATATAGTGATCCAAAGGGAATATTGTTGAATTTATAAGGGCTACATATAATTTTATTTTCCTTCTTTTTTCGTTTTCCTCGGATGGGTGAACATGTTTGCCTAATGCGAAGTGCCTGAGGGGAAACTTCCATGGGTGGGGAGGTGAAACTAATAAAGTAAGCGATGCAGTCCATTTTTTTTAAGGCCACCAGCAGAAGGGATGGAAGACTATGCTTGGAATATTCCACTTAACTATCTAAATTAGCAATGATACTCAACGCCAAGTAAAAACACTTGTTAAAGACAATTCTCAGAGGATCAAGAACTCATTTCGTTGATCGAGCTAGCTAGTTTAAATACTTTCACTTGGGGCAATCCTCCAAGCATAGGAAAACAGAGAATGCAACTACTTCAAACTTTCATGACAAATTTAAATTAATTACTTGGACTATAATTAAGCAATTAATATGTAATAGAAAATAAACTTTTTGACTTAAAGATAGTACTCCTAATTATGCCTTAATGATCATCAAAATATTAATCCTTGAAAGCTTGATTACAGCACCAGACCAAAACCAATGTACAGTGTTATTTTTAAATTTGATCATCAATATATATATATGGTTGGGATGCATGGTGTTCAATCGAAATCAATGTGTGTGTGTGTGTGTGTGTTTCTCCTAAGATGAGCCATTTTCCATGAACTATTACCTTTAACATATATTGTTAGCATGCATTATGACGGAAAATCTAGAAAATAAAATTAAGACAAATCCTAGCTTTATGATTATGGATTTGCACGCTTGAACCTCCCTTTCTTCTTAAAGATTTTCTGTTAGAAAAAAGGTAGAAATAGAATTGTGTATTAAATATAAGTATGGATAGAAAATGGCTTAATTTAAAACTCTCCCATCCTTTCTTGTCTTAATTCCTTGCTCTTGTAGTAGTGTGACTGCCACACGGTTACAACCCCGATGCTCATCACCCTTTGTATTTCATATATATCACCTCAATGTTAGCTCCTTCATTTTGCCCTTGAATTCCTCTCCAACTGTAGATGCAGCCATTTATCGTAAATCAACATGGCACAGAGATATCAGTCAGGTTTTCTATTTTTATTTTCACCACTTGATGAAAATGTCTGTATTTGTCTCTGAGCAATGAGCACTTGAGTTTTAAGGCGACTGACTTTCCAAGGCTGTGGCATATGCACATCTCAATATGTGCATAGATAGATTCATCGGACCCTTGGATAAATAGTTTGAAATTGTCACAGCTCGTAAGTAGGACAATTTTAATGCATACAAATGAACGATGTCCTCTTTCACAGGGACAGCGCCAAAAGCTTTATAAATGGGCTCTTATTGGAAAGAAGGTTTCTCTCTCCCGCCAACTCCAATATGGCCAAGGTAATAATTAGATTAGAGGGTTCAGCTTCACTCTTTTAGCTCGTTTAATTAAAAAATCCATTAAGATGCTAATCATTTTATTTAGTAATTACTCATAATCACATCTTCTTTTCTTTTTCCATTTTAGCACACCGAGAATGAATCGTGCTACTCGGTTGAGAATCCTAGCAGCCTTATCGTGGAGATGGGTGAACTAAGCCTCGAATCTCCAAACTTTGAGATGATGAATGACGACGAGGCAGCAACAAATATTGTAGAAGCAGCAGCAACCTCTAGCAAGAAGGGCATTTTCGAGAGATGGGCTAATGCATTGGTGATGGTGCCTTTCACCATCTTAACAAATCTCTTTGCTGCCTTCTGCACAGTCAATAGCAGCAACTCTTTTGGCCTCGCCCCTTTTAGTTTCCATTCACTGGTCTTCATCGTGATGCTCAATTTCTATACCTCAATCATAGGAATTGTTCTATGGCAAGTGTTTCCAATGGTGGCAAGAGGATTTCACCTAATGGCATTTCTATGCGCCTTGCTTTCACTTACCATTCTGTTTGGTGCAGTTCTTCCAATCCAACTCAATGGCGCGCCCTGGATTTGTATGGCACTTGTGGTGCTCGTAGTTTTTGTCCTGCTTCTCCACAACCTCTCCCCTCATCCTTAGAAATCTTACGTCTTCAATGGAATGGATGACAAATAAGAGCAGTTTGGAACTATGAGTTAGAGGAAGAGTCAAAAGAGTCAAATGTCGATTGAGTTTGAAGGTTGCTAGTTGGTTCTCGCCGAAATGTGCTATGGCAATATATATATATACTTATCCTAGTCAGACATTACCTTATGTGCTTTTAATTGATTGATTAGTACTTCGATGTCTATCAATCTTCCAACCATTCCACAAAAAAATAATAATAATAATAATAATAATAATACTATCAATGATGGAAGGAAAAAAAGAAGAAAAAAGGTTGTCGTTTATACGTGTAGTATACAATGTATTGCTATTGCCTTTTGTCTAATTGTCTCTGCACTTTTTTTTTTTAACGCAAAATAGTATTCCGTTAGTACTAGAAGTAAATACAAATATAATACTATTTTCACACAACAATCGTAAAATAGGGATTAAAACTATTAGTAGTTGAATTTAAATTTCAGATGAAGTAAAGTGATAAAAAAATCAATACGTGAATTGTTAACTTGTGATAAATCAAACTTCTTGATCGGGTGAAGTAATTATTTTAAATGAAGAATTCTTTTAATTTTGAGGTGAAAACATTTATAAAAAAAATATAAGAAAATTTGAAATAAATTTATATATAACTTTATATGCAAATTTGGATTTTGGCATAAAATCTCTTATTGTACAATTTTACGATATCAAGCATATATCTCAATCCGATAATCGGATCGAACTGAAATCTTATCAGTTTTCTGATATATTTCCTTATCTGGAATAAAATTTCAGATCAATCAGAGTCCAGTAAGGAATTGTAAGAGTGCAGATGTCAGCCAAAAAATATAGACAATCACTACCAAAATTCTTATATTTACCGACAGTATTTTTCATCGGTATTTGTACTATTATTCTGTTGGTAATTAATTTACCAACAAGATCACAAACAAAAATGCTTTGTCAATGAATCTTTTGTCAGTAATTTTTTGTCTGTCAGTAAATCCATCGGTAATAAAAAATATTATTATCGATGGATTTAATGACAGGAAAAGTGTGCTAAAAAAATTTACCCGCTTCATTCCGTCGGTATTTCCCTCGAGAAGCTTGTCATACAACCGATAAAAATACCATATGCAATTCCGTTGGTGATTATTTAAAAATATTTTTAAGAAAATCTATTTAACAAAACTAGAAAATAATTAAATAATTAAAATCTATTTAAAAATCCTATAAATAAATCAACTAAAAATTGATCTCATATGAAAAAAATCCTACAATAACATTAACACAATTATTAAGAATAGAAAATTTTTAAAATAAAATAAAAAAACAAATATAATGAAAAAAAAACACAAAGAAGGAAAAAAAAGAAGAAAAATGTTACCTTAATGTAGTTGCGAGTGAAGCTGAGATGAGAAAAAAAAATATTCATAAAGTATGTTAATTAAAGAAAAACCGAGAAAAGAAAAGAATAAAAGAGGAGAAGACATACCTCAGCATGGAGGAGAAGAGAAGGAGTTGAGGAGAGAAGAGAGAGAAGAGAAAGAAAGAAAGGGATGTTGATGTTTTTTACATAAGAAGAAGAAGAAGAAGAAGAAGAAGAAGAAGAGGCCCGTGACATGACCAAAAGATTGATGTCTTCTCCCAAGTGCATGAGTGTCGAAGTAATAAATAACCCGGCAAGACCGGGATCGAACAACAGGGAGGTTAACTATATAAATTATAAATAATAAATGAAAAGGAGCTGAAGAGAACTTTTGAGATATGATATTAATATAAGGACTAAATAAGGATAAAACAATTGTCAAGGTTAGAGGATCCACTAATGGTATTTCAAACAAGTATAGTATAAACTCTTTTTATTACTTGATTGGAAACCACACACAAAGGAGGTTCCAATCGGATTATAAATTGTTGACATGATTACATTAATTATTTTATTCGAGTAATGCCAATACTTGTAAATATTATCAGGTATTCATGGTGATAACTTATGTTAACAACAAATCAAGTTCCTTTCATAACACAGGTGTCGGTTATATCATACAGTTTGGCTATGAAAGTGCCAAGTATTTATTGTACCATAGGTTGTTCAACATAAATCTAAATTAACCATTTAACAATCAAGGTATTAAGAGTGAGTAAGATAATAAATACAAAACATGTTAATATCAAACATTAAAGTCTAAGTTGAGTTTATAATATACTTATTCTTACACTATTAGTGTAATCTTTTCACCTTGACATAATAAACTTAGCTGAACATTATGAATAATAGAAACATAGATAAACAAGATAATAACATAATTATTTAAGTATAGTAAAGGAAATGAAAAGTATAAACAAGAGATTAAGGAAAATATAACATGGAATAAAACTTGAACATTACAAAATACAAAGAAAGAGAGCAAGAGCAAGATCTTGATCTGAAAATCAAGATGCCTAAATGCATGGCAAATGCCTCTTTTTATAGGCCAAAATTCGAAACTATTGATTTGATGACTACTTGTTGAGTGGGTGGCCACATCTTGACTTGGTGACAATCCTTATCTTCTTGTCTGAACAAAATGTCATTGCTAACTTCAGAATTTGAACAGATAGTCTTCATGAACGTTCTGGGAAATTGTCTCCGCTTTCCAACAAAATAAAAATCGATGCATTTGGACTTCTAGAACTCGAGATATAGGCTGAACAGTGAACAATGTCTGGGCTGCAGGACAGATTCCGACTTCTCCGTTGTTGCTACCATTTGAACTCGAAAATGACACTTTTAAATCTTGAACTCATTATGAAAGTTTTAGACCTATGTCTTAGCTTTCCATACATATAAACCAGACCTAAATCCAAGTTCTATAGCTCCAGTAATGATCTTAACCAAATGGTGTTCCAGTTTGGACTGAACCAACATCTCTTTTCTAAGCTTAGCCCTCTCTTTGTCTTCTCAATTTCAGTAGTTAAACTCATCAATCAATCTTTTGATTTATGTGATAGGCCTGCATTTAAGATGAACATTTACCATAAATTAAAGGTATTTTATATTATTAGACATGTTATTATAAAACATGCTCTAGTTGAGGAGTTATTGATACTTCAAGTGCAAAATGATGATATAAAACTTGATAAAAATGCACTTTTAAGTACTAATTACACCCTTCAACCAGCTTATTACTAGTCCTTAGTAATCAAAGCGTTAAAATAGAAAAACAAAATTGTGTTCTAATGTTTAAGGTTAACTTCCTTGGGTTGGGATGATTATCTTTTTTTTCAAGTAATAATTTATAACACAATGTATTTTGAACCTATGTAGCGAGCTTTAGGCTAATGACTCCCAGACCAGTTGGTCTTAGGGCATTAGGTGTTGAGACACCCCTTCGAGCTTAATAACTCGAGTTGCAGATACTAAAATGTAGATAATGCAATGTTTGATTCCCTTAAGCTTTCTCCTCAACCTATGTAACAAGCATTGGGCCAATAGCTCCCAACTCGGTTGACTTTAGGGTATTAGGTGTTAAAACACCCCTTCGGGCTTAATTGCTTAGGTTAGGGAGGCTACGAAACCAAACTTATCTACGTTTTTATTTATTTATTTAATTACATTTATTATCATTTTTTTTGTTTTTTTTTTTTTGCAAATTATATATTATCCTTTTTCTTTAGTTGTTACCTTTAACAAAAGAACATAATTAATGTAATGATCCAATGTGCAACCCATAAACATGTGTTAAAATGTGTGTGTGAAAATGATGATTTATAAATACTTGTTAAATAAGTATGTGAGCAGAATCAAGTGATAATAATGCGAGAGTTCATAAATCTAAATATTTCATGAGAAGTATGTGATAGACCTTGTTATGAATATTGCAAATAACCATTGGAAAATGTTTACTAATATACGTCTCAAGAGTCAATAAAATTCTCCCTTACTCTGCCATCCTAGTAATAACAATTTTGTCAAATGGTTGTATTAAAAACAAAAGCAGTTAGTTAATTAGTTAGTTTTTTTTTTTTGTCAACTACTACCCTCCCCCAACCAAAACGAGACATTGTCCTCAATGTCCTAAGACAGAAAGATATAATATAGAAGACATCACCTGAAATAACGAACACTGACAAACCTGAAACACACTTAAACAAATATAAGAAACAACAAACACAAATTTTATGCTATTAATAAAACCAAAAGACACACGTTCTTACAAACTAAGGCTTAAATTGCAGTTGTGATTTTGGCTCACATCTTCCCTTGGTTTTACGTTTAAGAACGGTTTAAACGCCCTCTATGGGTTGAGGATAGACTTCCCATCTAGTTTTCTTAAAAACTGGCAAACAGGGTCTTTTATAGACAGATTCCCAAGACTATACGGAGCATGTTCTTTATGAAAATTGGTCATAAGTCATGAAATGCACAATGCACATTGCCACTAGGATATGTCCCAAAAGTCAATAGAAGATTATCTAAAGACTCTTTATGTTTTGAAATAAATCCTGACTTTTGACAATTTTCACAAGCTTTACAGAACACATGTGTGTCTTTGAACATGGTGGGCCAATAAAATACACATTGTAAGATTTTTGCAATCATCTTCTTCGATGAGAAATGACCCCCACATGCCTCAGAATGACAAAATTTAATGACACTACTTACCTCATTGTCCGAAATACATCGTCGAAATATTTGATCAGGACAATATTTGAATAAGGGTCATCCAAATAAAAGTTCTTTACTTTGTTCAAAAACTTTCCTTTGTCTTCGGTACTCTAGTGAGTTGGCAAAAATCATGAAGCAAGAAAATTGATATTTTTAGCAAACCAAGGCATTGAACTAAGAGAAAGTAAAGATTCATCAGGAAAGTAATCATTTATTGGTGTGATGTAGGATGTTGAATCTATTGTCAATCTTGAGGGTGCACTTGTCATTATAAGTGTTACAAACTTCTTCAAATTCTCTCAAATGCAAGTATGGATTTTCTAGATCTAAACCATGAAAAGAAGGTAAAAGTTAAATAATATCTGGCTTAAAATTAAAGTGAGATGCATCAGGAGGGAAAACTACACATGAGGGTGCACTTGTTCTTGTTGGATTCATGTGGTCTCTAAGTGTTCTAACTCGATTATTCTCATTATTTTCATTATGAAGCGACTGATTATCTTCTTCTGCCATGTTTTCTGAAAATGATGAGGATACTCTACAAAGTCTACCACTTAATGTACGTGACCAAACTCTCATTCATGTGTAGGAAGAGAATAAAATGGAAGAAAAGAAAAAAGAAACAAAACAAAACAAACAAAAGTTAGATAAAAGGAAAGAAAAGAAAAGACAATAAAATAAAATATATAATTTATACAAGAATTTATCTACCTGGCACCGGCGCTAAAAACTTGACACGACCAAAAGATTGATGTCTTCTCCCAAGTGCAGGAGTGTCGAAGTAATAAATAACCCGGCAAAACTAGGGTCGAACCACAGGGAGGTTAACTATATAAATTATAAATAATAAATGAAAAGGAGTTGAAGAGAACTTTTGAGATGTGATATTAATGTAAGGACTAAACAAGGATAAAACAATTGTCAAGGTTAGAGGATCCACTAACGGTATTTCAAACAAATATAATATAAACTCTTCTTATTACTTGACTGGAAACCACACACAAAGGAGGTTCCAATCGGATTATAAATTGTTAACATGATTACATTAATTATCTTATTCGAGTAATGTCAATACTTGTAAATATTATCAGGTATTCATGGTGATAACTTATGTTAACAACAAATCAAGTTCCTTTCATAGCACAGGTGTCGGCTTTCCAATAAAACAAGAATCGACGCATTTGGATTTCTAGAACTCGAGATATGGGCTGAACACTGAACAGTGTCTGGGCTGCAGGACAGATTCCGACTTCTCCGTTGTTTCTACCATTTGAACTCGAAAATGACACTTTTAAATCTAGGACTCTTCATGAAAGTTTTAGGCTTATGTCTTAGATTTCCATACATATAAACCAGAACTAAATCAAAGTTCTACAGCTCCAGTTATGATCCAATAACCGAATGGTGTTCTAGTTTGGACTGAACCAGCATCTCTTTTCTAATCTTAGCCCTCTCTTTGTCTTCTCAATTTTAGTAGTTAAACTCATCAATCAATCCTTTAATTTATGTGATAGGCCTACATTTAAAATGAACATTTACCATAAATTAAAGGTATCTTATATTATTAGACATGTTATTATAAAACATACTCTAGTTAAGGAGTTATTGATACTTCAAGTGTAAAATGATGATATAAAACGTACTAATCAACCCATCTGTTATGAAATGTGGGATTCTAGTCTTTTTATTAGGGAATTTAACCAACAGTTTTACTGATGAATAATTAAATATTAATATTTTTAATCATTCTGTCGGTGATTTCGTCTATAATATTTAATTTAAATTTTCAATTTAATCAAAAATTTTCAGAAACCCGCCAAATAATACTGACAACTTTTCAATTTGTCGGTGATTTTATTTGTAAAGAACAATAATTAACAGTGCAATTGAGAAGTAAATAGTTCCAAAGTTCTCTGAAAAATATCGACGGAATTCAATATGATGAACATTTCCAGGAAGAAGTGAATAGTTTACCAACGAGTTTACAAACAGATTTTACTGACGATATTAATACCATTGGTAATTATGTTGGTATGAATGACACGTCATCATAATGTTTTTCTTTTTTTTAATTCCTTTTTTTTCCACTGTAATTTGCTCGGTATATACCGAGGGAATATTTATGTTGGTAAAATTCACTGCAAGTTATTGACAAAAATATTTCGTCAGTATTTTCATTTATGTTTATCAATTTTCTAGTAGTTAATGACACGTGGATTAAGTAGGGCTATTTTTTGTAAATGAATTAAAACAACCCCTACCCTTCTCTTTAAGTATTGGTCGAGTGTTCCAGCAACTCTAAAAAGAAAGAAAGAGCTTAAAATTTTCTTACATTCTTTTTCTTCTTGCTTCTATTACTTAAACCTTGGTGAGAGATCGTGCTGGTAACATAAAAGGTAAAGCTTTGTAGAGAAATTTTCACCAAAAAGTAATAATATGGGAAGAACAATGGGGGGTTATGACTTAGAGAGAGTGTATTTGGAGAGAGAAGAAAAGAGAGTTGGTGCCTTGGAAACCATATCTTTGTCATTCACCGTCTAATCGGATTGTGTTTTAGATATATTGTGCATCTCATCACCCTCTATAGGGATTGTGTTTATTTGTTATTTTTTGAGAGATATGATAGGCACGATATTTCTAGCAAAACCCACCTGGTCAGTCACAGTCACTAGCTTGTTTCTCCTATCCACCGTTGGATTTGCCTGAAATTTTATAGGGAGGTTTTTCTATGTGTATTCTTTCTTATGATCGGTGGAGATTGTAAACAAACACCCTAACAAAAACTTGCTTTTCCTGAACAGTAACTCGCCATCTTTTAGGTCAGTTAAACTATTTGACAATATTGTATAATTTAACCATTGGGTTGAACTAAATTTTGGATATGTAGTGAACCATAGGATGTTCCATAACTTCACAGTTGGGATTGATCTAAATTTGAATGTACTTAGAGTTATAGCTATTTGAATATACTATTATCAAACTCACTAGTTCACTATTGCAACTTGCTGAGTCACTATTCCAACTCGGTTGTTGTTGCAACTCACTGGTTCATTGTTCCAACTTAGTGGATAATATAAAAATAAAAAAAACTAAAGAAAATTCATGTCTCCCATCTATGGAAGTTTCGGTCGAGTGTTGAAATAAGAGAGTTTGGATTGCTTAATTTAAATTGATGTAGAAATTATGTTTGATTGTGTTATATAACATGTTGTGAGATTTCATATGAAGAACATTGTATGAAATTTAAGAGTTTAAATGAAACTGAACACTTATTGGTTATATGTTGCTCCATGTTTTGTAGGTTGATAAGTATGTTAAATAAGTGCGTAAAGTGAGACGTTTAATGGCGAAAATTTTTAAAAGATGCAAAAGCTTACTTGGCCAAAATTATGAATGTGATAAAGGGAATGATTAGATTGAAAAGGGTAGCATGGACTATGTCAAACTTGGATTGAACTATTTTATAGAATTCATTAATGAAAAATTGAGTCATTTAGATGTTAAGAATCGTCAATGAAAAATTGAGTCATTCGAAAATTAAATGTTAGTGTAAAAAGATGTTAATGTAAATAAATTAAAATGATACATAAAAATAGTATATCCATGAACTTTTTATGAAAGTATTTGATTACGTGAATTAGTAAATATGGTGAATGTATTAGAATGGTTTAAATATTAATTTGGAATGTTCTATTGAAATGTAGGAGAAGTGTTCGGAGTGGGACCCGACTTCTCAGGAGCATGCATAGTAAGATTTCAAGGTAAGGGTCACCCTTTACTTCTTTAATTATGTATTTTGTACAACTATGTATCATGAGAGATTATTGTCTACATGCATAAGAAATAAGGTTATGTGAATATTGCCTTTTGGTATAAAAAAAATATGGTTATTTGAATATTACCTATGATAGGAAAAGTATTATTATTATATGAATGTTATCGATAACATAGGAAAAATATTATTATGTGAACATGCCTATGGGGTTAGGAAACTAATATGTATATATATGAGTTGTGATTAACTACAACAATAGAAATCTATATGTAAATCAAAATTGACACAACAATAGTTTATATATATTATTGATTACATTGACCATAATAATGGATTTAGAAGATAATAAATAAATTAATCATCTGTAAAATTAGAGATCGATAGGTTAATTGATACTTAGTTGACCATGTTGATGGGACTAAAGTGAAGGAAATAGGTACTTAGTCAACCATGTTGATAGGACTAAGGTTAAGGAATCAATATTCAGTTGGTTGTGTTAACACGACTATGGTTATAACACCTAACATATTTACCTTTAATTTAAATAATTTAATTGTGTTTGTCGTTTGTTTAAATGTTTGATGCCTTTAAGTGAGATAAAAAAGAAAAGAAAAGTAAGGATGAGAATAGACTGGTCAATCAATTGAAATTACTTGATTAGTCATCCTAGTATATGGATACTAATGATATCAGTGTAGCTGATATCGACATTGAATAGTCATCTAGGTGTGTGGATGTTAATAATATCAACGTGGCTGATATCGATATTGATTAGTCATCCAGATGTGTGGATGTTAATGATATCAATGTGGTTGGTATCAATATTGATTAGTCATCTAAGTGGGTGTGTACTAATGACATTAGCGAGGTTGCTACTCGCATTGATTGGTTGTCCATACGACTATGGAGACTAATGATATTAGTTCTATTGATATTGGCATTGATTAGTCATCTAGTTGTGTGGATGCTAATGATATCAATGTGGTTGATATTGACATTGATTAGCTATCCAAGTGTGTGGATGTTAAAGAGATTAGCATGGATGATATCGGTATGGATTAGTCATCCGGGTGTGTTGATGCTAATGATATTAACTTGGCTGATATCAATATTGATTAGTCATTCATGTGGGTGGATGCTAATGATATCAGTATGGCTGTTATCGATATTAATTAGTTGTCCATATGACTATCGAGACTAATGATATCATTTCTATTTGTATCGACATTGGTTTTTCATATATGCATGCGGAAGCTAAGGGTTTGGATACCAAGAAAATAATTATAAGTGGAATTTTTAAGTATCCAAGATAGGAAGCTAACTTTCAAGATAAACAACCAAAAAAGGGGATTGTTGATATTGGCTTTATGCATGTGATGATTGTATATTATATGAATAATCATTAGATATAAATGTGTGTTTGTGTAATTGATGAAATATAAAAATTATGGGGTGGGCTTGAAGTTGCCTAAGAGTATTGGAAAGTTGATGTGAAAATTTGGGATTAGTTTGGATTTGATTGTTAAAGATGTTTGTTATACTTTGTTATAGGAAGAAAATCTTGGGGAACCTTATATTTAGAGAAAACTCTGCAGAAATTTTATTATTATAGAAACAATAAATGAATAATGTATAAATTAATTTTATCAATGGATTATCGGTGTAAGGCCAATAGAACAAAAATGAATTTACCCCTAAATTCCATGTAGAAGACAATTTAAAAGATGAAAATTGTACAAAAGTACGGGGTAATACATTATGATGATATTATGTAATTGTTTTGAGACTACTTAACCATGGAATTGTTATGAAAATGTTGAGATCGTCCTCAGAATATGGATGGAAAATTTCTCTAATTTAAGGAGTGTTAATTGACTGATGATATGCATCATGCAGGAAATTAAAAAACAAGTTTTGGTTAGAGTTCCAATAGAAGGAGAACTCTACTGGAAATTTTTTAAGTTGGGCAATCCATTCTTAAATGAAAAAAAAAGAAAAAAAAAAGAAAAGGAGTAGAGGATTTTAACAAGATAAATGTTATGAGTACAATGTGTAAGGTAATTCATTGTGGAAGTTGTAAAATGAACCCAATGAATTAAAAGATGTATGGTGAAGTTGCATTGAAAATAGTTGTAGTTAGTTTTGGAAATTCAAGAGTGGTTAAGAGATGAGGATGATAGTCTAATGTGTAAAAGGATGAAAAGAGAATTCATCAAGGAATAATGAGAATGTATTAAATCAAAATTGATATAAGTCTTAATATGTTGTGGAAAGGTTAAAGAAATTAATTTTACATGTATTGTTGTTAAATGTTAACTATGATGACACAAAAATTAATAAAACTCTTATGATTGTATATGTGTTACAAGGCTTTTCCTTGAAGGCCTTACCCATTCCAATTGAAATGTTAGGCGGCTCGATAATGCCTTAAGAAGATGTAACCTTATTAATAAGAAATTATAAATTATGTATCATTGAGGAACTTATTGGAGGGTGAGTTTCAGGTGGTTAAAATAAAAACATTCCTTATTTTTCACAAACCATATTGTTAAAGAGGTGTAAACTCCCTTAAAAAGTTCAAGGAATTTTAAACGGTAAGTAAAAGGTATTTTAGACTTTTCATTTTTATTAGAACAATAAAAAGTCAACTTTGCCCTTAAAGCCAATAAGAAATCGACCATGGATTTTTGGTCTTTTCAAATACGTTTTATGGTAAATCTCATATACATAGAAGGTAATTTGATAGTTTTCTCCTGAAATATTAATTTTTTAACCAATAAAGGTGTTGTCGTGTGCTTACCACACGCCAGCGTTTGGGAAGCATCGTGTCCTTTGGGTAATAAGTGCATCGTCTTCCGGTTACCGAACAAGCCCTTTCGTCATGTCATTGAATGTGCCGCCACACTCTTTTCCACCTAATGTAGTACGTGTTGTCGGTAATTTGGCAGTTTGTCATCAGTTGATCTATTTTTTTCTCATTTTCTCTCTCCTCCCCAATAAATGCAGGTTTGTCCTTTTTTTTATTATTTCAAATCTATTTTGTCATACATATATTTTTCAATTTGGTACCTCTTTTTTTAATTTCTATTTTTTTCCCTAGCCTTTTTAACAAGGTTTTGGTTGTTTTCAATTTCATTCTTTAATCCAAGTTTGTTGTCTTTTTTTTTTCTAATTTGGTTCTCATACTTTGATTTTTTTTATATTTTTTTTTTATTTTAACCCTCTAATTAAAGAATTGTTCTTGCCCTGTAATTTATTTATTTTTTAAATTTTCAACCTTATTATTTAATTACTATTTTTTTATTTTAAATTCTTTTGTGTAATTAGTTTTTTTTTTCAATTTCATCATTCAATGTTTAATTTGTTGAGGATTGGATTACTCAGTTTTCTCATGTATGGTGCTTTAAGTGTAATGACCTATGTCATGAGTTTTAAATATTGTCTATGGCATAGCTTTTAAACCCGACTTGAAGGTCAACCTAAGCCAAGTTCTGGGTTACGGGTCAAATGGGCTGACCCAGGTGAGGTTGGTTGACTTGTGTCAACCCATTTCTTATAAACATATAAAAAAGACATTATTTTGAAAAAAAAATAGAAAAAAGAGGGCAAAGGATTTTGAATAGGTTTCTATGCCTTATTGGGTTGCAAGTCAGCCCCGTTATTAAATCGGATCATACCGGGTCAATCCTCCTATTTTTGTTGGAACTTGACTCATCCGAGGCTCAAATCACTTAGGTCACGAGTCAAACTATTGGATCGAGATTGCTATTTTTATTGTAGATTCTTTCGTTTTATTGATTTTTTTTCCCGATTACATCTTTTGGCATTTAATTTGTTGGGGAGTGGACTTCTCTGTTTTTTCATGTATGATACTTCAGTTCTAATAACCTGTGTCATAGGTTTTAAAAGTTATCTATTATATATTTTCAAACCAGGCCTGGGGATCAACCCGAAGCAAGTCATGAGTCAAGTTGGTTGACTTGGATTAACACGGATCAGGTGAGTTGACTCGGGTCAAACCCTTTTTTATTTTATAAATATATAAAAATGACATTGTTCCTCTTTGACATGACCATAAGATTGATGTCTTCTTTCAAGTGTAGGAGTGTCGAAGTAATAAATAACCCGGCAAGACCGGGGTTGAACCACAGGGAAGTTAACTATATAAATTATAAACAACAACAACAACAACAATAAGAAGTTAAAGAGGACTTTGAGATGTAAGATTTATGTGAGGATTAAACACTGATAAAAACAAATGTCAAGGTTAGAGGATCCACTAATGGTATTTCAAATAATTATAGTATAAACTATTTTTATTACTCAATTGGAAACCACACACAAAGGAGGTTCTAATCGGATGATTTGTCATTAATAGCTCATTATAAATTGTTAACATGATCATATTAATTATCTTATTTAAGTAACACCTAACTTTTAAATATTGTTAGGAATTCATGATGCTAACTTATGTTAACAACAAATCAAGTTTCTTTCACAACACAAGTGTAGGTTATACCATACGGTTGGGCTATGAAAGTGTCAAGCATTTGTTGTACCAATTGTTAGACAACACAAATCTAAATTAACCATTTAACAAGTAAGGTATTAAGAATTAATAAGATAAAAATGATAAGACATGTTAATAGCGAGTTGTTTAGGTTATAAGTATTGAAGTCCATATTGAATTTATATTATACTTATTCTTACACCATTACTGTAACCTTTTCATCTTGACATAATAAACTTAGCTAAACATAATGAAGAAGAGAAATATAAATAAACAAGATAAGAACATAAATAAGATACAAGTTAACTAAGTAAAGGAAAGAAAATGAAAAGTATAAACATGATATTAATTAAAGCAAAACTTAAGTATTACAAAAATATAAAGAGAGAGGGAGAGAGAGCAAGAGCAAGATCTTGATCTGAACAACCAAGCTCTTAAATGCATGGCAAATGCCTCCTTTTATAGGCCAAAATTTGAAACTATTGATTTGATGACTAATTGTTGAGTGGGTGGCCAACTCTTGACTTGGTGACAATCCTTATCTTCTTGTCTAAACAAAACATCATTGCTAACGTCAGAATTCGAACAGACTTGAATCATGAAAGTTCTAGGAAATTATCTCATCTTTCCAACAAAAAAAAACTGAGATCATTTGGACTTCTAGAACTCAAGATATGGGCTGAATACTGAACAGTGTCTGGGCTGCAGGACAGATTCAGACTTTTCCATTGTTGCTACAATTTGGACTTGAAAATGACCTTTTAAATCTTGGACTCCTTATAAAAGTTTTAGGCCTATGTCTTAGCTTTCCATCCATATAAAGCAGACCTAAATCCAAGATCTACAACTCTAGATATGACCTGATGACCGAACAGTGTTCCCGTTTGGACTAAACCAGCATCTCTTTTCTAAGTTTGGCCCTCTCTTTGTCCTTTCAATTTCAGTACTTAAACTCATCAATCAATCCTTTTATTTATGTAATAGACCTGCATTTAAGATGAACATTTACAATTAATTAAAAGTATCTTATGGTATCAGACTTGTTATTATAAAACATGTTTTAGTTAAGGAGTTATTGATACTTCAAGTGCAAAATGATGATATAAAACCTTGATAAAAATGCACTTTTAAGTACTAATCACTCTCTAAAAATGAAAAAAGTTCAATAAGTTTTGACTTGATCTTTCTAAGGCTAATTGGCTCGTCAGGCTATAACTCGAGTTATCAGATTGTTTTTTTTTTAAACGCACATGTGGCGCTAAAACATTTTATGATAAATTAGCATGGATCCGCAACATAGCATAGGCCCTGTCTAGTATGACCTATATAATGATGTGAAGTGGATATTGAGAGAACTATTAAGAATTGCATGTTTAGATGACAATGTTTTTTATTATAGTTGTTGAGGTTTTTTTTCTTTACTGGAATAAACTTTCTTGTTGTTTTTTTTTAGCAATGTTCATGGAAATTTTAATGACTTCATATTATTTTAAATATCAATCAAATGATTTTGTTCTACTAAAATACAACTTTTAAAGAACATATAAACATTCCAATAAATAAAAATAAAAGTATAAACACTTACATAAAAATAAACTAAAAGGTCTATTCATATTTAGCAAACATGACATCTTGTCATTTCGACCCAAAGACCATGCCATCATAAAATAGTTGGATCCATAGTTGTAAAACTCAACTTAGAAATGGACTAGGGTAAGGCTCGGGTTATGGATTTGGAGGTTCACCCTAGACCAACTAAAAAAAAAACTAAAAACAATGTTATTTTGAATAAAACAAATTCAGTGGGTTGCGGATCGAGTCTTTCCCGGGTTAACTAGATTTTTTAATAGGATCAATTCTTCTTCTATTTTTTATTCAACTCAGACCGTTCCAGGCCTTGGATCAACCAGATCAGCGCTAGTTTTATAACTGAAGATGGAACTCAATCAAAACACTTGATTAAAAGAAATTATAATATGATTTCATGTATTTGAATTGCAAAAATAAAAATAAATATATTCAAATAAAAAAAATAAGAAATTCATGAATCCATGCACACATGCTTCATTGTTTAGAAGTCTTCACACTATTTGTATGGCATTTGGATACATAGATTTCCCTTTCATTTTTCTCAAGATAATATATCTAGTTTCTTTTTTTCCAAGTACTCTATGACAAATTTTCAAATATTAAGAAGATCTTCCAATCCATTTATTGTTAGCTTCTTATATGACGTACGGCTTTTGTTTTTTCTTTTCTTTTCTTTTGTAAATTCTTGTTAGCCTTTTATATGATAGGTGAATTTTTTTTCTTTTCCCTTTATAAATTCTCATTATTGCTCTTATACTACAAATTTAATTGTAATGCCTAGAATCTTGATTATCCCTCAAGATCAGTGATGATGTCCTAAAAAATCAAAGTAATTTATATGTAAATTGAAAAGTGTCGAGGCCACTTATCAAAGGGTAATGGTCACCTTATTCTATGATATGATGCATCAAGAAGTGAAAGTACATGTAGAAGATATACTTGCCAAATCAAAGAAAGAAGAAGATCATGTACAAGTTTTGAGAAAGTTGTTTGAGAGATTACGAGAGTATCAATTAAGATTGAATCCCGTATAGTGTTTGTTTAGGGTAAAAACAGGAAAATTGTTGGGTTTTATGGTAAGCAGTCAAGGAATAGAAGTTGATCTAGACAAAGTAAAGGCAATCGAGGATATGTCAACGCTTAAGATAGAGATAGAAGTAAAAAGTTTTCTTGGGTGTTTGAATTACATAACTCGGTTCATATACCAGCTTACAATATACTAGCTTACTGTAACTTGCGAGCTCATATTTTGATTGCTTATAAAGAAAAATCCAAGGGTGTAGGATAGAGATTTCCAATAAGCTTTCAATAAGATCAAGAAGTATTTACATAACTCGCTTTTGATAGTACCCCTTGTGTCGAGATGACCTTTGATCTTGTATTTAACAGTGACAATAACAGTTATGAGTGCGTGTAAGGCTAGCATGATCAATCTATGAGGAAAGAACAAGCCATTTATTACTTGAGTAAAAATTTTAATGATTATAAATCCTAGTACATTGTGATAAAAAGGCTATGTTGTGCTTTGGTTTGAAGTGCAAAAAGGCTTAGGCAATATATTTTGTATTACACTACCTGGTTGATATCAAAATTGAATCTGCTTAAATATATCTGTGAAAAGCCTTACTTGTCAAGATGAATAGCAAGGTGGTAAGTGTTATTGGCAGAATACGATATCATCTGAAGGTCATAAAGGGTAACACAATTGCTGATCATTTAGCAAATAATGTTGTAGAAAACTAAGATCCATTAAATTTTGATCTTTCTAATGGGGATGTGTTATCAGTTAAGGATGATGGTTGAATGAATGAATGGTGGACCATGTACTTTGATGGAGTTGTAAACATTTTAGGGAATGGGGCCGGAGCAGTAATAATATCCCTAGAAAATAAGCAATGTCTTTTTTCACTGAAGTTGTCATTTGAGTGCACCAAAAACATAGTTGAATATGAAGCTTGCATCATCGGTCTAGAAGATGCTTTAGAGCTGAAAGTTGAGAAACTTGATGTATATGGAGATTCAATGCTAATTATCTGCCAGGTGAAAGAGAAATGCGTTATGCTATTGGCTGAGTCAATTTTTTTAATTTGAGAGTTAAATTGAAAAGAATAAAAACATGAACCAAAGGACAAGAATCAAAAGAATAAAGACCAAAATGAAAAGAAAAAAAAAACAATACAGCATAAACTTGAATTGAAAGGTGAGATTAAAGAAATAAAACTTTTATAAAAAGATCAAGGAAAAAAAATACAAAATCATAGGAATAAGGATAAAACCTAAAACATCAAAACATAATTAAAAAAAAAATTTGAACATGCAGAATCATTGAACTTGTTTTTTTACATAAAAAATTCCTATAAGTAAACCGAAAAACTTATGCACACATCTAACTAAATAAATCAATACTCATTGTGCGAAGATATGAAAAAAATATCATCAACAATAAATAAAAATGAAACTGTAAAAACTAAAAGAAAAATATAGATCAAGATATTTAATATCTCAACACGGGTAATTTACCCCGTTGTGCTTAATAAATTTGTTTATCAAAATAAATTTATCATTGAAACCGACACAGACATAAAATTTATTGAATAATAAAAAAAAAGAATATTATGCAAGACTGATATATTTAAAATTTTATAAAAAAATCTATATTTTTAAAAAATAATCTATAGAAAATTTTAAAGCACAAATGAATCATATCAACCTCTTTAAAAATTAAACACATTCAATATCATTAAAAATAATCGCAATCTAAAAAAGGCTAAATAAGCGGGAAAATCACAAAGAAGTGGTATTAAATAAATCATATACATAAAATTATTTAAAAAAAACATATAAAATAAGGAATTAATAAATAAAAAATGAATTTTTTTTATATAGAAATAGAAGAGGCCTGGTAAGCGAAGCCTAGTGCTTGGCCCATCAAGCAATGGCTAGCATGTAGGCCTTTATCTTAAAAAAAAAAAAAAGCTAATGGAGCAGACGACATGTCATATACCTCAATCATTTAAAAAAATGACACGTCGTCGGGAATCCCTAAAATTTGGCCACTATGGTGACTGAAAAAATAGGATCCTATATTTTTAGATAAATAAACTCATCTTCAATCCATTTTGATCTAAAATACCTATAAAACATCCTAGAAACCTTATTAAACCACTTTATGGCTTTCAAAAATACATAACCCAAAATCAACCTAAAACCTAAGATCTTCCTGAACTCAGATCTGATTCTTTAAACACTTTCAAGGTAAAAAAAAAAAAAAATATATATATATATATATATATATATATATATATATATATATAATCTGAAATATCCTCATCATAAGAAACCATTTGACACAAAAGTCAATCGTTTTGGTGGCCGAAATCATAACTAACAACAACTTTCTCTCTCTAAGCCAGAATCCAACTACTTTTTCTCTCTTCTCCATCCAAAAAAAGGACTGAAAATGAGAAAAACAAAATTTGGTATCAAAATTTAATTTTTTGAAAATTACATGGACATGTTACTTGAGCTCAAAAGGATGGGGGAAAAATTAACTTTTGAAATAAATTTCATATCCACTACTTATTATGCCCACCTTTTTCACTTTAGTCCCCTCCTTTTCAATTCAACCCCCCTCCTAAAAATATGCAATTTGGGTGCTAATTTGAGATCAAAATGGATAAATCATGCAAAATAAAATTTGAGGACCAAATTAAAAATTAAAAAAAAACACTGCTCAAATCCACAATGTTGTGTGAGGAGGTGAACAATAATAACAAAAGAATAAGTTTCTTTTAATTGGGTGGTGATTGAGCTATCTATGTGTTTTCATTTTTTTTCTCTATATAAAGTTATTTCATTTTCATTTAATTTTTGCTTTGTTATTAAATAAGATCATTGAGACCTTTTAGAACAGAGTGTATATTTTTATAATATTGACAAGTATTTATTTTTTTTATTAGTCATTATTGTTTTTTATTTGTTTTTTTTATTGTTGTTGGCTTTTTTATAATCATATTATTAAATTAATCAAGCTTATTTAACCTATTTGAATCAATGATTCGAGTTTCAAATTTTTCTTACTCTTTTAAAAGCACTATCATCATCTAAACATTTTGACTCAACTCGTGTATAGTATTTGATAATGTAGTGTAGGTTATTTTTAAAAATAGTTTTTAATTAAAAATATATCAAAATAATTTTTTATATATTTTTTATTTTTTGTAACAGCACATCAAAATCATTAAAAAAACACTTTAAAAACATTAATTTAATAATATTTATTAAAAAAATATTTTAAAAAACAGGTTTAATATAAAACAAACACTCACTAATAATGGTTTAAAAAACTGATCTCAGAATGTCTTTATTGCTAAAATAAATAAAAATATATACCAAATGACTAAATAATTGGTGCGATCAGATTTTAGTCGTGGATGATCATTGAAGTTATCCTGCTACTGTCGGAGCTTCTTCAGTGACAAAGCTAGATTTGGGCAAGGGAAAAAATTGATTAAAACAATCGTTAAAGGATAATATTGCTGACAAGAATATAGATTAGGGACGTTTTTGTAGTTAACCTATTCTAGAGGACGATAACAACAGAATTTTAAAGGCTGCAAGACCCGCCAAAGCATGAGTGCCATGGTTCATGGCAGTCCACACCTCTCAATTATGGCTGTTAACAAGGCTTTTCTTCTCTTACCACGCAATACCTTTATACAAGAAAATCCCACCTATACCCACCAACACTTTCTCCACACTCGCTCAAAACCAAACCCAACCACCCGCCAAGATCAGAACTTTTTCTCATATTTACCAAGAATGCTCGAAACAGAACTCTCTGAATCCTGGCAAACAAGCACATGCTCGAATGATTTTTTGTGGGTTTGAACCTACAACCTTTGTGTCCAATTGTTTGATGCAAATGTACATAAAATGTTTGTATTTGGACTATGCGTGCAAGGTGTTTGATAAGATGTATCTGAGGGATGTGGTTTCTTATAACTCCATTATTTCTGGATATGCTAGTTGTGGGGAAATGGATATTGCGAGAAAGTTTTTTTATGAGATGCCGGAGAGAGACGTAGTGTCGTGGAATTCAGTGATTTCCGGGTTTTTGCAGAATGGTGAGTGTCGGAAGTCGATTGATGTTTTTTTGGAGATGGGGAGGTGCGGTGTGGGTTTTGACCGAGCGAGTCTTGCTGTTGTTTTGAAAGCTTGTGGGGCTTTGGAAGAGTGTGATATGGGAGTTCAGGTTCATGGACTTGTGGTGAAGTTTGGATTTGATTGTGATGTGGTCACTGGGAGTGCTTTGCTTGGTATGTATGCAAAGTGTAAGAGATTAGATGATTCACTTTCAGTTTTTAGTGAACTTCCTGAGAAGAATTGGGTTTCTTGGAGTGCAATGATTGCTGGTTGTGTTCAAAATGATCGGAATGTTGAGGGTTTAGAGTTGTTCAAGGAGATGCAAGGGGTGGGAGTTGGGGTTAGTCAATCTATCTATGCTAGTCTTTTCAGATCCTGTGCAGCATTGTCAGCATTAAGATTGGGTAAAGAGTTGCATAGCCATGCTTTAAAGAGTGCTTTTGGATCTGACATCATTGTAGGAACTGCCACTTTGGATATGTATGCAAAATGTGGCAGGATGGCAGATGCTCAAAAGGTACTTAGCTCAATGCCAAAATGTAGTTTGCAATCGTATAATGCCATTATCGTTGGGTATGCCAGAAGTGATCGAGGCTTTCAAGCTTTGAAGTCATTTCAGCTTCTGTTGAAGACTGGCCTTGGTTTTGATGAAATAACTCTATCCGGAGCATTAAATGCTTGTGCATCCATCAGAGGAGATTTGGAGGGGCGTCAAGTTCATGGATTAGCGGTTAAGAGTATTTCTATGTCAAATATTTGTGTTGCGAATGCCATCCTTGACATGTATGGTAAATGCAAGGCTCTTGCTGAAGCTTCTGATCTGTTTGATATGATGGAAAGGAGAGACGCTGTCTCTTGGAATGCAATTATCGCAGCATGTGAGCAGAATGGAAACGAAGAGGAAACACTTGCCCATTTTGCATCAATGATTCACTCAAGAATGGAACCTGATGACTTCACTTATGGCAGTGTCTTGAAAGCTTGTGCTGGTCGACAAGCTTTAAACACCGGCATGGAGATCCATACTAGAATTATAAAATCTGGAATGGGTTTTGACTCATTTGTGGGAGCTGCCCTTGTTGATATGTACTGCAAGTGTGGAATGATAGAAAAAGCGGATAAAATCCATGACAGAACAGAACAAAAGACAATGGTTTCTTGGAATGCTATTATTTCTGGATTCTCTCTGCTACAACAAAGTGAGGATGCTCACAAATTTTTTTCAAGAATGTTGGAAATGGGTGTAAACCCAGACAACTTCACTTATGCAGCAGTTCTTGATACTTGTGCAAATTTAGCTACTGTTGGTCTTGGGAAGCAAATACATGCTCAAATTATCAAGCAGGAACTGCAATCAGATGTGTACATATGCAGCACTCTTGTTGATATGTACTCAAAGTGTGGAAACATGCAAGATTCTCAGCTGATGTTTGAGAAAGCACCTAACAGGGATTTTGTAACGTGGAACGCCATGCTTTGTGGTTATGCTCATCATGGTCTTGGAGAAGAGGCATTAAAACTTTTTGAGCGTATGCAACTTGTGAATGTAAAGCCAAATCATGCAACTTTTGTTTCTGTCCTCAGAGCGTGCGCACACATGGGGCTTGTTGATAAAGGCTTGCATTACTTTGATGTCATGCTGAGTGAGTACGGTTTAGATCCTCAATCTGAGCACTATTCATGTATGGTTGACATACTAGGGAGATCAGGGCGCATTGATGAGGCATTGAATCTTGTTCAAAAGATGCCTTTCGAAGCTGATGCTGTTATCTGGAGAAATCTGCTTAGTGTTTGCAAGATCCATGGGAATGTAGAGGTTGCAGAAAAAGCAACTAGGGCTCTTTTGCAATTGGATCCGCAAGACTCTTCTGCTTGCGTTCTTCTATCAAACATTTATGCTGATGCAGGAATGTGGGGTAATGTTTCGGAGATGAGAAAGATGATGAGGCATAATAAGCTGAAAAAGGAACCAGGTTGTAGCTGGATTGAATTGAAAGATGAAGTGCATGCATTTCTTGTTGGAGACAAAGGCCATCCAAGAGACGAAGAGATATATGAGAAACTTGGAGTGCTAATCGGAGAGATGCAGTCAGTTGGATATATACCTGATTGTGATGTTTTGCTTGATGAGGAAGTAGAAGAACCTGCGCAGCTAGAAGAGCTAAGAACCTGCGCATACAATAGTTTAACATGTTGATGGCTGGATCTTAGAATTAAGGGTTTGAGAAGTCCTGAGGATAGTAAGATTGTAGGTTACGCATTATTAACATTCTTGTTTGGTACAATATAGAGCCTACGCCAAACCTCAGATTACTATCCAGGCACATTCCTTTTTCCAATTGAGCTTCTCACCCAGGCGGGTACATGTCGCTTACTCTTGGGAAATCCTGGAAAGTGGAAACTGCGGCAGTTGAGTTATCAAAAAAAAAAAAAAACGTGGATCAGAAATGATGTTGGAAAACTGGCCATCAAATAGCTCCAGAATCCGGATAAAATTTGTCTCGAGTTTTTGTTGTCAATTTACAGCAATGTAAGACATCCATAAGGAGCATTTTCAAGTTGTAAAACCGTATCAAATCACTTCCCAGATTCAGAAAGGAAGACCTTCAAGATTGTACGCTGCATTCTTGTCCTCTCGATGGTGTATCATTTTGGTTATCCACAAATCTGGGAACAAAGATCTTGACATTATACCTTAGCAATTCTTTTAAATCGTTTCACTGGTTGCCAAGCGATAGGATCATGTGAAAGTACTACATGCTCTGCTTGGTCATGGACCACGGTAGACGCTGCACCTTCGCTCTCTAATAAAGTGAAAATGGACTCTCCTTCACTTTCTTGTTCGGTTGGGCTATCCAAGCCCGCCTTTTTGCCAGATTTATGATAGGCCGTCCCATCTCCAATGCCCGTTGATCAGAACTGCATCTATTGCTCAGTCGAGTGATCGGAATCTAACCAAGTGACCACTGTTCTTTTCCAGAATTGCTTGATTTCTTCTCTAATAGAACTTATCCTTTCCTCTTTTTTTCTGATTTTGGCGTGCCCTTTAGTTAAAAACAAAATATAGAGCAAGACTGGCCCTTAGTCCCAGTAAATTTCTTCCTGTAGCGCACATGATTCTATTCAAAAGAAGTAAAAAAATCCAACCTTGCATGAGATTGAACCCAGCAGAGCTATTTATCATTTCCAAATATTTTCCTCCTGATTTGTGTGTTTG
The DNA here is from genome assembly GCF_000002775.5 of Populus trichocarpa. Lineage (NCBI taxonomy): Eukaryota > Viridiplantae > Streptophyta > Magnoliopsida > Malpighiales > Salicaceae > Populus > Populus trichocarpa. Next base: position 10,200,502 of record NC_037288.2, read on the forward strand.
TTACAGAAAATCAAGTTGCCAAAATAAAATCTTCTATGTCATTCTTGATCTGTCTTAAAAGCTTGTGCCTAATGCTGCTCTGCTGGGCTTCTAGCACAAGAAGAAGTAACATTGCTCTCACCAAAACGGAAGCTTCTGTGGCTGACATATGTATACTATTGCCGAAATCAGCGAAATGAACATCGCCATGAAAACATGCTTAAAGCTAAGCAGTCCTGCATCTATTCTTCTCACAGTCTCAAGCTCAGATATAGAATCTGCGGATGCCACTTCAGTTTCACTAACGGGTCCACTTCTCTGGGCCTTGTCCAACTGTAAACAGAAAGGATATAAAGAAAGGTATTTAGAACCCAACATTAATCCATGACACAAGTTCTAGTAATTGCAGTGCTTGAATGGGAGTCAGATGTGTATAAAATTAGGCTCGAAGGCTAAAGAGTTTGCAATGTTTCTAAACTAAATGTTCAAAGTAGGGACTTGAGTGATGTTCTTAATTGCCTGAACAGGACTTCACATAACAAAGTAAAAAATGTTCAGACCAAGGACTTGAATGTTGTACAAAGACAACACGCCCAAAAGGCAGAACTTATTCCTTAATCAAAAAAGAAAAAAAAATGGTAATTTAGTCGGTATTTAAAACTCTTGAAAGAAACAGAAGAGTTTAGATAGAGGTAAAGAAAGATTAGGTTTTCTCCAGTTCCAATGATTAATGTGAAAGCCAACTTATTCAGAATGTAACTGCTAATACCCACCTCAGATATAGTAGCTGAGAATTTGACTAAATTTTCACCACTTCCTTTGTAATGATACTTGATATTACCAAAGGCATCTTTACCTGTCTGCTGTAACTTCACCACCAGAGTTTGGTTCTGTAGTGCTAGTGATGCTATCTGCATGTACCACAAAACGCATCAGAAAACCTTAGCAGAAATTTCTCATTAGTATCATTCCTCCATCACCCACCCCATCATATCAGAATTCAAACCAAGTCTATTGATAACCATAATATTTATAAATATAATATTATATTTAAAAAATACAAGATGATACACACGAAGAAAACTTAGAAGACTGTCCAAGTTGGTGGTAAATGACCAAAAAAACAAGTGGGAAAATTGGAGCACTAGAATGTATAAGATTGGTAAAACTAGCAACTCGATTTTGATTGACAAAAATGCTCAATTGGTGAAAATATTAATATTTGGGGTAAAGAAATACAAATTTAGATGAGTAAAGACTAAAAAGGATTCTGGAAGGCTTAATTAATTTTATTGAGGACTTAATTGCAAGAAAAATCATTTTTTGGAGTCAATTCGGGTATTAATTAGAAGAAATTAAAATTTGGGGACCGGAATTAAATTTTGAAAAGTTTAATTGGTTGAATCAAGAGCTTAATTGTAAAAAAATTTAGTTTGGTAGCCAATTAAGGGTTTGAGTAAAGAAATTCAAAGCTAATGACCAAATCGTAAATGGCGCGAGATGAAAATGGTCAATTAAGGGTCCAAATGCATAAATAAAAAACCATGGACCAAGATGAAAGTGGTGCTAAACTTCGGGATTGATATTTGAGTCCGATGAGTGTTAAATTGCATACAATTAAAAGTTTTGTGTCAATTAAGGGTGCATATGTTACAATTAAAAGAACATGAAATAAAATCAAATATGTCAGATCCCAAATTAAAAACCTTGATTTCTAGGGATTTAACCTAGACAACGTGTCATTCAGCCTTCATTCATCTTTTTCCTTGACAATTCGCAATGATCAGGTTGGCACCTTTCAAGAGCTCGTTGTGAAGTTTTAGACTGTAAAATGGCATGCAGTTCTTTTTATAAATGGATGAGGAACATCCCCTCTACAACCTTATTTTCATGAAATTGAACGTTTACATCTCAATTTTTCCATAGAAGCCCAATATCTTATCCTTGATCAGTCATCACTCAATTTTTAGATTATGAGCTGATCGAGTTGGCACCTTCAAGCGAGTGAATGTGGAGTTACAAACCTTCAAATTGAACAAGGTTGGATCCTAACAAAATACGTGCACCCTCTCTACTAACTTCAGGTGGTCTTCAATGATGATGACATTAGAATTGCTCTGACGAAGTCATGAAAGTGGTCAATCCAATTAGCCTTGACTGAGATATCCATTTACACAAAACCACCAAACTTTTTCATGTGTTCGCACTTAAAAATTCCTAAAGAGTTTTTATCAAAGGCTTCTTACACTTCTCTCAAGATGAAAGGGCTGAAACACTTCACCTTGGCCTCAAAGTTTGATCAAAACCACCTAAATCCAAAACCATTTATCCTGTGATAAAACTAGCCTAGATTTGGTTTGTTATAACCCTAACAAATTCATCTAAAAGCTCTGAATCATCCTATAGAAGGAGAGGTAATATGACAAGAAAAAAACACGAAAAGAAAGAAATTTGGCTAAGGTCTAAGGAATTCAATACTGAGTTCAAGAACTAACTAAAGGTTCAAAGGTTTGTCCCTAGTGACTTTAGAGATAAGAAGAAAGAAAAGCAGCAGAAGTCTATTTTTATTGAAGATTTCAAACTCGGAAGCTATGCTTTTACAAATTTGAAAGTGAAGTCCATTAGACATGCTAGATTCAAAACCTTCTGTTTAATGTATAATGCAATGTTTTTTTATTTGGTATGCATATGACCAAGTTTCTCAAAACAAATATAAAGAAAAATCATATTTAAAAAGAAATAAAAATATATTATGAGTTATTTTTTTATATATAAGAATATCTTTGCATTTATTTTTTGATAAAATAATCAGTTTATTAAATTCATGAGAACCTAGCTAATATTTCAATAACTCCCTTTTTTTTTTAATTCACAAGAATGAATGGTCAATATTCTGGTATAAATGTTAGACCTACAGGTAGGCTAGTATTTAAATACTAGAAGTTGGTTAGAGAATTCTCAAATTATTCTGAATATTCACTACAGTACATGAGTTGTGGAAAACTCTTTCGCCTTCCATGATAGTTGAACTCTATCAGGGCACCTACAAGAACCCTTCCCATAAGAATTTATCTGGACGTACAAGCCTATAATAAATTCGAAATGCCAGAGTTATTTACAAGAGTAAATAAAAATTTTAGCCATAGACTGATTAGCGGTTAGGAACTCATCAAAACCTTTAAATCACATGAAAACAACACAATGCAGCTTACCTCAGTTAAGGTGCGTTAAGGGTGCTAATACCTTTCCTGGTCAGAATCAGTTCCTTACACTAGAATTTCTGATAAGACCAATATACTCAGGTCTCCTAATGACCCTGAACCAAACAACTAGAAGGCGACTCCTTGAAACCTCACGTCGTTCGTCCACGTGCAACACAACTCCTGTTTTGAAAATCAACTTCTTCTATATTCTCTTTTTTTTTTGTTCGACTTATTCTTCAATTTTGCTTTTGTTAATGCATGGCCTACCTGCTCTTTAAAGCATACGATAACATATTCTCATCTAACTTTGTCGAAATGTGTGTTCGGTCGCATGCCTTTCTCAATTGCTTTGATACATATGTCATAAAATATGCGGAGCATCTCTCTAGTCAAAAATGCCTTATCTTGCGATTGAGAATCTTCCATGTTCTCGGTTAAAATGGTTTTTCTAACATGCAATTAATAAGTTAATTTCCTAAAAGCAATATAATTAAACTGTTAACATACAAACGATATGTGATGATATATGGGAAAATGATGTTAACATTAATGTGTGCTGTTTTTGTTACATATTCATTTGCCAAAGACAGAAAAGAAATGTGGAATGGTGAAAAAGTGTTGTAGAAATAATAATTGAAAAATTAGGCTGTTTACGACGATTCATGATCATTTGGAAAAGAGTTTTAAGAAACGTTGAAGTTAGCCATGGAGTAGATTGTTTCAACATTAATCACAGTATGGTGGAGGAAACTGGTGGGATAAGATGAGCATCATGGCATGAACGAAGTTGTGAGATTGTAGAATTGCAGTTTGTTCCATGCAATAATGATCGGTAAAGTATTATCTTTTGTATGCTGATAGGAATCCTTTTAAAAACATTCAAAATGTCAACCTAAAGTTCCACAGAATGCCTACATCTTTTTGAGGAAGAACTTTCTATAATATAACACGAGTACACATGTATGAATAAATTGATCCGGACTATACAATAGAATGCTTAAGCTTATGTTCTTACACCTTGAAAAAATATTAATAGTCAAAAAATTATTATTTGAAATACTAATCCTTACTAACCTAAAAACACCATCGATCCACATTTGTTAGAGAATAATATAAATCATATCCTGGAACCTCACCTAACAGCTTAAGCTATTGGGTTGAGATGGTTCTTTGACATGGTATCAGAGCCTTAATGACCAAGTGGTCTCGAGTTCGAATCTCACAATCCTCATTTATTTGATAAAAATTAAGCACAAGGTAATGTGGGCCTGTGCAAGTTTCAAGCCCAAAGGGCTTTCACTTGAGAGGGTGTGTTAGAGAATAATATAAATCATATCCTGGAACCTCACCTAAGCAAAATATATTATTTATCTACCATAAATTTGATGTATTTTGTACATTTGAAAATAAATTATGTTTAACAGTTAAAAAATTAAGAGAAAACTAAAACTAATAAAAAAATTATATTATCAATATAACAAAATTATAACTTGTAGAATTTGACTTAATACAAGACATTGGAAGCTATTCGATCCTTGCACGGAAACGGAAAGTAGTTTCCTTGTGAATGAGAATAAGAAACCTCATGCTATCCATGGAATATTTAAATGCTGGAGATTATTAGATAAGCATCCACGTTAGACTCCATCGGTGCATCTTGTTTTTCATGTTAATCCAGCACCCCTCAAGTGAAGAAAAACTTGGCACTCTATCAACATTTTGATCTTTAGGTAGAGTTTTTTTTTTTAATTATTATTATTAACTTTTATATATAAAAACAAGATTTGTTCTTAATGGGATTTTAAACGGCCATCTCTATTTAATTTTTGTATGAAAAAATTTCTCAAAATTGCTTGCCATGCAAATCAATGTCTCAATGAATGAAAGCTTAAGTGCAAAATGTTGTAAATTGTGACATGTGTAAACCTTATAATTTCCTTTTCCTAACTTCTTTAAATAATTTTAGAGTGAATATGTGTCGAAGAACCATTTCAGCTCAAGAACTTAAATTTTCTCTAACATACTTTTTCAAGTAAAAGTTTTTTGATATTAAAACTTGTATAAATTTAAGTTATTTTATACTTAATTTTTATTAAATAAATAAAAATAATAAAATTTAAATTCATAATTACTTGATCATTAAAATTTTATATCATATAAAATAAACTATCTCAATCCAAGTAACAATTTGCAAGAGATATACAATAAACCTTGCAAGTTATGGGATGGGATCAATACTAAAAGTCAAGCATGGCCACTCATAGCCCATCTGCTTCTTCTTATGTCAGAATTTCTTGCACCAAAATTCCCTCTCTTTAACGTGTCCCCGCGTCGAAGTGAAAATGGTTATTTGATGGTGAAACCAGGGGGACCATTACTTGCATTATCATGACTTTTCTTGGGCTATTGGGCTCATGGACCCACACCCTTCACCATCACAACCCACAATTTCTCTCATGACGCAGACACAAGAACATGTGAAAATGTAATGAAGATTCAATTCATGACTCCTGAGCTCATTCCCTTTGCCAGAACAGCCTCAAAATTGTAATTTAGCTTTTGTTTTATATATATATATTAACATCGATATTTGAGCTAACTTGTATATATCTTAACTAATTATACAGGATTTAAAGTTAATAATTATATAAGTTTTCAGTAGTCCTGGAATTTACAAAACTCGAACCAGTAACTTCTAACAAATAAATTCAAAATCTAATTAGATACATTAATTTTAGCTTTTGTTTTATAATAAACTAATCTTAGATCTGTCTCATTAATAAGTAAACTGCTAATGTGTGAAGCTAATGCTTCATATTTAAAGAGAACATGCCAGTAAATTGCTTGGTCTGGATTCATAGTGGATCACAATCACGAATTTCCTCCTAGTTGGCGCAACCATAGCCTCATGTTTATTATAGAGTAATAATGAGTAATCATGATTAGTAAGCCTTCCATGTTTTTAATGTAGTCTTATTCATGGTGATTAAGGCCTGCCCATGATAAAGAAGACAGGATTAACTAATGGGTTGGGGGAAAATTAGTCTCCTAATTGATTATTATAAATAGACATAATCGCCAACTTGGGTACTACTTTATTATAATAATTTTTAGCTCCCTTGTTAGAACTGTCGCTTCAATGATGACAAAACTACGCGAAAAACGTGGCTTCCTTGGATCCATCTCCATTATTACATTTATGAATAGATGTACTTTATATAAGTTTTTTTTTTGCTTAAACTTGTATCTAAAAGGTTAAAATTAAGGTTATAATTTATGGTTTTTTTTTTTAAATATAATAACATTTATTTTTTAATATATTTTTTACTTGAGAATATATTAAAATAATATTTTTTATTTTTAAAAAATTATTTTTGAAATCAGCACATCAAAATAATCTAAAAACACTAAAAAAATATTAATTTCAAGTAAAGAAAAAAATAAATAAAAATTCAATTTTTTTCAAAAATATTTTAAAACGAAAAAACAAACAATACTTAATACATTTAGACTTGTGGGTCTGGATTGCTTTCATATCCAATATTCTTTCGTTAAGTTACATATTGAACCCAAGTATTTGTAGGGTCTGGTGAAATGCCAGACTTAACATCTCTTGGTTCAGCTATGCACTAAGCCCAAATACATATGAGTTTAGTAAGATGTGAGACTCAATATCTTTGAATTTAGTTATGCGCTAAACCCAATTATATATGATTTTAACAAGTTGTCAGACTCAATATCTTTGAGTAACGAGTTGTCAAATCCAATATCATTAAGTTCAGCTATGTATTGAGTTTAAATACACGTAAGTTTGTAAGATGGTATTGTAAAACCTAATATTCTCGAGTTTAATTATACATTAAGCTTAGATATACATAGATTTAACGAGATGAGAAACCTAATATATTTTAGGTCAGTTACGCGTGCAGCCTAAATATTTATGGCAATAGCGAGCTGTAGACCCAGTATAATTGATTCAGCTATAACTATTGAAGGATCAGACGTCCGGAAATAAGATAACGTGGATGCCAATCAGCAAGCAAATCTCCCATCTATTAGCTTATGTTCACCTCTTTAAAGGAGATGATGCTCTATGCCTCTTTATGTCATTTCATTGCCAATTTGGATTTTTCTAAGTTCTTGGTCTCGGGATGCTACCCTTCTGCTTCCTTTACATAATTTGTTTTCTGATAGGTTATTTTTGAAGATTTTGGTCAGAAATAGATAATACCCCCTTAATAATGATTTGGATTAAAAAAGTTTCTTGTTTTTTTAACCACCAAATTGGAAAATAATCCAAGTTTGTTTTTATTATTTAATTTTAATTGGACTTACACATAAATTTAAATATCATACAAAATCTACCTCTATCAATATAAATCCAAACATAATGAGCAACTAAATTATTCATCAAGAACAAAATCACATAAAATTGCTCATAATTGGCTGCTAGATCCTTCTTTCTTTCAAAGAGTGGATTTCTAAAATCTATTTTCAGTAGAAATAGTCAAACACTTAAGGTTTGAGATTTTATAGATTTCAACATTCATTATATATATATATATATATATATATATATATATATATATATATATTGTTTTGAATTTTATTTTAAATAACCTAGATTAATACCAGATTAATCCTCTAATTCATAACGGAAACCTTGGGGTTGGGTCAATCCACGACATAAGCTTTGAACAAGGTGGACTCTGATCGGTTCTTATAACTATTATATTCTTTATATATAGCCATCGTCATTTTTCTCGTTTTGAGTAAATGGGTGTATTTCTTCATTACCACAGACAAGACCGTGCATACATACGACAAGCTCTCTTTCTTCTGATTGATTATTTCGTTCCTTTATAAATCAAAGACGAGACATCAAGCATGACATCTATCTCTTTGTAAAAACTCAACAGCCCTTTTATCTTCTTACATTTGGCTCCTTTGTTTCCGTCAAATTCTTGATTTTTAAATCCCTCAATCTTGATTTCTTTCTCTTCTGGGTCTTCAAGAGTTGTTGCTTTGCCTCTGTAAATTGATTGGTTTGGTATTTATATATGGTCACTTCTGGGATTTTTGTTTTAATAACTAAGATCCTAGCTTTTGATGACTGTGAATATTTAGTTGTTTTTATAGCTTAAAAATTCGAGGTTTTGTTATCTGGGTTGTTTTGTAATTGGTTTAGTATCGTTTCCGAGGGATACAAAATATTTCTGAAAGGTTTTTAAAGCTGGGCTTTGCAAATTGTACTGTTGAGGGCTATTGGGTTTTATAGTTGATCCTGATAAGCTCATTTGAAATCCGAAGCACTGAGTTCCTATTTGGATTTCTACAAAAGTACACAGGTCAGGATTCTTTCACTTTGCTAATTACTTGAATCTAATATTCAAGCTTCATTTATTGTGCAGTTTTGAAGGCGATTTTTTTCTCTCCTTTTTAATGTCACAGATATCCTTGTAGCAGACAGTAGGAGGGTAATCTGCTTTGTAGATTTTGTGTAAAGTTTGAAAATTGTGATTGGAGAAACCAGTTAAAGATAATAGAAAGATGACAACTGGAAATATTGCTTCGAAGAAGGAGAGGAAATCAAGGAGGAACAAGCCAGTAGATGAGAATGCTCCCTTATTGCCTAAAAGGCAAGAGGATGTTGGTTTTGATGAGTTTAATGGAGCTTCCTTTACTGGGGCTGTGTTCAATTTATCAACTACAATAGTTGGTGCAGGAATCATGGCTTTGCCTGCCACCATGAAAGTGTTAGGCCTTGTTCTTGGGGTTTCCTTGATCATCTTCATGGCTTTCTTGGCAGAGGCTTCAATTGAGATGTTGCTAAGGTTTAGCAGGGCAGGGAAGTGTGCTTCTTATGGGGGACTTATGGGGGATGCCTTTGGAAAGACTGGAAGGATTATGTTGCAAGTTGCTGTTTTAATCAATAACGTTGGTGTACTCATTGTGTACATGATTATTATTGGTACGATCTCTTTCCATTATCTGTCATGTGTCATGTGTATGTTAATTTATTGCTATATTTCTGTGCTTTTATTACCTGCCTATATGTTCTTGTGAAGTTATATATAGTTAGTGGATTTTTTATATTATAATTTTTATGTTTTTGTGGTTCTCATTTCTACTCCAGTTGGATCATGCTTAATGGTAGTTGAAAGACCTGAAATTTGTTCTGTGTTTGCTTAACTGAAGGTGATGTGCTGTCTGGAACATCTTCAAGTGGATCCCACCATGCAGGTGTTCTTGAAGGTTGGTTCGGAGAACACTGGTGGAATGCGCGAACCTTTGTTCTTCTTGTCACAACACTTTTTGTATTTTCTCCACTGGCTTGCTTTAAGCGAATTGGTAAGTTGTCTTGACTTGGTCAGAAAGAGTTAATATTTAGCTGCTTTCTCATTTTTTCATGTGCATCCCCATCGAGTCAAAAGGAAAAAAGAAAGGAGATTTAGCAATTGTTGATACCGAACTGTGTTATATTTACAGTATTTTTGGCACCTTGCACAGATTCTGGTGATTTGGAGTGCTGGCCTGATGGCTACTTTACTAGTAGGACTTTTTTTTTCCTCTTCTTAGCAAAAGAGCAATTTTTTGCAGGAAACTTTCCATGTATCAAGAGCTTCAGGAAGACCATTAGTTGTAAAATAGATGAAAACTTGCTTTTGCTCTTTTTCAAAGTTCTTTTTTTGCTAAAAGGGTTAATATTGATACTTTCCATTCTAGCTATTTTTTCTTACTTGTGAACTATGCTTGATATGAATGCTTTTAACATCCATATAGCATATGTTATTTATTCACTTGTTCTGCTATTTCGCTCTCTTTGCTATGTGAACTCCTAAAATCATATCTTTTCCAGCCCAATTTAATCCTATACTAGCTTTTAGCTGCTTGTGATAATTACATCGTTATTTACCATTTTATGTTTGGTTCTTCAATAGGGAGAATGATTATGCCATGTATCTTTGCAGATTCTTTAAGTTATACATCTGCCTTATCAGTCGCGCTAGCAGTTGTATTTCTTATCATCACTGTGGGGATCACAATTGTCAAGTTGATAAATGGAAGTATAGCAATGCCCAGATTGATGCCCGATGTAACAGACATGACATCCTTCTGGAAACTCTTCACTACAGTCCCTGTTCTTGTCACTGCATATATCTGCCATTACAATGGTATGCTATACTAATTTACCTGTGAGCTGGATTTTAACCCTGTTCTTGTTAAAATTGATGATTGATAAAAATAGGACATAGGTTGATGAATATGTAGGCAGTAGTAACCATCTTAAGGACTGGTTGCAGAATCCTTCAAAAAAACAAAATCAAAGATGCATATTTTCTCTATTTTAAGCAGCATATTTTAGTACAACGAAAATAGGTCGCCTTGTTTTTGTTTAACCACCATTGTGGACCAGTATGCTGGTCAATTCTTTTAACCCTTATAGTCTGAATTTCTCAATCTGAATGGTGTCTTGAAATATTTGGATTGTTTGCCTGTTCATGAACTAAGCATCTTTACTCGTAAATCTATTCAAATAACCTTCTTAGTTTACTCATGGTAACGTAATTAAGATTGTAATACATGTTCTTATGGTTGGGTATAGATCTATGAATATCTGACCTGAATCTAAACCAGTGATTAATAAGTACTGATCATTGTGTACATCATTTCCAGTTCACAGCATAGATAATGAACTTGAAGACTCTACTCAGATAAAACCAGTTGTGCGAACAGCACTTGCCTTATGCTCATCTGTGTACATGATGACAAGCATCTTTGGGTTCCTTCTATTTGGCGATGCAACTCTTGATGATGTGCTTGCCAACTTTGACACCAACCTTGGCATTCCTTACAGTTCTCTGCTTAATGATGCTGTTCGTGTTAGTTATGCTGCTCATCTTATGCTAGTATTTCCAATTGTCTTCTTTCCATTAAGACTCAACTTGGATGGCCTCCTCTTTCCCTCAGCTCAACCTTTTCATCAGGCAAACACGAGGTTTGCATTAGTCACCATTGGGCTTATTGCTTTAATCTTCTTGGGTGCAAATTGCATTCCAAGCATCTGGGATGCTTTCCAATTCACTGGAGCAACTGCTGCAGTTTGCCTTGGTTTCATTTTTCCTGCTTCCATCACTCTCAGGTGAGTTCTTTACTTGAATTTGCAAGTTCAGAAATTATCCTTTTCTTTTTGAAATTTTTTTTAATGCATTGTTATAATTTGTATGTTGTAATTTGTAGAAATACCATTTAGGCTAGATATTGGCAATTGTTTAATCAGTAACTCTTATCTAAGTGATAATGGTAGGTTTAAAAAATTATGAAGAAAAACTTGCTGGCTGGTGATTCCCTGTGAAATAAAATATACTGACTGATGGACAACCTGTGATAAATGCCATATGTCGGCTCATACTTCCTAAACAAAAGGCCAGCGTTGCAATAATCTCTTTTTTCCTATTTACTTGTATATTTTGCTTGTGTTCATCTAGACATCATATCCAAAACCTTAGAGCAGTGTACCCGACATTATTGTGTCATGGAGCGAACACTTGGTTTGAGTAGCTTTCTCTTTGAACTCATACGCCATATAAACTATAAACCACCTGTAAGAAAACATTTTATGTAACGATCTTGGTATCTCTCCCAAGAACTTAAGCTTCTGGTCAAGAAGTTCTTTGACATTCCCAACCAATAAAAGCCACATTAATGGTCACAGGCAAGAATGTCTTGCCTTCAACTACTCCAGTCAAAGATTCCAATCTTTAAGTGCTTTTGCAGTCATCAAAAGAACCTACTTGGTAGCTTTCAGCAACATGTCCGTCTGTTCTCTTTAAGTTAATGCTTGCAACCACAAGCTTAATAATTATTTTTTATGTCAGTGTGATATTATGGTCATAAAATGCAGCTCAGAATTAGGGGTTTTTTGGGAGTCCAAGAATTTTCAACTTTCATTTCAATTTTCCCCAGACCCCAAATCTCTTACAGAATAAAAATCTTTTATATTCATACTTCAAAGCATCATTATGTGGCATGGCAGCTTGCTATATTTAAGCATGGTTTAATAATAAGAATGGGTTGTGGATATTGAACTACTTTGGATTCTCTTATTGAAATTGTGACAAGAACTATAACCATTATAACCACAGGGTCCTTCAGATTTTAATAGCATGTTCTAGAAATGACAGAAAAAAAAGTACAATAGATTCTTGCTTGACATTCTGCGGCATTCAAGGGGAGATCAAATTTTAAATTTTGAGCCTTCCCGCATGCTGGAAGTGGTTTTATAGCCCCGGGTTTTTGAACTCTTGCGAGGATCTCGATCTCTCGCATGCTTGCATGATCTTTTGAATATGGACATTAAGTAGCTGCGGCAGAGCAATGATAGAGAGGATGTATTTTCCCATTATTGTTTGATTTCTCTCGAGCGTTATCATTGTTCTGTAATTTTGGAATACTGCCTAACCAATTTATTTAATCTATTGTCTTGCCTTGTTTCAGGGATCGCCACAATATAGCATCAAAGAGAGACAAGATCTTATGTATTTTTATGATTGCGCTTGCCGTCTTCTCCAATGGGGTGGCCATATACAGTGATGCCTATGCCTTGATAAAAAAGAACCCGTCGCCTCGTGAATGAGCTGCCTTGCTGCTATTCAACGTTGGTGAATGGACTCGAATAGATATATTTTTCCATGTAAGATGCCTGATTGGCCGAAAAATCCTTTTCGGTCCCAAGTTGAAAGTGCAAGTCCTATAGCAAGATGCAACTTAGAACTTTAATAAGAACACTAGAAATCGATGTATAAAATCAATTTGCTAGAGTATGTGAGGTCCATCCTCGTAGACCCCCAATTATGTGTTTTAGTGTGCTGCTTTGTGCTTGAATTTGCTATGTTGATGAGAGTGAAACTGTAGAAATAAAGACACATAATATATATTATATGAATTTGCTTTCATCTCTGAGTCTTGTCCATGGTGGACTAATAAAAAATAAAAAAATTGTCAAGGTGACACGCTCATGTCCACAAACTCATGACACAATTGGATGCAAATATTTAAGCGATTAAGTGAAGATATAGTTTATATTATAATTTAATATATTTTTTTAAATGAGTTTTTTTGAGTTTTAAATTTCTATTTTAAACTCATAATTGTTTAGCTATCAAAATTAGAATATTTTATAGATATTTTTTGTGATTCAAAATATTTATACAAGGTTTCTATTTTAAAAAAAAATACTGGCATGTGAAGGAGTTGATTAGTGCCAATTTGACTACTTTAATATATTTTTTTAAATGAGTGTTTTTAGCTTTAAATTTATATTTTGAAATCATAACCGTTTAGTCATCAAAGTTAGAGTATTATTATATATTATTATATAGATACTCTTTGTGATTCAAAATATTTATATAAGGTTTCTATTTAAAGGAGAATACCAGGAATGTGTAGGAGTTGATTAGTGTCAAATTTATTTTTTAATTTATAAAGAACCTAATATAAAATCTTTTAATTTACAACACTTCTTTTCAAGATAGCTTTAAGATATCTTTCATTGCTAGCATGCCGATTAAGTAGTCAAATTGTTTTTTGTGATATCCATTTGTAAGTACATTAACAACTTGCTCGGTAGTTAGAATATTTGGCATGCAGATCATTCCACTATCAATCTTTTCTTTGATAAAATATTTATCAATTTTCATGTGCTTTATTCTATCATGAAGAACTGGATTATAAGCAATTGTGATAGTTGTCTTATTATCACAATATATCTTTATGGGCAAGGAGTTAACAATCATCAAGTCTTCTAAAAACCTTTTAATCCAAAACTTCACAAATCACATACGAAATTGCTCTAAACTTAGCTTCTACATTACTCATTGCCACAATACTTTGTGCTTTGCTTCACCAAATAACTAAATTCCCTTTAACATTGGTACAATAACCAGAAGTTGATATTCTATGAGTTATAACTCCAACCCATTTTACATTTGTGTAGATTTCAACATGTAAATGTTCATGTTTCTTAAACAATAACCTCTTTTCAAATATCCATTTCAAGTACCTCAAAATTCTATTAAAGATATCAAAGTGTTTCATGCCAAGTGAATACATAAATTGCCTAACCATACTTACTAGAAAAGACATGTATGGGCCAAATAAATTAATTTTCCTATGTGACTTTTGTATTGCTCCTGATTCACCACTTCTTCAGTTTTTGCAAGCTAAAGCTTCAAGTTGGCTTTAATTGGTGTTCTAGCTGCTTTGCATCTCAACAATCATATTTTCGTTGAATAACAAATATACCTTCCTTAGACTTGACAAATTCCATTTTAATAAAATATCTCAAAGCACTCAAGTCTTTGATCTCAAAATCCCCAGCGTGTTTCTTTTTAAGTCTTTATAGATCAACATTGTCATGACCTATCAAGATTATATCATATTATAAACAATCAAGATAACAATTTCACATTCTCTTAAATGTTTATAAAACATAATATGATATATTTGACTTTCACAATAATCATGACATCTTACAATCTTTCTAAAGCATTCAAATCATGCTCTAAAAGACTATTTGAGGCCATATAAAGACTTTTTAGATTGCAGGCTTTATGCTTGTCAATTCCTTTATGAAACCTATATGGTATGCTTATAAAAACTCTCTTCCAAGTCTCTATTTAGAAAAGCATTTTTAACACCCAACTAATATAAGAACCACTTGAAATTCACTACTAAACATAACAATACTCGAATTGAGTTTATTTTGGCTACTGGAGCAAGTGTATATTGATAGTCAATGTTGTATGTTTGTGTGAAGCTTTTTTGCCACAAGCCTTGCATTGTACCTTTCTATGCTTCCATCAACTTTGCATTTAATTGTAAAGACCTATTGGCACCCTAATTTTTTCTTTTCTATTGGCAAGTCAACTACTTCCTAAATGTCATTTTTGTTCAAAACATTCATTTCTTTCATAACTAATAACTTCCAATTTGAATCATGTAAAGCTTCCTAAATATTTCTTGGAATAAACAATTGAGATATCTTATAGGTAAAAGCTTTATGAATACTAGAAAGTTTTTGGTAAGATAAATATTTAGCAATAGGATAACTGGCATAGGATCGAACTTCTTTTCTAATAGTTATAGGAATATCAAGGTTTATAGGTTCATTATTAGAAGGAACAATAGAAGTAGGAATACTTGGAATATTCTCAGGACCATCACTCGAAGAATATGATTGATCTTGTGTTAGGATGATATACAAGTCTTTACCTTTTGTATGAGTTCTTCTTCTAGTATAAATCTAAAGCTCAATATTTGGATCAATATGATCCTTTTGTAGGACTTATTCTCATGTTTGCAATACACTTACACCTGATAGTGATTGACTAGTATTTCCATTTGTTTCAATATCATGAACATCTTTTCTTGAGATTGTGATGTTAAGAAAATATTATTGTTCATACTTGTATTAGGTAAAGGAAAATATATATCTCAAAAATCATCATCTTTCTTTTTTTCCTCCCTCCGAAGATGATTTTTTTGGTAAAATAAGGTTGAAATTTTCTATAAAATAAACACCCATACTTAAGAGTTTTCTTGGTTTGAGGATTGAAACATTTGTATCCTATTTGTTTGAGGCATATCCAATGAAAACATATTTTTCAGCTCTAAGATCAAGTTTAAATCAAAATTTGTTTGATATGTAAATGAAGGTTGTGCAACTAAAAACTTTTATTGGCAAATCAAATTGTATTCATGTATCAAGAAAAGATTTTTTAGGCAATCTAATGGTGTAAGAAATTTCAAAACTCGAGCAAGCATCTTGTTGATCAAATAAGATGTCGTCAAAACAGCTTTACCCAATAAATATTTTAGGATATTCATGGAAAATATTATAGAACAAGCCACTTCAAGTAAATGTTTATTTTTTCTCTTAACAATTCCATTATACTAGGGAGTGTAATGACATACAAACCAATGTTGAATCCCCTTTTTTTTCTGTTGGTTTTTTGGGTTAGGCCTAGTCTACCCATGAGAGTTAGGTCTAATCCAAAAATTTAGAGGAGTTGTGAAGCAGTTGTAACTGCGTCACACAGTTACTAAAAGAAGTAACTACTTTCTCTAGATTTATATATACAGGCATAACCCACATTAAAAGAGGGATAAAAACATAAATGTTCTCTCACTCTTCTCTCATATCTGACTTTCTGAATTAACTTGACAAGGATGTTTATACTATGGAATATCTATTTGGTTCTTGTAATCGAAACAGCACTGAAGCAATTGATCCAGGGACAAGAAAGTGAATTCTCAAATCATTAGTAAGTTTTCTTTATGTCTACATTGGTATCAGAGCCATGTTTTTTAAGATGTGGATTTTGTTAGATTTTATATATTATATTCTATTGGTTCTCAACCTGCCTTTTAAGGTTTCTGTAATTGATAATTGTGTGCAATGACTTGGAAACTTTCTTTTAATGTCACCTCTCCCTAAGTTGGCCCCTTGACTTGGAAACTTTAATGTTATTGAATTTTTTTTAATAGCTCAAATATTTTTTATCCGAATATGATGCCTTTAATCACCAAAATCTAGAAGCTTCATGGTTGGGCCCCTGGAGATTGGTTCATAAATTTTATTGTTCCCAAGCAGAGTCATGGATTTAACAAAAAATAAAAAATAAAAAAAACCTCTATTTGATGTTCTGTTAATCAAATTCAGAGTAATCCATTATTAAATGGTTAGTTATTTCAATAACAACAAAAAACCACCCAGGTTTCATCGTGTGACACTTTTTATGAAACTTGAAAGAAGCTTCGCCTATTTAAATTTCAAATTCTACTCTAGCTTGGATCATATAAATATTATAGTAGGTTGTTACAACCATCAATTATGCAAATGTTTTTTCTTTAATGGAAATGTGGGCAAGGTAGAATTCATTATATATAAAATGACACATACGTTGATTAAATATTGATTATTATATTTATTTGCTTTTGAAATATATTTGTTTGTTGTAGGAATAGGCAACAATAAATTGATCATTTATTGGGTTATACCATGAATCATGTTCACAAAATTCAAGAGCACATTGATTATATGTATCATTGGATGAGTAGGCTAGCTATGAGTAGTGTTTACGAGTTCTACATGGAACATCCAATGTTAATTGTTCTCAATTCTCTACCTGAAGAATGGATGGTGTGACTATCGTTGGAATATAGGCTGGAATCCTTAGATTTCAACAATCTCGCTAATAAAATGTTACTTGAGAGGGAACGTTGGTATACTGAAATGGGTATACGACGCACTAAATAAAGCACAAGTTGTTTGGATGCTACTGCTAAATTTATTTCATGGTTCGAGTAGAATAAACTTGGAGGACATGACTTTGATAAAATAGATGATGTAATTGGAGACCCTGATTAAGTACCTGAAAAATAAACTAGTTCTGAATTTTTTTTCTCTTGTTAAGATAATTTGTTTAATTTGTTTTATTGAACTGCATATTGTTTTTGTAATTTATGTTTTAATTACATCATATGCATGTATATGAAAATATCCTTGATCAGTGGGAGTTGTTAGTTGAAACTAATAACTATAAATGTTTTGCACTCATTTAAATTACCAATAATAATTAGACCATAAAAATGGAAATTGATTGAGTGTTTAACATTATTTTTATTTCTATTGTATGTGTTAGATTATTATTTGTTTAATTTAGAATAGAGTGGCAATAAATGCCATTTAAATTGTACTAGATACTAATATTAGTAATTGGTGTCAATAACATTTGATATGGTTGCATATAAGAGTATTATTGTTGATTTAAACCATTGAGACAAACTAAGTGAAAAGAATTATGATATTTGGCATCGTAAGATTGAGTATCTCCTAGAAGAGCAAGAAATACTAGAAATAATCACACAACTGGTGACTGAACCTGAGCAAGGAAACATTGCTCAGCATAGGCTTGATATGGAAGCATATCAAGCTGATAAGCACAAGGATTGTAAAGCTCGTATTTTGATGTTGAGCAGAATGAAAAATGATATAATGTTGCATTTTGAAAGGCATTGTTCGGCCCAAGCAGTTGGGATGCAGTGAAGATTCAGTATGGGGGAACCTTCACCACTAGATTTCGTTAGTTAACCCTCAAATTTGATAGTTACAAAAAGTGCCAAAATTTAATGATGAACCAGCATCTTACAGTCATGTCTAACATGATCAGTGAATTAAAAGGTATTGTGCATGAGATGACTGATGAACAACAAGTCCAAGTTGTGATCCACTATTTGCCAAGCAATTGGGAACACATATGTGTTAACTTTACCCACAATAATAACATCAAGACATTTGATGATGTTGCTCATCATGTTGAGCTTCAAGAAGATCGACTTCTCACTGAGAAGCCTGTAAATGAGGCTTTCATATTTGAGACTAAGATGTGATATAAGCGCAAACATGGGAATATAAGCAAGTTGTAGTGGATATAAGCGCAAGCGTGGGAAACACGGTAGTAAGAAATGTAAGAATATGAATTGTTTTAATTGTGGTAAACCCGGTCACTTTGTTTGTGATTGCACTAAGTAAAAGGTAATTTTTAACCACAATCATCCTTCTAACTTATACGTTAGCAGTTGTTTAATGCTTGTTGAATCTGTTCCTTTTTGGACTGTAGAATTAGGAGCAACCAACTACATAGCAAGGGATCGAACAATCTTTGTGGAATCTCATTGAATTTTAAAGGGAACTAGATATATATTCATGGGGAATAATGCTTTCATTACTGTGCTTGGGATCGGTACTTGTAAACTGGATTTGCAAGGTGGTCACACACTTTATCTTCATGATGTATACACTCCAGAAGTTTGATGAAATATAATGTATGTTCTTGCTTTACTATAACTAGGCTTTTATATTATGTTTGTTGGTTGTTGTGTGAAAATATATCTGGATAATATTTTTTTATGGTTCTGGTTTTGTATCAATAGTTTTATCACTACTAAAAAATAGGGTCATTAGCATCGGATATTAGCAACAAAATAATTCAGATGCAACTTCAACAACAGATTAGTAACGGATAACATATCTATTAATTTTTTAATATTAGCAACGAATTTAGCAACGAAAAATCAGATACTAAAAAATAAATTAATATATTAAGAGTCAGCAACGGATTTGCCGTTGCTAATATGGTTGCAATGTAAAAGATCGTTGCTGATAAAAAGAAAAGATTAGATTTTGACTTTTATACAAAAAAAAAAAAACAATAATGACGTGTTAATAATTAATTGGTCCATGTATCCTTGCAAAAAAAAAAAAAAAAAAACCCTCACAGTGTAGGCAAATACTAATCTCAAGAGAAAAAATTGCTTTCATTCTCCGCATGAACCCTAACCCATTTGTCTCCTTCTATTCCTTCTCTAGAAACTTATCTCTGTCACTTTCATAAATTCTTCTCTTTGAATATATGCTCCCAAGACGTCATTTTCCAAAAACATCACTTGTCATTTTTTTAACTTCTTCTCCAGTAAACCCGCGCTTCCAAGATTCATCTTGCTAGGAACAAACATGGTGTGACAGATTAAGATAGCAGGTATAATCAAAAACCCATATTTGAGAGATTATGTTCGTAATTTAGAGAGAATATATATTGTTTTATTAACTAATTTTATAGAATAATTTTGTAGATCTATTGCAAATTATTTGTTAAATATGGTTGTCATCACATGCTAATATTTCTAATTCTTAATATAATGTCCTTGATCTTTATGGTTTTGTGATGATTCCATTGTTGCTTGGTTAGGTAGTGAGGCTTTTTCCAAGGTTTTGGTTTTTTCTATTTTGTTGGGTGTATGTGTGTGGTTTTTCAGAGGAGAAATATGGGTAATGTGTGATAAGCCTGTAAATAAAAGTTAGATCTTGAATTTTACTCGGGTGCTGTGAAAGGTGTTTGGTTGGTTAACAATTTTTTGCCTACTACATCATTTTCACTCATGTTCTTCAGCATCAACCTCTCTCTAGTGAAAGTGTTCGTATTTAGTAATGTTAAACAGAGTATAGCAGAGAGAGTGACATTGTTCATCATTAATTTTTTACTTTTCTCATCCTGTTTTGACCACAAAATATGCACTTTCGACTATCCACTTTGCAGATAAATAAAGTCAAACCTTTAGTCTCTTTGATGACCACTTTTGTTCCCCTTTTTAACAGAAAACCTTGTGATTGTCATTTTCACCCATTCATCCATGAATTAACATGTCATCTGTCCTATTTGCATACACTTACATGAGAAAAAGGCACCAGAAGGTCATCTTTATGTCCATCTTTTCAACCCCATTTCATGATTATAGCCCTTTGAATTCTAAGCATCCATGATAAGCAATGTCTTGTTTTTTTAGCTACACATGCATTTCACATCACCAAGCTGGGAAAAGGTGATTTCTTTGGGGGGGTGAATGAATATTTAGAGTAAAACACATATCAGTATTGTTGTTTTACTGTGAACAGAAATTTGACCAAAAAAAATGAGAAATGTGAACTGCAGGAAATTTCTTGCTGCATTCTTGTTAGTGTTTCATCAATTCAATCCATGTGGCATCAAAATAATTAATTCCCAAGTTAAAGGAGGAACTTTAATCACGTGTAAGAGCATTAAATGGCTAGAATGTAAACTTGTCAACTAGAGAGAAACTAATTTGTGTTTTTATCATGAAATACAATTTAATTACATTTCTCATTATAAATAGCAATGGATTAACCAAAAAATTTGAAAAGGAAATGATGTCGGCAAGACATCAGGATATTGATAGGCCCTCCTCGTCTGCTTAATTAATTTTCCTTAGAAACTACCCCTAACCCACTTGATAACTAATTCTCACATTCTACTCTTGACTCCTAAATATGTGAGAAGTGATGATTTAAATGTAGTTTTTTTTTTCAATTTAAGCCAACTAGATGTCCAAGATTCTTTGACTAATCAAATAGAAACATATCTAGAGAAACTTTAACTTGGTAAATTCGACTTATAAGTTTCCTTGCAATGCTATTCTTGCTCATTACAGGGTAATTTATCTTTTTAATTTCTTAATACTATTATTCTTGCTCATTTTTATTTTTATTTTCTAATTTCAGATTGTTGAACTCATCATCACATCACATTACTTATTTGTATTTGGAGTTACCAAGTTTTTGGGTTGTGCATATTGCTCCTCCAGGTTTGTCAATGCAGCTTAAAACTTTTTATTAATTTTGAAAGATAATTTGGTTTATAAAAAAAGTGCATGGTAATTAAATCTTGGCCTTTGTTTGCTAATAATGGTGTAATTTGTCTCCAAAGTGTTTTTTTTTATATTCCACTTATTTAAAAGAGAAGCTGTAATATTTATGTTATGGAATTCATCGACCATAGATTAGATATGCATAATTTTATTTTAGTTTGTCAGTATTTTGTTGTTTAATGTGACAATCTTAAGTAATAAATTATTGATGAAATAAATATTTAATAGTTGGTTAAAAAAAAATAATTGTGGCATATGCTTGCATGAAAACTTCAACACTCCACTTGATAACCAACTTTCACATTATACTCTTGACTCCTAACTACGTGAGAAGCAACGATTTAAATGTAGGTTTTTTTTTCAATTTAAGCCAGCTAGATGTCTAGGATTCTTTAACTAATCAAATAGAAACAAATCTGGAGGAACTTTAACTTGGGAAATTTGACTTATGAGTCTCCTTGCAATGCTATTCTTGCTCATTACATGTTAATTTACTTTTTTAATTTCTTAACACTATTATTCTTACTCATTTTTATTTTTATTTTTCTAATTTCATATTGTTGAACCCATCATCACATTACTTATTTGCATTTAGAGTTGCCAAGTTTTTGGGTTGTGCATATTGGTCCTTCAGGTTTGTGAATGTAGTTTAAAACTTTTTATTAATTTTGGAATTACAAAAGATCCAGATACATTTAATGATAATAATGATAATAATATTAATAATAATCCTTTTCTATTTTTACTTATGCTTCAATTCAATTACATTTGCTCATTGATTGTTATTATCTTTTTTTTGTGCTAACGCAACAATGTCAACACGTCTACTATACATGTCCACCTAATAATAAATCTTCTGAATGATGGGCAGTAATTAAGACAACTGCTAGAAGTCGCTATAACGTTTACATGAGTGAATTTACTGAAGATGATAACAATATGAGATCATTTGATATCGCTCAGTCAGATGAGATTTCTCAACCATGTCGTGTCCTTCCTACTCAAACACTTGATGATCCAAATATATTTGTTGAAGCATCATATTATACAAAAATCAACCATTGTGAATTGCTTTAGTTACAGGCAAATTCGGTAGAAGTTGAAAGGGTTTCAGATGAAGAATTTGATGATGATGTTAATGGCGATTACGATGATGATGATGTTAATGGTGATTACGATGATGATGATGATGATGATGATGAGCAACATGATGATGATATATTGTAAAATTTATTTTTTATTTATTGTATTTGGACTTATTTTTAAGTGATGTAAGTTATGTTTGTATTGATGGTATTAATTAAAAATAATTATTTTGTTCATTTTTATTTTTTATTGTATTAATTAGTTCATATTCAATAATTAAAAATAATTCAGTTATATTTATTCTATAATGTTTATTGATTTTAATTTTTTATTCTAGTTCAGGTATCTAGCATGCCTCGACGTGGTTCTATATTAGGTTCCAGGAGTCATAGGACCATTTCATCTAGATCAAATGACCCTTCATCTGGGTCGAATAGCCAAGCATCCATTTCTCATCAACCTATTCATCATGAGTTGCATGATTGCTATAATCCTACTTGGAATGCACATCATACTCGGCAAAATTATGGGAGGAGGGATGATTATCAATCGTATAAGGGTTTTCTCTTTCAAGATTTACTTCAAACTCAAGAAGGTTTCCCTCAAGATCACCCATATACTTTTGGAGGATGTAATGTTGATGGGGGTTATTATGATTGGAGGGGCAAGGATGTTAGGAGAGGTGAGAGAGTTGAGGAAGGTAGAGGAGAACAATATGAGAGAGTAGATAGTGATAATGATGAAGATGAGGGAGATGATGTTAATGCAAAAGGATTGGGTGATGAGGGAGACGATTATAATATTAGAGATTCAGAGGATTGAGATGACATCCCATCAATCCACGGTTCAACATCTTCTCCATTTAATCATGAGCAACGGGTTCAAAACAAGGGTTTTGACACACATAAGGACCCAATTACAAAAAAAAAAAAAAAGAGTGCTTCATTTATATGAAACAACAGAGTAAGTTGAAATTTATAAGGTTATAGTGTTTCATAATTATTTTTTAAGCTTTATTAATTTCATGAATCTTTGTCATTTTTTTAAGCTTCAATAACTCATTGTGTGGGCATGAGATCGAACTTATTTTGAGGTCAAATTTTAAAGGACAATGGCATAATTGGGAAAACATTGATTCAACTTATAGGGATGAACTCTTTAAAGAGTTTAAGGTATGAGATTATACATTTTTATTTTAGACATAATTATATGCTGATGAAATCAACTAGCATTGTAGGAGTGGGCATATGTAATAGGACAATATGACTCTATGAACTCTTTAAAGAGTTTAAGGAATGAGATTATACATTTTTATTTTAGACATAATTATGTGCTGATGAAATCAACTAGCATTGTAGGACTGGACATATGTAATAGGACAATGTGACTCTTAATCTTAATATTGTATTCATTTAGTCTAAATGCATGTATGTAGTTAGTTAGCATTTATCACTCTTTAGTGATGAAATTGATTATCTTTCGAATTATTTTAGTAATACTTTTATGTTGACTTATTAATTGATATTATGAGACTTTTATATATTGATAAATATAAGTATTTAGATTGTTTAATGAATGGGATGTGATCCAGGATGATTGGATCAAGATGGAAGTTGTAATGACATATAATAAAAGTGTTGTCGATAACTTGGTACCAATAAAAATAGAGGAAACTCTGCCGAAATTCTAAAAAAAATATCATAATCTTAGACATATTATTCAATACTTGATATTAGTAAAGAAATATTTGAGATTTTATGACATTATATTTGAGGATGTTATATTCTTTTTTTTTATGCACACCATATCTTAGATGCAAGGAGTATTACTATAGTAAAAAATAGTTTTTTTATGGAAGTGAATACCAAAATGAAGTACGAACCTCTTAGATACAATTAATGTAAAGAATAATTTTTTAGGGAAGTGAAGACTGAAAAGAAGGAATTAAAGGAATTTCCAGCGTAGGCATTAAGTTAGTTTGACCATTTCATTGATTGAAAACATAAATTAATATATAATTGTTTTTGCATCTCTAACGACTTCAATTAGGTTAGAACATGTCATGTTACTATGATATAAGACAAATTAATTCTATTTTAGGAATATATTAAGAAATGGTAAGGTATATACCAAAAAAAATATTATAATAATTAGAATATAAAACATTAAATTCCATTTTATGATGTAGTTAAGAAGTTTTTATTTTAACAATATTTTTTGTTCATCTTTTTTACTACCGATTGTGTGATTGTAATTATAGAGGCTAGTTAAGAACTATGTTGAGCTTTGTTTGTTTTTTTTATAGGAAAAATATATATTTTCTGAGGATGATGAACCAATTGTTCGTAAGATTTCGGAAGATAAGGCTAGAATTGCTTTGAACCAGCAGTTGACACGAGCTCATAAAAGAGCTATATCAAACAGAAATACCACAAATATTATGGATTGCATTAATAAAGGTCCAGTTTGGATACACAATGATGATTGAAATAAAATTATTAAAGAAATTTGGTCCACCCCTGAATTTTAAAGGAGATCAAAATCTGCAAGAAATAATTGGCTAACTGAAACAGATGGTAAATTAAGCACTCATTCTGGAGGTACGGTGTCATTTGTATCATATCGAGCTAGCATGGTGAGGATTGTTTATATTTGTTATAATGGACTTTGAATTTTTATATTTATATTTTCTAATATTTTTTGTTTGTTGATAGCAAGAAAAAGCAGGTGGAAAAGAATCTCTATGAGATGATGTGTTTTCGGTGTTGCATCAGAGTGCCAAACAGCCTGAAACATTCAAAGATAACAAGTTTAAAAAAGTTGTTATAAGTATTTTTTATGTAATTTAATTATTATTTAAAATTAAAATGAATTTATAATTATATTTAATTTTATTGTAAGAGAATTGCAAAAGAGAGATGAGTTCAAGATATGGAACTGATCAGGAAAATCATCATTCATTTGATGGAGCAGCTTGGTGTGTGACTATAGGAGGAGTTACAAATGGTATAATATATGGTGCACCTGGTATGCCGAAATCCATGGTTAGTACGAGTGCTTCATCACAATCCTATACGATAGAGTCAACACCTCCTAGCTCATCAATTCAGACATTGAAAGAGCAAATAAAGGAAAGAGATGATTATATTTTATCACTACAATAGGAGATGACTTCAATCATAAAATTTCTTAGTAATATGGGATACCAAGCTTGGGCATCAAATATGGACCAAGGTATGTCGACACCTATGGCTTTATCTATGCCGTCATACGTGGCTCCACAGATGACGACACTTATGTATCCCCTGTCTAATCCAGTATATCGACCTAGGCCTTAACCACCATATATCGGTCCCACCTTATGATGGTCAGCATTGTTTTGGTTTGTTTCCACCACCACCCCAACCACCACCTTTATGATATAACATATTTATTAAATTGTGACTTATGTATTTTGATGTAAGTTTAACGAGATTTAGAAATTTATTATGAAATTATTTTTATTTGACTTATTATTTTTTATAAAATAATTTCTAGTATTAATTTATGTTCTTTATATATTTATCTATAATTTTTGAAATATCCACAAATAATTAAAAAAATTCAATAAATGGAAAAAATAATTTAAAAAGTTCATGTTTTAAAAAATAGTTATTGGACAAATCAACAACGGATCAACAACAAAATTTCCATTGCTATTTAGCAACGGATCAGTAACGCAATATCCGTTGCTGATCAGCAATGGAATATCCGTTGCTGATTTATACAATCAGCAACCGAATTTCAGCAATGGATAATTTGTTACTAAACAAATCAGCAATTGATAATCCGTTATTAAAAAATTAGCATCTATTATTTGCATATGAAATTATATGTTACTAATTCCGTTGCTGAGTTTTATCAGCAACATATTTTAATATTATCTGCAACGGACCAGTTAGTTGCTAATTGGCTCCTTTTTTAGTAGTGTATGGTATTGGACGCCATTAATGTATCTATTAAGGATGATGCTTTTATTTATGTTGTTCAAAGTTCCAGCTACAACTTATTCATTCAAACATTTGTGGCACAATGAAAGTGAAGGCAAGACATGGTGCAATTATTTCATCATATTTATAGATGATTTCACATGATTTGGTCATGTTTTTTTTGATCTCACAAAAGTCTGAAGCATTGGACTGCTTCATTTGATAAACCAAGTTGGTGGAGAATAAATTAAGCACAAAGATCAAAGCTTTGAGAACTAATTGAGGACGTGAATATTTATCTGAACAATTTTAAAAAAAATATGATGAAAATGGTATAACTAGACAGCTAATTATTCATTATACTTCGCAACAAAATGGTATAGCAGAAAGGAGAAATAAGACCCTATTTGACATGGTTAGGTCAATGATGGCGCATGTTAACTTACCAATTTCCTTTTGAGGAGATGCATTGTTGACTGCTGACTACATACTTAATCGTGTGCCCTTCAAATCGGTCTCATCCATCCCTTATGAACTAAGGAATAACAAAAAAACTTAATCTAGGTTATTTACATTCATAGGGGTGTGTAGCTTATATTCACAATAAATCTCATAAATATAGAAAACTTGGTTCTAGGGGGAAGAAATGTATCTTTATAAGATATTCTAAACATTCCAATGGATTTATATTTATTGGTGAAAAAACTGACTGAACAATGATGAAGATTGAGTCGCGTGATGTTGTTTTCTTAGAAAATGACTTTCCAACAATAGGTGAGGTTAATAAAATTTTCAATTATATGAAATAGAAGATCTAGACAATTGCGTAATAGTGGGAGTGACATTTTATCTATTCTTACACTCATGGCGTAAGATCAAGAGCAATCACAACCTCAAAAAAGCATTTATGAACCAATTTCTCGTTGTTAATTTGAAATTGAGGGGGAAGCGTTCATGATTGCTCCATAAGATGATAAAGAGCCTAAAACATTCAATTAGGCTCTATTTGATCCTAAAGCAAGAGAATGGATTAAAGCTATGGAAGAAGAAATGGAGTCGATAAAAACTAATCAAGTCTGGACTTGGTCGATTTGCTGACAAAATGAAAGTCCATTGGAAATAAATAGGTTCTTAAAATTAAACGTAAGACGAATGGGTCAATAGAACATTATAATGCTCGACTAGTATCACAAGACTACACTCAAGAAGAGGCAATTGATTATGAAGATACATTCTCACCGGTTATAAAGATTACTTCAGTTTGCCTCATTTTAGCTATAGTCACACATATGGGCCTAGAATTATACCAAATGGACGTTCAAATTGCATTTCTTAATGGAGAACTAAGTAAGGAGATCTATATGGATCAACCTTTAGGATTCGAGTTTAAAGGACAAGAGCGCAAAGTTTGCAAGCTCAAAAGATCCATGTATGGTCTTAAGCAAGCTTCTAGACAATGGAATGTCAAGTTTCATCAAGCTATCCTTAAGAATGGTTTTAAAATATTCTAACAATAATTTTATAATATTGTCCTTATATGTTGAAGACATCTTAATTGTAACACCCCAAACTTTTAAGGTAAAATTCACACAATCATCAAGTTAAAAATGAGAAAAAAATCCAATGAACTTATTCTTTTTTAAATTAAGAAATAACTATTAATTAACCATCATAATTGCATTCATACATTAACATAATGTAAATTCTAAATTTCAATTTATTACACTAATTTAAATTTCAATTCTTAACCACACATACACACATATACATATTGTTTTCATTGCCTTTATAAGTCAATATTTTGTAATAAAAAACAATTCAAAAAAAAAGTTACCAATTTACAAGTTTTAGGCGGTTCAACATAATGGATTTCAAACATTGTTTAGTAGTTTGAGTATAATCGGAGTTATATAACTCGGTTTTATGCGTGGTTTGTTTCTTTTGAATGCTAAAACATGGGTCTACAACTTTTATGAAGATGAATAAACCTAGTTTTTCATTTACATGCCTAAATTCATAAATTTCAGAAACCTAAAAATTTGTCCTGCTGATTCCCGGTTTTGACCTATCTTCAATGTTTCTTCCATATTTAGTATTTTTTCACTCCAATTTAAGCAAGGTTAATTTCATTTGAAAGGTAACATCCATGTCTACAACTTTCATAGAGGAAATTATCTCAAATTTTGTCATCTTAGCATTCAAATATTAGTAGAGAAATTGAGAGACAACCTGGGCAGTTTTGATTTGTATGTTGAACAAGTATAAATTTGTTTCCCATGCATTTTTCCATCATTTCCAGCCACTATAAACATAAAATACCTCTACCTATCATTATTTAACAAAGTTCTTAAACTTATACTAAGGTATTCTAAAATCTCAATTATTAAAGGAAAACACAAAACAAATTCAAGTAACTTAATAAGAGAGCTTGTTACTTTCTATTACAAAGAAAATGAGTTAAGAGATTGAGAACTTTCTTCTTCCCCGTCCTTCCTTCTTCTAACCCTTCCCTTTAGTAATTCTCTAGGTTTTCTCAAAGTTTTCTTCCTAAATCTTACTTGACACACTCATAACTCACTTACTCTCACTTTTCTTTGGATTTAAATGATGAATTTACAAGGTTTCCTCTTAATTTTTTTTTCTCTCCTCTTTCTTCCTCTCCTTTGCCGGCCATTACCGTAGGAATTTTTAGAGATTTCTTCTTATTTATAATTATGTTCTTTCCTTATTTGCATCTTACCCCCTCTTACTTTAGTTATTTACACCCTAGTCCTTCATGTTTTCCTTAATTCTCTTTTAACCCCTCATATTTACTTCTATTTCCACATTGACCCCACCATTTGTTTATTTAATACATTGACCCTACTACTTCTCTTTCTCTTTACTAACTCCTTACTCCTTTATTATTGTCTTCAATTTCACCCATCTCATTAAATAACTTCTCTTTTAATCCAATTAATTTGTTCAATTTAATCCTTTCTCCGTATCCATTGTATTGTATTTTATTTTATTTTACTAAATCAAGATGAGATTATTTTATCCGAGGTTTACATTAATAGCTGAAAATAGCAAAGAGATGATTGATACTACTAAAAAGTGGTTGTCATCAAACTTTGAAATGAAAGACATGAGTGAGGCCATCTATGTTCTTAGTGTGAAAATCATAAAAGATCGCGCTAAAAGGCTTTGGGTTTATCTCAAGAGACTTTACATCAAAAAGATATTATAACATTATCACATGCAAGATAGCAAACCGATGGACACCTATGTTGATAAGAGCTTAAGCCTGAGTCGTGATAAATGTCCCAAGACTCTAGGGGAAAAAAAGAAAATGTATAGAGTACCTTATGTTAGTGTCGTCAGTAATTTGATGTATGCAATGATGTGCAAACATCTCGATATATGTTATGCCATTGGATTGGTTAAGCGATATCAATCAAACCCTAGTCAGAAACACTAGATAGCAGTCAAAAGGATGCTATGATATCTGAAAGGAACTTCAAATTACATGCTATGTTATCAAGGAAAGAAAGTTTACAATTGATTGGTTACTCTGATGCTGATTTGGGAGGAGATGTCGACTAGTCCAAATCAACTTCAGGATATGTTTTCTTGCTTAATGATAGTGCAATACTATGGAGCAACAAGAAACAATCTTGCATAGCCTTATTTACAATGGAGGCTGAGTATGTAGCTTGTTCCACAACAACATAAGATGCTGTTTGGTTAAAGAGTTTCCTGCGTCACTTGAAAATTGTTAAACCTAGTGACAATTTATTGTGATAACACTGTTGTAGTAGCTATGGCCAAAGATCCAAAATACCATGAAAAGACCAAACACATTAAGATGAGATATCACAACATTAGAGATGTAATTACTGAATATGATGTGATCTTAAAACACATTTCTAAAAATTCTATGGTTACAGATCCACTCACAAAACCAATAGTAAGGGATGTATTTGTTAGACATGTGAGATCCATTGGCCTATGTAGAATGTAATTGATAATATAACTAGTTTTAAAGATCATAAGAATACTTACAATGATTGAATAATAAATAAATGTCATTAGTATATTATGTTATTTATTATTTGTTTTATGGAATATACTATGAGTATTGTATAGTATAATTTGTTAAAGTAAGTCGATAGACTAAAATTGACTCACTCACATGAACAATCACCTTTAATGCTCAATAAGCGTCTTCGGCATAGTAAGAGCAATTTTAACTTAAAATAATTATTAAGAAGTCGTATTAGTTAAGATAAAGATAAGGTTCTTGAATAAAAGAATTGACATGAATGAATCCCCACCTTTCATATGTCTATTATGATTGAAGCCGAGTATGAAATTATTCATCTGACATTAATGACAATGAGCAAATGAGATTTTCTAATTTGATGTCTATATTTTTTTACGACAAGACTAAGACTCATATGGTGTATTTCCTCTAACAATGAGAGCACACTATTTGTCTTTAGATAAGAAAAGAGTAAGGTCCACTATAGCATGTATTTCATACTACGTGTGCTAACGACCATTACAATAATAAAGAATGGATCCCTATTTCTTTACTATGTGAGTCTTGGAATAATAACAATTAATCACTTTGAATATGCTCATTACCTTGATTGGATAATGATTTAAGGAATGGTTTCAAGAAAAACCAATTTCTCTTTTCCTTCTCTTTCAAATCCTAGCTTATAAATCTTCCTTAAAACAACCCTCCTACACTAAATCACCTCTCTTGATTGACTAACTAGGTTTTAATCATCCCTAGTGTTGTGACATGCACAGTGTCACGTGATAGAGTTGCCTCCTAAAAATTAAAGGGGGTTTTGAGTTTAATCATAAAGTTATGATTATGGAGTTCAGGAGTCACCGCATAGTATTATGGTCACTAGAAAACCTAATGGTCTGCGAGAGTTTGGGTAAGGGGACTAGTTGTGCAAAAGAAAGATGCATCACCCCTGATACACCCTATTTAAAGTAAGCTGCATTGCTTGTCGATTGTTTTTCTAGATCATGTTTCTATTCGTTGGTCTCATCTAAGGTTCAAGGTAGATCTTCTTTCGTGAGGAAGTCTCTATCTTATTAGATAAAGTCCTAACTATTCTAAGGTCCATATTTAACATCACATTTATTTCTTAGATATAGTTAATTCCTAACGTTTAGAATAACAAACTAATTATTGTGGGATTTTTGGTATTTTGGTCAAACCCTAATAGATAATCATAAACCGGTTATGATCTCCATTTCATATTTAAAACATGATAAAAATGTGATTTTATTCTTTTTAGGAAATATGCATAAAAAACCTTTAGGATTTAGTTGTATGCACGAAAACAAAACATCTTTCTTTTGTTTTTTGAAAATTAAGTTGTTAAAGTTGTTTATCAAATGATGGGTAACTCCAATGTTAACATGCCATGCTTACTCCATCAAATGTTGGATCGGTTGGTTAAAGATAATGTTAGCTCAATGATTTAGTTGAGGAAGTTATGGAAGAAACTAACTATCAAATCTCTTGAAGCACTAAGGCATAATGTGACTAGGCTTATCACAGAACTAACCCCAAAGATTATTGTAGTTATTATTTAGACATGAATTATTTTGAAAAATTACCTCTACTATAAGAGTAAGATTAGCCATGACCCTTGCCTGGAGTTATTGTCATGACCATGATATCTAAAAAAAGTTATTGTTTGGTAGAAACATTAACTGAATGAGTAGAAAACAATAGATCTTGTTGATGATGTGCACATATACCTCTCAAGTGAGAAACATGGAGTACACCTTTTCTAAAATGACATTTTTATACTCGGGTCCTAGACCTGCAAGAAGATATATGATGATCTTATCATATTTTAGAGCTTGACTTGCCAGGGCGAGGTTATCAAAAAGCTTATTCACATCCATGAAATAGTTTGTTACAAACAATGTAAATTTTTGAGTAGTAGTAAGCTGCAAACAGTCATGGATGGCCTTGGTTTTGGACTGTATAGCAAAAATAGTGTGGAGAAATGTCTAGACAGCTTGAAAAGTATTATATTGCGCTACTTGTACAAACACCTCATCATTGAGAGAAGTAGTAACACAAATGAGAATAAGATTATCTTAGGTTTCCTAGAAATCAAAGTCTGGGTTAGGTTGCATAGCACTACAAAGGATTTCCTTCTAAGACATTTTAATGGTCCCACTAACATAGATAAAAACATTTTGACTCTTAAGATGAGGAAGCATAATAGCTCTTCAATTGGGAAAGTTGGTGTAAGTAATCTTAATAATATTGATTTTAGAAAAGGATTGAAAACATGTAGAAGATTGGTAGTGTTAATGGAAATAAAGGAAGAATTAAGGGAGATGGCCATGATGTATGTGTAAATGAAGGAGAAAGAAGTTTAGGAAAGCGTTATTATGGCTTAATCAAAGAAGAGGAATTTAGGAAAGGACGTAAGTCATTTTGACTCTGATACCATGTAAAATTTTAACACACATATAGGCTAGAATAATTTTTTGTTTTCAATAATAAAAACTGTGTATAAATTGTGTGAATATATAGTACAACTATAAGTAACGGACTCCAATAAAGGTTTTATAAAAAATTCAAAATTATGCTATAATGTGTGTAACAAAAACAAAGATAAAGGTTTAAGATTATTTGGCATCATTTTTAGTAATGGTAGAATCTCTTACTTGATCATTAGAACTTGATTCAATACATAGTTTTTAACATCTTTGTGTGTGCCTTCCTATCATGAATCTCTAGTACAGGACAATGAGAGATTTGAAGAGAATAAAAGAAGCAAAAGAAAGAAATGAAATAAGCATAAGAAAATGAGCTAGAGAAGAGAAGAGAAAAGTTAAATAAGAGAAAAATCTCTAAGGAATCAACTTTTTTAGACAAATTGGTCATTTGGGTTCATATAAGTTATAGTTCCCTTTGAATGACTATAATGATATCAATAAGGGTCGGGTCCATAATAATTGTAGACTTAAGGTTGGATATTAGATGACCATGACGTAAATATATGAAACATTAGCTTGGAGATGAAATTAAGATCATGAACGCATCTAACAAATAAAAAATAAATCTAATCCTATTATTTTAATGGAGATTAATCAAGACCATAATACACCAAAAGATTGTAAGCATGCATTGCTAGACCCTTAAGTGTAATCGTTTAATTAAATAAAAATCATAACTTTTCACTAGTTTCGACGAGCTTGGTGATTAACAAAAAAATAATAATAAAGTATGTTGATAAGAAAAATATAACTAATAAAATGAAATATGAGAGATTTTTATTATTTTTATTATTATTATTTTCTGAACATAAAATACTATTAATGATAACTTTGAATAATAAGTGTAAAACTAGAGAAGTAAAATTTAATGAATCAAAAGGTCAAGTAATTTACTGACCAAGACACTTAAAGGTTAAGTAATTTGAATTGTTGAATTCAATCACGGATGGACCTCTTTATATCAGCAAATTGCTAACTTGTCTATTGATGTTATTTTTTATACTTTTTTTACTTGACCTTTTTTTTATGCTTAGCTTTTTTTTTAATTTTTTACTTCATTTTTATATTAATCAACAATAATAAAAAGTTAGAAATAGAAGTACAAATATAAGAATTTTGGCAGAAAACACTCTACTCAATTTCCTTGCTCCTTCACGTATCTCTGATTTGTCACTAAGAAAAAATAAAATATTATATCTCTCTCTCAATTTAGCATTCTTATTCACATCTCTAATCTCTCAATGTGTTAAATTTTATTGGTACGACTTGATGTGGTAGTTGGTGGGTGAAATGGTGGTGTTTTGGTCGTTGGTTATTGCTACTATTTAAGGTATAAGTGGTGTTTTGGATAATGGATGTGGCTGAGATTGAAGATGATTGGTGGATAGGGCTATTATGTTTATCAAGTGTGCTGACGTGATGTGGTTGTATTGATTAAAGGTGATTGAGAATGTGGTTGTTGTAATTTAAGGATTAAGAGATTAAAGGCAATTGACGATGATGGTTTTGACTAAGGTTGTTGTGTTTTATAGGTATATTTGGGTCTGAGAAGTTGTTGTTGTGATGGATCTTTGGCGGTGTTGGGTGGTGATGTGTTGTAATTACTGCTCTATTAGGTTGAATTGTAATGGATAACTGATCTAATTATGGGTTAAGTGTTGTGGCCATCTATTTTAAGATGAGGTTAGTCTATGTGGTGGTTGGTGGGTTTGTTACTGATGTATGATGGCTGGAATGTGGTGGTTATTCTGTTGGCGTAGAAGATGAATAGATGGTAGGGTTTTAGGGTATAAAATGTTTAAGGATATGTTCGGCTAGTTTTTTTTATACCATTATACTTTTCTCACGTTACTACTAATCTTGCTTGGTTGATGTACTACTCTTTTTTTCTCTTTAGCTTGTTTTTGGTGGATCACGTGTTTTATAAGAATTGTAAAATTCTAGGGTTTATAAATTATTACTGAGTTTCAGGAACTTGACAAGTCCTTTGATAAATCATTTAGTTGTAGAAACAACTAAAAAGCCTTGCTTTGATACCAAAACTGGTGTAGGACAAAGAGAGGTTTAAAGAGAAGGAAAAAAGCAGAAGAAAGCAGAGAAAGAAAAAGCTAAGAAGCATAGAAAAAAAGAGCTGAAGAAAAAAAGGAAACCAAGAGAAAAAAAAAATAGGATGAGGAAAATCAAGTCTTAACTTTTTCAATTAATTCATCAAAATTGAATACAATGTCAAAAATTATGAATAAATAGTAAACCCCTAAAACAACCAACAATTATGCTTTTAGCTTATTAAATTAAATTTTCCAATTAAATAACATAAAGTCATAAATATAGCTTAATTAATAAACTCAAATAAAAATACAATAATTTGAGCTTGGACATGCTCAATCTCCCAACCAAAGAGTAATGGATTGGGCTAACCTCCATCATCTTTGTCCATACACATGCAAAACTTATGAGATGGATCCAGTGTCCCTATCAATCCTTGACACAACAACTTTATATGGGTCATCCCATCGTAGATATTTAATACAACACATTTGTATGAGTTGCCTTATCATAGGTCAATCATGAAGATTTACAATAACAATAATTAACAAAAACAAAAACAACACAATAGTTCTTGAACATCTTTTTACTAACAAAGAACCTCTTCATCCCTTCTTAAACAAACATGTAATGTTCTGCGATCTTTTCCAACCATGATTATTCAACACAAACATAACTTATCATTGGAAATCATTGAGCTTTGATATATTTTCTATACGACCTCTAATAAAAATAATTTGTAATCATTGGTTTTGATACCAACTGATACAGATGAAAGCGAAGGATAACATGATTTGTTATAAGTTAAAACCCTTAAAGACCAAGAATAACATAACAATAAAGAGACACCCAAAATACTCAAATTTTTTTCATCCCAATCTCATTTGACAAAAGGCTATTACAACATTAATATAGAAAAAAACTTGAAAACCTTATAAATACTAAATAGAAAAAATAAATTGGGAAAACTATTTTATTCAAATAGTAAAAAATAACTAGAAATGTATAACAATACAAAATAGGAAAAAATAAAATTAACTAAGAAAAATATCTATTTTTTAAAAAAACTTATCCACTAGTCTTCTCGAGTTGAAATGAACTTATCCTCGAATTCAAACCTCAATTAGAAATCATCCTCCACCATGAACATCTTTTTGTGTGTACCTTCATAACATAATATCTTTGTGTGGGTCGCCCCATCATTGATCCCTAACACAATACATTTATACGGGTTACCTCATCGTGGATCTCTAACACAACACTTTTATGTGGGATATCCCATCATCACTTCCATAACAAGATTTCTAATAACAAAAATTGATGCAAAAGGAAATAACACACTAGTTCGTGGATATTTTTTTTCCCGATAAGGGGGTGATGAATGAATCCCCTTTTACACAAGCACGTCCTGTTCTGTAACATATTTCAACCATAGTTATTCAACAACACACAACAACTAATTACTAAGAATTGTTGGGCTTTGATATACATACTTTATGATATCTAACCAAAATCACTAGAAATAGTTAGACTTTAATATCAATTGATTCAGACAAAAGTAAAGGACAATGAGCTTTGTTACAAGTTAAAACCCTTAAAGAACAATAACATCATAACATGAAAACTCCAAAAATACTTAATTTTTATTCATCTCAGACTTAATTGATAAAATTCAATTACAAACCTTAATATAGAAAAAAAAAACTAGAAAACCTTAGTAATACTAAATATAAAAAAGAATAGAAAAACTATTCCTTTCAAATAGTAAAAAAGAAAGAAAGAAAAACTAGAAATGCATGACAATTTAAATAGGAAAATAAAAATAGAAAAAAAATAAAATTAATTAAGAAAAATATCTATTTTTTTTTAGAAAAAAACTTTTGCATAAACTAATGACCTTCAAAATTTCTATTCCAAATTTAATTGAAAATCCATTAATTTATTCTTATACTTTCAAGTTAGCATTCAACTTATCTATAAATTACATAATTGGTGTTTGAATCCATGAAATTATAGTGAAAAATCTAATAAAACCTTCCATTTATAAAATCTATCAAATTCATAAATAGAGAGCTAACACCATACCATCAAACCTATAAGTAATGACATAATAACCTAGTTAAAATATCATCATCATGTTTTAACTATCAATATGAAGTCAACATGTGTGTGTGTAAGAAAGGTTATTTGATAATGGATGTTCTAAATAAAATAGTTCAAGTTCCATAAAAAGACATACGAGTTGTCACAACCCTAGACCTATAAATAAGTTACATTGTCACAAACATTCACAAATACCAACCTAGCTACCCAGGTTCTAGAAACAAAACAAAATACACATATTACCAAACATTTAACTCAATTAAATAAGTTAAGCATCAGAACCTCTACCACTATACCCTTCACCACCACCACCAAAACCACATTCACAACCACCTTCATAGATAGCCACTCTCGATACTCATAAAATAAGTGCTTGGGTAGTTGTTTTTGTATCAGTAACATAAATAAAAGTGATTTTAGGTTGATTCTCACTATAGTTTTAATTTTATGTTCGCAACAAAATCAATTCTATATTTATGTCCACAACAATAACAAAGGATGATAACAATGATATACAAAACAAGAGCTGATAAAACGCTCAAATGTTGACTAATGTTTTCTTTATTGTTTGTATATGTTCTTTGTTCTCTCTACATTGACTATTTCTCTCTTATAAATATGATACTATATAGTACAAACATAATCTAGTTTCTTACTGATATTAATTGAGAATAATGGGTATATCAATTTGTACCTTTATTGTTTCCTACGAGGATTGTTAGGATTTTGAGGGAGAGAGCTAGCAAAGACCTTTTGTTACAGGTCTAATTAAAATATGAAATGAACATGTTAGTTTTCTCAAATCAATTTTAATAAAAAAGAATATTTATATGTTATTTCTCATTGTTTTTATAATAATTGGTTGGTTCTTAATGAAAGATGCTATAGATTCAATATGTTCTTAATCATTTGATTTCAAAATGCCCTCTGTAGCCAATGCTCAAATGAGAATTTACAAGGAAATCATTAAATAATACAATTTTTTTTACATTTACCATATTAATATGCCAAAGGGGCAACACATGGAATTCAATTGGTAAAACAAAAAAATCAAAAACAATTCAGGCCAACTCTTCAACTTCCATCGATCGCGTGTGATTATTATTCAAAAGGAAAAAAAAAGAACAACATATCATTGAATACAAAAGCTTATGAACAACCTTTTTTCATTCCAAAATAAACATTAAATGAGTTTAATTTCTATATAATTAATGTTGTTAAATTATTTAAAACTATAGTTATTAGATCTAATTGAGTGTCCAAGTTGTCGGGC
Source organism: Populus trichocarpa (assembly GCF_000002775.5). Classification (NCBI taxonomy): domain Eukaryota; kingdom Viridiplantae; phylum Streptophyta; class Magnoliopsida; order Malpighiales; family Salicaceae; genus Populus; species Populus trichocarpa. Next base: position 10,238,976 of record NC_037288.2, read on the forward strand.
TAACCCTAGGTCATTAGTCAATTTCAAACCAATATTGTTTTAGGCAAATCTTTTTTTTTTATTCCTTAAATTTTACACGGTTAGGTCAACCAAATCTTAGATTAACCCATCAATGTCTAAAATGTTTTTTATATTTTTTCTTATCCCAATTCGTTAAGTTTTTTAGCCATAATATGGTGATAAAAAAGATTCTTCATGCTATCAATGCGTTCCTTCTCACAATAGGGGTTTCTTTATAGTGTTTTTTTTCCCCCTGGTCTTAATGAAAAATCTTATCTGTTATTTTCATTTTTGGAGAGCTTAGAGTTGGATATTAGGTAATGGATAGATTTATTAACACAAGGGGTTTTTTAGGTAATTTTAGGTGAGTAAAGGTTTGGAAAATGAGTTTCTTGAGTCATAAGGGTCAAAGCCTTCCATTCTGGCCGTCTAGGGTGGCCAACAATCATACATGTTGTCTTCTTTTTTCTTTTATTTTTGAGGAAACAAGAAATTATATCTTAAAATTACTTTTTGCAATTGAGTTTAGATTATCAGTTTTCTTAAAAAAAATAATTTTATTGTTGCATAATTAAAAAGAAATTAAAGAGCTCCTTATTTCATAAGATTAGTTATTCTAATATGCATACTCTTCTCAGCTTCCCGGTTCAATTCTTATTTAATGTTAAAAAAAATTAATATTTATTGACAAATATAATTCTCAATTTAACATTTATTAAATACACACATCAACTTTTCATTTCTAGATTAGATTTTGTATACCAACATTTAACTTTGTTTTTCTAAAAAAAAAAATAGCAAAGAAACACGAGCACGTTTAAGCCCTATTTGATATTGCAGCTCAACTATGTTTTTGAAAAATTTTAAAACTTTTTAGTACTCTTGGATAATATGGTGATATAAAAATTAAATTTTAAAAATAATAAAAAAATATTATTTTAATATATTTTTTAAAAAATAAAACACTTTGAAATAGCTTAAAGAAAACTTATTTATTCTTATTACCCTAGAAACTCAATGAGAAGCCCAAACACGCCAAGTCGATAAAATCAAAACCCGACCCGCCCCGCTTAACTTCCTGTTTCCATTTCCAAAACCCGTAAAAAGTAAAAACACTCCTCCTACAGGCACCTTTCACCTTTCACTCAATTTCCTCTCTCCGAACTGCCGTAGCCACTAACAATGACATCCACCACCATGGGCCCTCCTCCTCCAAGAAACCCCAATCCCACCACCTCAACCGAAGCTGCCTCCATCACAGAACCCGAATCCGAACCCGAATCTAAAACTTCAGTTGTCGACGAACCACAGAAAATCTCCTCAACAACAACAGCTGCAAAACCCTCCATGGCCCCGCCACCTCCCACAAACCCTATTCCCACCCCACCAGAAACTTCTACAGAGCAAGAGAAAATAAAATCAAAGGATCCGTCAGTGCCGTACACAATTCCTGAATGGAGTGGGCCACCTTGCCATAAATTCTCCCTCGAGATTCTCAAAGATGGCTCCATTATCGACCAATTCGAAGTGTAAGTCTTGTTCTGGTCTTCTTTTTTTGGTTCTAATTGTTATTAACTAATGGCAGTGTTAATGGCCTTCGTTTGTTCAGTTGTGAGAAAGGGGCTTACATGTTTGGCCGTGTGGAGCTCTGCGATTTCATTCTCGAGCACCCTACCATCTCTCGCTTCCATGCCGGTACTTGCTGTGCTATCTCTCTCTAATTCTGGATGTTGAGAATTGTTTGATGAAATTAAGTTAGTTAACGAAGTAAATGATTCAGTTCAATTTTGTAATCAGTTTCGATCCAGGCATTAATTGAAATCGAGCTAAAAATTGTGATTATGTGTATTGTAGCATGTGCTATTTTTTTGGGGTTAGTACTTTTGAAACATCTGACTGTCCCATAAATGTCAAGATCAGACAGAAAAAAGCCGTGAACTTGGTTGCTGACAGGAACTTTTCTGTTTCTGTTGGTATTTAGCTAACCTCCTCCACTTTTCTAGCATGTAGACTCGTGTATCACCCTAGCTGAATGCAGTTAGTAACTTGCTGTTTTTTTTACAACCTGCTGCTAATTTCCCATTCCAATAGCTGCAAGCTGCTCGGTGATTGTAGTCGTTATGCTTTCTCTTGGGAGACTGCTATCGGTAAAAGTATGATAAATATCTTCCTAGTAGTAGTTTTTTTTTCCTTCCGGCCAAGTGCATTGTTGTTTGACATGAAGATTACGTAAGCAGATTATTTTGCATCCAAAACATGCACAACATTTGTGAAGCTTATTTTCTCAGAGAATTATATTAATTTTCTTTTTGTTTGTAGTGGTGTAATGTCAGTTATTATCTCCAGCTTTCCATGTCATAGAACCTGTTCATCGAAAGATGGGTTAAGAAACTCTTATTCATTGGGACTTCAAACATAGAGTTGTCGAAAGTTTCCTTAATTGTAGATGCTGGGGTCATTATATAACAAGTTGCTTCTCTTTGCTAGTTCTCCAGTTCAAAAGAAATGGAGATGCGTATCTTTATGATCTTGGCAGCACTCATGGCACCTTTGTTAACAAGAGTCAGGTAAGCATTATTTATGTTATGCTTCTTATATTTAAAATATATGCATTACTTGAAGGTCTGATGTAAGTGATACATTGATATTGTCAATGGAATTTGTGGTGTGTGGTTCATTACATGTTAATCTAATATATACCCAGCTATATAAGTCATTTTTTTACACTGACGCCTTCAATTTATGGTGTGTTTGAATGATATTTCTGAACTAAAGGAGTATCTGGTCGGGTACGTGGGACGTGTTCTATTCCAAGTAAACTTATTGATACCAAGGAAATCATCAAGGACTAAAATATAAGCACAAAGAAAAAGGACAGGTAGATCCAAGTTAACCAACTTGGTGGAAATGTAATGCACTTTAAATCAGACATGAGGTCTGGTTCATGTCAACAGCAAATGTCCTGGATCCTGAGGAAGAAATTAAAAGAAAAGCGAACTAAAATGATTGTTTAGAGAAACTTTCCAAGAATTAATTGATTTTATAGCTGCTAAAGGTTATAGGGTACAAAATAAATGCTAGCCTCTCCAATTTGTACAATCACAATCTAGTTTCAAGAGGCAGAAAATATATTGTAATTGGGAATCTGATTACATTAATTACTAAAACAAAAGAAATCCTAATAAATATGAAATACACTGCATTGATCTACTACATTGGATACCCTAAACACTAGTGCCTTATTGGAGACGGATTCCTACACTAAGCAAACATTAATAGCAACCAACCAACATTTTTTCCATGTTAACACAGTCTTGCAGTCAGAAGAATTTTTTCTTGTCATGTCTGATCAGATCTAGAATCTTCCAGAGGAAAAAATCCTTCCTTGATAGGAAAATCTGAGTCTAATTGGCCTCACCATCATCCATCTGATCGACCATGTCATCAAATATCTATGTGCAATTAATTCCAAGCCAGCTTTGAGTCTATTCATGCTGTTGACACAAATGAAAGAAGTAGCTCTGGTTTATCATCAACCAAACTAGCAAAATTTATGGTTTTCAACTTTCCTCAATTTAGCATTTTGTGGGTTGAGACCGTAACATGAATATTTATTAGCTGATTATCTGGTAGAAGAAAGCCTTGCTCTCAGGTGGTAAAGGGGTGAGGCAGAGTTATGGTGGCTTCTTTGTTTGAAATTTGCCACTGAAAAGTTTTTGTAGAGTACCTTTGTATTTTAATGATGTGCTACTGGTTTGACTTTTTTGTCAGTGTTTTTTCCTCTTTTTCTTAAGTGTGTTTTCCCATACAGTGGGAGATGGTTTTTGTTGCATTCTTAACTGCTTTTCCCTTTCTGTTTATCAGGTGGAGAAGGGTGTTTATGTGGCCTTACATGTTGGTGATGTTATTCGATTTGGACAGTGAGTAACTTTCATAGTTGATTCCTTGACTTATCCCATTCTTCCGTATCTTTCATGCCTATAGCATTAGTTTAGTTCAACACTCTTTTTTTTATTGTTATCACCTGGCATCATTGCCTGCATAACTTAACATCACTGTAACTTGTGATGTTAAGCCACAATACATAATGCATAAGGGGCCATTGGCCAAAGACTGTAAGATTCATGGTCAAAGCCTTTAACAAGCTTTGTTTCACATATTCCTTGTCCTATACATACTGAGATTGTTTCGATCTGTCTTGCATTTGGTCTTATATTATGAGAGTGTTATGTTTAGAAAGGCATGAATTGGGAATGAATGTTGCTGTTTCTACATGATTGTCCTTGCATATTTCTGATTTTTACCTGTTCTTTCCTTGCACAGTTCATCTCGATTGTATATTTTTCAAGGACCACCTGACTTGATGCCACCGGTAAGATTGCTGTCACTATATACACACACATAATAAGTGCTTGATTGATGTCTGAGATTTTGTGTGTTGGACATTACTTCTTGTTTCTTTCCTCTTTTCAAGGACCACCTAACACATGCACGTATCACCTTATGTTCAAAGTGTTCTATAAATTGTTCACGTGGTGTTGACATGTATGCTGGTGCACCAGGTTTAAAAGAATAAACAATGCTAAGACTTTTTAGTTTGTAAGATTAAATGAATATAATTTTATGTCACAGGTATACCTCTGTTGTAGATTTAGTTCTATATCTCTTGCATAGATTTGTTAGTAGCCAGTTATGTTATCTCGCTTAAACAGCAGGGATGCATCAATTGTTTTAATGTATCACGTGTTGTAGGAAGCTGACAGGAAAATTCGTAGAAATGCTAAGATCCGGCAAGAGATGCAAGATCAGGAAGCCTCACTTCAACGAGCAAGGCTGGAAGCATCTCTTGCTGATGGTATCTCATGGGGCATGGGAGAAGATGCTATTCAAGAAGTTGAGGTTAGTGTCACTCAATATTTTTCTGGATGTAATCTTGCGAGAATTATTGTTGTGGACTTTTTACAACTTTTCTGCTGCCAACACTTTTCCATAAGCTGCTTTGCAAAAAATATAGTAATATGAGATTATGTTTGTGTGCCCTTTTATGTGAGGAGGATTGCTTAAACTATTATTTGTTCAATATGAAGTATGCGTGCTGGACAACAGTAGTGTTTGTTTATAGCTGTCTACACTCTGTCATTCTTACCTCCTTGTTTCATGCTTATACAGAATTCTTGCATTTTTAGTAATCCAAAAAAGAAAAAGAAAAAGGACAATTCATTATGAACTTGTTTCTGTCTCAACTAGGAACTTGAAGACTAACATATGTACTCCTGTCAAATTTACCTTCGTTTACCAATTTTTTTCCATAACTCTTTTGCTGTATAGTTGAAAGCTGACGATCATCTTCTCTGTTTGTCTTATTGGATTTCTAGGATGATTGTGATGAAGTAACATGGCAAACCTACAAAGGACAGCTTACAGAGAAGCAGGAGAAAACCCGTGATAAAGTGATAAAACGAACAGAAAAGGTAAGTGGTTTTCATTTTTGCACTCCGAGATCCTCATTCTAGATATTTAATGTCTGATATAATGATGATTTGCTTACCTTGAACATGAGACTAATCTGTATCCACCATTTTTTAAATCTCCTTCAGATTTATTTCCAGCTTCTTTTAAAATGTTCATCTTGTTACCTTTAGACCACTTTAAGTACTATTTTTGAGATGACCCCTTTCCTTTTTTTGTTTCTTTTTACTGTCCTGCCATTCAATTTTTGTGGTATTAGAAGTGCTAAATCTAAATGGTTTATATGCTATATTGGTGCATGCTTTATTGATTGGAGAAGTGAAAACTTCATTTTTGCATTTTAACTGTTTTTGTTGCTTTTTCTTACGTTCTTTTGAATATGTAGAAACTCTGCCTCTCCCCCATTCCTCATGTTAATTTTAGTGCTCATTTTGCTTATTCAACTGAATTCTGGCTGTAGATTGCTCATATGAAGAAGGAAATAGATGCCATTCGTGCTAAAGACATTGCACAAGGTGGATTAACACAAGGTCAGCAAACTCAGATTGCACGCAATGAACAAAGAATGACACAGGTAAAAAATCTATGAAGATAAATGTAAGCTGGTCTTTTCTCCCTACATGTTGTGTGATTACACTTTCTTATGATAGAAAGCAAAATCTCTTTTGAATTTCTCCCCACCTTTACATTATATTCTCTCATATCTTTTGTCAGATAATGGAAGAACTGGAAAACTTGGAAGAGACTCTTAATGAAAGTATCCGGGAAAGTATTGGGGCACGTTCTGGAAGGATATCTCGTGGTAAAGGAAAAGGAACAGCAGAAGATGGTGAGGATTTTTCAAGGTACATTATCTTGCAGAATTCTCTCCAAACCAAAAACTTGGAACTTTCATCAAATAAGAAAATAAAAATGTCATACTATGATTTATTTACACTACTGAGTTATTGTTTGTGAGTTATTCTCATGGCCTGATATTTTATAAACTAGAGTAATGATTTTGCATGATTGGTCATCCAGTCATCTTTTTATTTTTCTTTCATTTTTCCTTTTTTTTTCTTTCATAGAAATCATGATCATGCAAATTGTATAACTAATGCTTACTACTTCATTTAGTGATGATGATGAATTCTATGACCGTACAAAGAAACCATCAGTGCAAAAAGCTGGTGAAAATCTATCGGTTGAAACTGCCGATACCCTTCTTGACAAGAGAGATGCTATCATGAAACAAATGGAAGACAAAAAAGAAGTGCTTTTGATCGAGAAGAATAAAATGGCACCAGAAACTGCAGTTGAGAACGGAGCTGGAGATGCACTTGATACCTACATGTCAGGGTTATCGTCTCAGCTAGGTAGTGTGATATAAATTACTTATATTTATGCCATATTATATGCTTGAGAAACATTTTTGCCTCTTTGTGGTTTTGTTTCCCTTACCTGTCAGTGCTACTGCTGTGTCCTGTGTTGTGTGTGTGTGTGTGTGTGTGATTGGCAATTGCTTTGCAAACATTTCATCATTGCTGCATTAGTTGCTTATTTCTTAATTTTCTTGTCAGTTCTGGATAAAACCATGCAACTCGAAAAGGAACTATCCTCTCTGCAATCTGAACTAGACAGGACCTTGTTCCTATTAAAGATTGCTGACCCATCAGGAGATGCTGCTCGGAAAAGGGATTCAAAAGTGCAGGTTATGAAACCTGACAAAGCAGAGGTGCCTGTTTCTGCCACCAAAAGCCAACCACCCACAGAACCAAAGAAAAGTAGTGCATTGGGAAAACCGACCAATGTCTCCATGCAGAAACAGAAAGCTGAAGATGCTGTGGTTGCTGAAATGGTATCGAATGATGCAGCAGAAACTGACAAAAATGTCATTGATGCACCTGATGGTAAGCCTACTGTTTATACTGCTGTAAAACCCCAATGGCTAGGTGCCATAGACAAAAGGAAAATGAAGGAGACCCAACAAGAAGAGGTGCTGGTCATGGATGAGTCTGATCAGTTTGTGGATTATAAAGATAGACAGAAAATCCTGAGTAGTGTTGATGGTGCAGAGGTTAACGTGGATTCAGAGATTGAAAGTGCTGCTCCTGGTCTGATAATAAGGAAACGGAAGGGAGCTGAGGGACCTGGAGCTAATGATAATGAAGCTCCTGAACAGTTGACATCATCATCTGTGGGAGCAGAGCTCTTGGCAGAAGATGCTGTTGCACTGTTATTGAAACATAAAAGAGGATACCATGCAGAAGATGAAGAAGGAAATCATCAAAGCCAAGAGATATCAGGCACAAATCAACGTGGCAAGGAAAAGAAAAGACCGAAAAGAGTGCTGGGCCCTGAGAAACCCTCATTTCTCAATAGCAACCCAGATTATGAAACCTGGGTGCCACCTGAAGGTAAAAGCTCTCTCTGAAAACCTTGAATTTGGTTGTAAAACCAGTGCCTTGATTCACAATTAACATACATTGAAAGTGCGGTATTCTCCTCGTCTTATAACTTCTATACCTCATGCAGGGCAATCAGGTGATGGACGAACCTCTCTAAATGATCGTTTTGGATACTGAACTGATATTCTAGTAGTTTCCTATGTTTGAGCTCACCACCTTCTCAGAGAAATATGGTTCATAGGAAAGCTACCAGAGTCTTAAATGTACTGAGAGACTGACGCAAACTTAGCCCCTTGGTCTTTCGTGATGAACGAATCCGTCTTCTCATAGTTTATGGCGTGCCTCAAAATTTATGCTTGAACTTGCAGGCCATTTTTAAGACACACGGACACTGGTGGCTGAAGGCCATTCATTGTGATTTGGTTGCTTCAAATTTTCAAGACATCTAAGGACGGAGATGACCTCTGGGGTCAATTTCTAAATGGAGACATAAAATGTTGTGATTGGTCAAATCTTGGCTGACACAAGGCACTTTGGCACAATCATGTATAGCAGTTAAAGGACCACAGTTTGTATTACCGACTGCAAAACTTTGTTATGAGTTCTCTCAGAAGAAAAAAAGCAACGAGTCTCCTGGTGTTGCAGAGCAATGATCAAAGTCTCCAGTGCACATCCGTAGTAATTAAAAGCAGTTTTTCAATTTAAATAATTGAACTCTTATAATTTGGTACTTGATCAGTAGAGGTCTGCCTATTTATAGTCTCTTTGTTTTTTGTTAATCTTGACATGTAAAGATACGAAGGGACACATGTTAGTTTTTTTTTATTGGTTCCAATTAAAAAAATTGATTAAAAATTAAAAGAAAGACAAAAATAATAAACAAACTGTTATTTATTTATTATTATTATTATTATTATTATTATTAAATATACTAAAAAAAGCTAAGGTTGGTTTTTTTAATCATTATCCCTTGTCTTTTTTTATTGAATTCTTGTGATCTAATTCCATCAAATAAAGTTTTAAATTAGAAGTTTTAAATTATAATAGAAATACAAGAGGAAGAAAACATGTTGCAATCTAAGTTTATAAAATTTTAATTTAAATGTTATTTTGTTCATCTCAAAAAATAAACATTTTTATAAAGAACTTTTTAAAAAATATTTTAATTAAATAAAGATCATTTTTATTTTTATTTTGGATAGTTAAGAGTCTTTTGGATATTTATTCTAATTGTCTTTGATTTTTATTTTTGGATATTTATTCTAATTGTCTTTGATTTTTATTAAATGAAGTACATTACTAAAAAAAGACTATATTTTTTAGTTGATAAAAATAGATTAATAAAAAAATAAGGGTTATGCTAATTTAAATTATTATGTTTTTTATAAAAATAATTATTGACATAATTAAACAAAAAAGTTTGAATAGCTCCCTCAAGATCAAATATTTTTTAATTCAACCTTCGACGAGGTCAATTATCTAGCATGGAAATACAAAAATTAAAACTACAACCATGCCTTTGTCAGAAGGGTTTCTAGTGCCCAGAAACCAGTTAAAACGGGGAAAAAAAAAAAGGAAGGGAAAAATTGAAAACTGCTCCACTATGATGGAATTACCTTCACAACAAAAACTAAAAGATGATACGAGTGGAGAGTATAGATTTCATTTGAATCATAAATTGACAAACTTTCACCAAATGAACTTTAAGGGTAGTTTAGCATCAAATGGTGGTTTCCAAACCACCCTGGTTTTTTGTTGAAATATTTCTTGTGCCTCTGCTTCATTTCTGTACACCCGAAAGCCAGTTTTTCGCTGGTCAAAAAAACCTTTCATCCCAAGTTGCCAATCATTACATAGAAACTACAATAATATTATTATTCACATTACATTTTCAGTGTGGGCGACAAGGATCAATGGCGGTATAATAACATACCAATCCGTCAAGGCAGAAACATATGCATCCAGCATTTCGTAGCACATAACCATGGGCCCTCATACTCTCTCTCTCTCTCTCTCTGTCTCCCCATTCCTGGAGTCAAGGGATGTTTCAAAATCACGAAGCTCTGAATCATTCTCAAAAATCAATGAAGCCACCTTGTCATAAGCCCCTATAATCTTGCTATCTCTTCATTCACTCTTTGTTCAATGCAAGAACCCCAGAGAAGCCTATACCCACCACAAAATATCTGTGCTTGCTATACAACAGCATTCAGAGCTGAGTCAATGGAAAAGAGACTTAACGAAGATCTCCCATGCCTGATGACCTCTTTCAAGATATTATATACAATAGTGAGGCTAGTCTCTTGCAGGAAGTTTTCATTAGATCACACCTTTCCATAATCATGCTTGACAAGAAACAAAGAATGAATGACACCCATTAAAGATTGGTGTCATGTTAGTGTAGCAATGTGAGGACCCGTTGCACTGAATCAGTTGAAGAAATAAGGTGATTCCAACACTTGCCTCAACTCAAAGTCTCCCCATTCAGGCAAAGGCGGAAAAGACAGTGTAGGAAAGGACTTTTGGAAGCTCTCCAACAACTGCATTCAGAACAGAAGGTATAAATGATGGATTTGACACCACACAGTTATTTCAAGTGCAAATCCAAGTAGAAATTATAGGCATCTTTTTATCCCAAAACACAGTCGAAACTGCGGTTGAGAGCAAATTATAAAGGATGTTTTAATAAACGGCAGCAAGTGTTGTTTATTTAAACATAATGCCATATATCTCTTCATCCTTCTCTCCGCACCAAGACAATCACAATCGATTAAAGTGTAAGAAAATTAACTTGCCTCTTGTCGGCTCTACCAAAAAAACTTCAAAAATATTGTATTGGGGGGCTTTTCCCTTGTACAAATACATAATGATGCTAGGCAATGGATGGGCCATTTATCTTTCCAGTTTGTAGAGCAATATAGCAGTGCTAATACTTACATTTTTTAATATAGGTGTTTCATAGAGTTCAACAAACTTTTCCCTCAGTATCCTGTTCATTTCATCCACATCACATGCATGCGTCCAATATGAATCGTGAACTCCTGTAATGGTATGCCATATACAGTAATAAGAAATCAAAACTAGGAATAGGTCAACATTTAAGACAAAATCCAGTTACAAGTGAAAAAAACCTGCAAATTTTAAGCCTGCCCTTTTGCAGGCAACTGCAGTCATCATCATATGAGAACCATCAAGGGAATGAACAAAATTTGGTGGGAAAGCTGTTCTCTGTCGTTTGACCATAACCTGTAACAGTAAAAGAACCACCAAATTTGAGATCCAAGACCCGGAAGGTTCAACATTTTTTCCCTTTCTTTTAGTATTTTGATTAGTCCAGACCGAACTAAAAAAACAAAAGCAGGAAAATTTAGCTGGACAAAAAACTTAGGCACCTGCTAAAGTCTACCAGAAATTCAGTATATTAGGAAACAGTTTACAGAATGTACCCATGTAAGATAACTATGATCCTAGAACAATATTTTCAGCCATAAAAACAGGTTATTTCAGACCTTTCACAATTAGATGCGCTATCAACATCCTAGCAGAGACTCACAAGCCACAATAGATAATATGGAATCTCTATTAACTAGAGCAGAAAACAGAAACATTACCTTGTCAGTTTCCTTTTGTAGTGTTAAAAACTGCAGGGAGGTTTTGATCTGCAAAAATTGTATGAAAGGAAGATAAGAGAATTCAAAATGCCATTTCTATCAACGTAACAAAATGCCAATCAATTTCTTTTCTTTACTTTTTTTTTGTCCAGTAAGTACAATTAATGATCTACTATGCTTCTGCAAATGTTATAGAACTCACAACATGCTTCCCTAATTTACGGTAAGGCTGTACAACAGGAAGTCCTAGTGGAGTTGTCCATCGCACTGGCTCATTTTCAGATGCAATAATCTGGTCATGTTAAACAGTCAACAGTCATATGGACAACAAAAAGAAAAAAGGTAAACAGAATGTCAGTTGATGGTTTAGAAACAATAACAAAAAAAATCAATACAAAGGAAAAAACAAATAAATAGATGAGACAGAATCACCTTTGCACATTCCCCAAGCCAGTTCATGATACTTCGTGCAGCTTCAAACATCTCTCCTAAGGCAGTTAAGGTCACCTGATAAAGCAATAAAATAAAATATTGTCAGTGACCTGTTTTATGAAAGAGTGAGGCTAAGGAATTATCAATCCTCCTTGTCAGGATGCTCCTTTCACACCTTTGCAGCATAGCAAGAACAACCGAAGATCTCTGAATTGTCTGTGAGACCACGTTCCTTTAACCTCCTTTCAATTTGGTCTCTAGCACCAATGTAAGTCACACCATACACAGATGTCATCACTGTCTGCTTCACCAATTTCCTATCCACCTAGATTATGTCAAATTACTATTAGTTCGAAAGCATAAGAACTTACCCTCTATGAAAAGCACACCCTATTCTTTGAATGAGTTGGAAAAAAAGAAGAAGGAAAGCATGGTGCAGTTTTGACCCAGTTGTAACCAAGCCATCCCTTAGTGACAGAAGACCACTATAATCGAGAATGAAAGCTTGAAGAAAACCTGACTGATTAATCTTCTTGCACGCAAAGCGTCAGGAAAAACTTCTGGATCTTCCTGTGCATCACTCCGCATGATGTCAAGTACTCTGCATTACAAAAGTTCACATTCATCACGTTCTTTTTGCAGATATCTGCTTGCTTCACAACCAGCAATGCATGATCACAAAAAGAGGATGGAAAAAGAAAGATTCTTGTAAAGGCTATACAAATTTGGCTCCAACCAAACACATCCAATGGATACCACAGGAATTTGACTTCATGGATCTGGTCATAGGCCATGAAATATGCACTTAGCTGATTGAAGTTTTTCTTTGATTGAATTGAAACAAATTAGGAGTTCCTAATTTAAACAGAAATATTGATCTTTGATTGGATGTTACTTCTTAATTACATATACCTACATTTCCAAGAACGCCAGAAAACTCAGCCAGTTAAATACATTCTTCTTTGGCTTTGAGATAGTAATGCTTCCAAACTCTTAGGCTTTGAGACAATAATGCTTATTGCAGAATTTAATCGAACCAATACATGCTGGTGTGTTGCAAAAAAAGCTCCTAATTAGGAGGCGTTTTGGCTTATATTCCAAAGATCATATTTGTGGCTGTCCTCTCAAGAGTTGGTCAGAAGTCTAAAATTCAGATTATGTCTTCTTGTGATTTGGAACTTCAGAATTAAAAAGGGAATCCCTTAATTAAGCTAACTACCCAAGAGTTGCCTCAATTTTCAGCATATTTTTTTTAGTTTTTCAAATCTCTGGATTTTCAAGTTTTAGATCTAATCTTTAAATCAGTGGAGTAGAAAACCATCATCTCCATTGATTTGCTTCAACAAAAGCACATCTGAGTTCCAATCTTTTCAACGGTATCATGAGAAAACCACTTACCTAGCAGCTATTCCTGAGTAGACATCTGTGGGCTTCTCTCCAGCAACTAGATTAACAGCAGCTGCTCCCAACTGTTCAAGACTCCAATGATTTAACAACACAGAGGGGTTCAAAGTATAATCACAGGCATTTTTTTTCCCAAAAACAAAAACAAAGTTCAAAAAAAGAAAGTTTGCATGAAAAGGCAACTTGAATTCAACAAGGATTGGCATCAGCATATGAAAATCAGACAAGCAGATTGCGGGTATCGGGTTTTGTATATCAGCAGTAATCATATAGAAAAGTAAAACTTAATACCATCTTCCAATTCAAGTTAGGGACACTACCTTGTCTCTTCCAAGTGCAGCATAGTGTTGCAGACCATTGCAGGAACCATCCTACAGAGAACCATAACAGGGAAGGGGTACCTCAGAAGGCAGTACAAGTTATGACAAAATACAGAAATATCAGAGTAAAATAAATTACTAGGCCAGAAGAGCAAACATAAGCCCAGGGAAAAGAAAGAGAACAGTCTGGCATTAGTGTTTAAGTTGAGTGTCCCACATAGTTTGACTTTTTTTTAGCAATAGTGCCAATAGAAGCAACCTAAGCTTATCATTTCTTTCATTTTCCAAAAGCAATTGGAGCAAGGTACAATAACAAAGAATCTTGACTCTCCTTCTTCCATTCATCTTACTAATACCTCTGCTTCTCTCAATCCATTCCCTATAATTTCAGTAAAACTGTGCTCAACTGAGAAGGATGCTTTATAATCCTTCTAAACAATGTCTACAAGAAGTTCATATGAGCACAAAGCAATGACATTGATAAGATATACCTGATGAATAGGAATATGTGAAAGGCATGTTTCTGGAGAGGAGCTTCTCAAAGCTTCAGTGAGGTTAATGCACACAGCCAAGCACTGAAACGGATCTTCTGCGTGCAACCACCAACGCTTTCCTTCAAGTGGTTTGTCCGCAGAATCAAATATATCATCAAGGTGATTCTCAGTAAAAGCTATTCGTCCCTCATGGGATAACTTGTCTACACCACAAGCAAACAGATTTGCAAGGTGTATCTTCAGCCAGCGTAAGCCTGACTTTCCAAGAGGACGTCCCTCTGCAAACTCCAAAATACCCCGGCATAGATCTGAGCCGAGATGGTTTAAATATGGGTGCATGGGGTAGGCACGGCCACGAAAGTCAAGATTGTGTGGATAATAGAAACCTTCTTCATTTTTCATCTTCCGTGCTACCTGGAGCCCATTAAGAACATTGACATAAACCCCAAGGAAATTGAAAGTGTACTATCTAAAATAAAGTCAAATGAATTTTACAGCAATTTTAAGTTCTGTGTCGCAACGGCGTGAATGTCTTTCCCTATTCTCTTTTTTCACACTTTTGACTTTCCACTTCCACTTCTTTAGCAGTGCTTCATCTTCTGTTTCCGGCTTCTCAGGTAAAGGAACCTGAAATGAAGCCATTAAATGAGAGGTTTTCTAGTTGCTACAAAAATCATAATCAACTATTAGAACACAAAGAAAAAGTAAAAGAGTTTCTAAAAAAAACTGGAGTTACTAGGAGCAAAATTAGAAAAGATACTCACATCACTGCGGTCTACCAAATCAGCAAGACGACCTCCATTATTCCATATCCTATCAACAACACTAAGTACCCTCTTATTTACCCTCCATTTGGTATTTCCTAATGTATCCAGGGCCTGGAAAATTTATTCAAACAAACGATTAGCTTCTTGAAAAATCTACATACATGTGATAGCACATACACGATTCTCAGTTTTCACATGTAGTACCATATAAGATTTTGTTCAAACAACACAATATGCAGCAGTAACCATGCAATGCATCTAATATGTACAGACCTCAAAAACTAGCTGTAGCTGCTTCTTAGGTGTCCTCTTAACTGCTTCACGTTGCTGTTTAGCACCATGTATCCGCATGACATAGGATGGTAAGAACAGGTGTGCACCTTTATCATAACTGCAAAGGGCATGAAGGTTATGGTTGACACAAGTCAGAGAGTTAAATATCACAAGCTATTATGCAATTATGTAAGAAGTGCATAGAACTCAAAAATGCTACTTAAATGCAAGGTCCTGATTTATTACTAGAAGCAATAGTGGTGTTAAGAGTTGCAATAACTACATGGGAACCAGAATCCATCCACCAAGTCAAAACATCCAGATTGAAGTAACGTGTGTGAGGAACCTGTAAGAAACATTTGCATCTTCCAGATTTGTATAGGAGGATCTAAAATGAATTATAGTAGGGACTATGCTTATGTGCCTCCAGCGATGGTTTTGGCCTGATGCTCGATCTAATCAAATGGAAGTTATTCAGAGTGCAATCTCTGGTATAATCTATCTTTGCTTTTTGTTGATTGACAGTTCTTCCTGGAATCCACTCCTAATGGATACAACCAAAAGTGCTAGGGATCTTATCAGATTTCAAGGCAACAGGTTGAATGGCACAAGCTGCTCTAGAGGCCACTTCATATTCCAAAGCAATGTGTACTTTTTCCAATGAGGATTGATCACCTATTCATTTCCTGTCATATAAACCAAGAATGTTTGGCAACTGGTTCTTTCCTTGTGTGATTACCAGGCTAAATGGTAATTGGTGATTGGTGATTGGTGATCGGTGATCGAGATAAAGAATTCTGGTGGGCCAAAAAGTTTGCATGGAAGAATTTTCAGGCCATTCTGTTGCATATTGATTGGTGTGCATACATCTATTTGGTTTGGAAAGCAAGAAATCACATGATTCACAACAATGCAGATGAGCAGCAGTTCATATTTTGAAGTCTATTATTCAATCTGTACAGTCCAGATCCAAAAGAACAGAGGACCTGAAACCTCTTGGAAGACCCAAATGGATCATGATTTGACAACTTTGGAACTACTGTAGCTAACTTTAGCTATTAATTTCTTTATTGTTTTTCAGCTAGTTCGGTTTTCCTTCAGCTTTTGGTGACTATTAGTCAGGACATCTCCTGTTTCAGTTGCTTTTGATCAGTAAAATTCTCATTTATCAGAAGAGCAATTCATTTGATAGTGGATAAAATGGACACCAATCAAAATGTAATGACATGATGCCTTATTTATACACATGCGCGTGCACGCGCATATATTGAGAGAGAGGGAGGGAGGGAGAGTGTCAGAAAGGAGAAAGTTTAGAATATCAAGATATTTATCCCTATGAACCCAATGTTGTCGCATCAAAAAATCAAAACACTTCATTTTTGCATATTGACAGTCAAGGTCATCAGAATAATTTCTCATATTACATTTAAATAAACAACCACTCTTGAGTACAAATTGACCATCATTAAGTAAACACATCACTCATGTTTCCGCAATAATATTTAATGAAAGTAATCTACTGATTTAACTGGTTACTCACTGCTTTTCCTTCTTTATCCTTATCCATGGAGCTTCCTTCATCTGTCTTCTTACAATTTTGTTTTACAAAAAAATCAACCTACATCAAGAAAAACTTAACCACACTCCATGAAATCCTAACCAACTCAGAAAACAACAAAGTTCAAACAACTCGGTTTGAATGCAGAGATCCATCTGTGCCATTTCTCTCATGAAATCATCTGTTGTCTCCATGCCCTTCTGGCACATTTGAAATAAATAATGTTTTCCTATGTATGGCCCATTTACAAGTCCTCACCTGAACTAAAGCACTTCAATTGAGTTCTCCATGTACTATCCTAATCTTAAATTAACTCCATACAATAATTTGACACTGTAACTTTTCTTGTACCAGAATCATCCACCACAGAATCCTTGTAGAAAACATAGTACCTTTCCTTTTTCTATATTTTATCTCTAACTGCCAATCATTCTTTTCCGGAAGCATACCTTTCCCTTTAACATAAATAAACATTTACAGTAAAGAATTCCATATCAATCTCTAAAATTTGCTGCCCAATAATGTTAATTTTCCCTTCTTGAACATGATAGTAATTTGCAAATGCTCATCAATGTTTTAAAACAGTGCTCTCAATTATCTTGAGAATCCTAGACAAACTCTTCCATCTCATATCTCATATCTCATATTCACCATTTCAATAAACACTTGCAAGACAATTAGTCGTTCTTCCACCGAAGGTTTAGGAAATGGAAAGGCAGGGCCGTGAAATATGCTAGGATGCTAATTTAAAATCGGAATTCCAGACTTTAATTTCAGAAATCCATCAATTCATCAATCACACCATTTTAAGAGATTAACTTGACCAAAAAAAAAAAAACTGAAAACAACTCCAGGCATCAAGCAGAAGTAACTGAAACAAGGTGAATATTTTGGAACTTGGAAATTATATCCAACTAGAAAAGATCAAATTAAAGCAAGACAAACATGGCAAAACTGTAAATATAAAATCAAAATTTACCGTACCCTCTCCATCGAAGCGGTGGCACCAACATTGGCATATAAGGAATCACTATGTGCCTATCCTGTTTGGAGAAATAACACTTTTTATGGCTCCTTGTACAAGAAAAAAGAACAAAAACTTCTGCGACTTAAAAGGCACCAAGGAAATTGTCTGCAGATCATATTTGTTTCAGCTGTAAAATCTAGAAACTACCTATCTGCTCTGAAATAGATGGCATACCCCATGCAAGTTCAATGTTATAAAGGACAATAAAATATGAAAACTGGATTTCATTAAAAGAACGAAATATAACAAGGTTACTCACAGTTTGCTCAAGGCCTTTGAGGACTAGCGAGTCACATTGAATAACACCATATTTTCTGGAAGTCTTCCTGTTAAGAAAAGGCCAATGTGTGCATCAGTTTGAAGCAATTACAGGGGAGATAAATAAATTGAGCTCATCGAGCTGAAAAAAGAATGGCTCCGTACTTATTTTCATATGACACAGTTCTGAACGTGTGTACAAATGCAGGTCGAAGATCAGGTGGACTATCAGCTAACTGATCAGGAGGAGGCTGTATATAAGCTGTTTGTAACAGCAATTCAATTAGACGGCTGCCGACCTGCAAAGTGCAAGGACAGAATCAAATTTGAATATGGTACATTAGTTCAAGAAAATTAGCTTTCACCTATGATTACATGCACACAAACCTTGGCCTTAGCATCCGTGCTCCATGATTTTGAATCATCGTGTCCCTTCACAATCTTCCTCACTGCTGGCAGCTTTTGTTTTTTAATCAAATCAGTAACCTTTTTTCTTAGCTTCTCTTCTTCATTCATGACAGCAGGGGATTCACCTTCTACACTATTCTTGCTATTATCAGCGTTTTCCTTTTTCTTCCTTGTTTTCTCCAAGAAATTGTGTATCCTAATCTGTTTTATCACAGAAACAGTCACAGATTCAGCCCTCAGCTGAAAGAAAGAGAACAAGGCTGGAGAGTTAGGGGGTCCAATATATTGATTAAGAATGGTATTCCTAAATATTTCTGCATTGTATAGTTTTTTTATTTAAAAAAAAAGAAGGAACTCCCAAAGTCAGAGGAGACACTGGAGTAAAGTGTCACATGTGCCTTTAAGGTCTAAACTAGGTAAAAAACTTAAAAAAAAATTATTAAACAAAGGCACAAACAAAAACTTGCATAATTGAAATGCTAAAGATAATTGTTGTCTCCAACAGGGATATGCAATAGTACAAATCCATAGTGACATGGAGTGTCCTAACATGAGATGTGTTCTAACAAAGGGAAGTTGAAATCTCACTCTTATTGGTCCACCATGTTCAGAATTTGAAGAAAGTGTAGCTCAATAAAGAAAGGTGGAATAGAGTATTCAGCTTAATAAGGCCCATGACATGAAAAGTTTAATGTATAATGACAAAGTTGTAAGAACTTGGTATCTAAAAGATGTTACATTACACTACATTGTCATGCCCTGCCTAAATTTAATGTCTTCACTGGAACTATTAAACAACACAAGAACTTGAATTCATGCGGAATCAAAATAAAGCTGAAGGTGAAAACTATAGATATATAGGAAAAGAAATTCAGAAAAAACCTCCTTCAACATTGGACACACAAAATTTTACAGACGTAAAGGAAAAATCTAATTTTACAGGCATTACTGAGGTTTCATAATCTAAGTTCCATAGCTGATTTTTATCGATGGTAACTCCACCTTTCTTCCAAGTTCATCACCTCAGATGAAGGCTGTCTAAATGCAATTTTAAGGACCTTTATGTTTCCCCTCATCTTACTATATTTTATCCGGGCACTCATTAACCTCTGTCTATAAATCAAACAGCAACCATAAAATAAGCAAATAAAACAGGTTAAAATCACTTACCTCCTGCTCAATTGCATCACCAATCATACAAGCAGCAGCCACAACTCTTGCACATCCATGTTCCCCACCTATCATCACCATTGCTGTGAGCTTATGCATAGTAATAACAGACATCATATCAGCTGGCAACAGATCAAAATACGGAGAATAATCCGGTCTGGTCTTCCCTCTTCTAATCGACTCCTGCTCTTTCGCAATTGCATCTCTCAAAGGCTCAAACCAACCAAGAAACAAACCCTTCATATATGGCAAATTAGGAGCCAACTTATGCTCACACATATCCTTTAGAAGTTCCTTATATTCTTTCGCTGCCTGTTCCCATGCTTCAGCCTCAATCTTCACTTGCCTTCTCCTTAAGGCCTTATACTTCCCTGACCCCATTCCACGGTTAGCATGTAGCCTCCTTCTCCTCCTAAAGTCCTTCTCTTTCTCCTCTTCTTTCCTCGTGTCTTGCAGCAATTCTTGCAATTCCTCATCAACAACCACATTATCTTCAACGTCTGTTGATGACACTGCCTCAGCTACACTCACATATCCTCTTGGACACAACCCACTACACAGATTCCCATTACTACTATCACCATTTCTCAAAAAACCAAAACTAGGTTTTCCCATATAATCCTTATGGGTTGATATTTCGCCAATTCGGCGAAAACACAGCTGTGGACTTGAGTTATTAACTGAATGGAACTTGGATTTCTCAAAAAAGATGGGTTCTTGAGGGGCTCCTAAAAAGCTGTGAGTTTTTGGAAATGAAGGGAAATTGAGAGACTTTGATTGGGGTTTCAAAATGGCTTGTTTTGCAACGTTTCTCCACATAACTGTGGATGGTTTTGAATTGATTAGGGATAGAATTGAGGGTTTCTTATCAAAAGCAATCAAAGGATCAATTTTTTTGGTAGAGAATATATGGGGGTTGGCACTGGACATCAAATTTTTATGTTAAGAATTTTCAAGGAAATGAAAAAAAAATGGAATTGAAGTGATTGAGAGATGAATTGAAATGTATTGGTAATGGAATTCGAGAAAATAATTGAATTCATAGAGGCGAGGGCATGCTATAGTGGCCGCCTTAAACCCTGCTTGAACCTTCTTTGGGGTTTTAGCTAAATCGTCTTTGTTTATTTTTGTCCATTGAATTCAATTCCGCAGTAATTTAAATTGAATTCAATTCATAATTTTTTATAATTTGTTATATTTAAAATAAAAATTAAATTTATATATTATTAAAATATCTGTGAAAATAAATTAAATAGCAATGTTAATTATTTTATTTTTAATTCAAAATTGTTTTTTTTTCAATGTAAAAATAAAGTCCAGACTTAACAGCCGCAAAAACCAATCATTTTACAATGTAATATGGAAAGTAGTTCTCAACGTTGCGTGAAATCCATATGGTCACCCATTTTCACCTATATATCTAGGGCCAATATCAAATTACTTTCGGTTGAATACTAGATTTTTATTTTTCACACTACATTACAGTTCGAATCAAATTTTATCTAATGTGAAAAAAAAAATTCAAGTGATGATAATCTGAGTCAACTCGAGTTACCTTAACTAATATATAAAATATAAGATCAGAATGACTTGTAAAATGGAAAGCAGAAAAAACCACAAAACTTAAAGCCCAATAATTTAATCTCAAATGATAAAATTTTAAAAAAAACATTAAAAAAAAAAAACCTGAGTCAACTCGGGTTAACTCAACTAACCCGCTACCCGCGACATAAGATTGGGATAAAAAAATTAATTTTTTTTTGAAAATGACCTAAAAATAAGGATTGAAGTTAAATATAAAAAAAAAACCATTGAAAAAAACTTGAGTCACCCCAGGTTAACTTAACTAACTCGCTACCCAGAATAACCTAATAGAAAGGAAAAACATAAACAATAAAAAAAGATCAAGACCCAATAGTCTAATATCAAATGATGAAATTGAAAAAACAATAAAGAAAATCTTAAACAATTCAGGTTAACTTGACTAACCCACAACCTAGGATAACCCCATAAAATAAAATAAATGATTAAAAAAAACAATTAAAAGAACAAGGACTAAAATTGAATAAAAAATGAATAAAATAAAATGTTGAGGGATAAAATTAAAAAAATAAATAAATAAAATAAAATGTTGAGGGATAAAATTAAAAAAAAAACAAATCAAGAAAAGAATTTAAAAAAATAAAAAAAAGAGTATCATATTTGATATAAAAATTAAATAAAACCAAATGGAAAATGATGAAATTGAAAAAAAATCCAAAAAAAAATTCAAAACAAATAAAGACTAATCAAAAGAAGAATAACCACAATTGAAAGAAGAAATAAATGGGAGGAAAACTCTAAATTTTGGCTAACCCAGCATGGATTTCAAGGAGAGAAGAGAGAAAAAAAGGGAGATGAGCAAAAAATCTCAATGCCACAAATTTCATTACACGTGTCGCCCTATCCTCTGTGTCGCTACCGGATGCTGAGATTGGATTGAACCATAAAAGGCAAACCCAAAAAAATTATGAAGTCAAATTCATACATGTAGAAGTAGCAAATATCTCCTAATCTGTTTGCCCCCTTTCATGCATGCAAGACATAGATGTCTGTACAAGCATGTCGAAACAGCAAATCCCTAGCTATATCCAGGGATGATGTCAAAATCATCTAGAAGTGTTAGATAAATTAAAAGCACATATCTTCCTATAGGTCCGTGAATAATACTAATGTTCATCAATCTAACACCTCCAAGTTATTTTAACATCAATATCATTATAATTTCATTCAAGTCCATAACAAATGGTTTCTTTTATTTATGCAGATGACATGTCTAAATTACATTTTAACAACAAATTGTTCCACCATTGTATATGATATTATTGTTCACATCATAAACAATAGTGTCACTATAATGACATAACATAAATATGTTACAAGACATTATGTAAAAAATAAATAAATTGGATTCTGATTGATTGGACGTAATTATAACTAAATTGCATTATCTTAACACTAATTGAAAAAATTCATATCAAATACAATCAAATTCCCAAAATTTAATGTTGCAAATTCAACATAAATTCAACATAATTCATGATATGAAATCTATTTGATATTTTCATGCTTAATTTCATTAGATCAAACCCAAATTAATAGGAAATTAATATAATTCAAAGAAAATACTAAATTCATCAACTTATCAAGAATTCAATTAAACATGTAAATCATCATAATTCTACCGCATTCATGCTCTCGTCCATGAAATCATCAAGCATAGTTAATTACATTTTTAGCTTATTCCAACAATACACACAAAATCTCTAATTCGACAACTTAACATCAATTAAATGCAACGCATAATTAATTGAAGTTATTATTTCATAATTAATTTAACTTATTTTCATGTTCAACTATATCAAATTAACCCTAATTGATGATATTCTTAATTAATTCCATATTAATTCAAGAAACCTTAAATTTACCATAAACCATAAATTCAACCTAAACAAGTATTTGATTTCAACCAAACAAAACATAAATTCATAGCAATGTAGTATATTTACCTTGTTTGTAAAACTAGAAAAAAAGTTGGGGTGGTGGCGACAACAAAGAGAACATTCGATTTTGCACACAAAACATCCAATAATGCTTATAGACTAGGATGAGTTTGATTTTTGGTTATTTTAAAGGTAAAATGAAGGTGTTTGGTGGGTTTTTTAGAGAGATAGTGAGGGTGTTGGTCATTTGGTCGAGAGAGGTTGTGTTTGTGTCTGCCAAGGTTGTTAAAATCGCGATTTTAACACGGCACGGAAAATACAATACAAACTCGGATCGTAAAAACGGATCGTAAATCGTAAAATCGTAAGGAATTTTAAAATACATTAACAAAAAATTCATGTTTCAAATAAAAATTCATATATAGTTCAAACATCTTAAAATACATGGTTCAAATAAAAATTCATACATAATTTAAATAATTTTTCATTATCAATTGTAACAAAACAACTCCATAATCAAATACATCAACTTTAGGCATCAATGAGTCTGTGGCAAGTCTAGCCATTGAGAAATTTGTTATTTTCGCCCAAAATGTGGAATCGAGAAGAATATTTGTTGTTCGAATATCCTTGTGAACGATGCTTGGTTGAGTGTGTTCATGCATGTATTGCAGGCCATTGGCCACATCTAGTGCTACATGTAGCCTTTGACTCCCAGTACAGAAATGAAATAAAGCTACCATCATCCTTTGCTGGTGACGCTGGGTCAGTGTCCCAACCCAAGGGTTCTAAGAGGAAAGTCTATGCCACACCAGCAGGGTAGTTGCCGCCTATCAAGAATAGAATTCTTTCTTCACTCGACTCGGAGTTCTAGCTTTCTTATGACTTCAAGCATCTCTCAATCATGTTGCTAAAAGAAATTCTCTGCCCCACTCTGGAAACGGGGGGAAGTCTGCTTTGCATTGCTATAGGGCTATGATTCAAAGTGAGGAAACCTGCAGAGCTTGAGGAAGATTCAGAGGTGGGATGCAACCACTTTTCCAGCGACCCATTTTCTGCAAATTCATAGACCAAGAAGCGATTTCCTTCTCTGTCAAATCCAGATGACATCCCCATTAGTTTAACCAGATTTGCATGACTGACTTTCTGCAAAATCTTTAGTTCTTCTGTGACGTCATCCTTGGTTTTCTTCATTGCCAAGACCCGACCATTGATTTTGGCCCTATATACTGATCCTCTTATCTTATAATGTTCATTTAGATCCATCGTTCCCTCCATGATCTCTTTAGCCTCATAAATGATCGGCTTGCCCAGATAGCCTGAAACCCCTGGAAGCAACTTATCTGGTGTGATCGGTGCCCGGTTGGTTAATTAGAAAAGGGGATTAGAGATTTGTTCGGTGAAAAAAAAGGAGTGAAGACTGAAGACTCTTTTGTGACTGAAGGCTGAAGAGTGAAGACCGCGTGGCGTGACTGTGTATTTCCACAGCCAATAAGCGTCTGACAGCTGGACCAGGGGGGACATTTTGTTTCAGTGCATGCATTTTGTTACAATTGTAAAATCGGTTCTGAAATCGCGATTTTGCGCGATTTCATCCGATTTTAACGATTTCACCCGATTTCAACTCGATTTCACTCATTTTCGATTTTTTCAAACGATTCGACACGTAAAGCATGTTTTGACTCGTAAAATCGTACGATTTTACGAGTCAAAACGCGATTTTAATTGGTGTCTGCTCTACGTGTTCTTCAATCTGAGTTTAAATTTTAATTGATGTCGCACTTCAGAAGCACAACATTCTAAGTTGTTGTACCTCTGAAACATACCATTACATTATCGTGCTTTTGAAATGCGATAACTACCTTATCAGGCTTCTTAATAGCGATATTTACTAAATATTGCATTTTGAAAGCGCGATAATGTCAAAGTGTGTTATTTTACCAAAAAAAATTTCAAACGGTATTATTCTGCCAAAACTTTAAGTTTATTGTGCTAACGTTTTTTTAAAAAAAAAAAGTTTTAAAATTTTTTTTTCTTTTTTATCTAAAATGGTAGTCTCTCTAATTTGGAAAAGAAAAAAAAAGTAATTATAAGAAGATTTTAGAACAATATTTATTTGGTTTAAAATTTTGAAATAATCCTAATTTCGTAAATTGGCTTTTTCTAGTAATCTACTAGGCTAGATGGGATAATGAAAAAAACTAGGCAATGATATCTATAAATTAGATCACAATATTCTAGCTCTTAATTTTATTTTATTTTCTAATATTCTTTTTACTCTTCATTTTTATTTTTATTTTTATTTTTCACTTTATACTTTCACAAATCTTCTACTTCTTCTTTTTTTCTATTTGCTCGAAATTAAAATAAAACATGCAAAAATATATATATTTTTAGAAAATAACTAAGTTTTGAAAAATTAGATAAAGTTTACTGAAAATGCATTTCTTTATATATTTTTATATTTTTCTAAAAAATATTTTTTAAAAACTAAAAGTAAAAACAATTTATGACAAACATTATGCATAATCACAAGTATATAAAATCTATGATTAATGTAATTGAATTGAATTTTAAGCAACCGCTTGACGCAGCTGTTGAATTAATGTTTTATTAAATTTTGATTTTTTATGTTAAAAATAAAATTTCAAAAATAATAAAATATAATATTTTAATATTAAACAAAAAGCAAGAATAATCTAACGCCTTGTTTGTTTCAAGGAAAATGAATTCCTAGAATTCATTTTCCTTACTTTCCCATGTTTGGCAACAATATAGAAAAGTAGTCAATGGAAACTTAATTTCGGTCAACGTAAAAAAGCCGATTTATTAAAGGAAAGTGTTTTCCTTCTAATAAAGAAAGGAAAACACTTTTCTTTTTTTCAATACACCTATTTTCACAAATCACGATCTCTCTCTCGTCAAAAACGATTGGAAGCAGGAACAATTACAGAAGCATTCTCTGGACAATTGAAGCATTTCGCTTGAACAATTTCAGGTATTTTTTTCCTCTTGTTCTTATCTTCTTCGTAGATCTGTAAAAATTATGGCATTCCATTTCCATAAATCTGTTACCTATCAGATGTTTTCCATAACATTTCCATAACACAGCTAAAATTTATCAAGCAAGCCACAAAAAACACAATTTTTCCATTACAGTTTTCTTCAAAAATCACTCACATTCGACAGTTTTATTCTAACCAAACAAACCAATTCAAGGCACTTGAAAATCCCCAAACTGTGTTAATCAATCTTCCCCAGCAAAAAGCAGCCCCTCCCTGTTACCCCATCCCCGGATCCAGCCACCATATCCCGGGTGGAAGCGTTGAAAATCAACCCTTGCTCTCTTTTTTTTTGAACAATAGCCGGGGGAGAGAGGGAGGAGAACTGGGAAGGAGGAGCCCCGTTGCCCCTTGAATCTTTGTCCTGCTTCTTTGTCTTGAATATTTGCTTCTTTGTGCACAAATGGCGAGAGAAACAGAGAGGGAACACGGGGAAACCGACAGGGGAATTTATGGGTCTTTTCATGGCTGATTGCTGGGCTTTGTAGATTGAGCCGTTGAAGGTAGCCATTGAATTTAGTCTCGTGAGCACCTGCAAAACATGGGGCAGGCTGCGTGTTTGTAAGGGAAATGCAACATGGCAACCGGAAATTATGTCAAATCATATGCTGATGTTAACATGGAAGAGAACACTGAAGGGCAATCAATTTCAATTGAAAATGAAGGGGAATATGAAGAAACTTCTAAGGGAAAAGAGACATCTTCCTCTAGTACACAAAAGAGACAACATAGGAAGAGAAATCGCATGTATGAAGATGATGGTGTTGAAAAGTTGTCTAAACAGATTGGAGATGTAGCACTTGCAATTCAAAGCCTCAGCAAAAATCAACTTGATGTTAATGCGTTGTATGCGGAAGTGATGAAAATTGAAGGCTTTGATGAGATCACTCTTGGGGAGGCATTTGATCATTTGGTCCAAAATGAAATGTTGGCAAAAACATTTATAGCAAAAAATGCTAATTTGAGGAAAATTTGGGTTCAAAATTTTGTGAACCAACACTTCTACAGGCCTGCTTGCTAAGATGGTTTAACTATGTTTAAAATTTGGGTTCAGACTATGTTTGTTATTTGACAAGTATGTTTACTTGTTTAATTCGGTCTAGCATGTTTATGTTTGTAATTTGAACTAATATGTATGTATATGACATCGAAACTTAATATTTATGCATGACTTTGTTTGATGTTAGATATTTATATTTATTTCTTTATGCTTATTCGATATATATTAAAGGGATATTAAAGGGATAATTGCCTTTACCCGTAAAAAAAATATTTATCCAAAAAACCCATCAAAATATTTTTTGAATCTATTTATCTTTTAAAAAAAACTTCATACCAAAAAAAAAAAACCCAAATATATAACTCTTACCATAAACTAATTTGGCTTTCTTCATATGAAAAAAAAACTTATTTTAAGCTTTTAAAATTGAAAAAAAATATAGTAATAGGTTTTACTTAAAAAAATATTTCACAAGTTTATTTCTATATAATATGATATGACATATATAGTTATATTTTATAAAATAAGCTATGTATGAATATATATTATAATAAAAAAAATTCATCATTATACTTTTTAGATTTCATTCTTTTATTATAAGTGATTAAATATTTTATATATATTAGATAAATTTGAAAAAAAAATTAATTCATTAATAAATTATTTTCCAGTTCATTTTCCATAACATAACTAAATACTGGAAAGTGTTTTCCAGTTCATTTTCCATAACACTACCAAACATCGGAAAATACTTTCTCGGAATTCACTTTTTCCGGAATTCACTTTCCAAAAAGAAACAACTTTCCTACAAACAAACGGAGGATAAGATTGATCTTGTAGACCTTGTCATGGAGCTCGTCTCGTGGCCCTTCGGTTAGGTAGTGTGTACAAGAAGAAAAGGAGGAACAAGACAACTCTAGTAGAAAAAATGAGCACAACCTTAGTATAATCAGAAATTAACTCCTTAAGCTCAAAAGTTAACAACCACATTGCACTGTTAATAAAACAGCAAAAAAACTGGCGTCAAGACCATCCAAGTGAAGACGATCAAGATCGTAACACTGGACAGTTAATCCTAAATTGAACAGAAAATAAGCAATTAATCCTACGACATATCAGGGTCCCTAACGAGTGAAAAAAGAATCAGCCCGTAGGCAGCTTAGAGCGACACATAGGGCACGTAGTACTCTTCAGCAACCACTTGACAATGCAATGAGGATGGTAGACATGAGAGCAGGTGGTGGTAGCAGCTTCAGACGCAGCAGAGAAATCTTGTAAGCAAATTGCACAGCACGAGGCTTCATTAGAACCCACATTATCCTCGTCAATCTTCACCTTCTTCAAGCATGGGATGGGCGGTTTGCAGGCTTGTAACACATGAAGAAGAGGGTTTTCCACGGTATCCCAAGAAACCTCCTTATCTTCGTCAACATGAATTCCAGTCACGACATTAAACTTGGCATAATGGCTTGGTTCGGAGGTAATAATGCACACAAATATATGGTCAGCGTGACTAGGCAACGAATAGGCAACGCGGGATACGAGTTCAATTAGGTCAGCTTTTACCGTCGGAGATAACCTGATGCCTATGCTCCTGAGCAAACGCCTGTATGTGCGTTCTTTCAAACGATCCCACACCAATTCCCCACGCTTTACCGGGAATGACTGTCTAGATTTGACCGGCGAGGAGCCGTCGCATGATTCCTTGACAATGATGAACTCTACTGTGATTTCTTTAGCAGAAAATTCACAAGAATTGAGAGAATGTTTGGAGGGCTTCATGATTTCGCCTGAGCTTATTGCTCGAGTTGAAGGAAATATTTATGTAGTAGATAGTGAGAAACTGTCGGGGTTAAGGTAGGGTTTTATATGGAATAGGGTTCTTACCAGACGGTTCAAGGAATCAATCCATGTCTGTTTTGAATTCGGAATTGCAAGAGCAAGCTGTCCAAAATAGCCGTTATTACATGGGCAACTGTTTAACCGTTCTCCGGCTCTGGCTTCCCTTTTCAGACAAGGAAACCCAGTAAAATAAATCCTGATTTCAAAAGGAAAAGAAGATAAAAAGGAAGGTAGAAAAATACTGCTACTGTAAAATCCTAGCATTATTTTTCTTTAATGACGTTTTGGCTAGGAATCAATACCTCAAAACAAAATTAAATATTTTGATTCCCAAATCTCAGCCCAATCAATAATAATAATAATTAGATATTTTTTTATTTCCTAATTTTACCACTTTGAAATATATTTTAACCTTCCAAAACCCTGAACTTGCCAAGTTTAGCCGATTAAAACTATCTAGATCCAACACGATTCCTTCTGATAGAAGCTTAAGACTAAATCAGGTGGGAGGAATTAATAATCCCCCAGAAAGCAATATATCTTACAATTAACAATCATTTAATACACAATCATAACTCGACCCTCGAGCATCAAACTATAATGTCCAAGTAAATATGAATCAATCTAAATCCATTGCATGACAAGACCTGATAGAACTGTAATTTTAATAATAAAAAACAATATTGCTAAAATTTAACTTGTGATCTCCAAGCCACAATGATGGAGAGAACAGAATATACTACGTAAATTGATTGGCATCCCTCTAGTTTTACTATTCTATTGGCCAAATTATATTCCAAGTAGAAGTTCAAAATACTTTTCATTTAGAAATGTATCAAAATAAAACAATTTTACTTTTTAAAAATCATTTTAACATCAACAGATCAAAATGATCTGAAAACATTTAAAAAAAATTCATTTTAAGTTAAAAAAAAAAACATTTTCAAAATTTTTAAGAACACGATTTGCACCGTATTCCCAAACAGATTATAAGACTACCGAAAGAGTTTTATCTAAAAAGAATTTGGAGGCTTTAGGTTAGTAGATCTTCAACTGGAATGGCTATGCCATTACCAGTAAAGACCAAAAATCAGTCATGATGTCTCGTGCCAAAGGCATCAGTACCAGAAAGATAACTACTGCAATGTTGTCTACGTCTGGCAATATTAAATAATGGTGTCTATCAGCTACCATACTGTTCTACTCTGAGAAACGAAAGAGTACTTGATTTTGCACTAGAAGTAATGGTCATCCAGGATGCATGCTGGATTACACAGAATGACAATGGATAAAGCTGTTTGAATTATGCATTGTAAACATTAACAAAAAACGGACCCTCTCCGACTTATAAAATGTTGTCTTTTAGTTTCTTTTCGGCAATATCCAAACAACTCCACCAACTTTATTCTAGCAGATAACAGAAAATACCCACCACCTATGTTGGTATAAGAGTAACAATCAAGTCCTCAGTAGAGCAGAAGACAGATAATAACTTCTCATTCCTTGGCAGTCGTGTCCTTCAGAAATCCTCACCATATAAATAACAATGGAGATTTCTCATTCATTGGCAGTTGCATCCTCAGATGAAGCACTCCCTGCATCTGCATATGAAGAAAAGGATAGTTGAGTTTCCTTGGCCCTTTGAGAGAAAATCAGACCGAGAAAAGAGATCTATAGCTTTTGTGTAACATAATGATGATTGAAAATACCTTCACCATCTGCTGGGGCATAAGGAGACTTCCGGTATCGCGTTTGCTGTTGTGTGGGCTGGAAAACAGAGAGATAATACACAAATAAGCACCCAGTACAAAATATGCTAGCATTATAGCACTAACACAATGGCCAGCAGGGAAAAAAAATACTTCTCACTCATAAATATAAACTAATACGTGGAAAATCCAAAACCATTTAGGATGGCTGCCAATCTCCATTTTTCTTCAAAGAAACTAAGCAAAAAAGGTAGGGAGGAAATCACAAGCATAACAGGAGTAATTCATTCATGGTTCTTTCAAATTCACTGGCATTATATCTGCATCATGCCTCGAAGGAAAAATACCTATGTGCTTGTTATGTTGCCTTTCCCTTTAAATAAATTAAATAAGGATTTAAAGAAAACGTCAAAACCATAGTTCAAAGTTATTGAGGAACTTTGCTTCGAGCAATAAGGAGACGACTTCAGTTCTGTTGATCAGAATAAAATGGAAAAATCAATCTTATATCTTTGCAACTGTTTCCTCGGCCAAAATAGAAATACTCCAAAAACAGTAGGAGTGAAGAGACTTTAATTTTAGTATGGAAACACCCTCCAACTGAAATATCCAACACACTACCTCATCCAATTTATGATAGTTTCCAGGTGATTTTAGAAGGTAGAGATCTTAGAAGCAGCACGGAAAGCCCCCTTTCCACTTTGAGTTGTGTGGATTGAGGTAGATTGTTTCTTTTATCAAGCTTCGACTCTGAAGCATTATTTTATCAGGGGACCTCACTTTTTTCAGCCAAGAAGTTACCAGGTTTGGAGTGAGATCTTATGGGGTGCAATAGAGTGGTGCTCTGAAACCCATTAGTGTGAAGCAGAAAGGTTAGTGGGAACATAATCTCCGGAAATTGTTTTCAGGGGACCATGAATGAGACAGCACTGAGCTGGGAAGGTGATGCCTAAAGCTTTATAGATTTGCAAAGGAAATAGCACAACCAAATCTTTCCACATGATGACTACTTAGAGGAATAATCTTATTGGAACATTAATGATTGATAAACTCAGTGATGAGAGACAGTTTACTTCTGTAGGAACAAATCCATTATCATCCAAAACCTTATCAAGGAACTACAAAAGGAATCGCTTTAGAAAACACTGGAAGCACCTAAACCAAAAGAGTGAACAATCATTAATAATGTCTAAAATGGTAATAAATCAAGTTGCACATGCCAATAGTTATTATTGTAAAGAACGTATGAGCTTTATGCAGTATTGTCAGTCAGAAAATTAAAAGAAACACCTATTTTCAATTTATAAAACTTTGTTTGAACAAACATCCTAGAATTGGCTCAAAATAAATGCTTGCTTTTTCTCGGTAATCTCTGCTTGGTGAAGAAGTCCTTTTTTCTATTTCCTGGCTTATCAAGGGGAGTACATCCAAGAAAATATAACATAACACAATTTCTCCTTTGTATAGTTGATCCATTTCACCTGATTCCACGTTTATATACATATATGGTGGCACAGAACCCCTCCCTCAGAATTTTCATTTCCATTCATCTGTTTTTTTTTTTTTTTTTTTGAGCCTACAAGTTGTGGAAGAACACTGGCAGAAGTCACAGACCATTGACAATTTTCATTTGTTCACCTATATCCCATTGCAAGCTCAAGAAAAACCTAAAACTAACTTCAATTGAGCATGAGCAGACCAATTATCTCAAGGTAACATTAACATTCTCATACTCCATAAATTTAATGCATCTTTTGATAGAAATGACTTAATTCAAATGATTTCCTTCTTTTAAACAGGCTTCCAGATTTCGAAATAAATGAATACCTAACACCTTCAGCTTTCGAAATAAATGAGTACCTAGATTACTTATATTTTTTTTATCACCAAAAGCTCATAACACATAAGTAGTTGTTTACTTTTGCATGCAGATCCTCAACTCAGCCAACATAATCTAGGAAAATGTCTGGCTTCTATCATCACTCATTTTTCAGGTTTACAATAATTTGTTTGAAAATCACCAAAGTGGGGCAATGCAAATCTAGTACAAGGGGAGTATAGAATAGAGCACAAAAGGAGGACAGACTGACTAGGAGAAAAAACAATTCTAAAGAACCAGAGCATGTAAAGACATATTCAACAAAGACCAAAACAAATAACTAGTCCTTTTTATAAGGGACACGCAGAAAATGAACTTCTTAGAGTCCCAAACTTGATTTTTCTTACAGGTCCAGTACCTCAAGAGCCCAGGCAATCCTCTCCGCTCCTACAACCTTTCTAGCTCTACCATTTTATCAACTCTTACTTCAACGTCGTAATATAGTTTCCAGCTTCATTTAACTCTATTTGGTTACCTATCTAGTAGACCCTTAGAGAAAACTTCCAATGAGACCACCAGCTCTCTACCGTCATTAGAAATCAACAGCCACTTATTCAGTCTAGTTTATCTTGTATCACCCACTGACAGTTGAACATAAGCACAACAAGCATTCACATGATTTCTTCTTAGGAGAAAGAAGACAAAAAGGAGTCAAAGAATGGATCGACGAATATCATTCACATATATACCTGTAATTTAGGCCGAAGAGCTTCGAGTGGTCCTTTAGGCTTATCAACACCTTGCTGTTATAGTTCAATATCATCAAATGATATCAGGTAACCATCTTAATGCAGTCAGTTTTAAGTAAAATAACAGAAACAATCCGTGAAACCAGTACCTTTCCAAGTGCCCAATCAGCAGAATCAAAGTAGGCACGTTCATGGTCCTAACATCCAAATCATAAATTTAGACACAAACCAGCACAGAGCACAATATGTATCAAGAGTTGAGACTCGGTAATATGGAGTCACCTTAGAAATGAGAGGTGGTTTCTTAGGCAAAATTCCTCCGTATTTCTTCTTTACAACTTCCTCCTACATACAAGTGTATACAAAGAAATAGATGAATGAGTGAAAAATTCTTCCAATATAAAGTTTTTTAATCATGTCTTCAATAAATCGCATGGAGCTTTTATCCTCGGAAAACAAAACACCTCTTGTTTTGATGAAGGCATGGAGCTTTTATCCTCGGAAAGATTTCCGTCAACCTGATCTTGCTTGTTATCCTCCATACCTGAACCAACCGTAACGGTATAACAGTTGTCATCATGAATAAACATCTTACTCACATTAATAGATGCTCCTTCCACGCATACAAACTTTTAACCAAATCCGGAGAGAGCAAATCTTAGAAAACTTGAAAACTACTTAACAAGATGCTTGCTACTACAATACTAACCAAATACAGCAACTCCAAATCTAACCTATTGTTATGAATTCCAAACATTCCTTCATCATACCATCAAAGTATCCTAATCATTCCAAACTCTTATACGCACGTGCAACATTTATAAATGATTCTATAAAATCGTGCTAAATTACATTATAATTGTCAAATTTTATTTACTTTCTTTGCTCTTCTCGCATGAACAAAGAGAGAAGAATCATAAAATAAGCACAGCACTTAATGAATTATTTGATCCAGGAACCTTTAAAAAAATCCAAAGCAAATTAACCACGACAATAAACACAATCAAGACCTATAACGCATAATAATTTAAACAACTTAAGTAGAATAATTGAATAAAGAAAAACAAATAATGAGAAAAAATATCTCTCTCTATTAAACATCAAATCTGCCTAATTAAGATCTATTTAGCACGAAATTGATAAAAAGACAAACATAAGAGAGATCTGTTTTATCAAATAACAAACAAAAATTGTATGCAGCTAAATAAAAATAAAAGTAAAAGATTTTAGACACAAAAAAGAAGCGAAATGAGAATTCAAAATTCTTATTACCAATTACGAGCTTCGTGCGCCGGTTTCAAATGTAGAGAGATAAGGAAGACAAAGAGAAAGAGAGGATTATTCACACAAGGATAATATTGTGATGTTGAGATCTAGAACACGATCTTGATGAGGTAAGCTATATTTTACACCTGATAGATTTCTCCATATTTCGTTATGGTCCTACTTGTCTCTAAGTTTTCAATTCTATTCCCTGTTTATTAGTTTGTTGGCAAATGCTTCGCTGCGGTTGGATCAATTTTAAAAAAAAAAAACCTTAAAAAAGAAAGTCAAGAGCGAGAGGAATTCTTGAGCATGTGGGTTAATCTCGAAATCTTCTATCCTAGCTCCATGTCTTAGCTTTGAGGTTCTAGTTAAATTATATTATATGGAGCTGAATCAACATGAATCAGTCAATTTTATAAGTTTAAAAATAATTTAAATAATCAATAAAAATATGGTTTAATTTTACCTCAAAATGATAATTTAAAAAAAAATATTGAGACAACATTGATCCTAATCACTTCGCGACCCGGTCACAAATTCCACTGGGTTTAGTAATCTTGTTGCTTTTTAATCTATTTTTATTTAATTATATAAAAAAATAAATGCTTACAAAATCAAGCATCAATTTTAAAATAAATGTTTTATTTAAGATTATGATAACCCTGTAGAAAATTGACAAAAATAAATTATGAAGTTCATTTTTCATTCAATCCAATATTGAAAAAAAGTGAAATAAAAAAAATCAATTACAAAAATTAAAGACAAAAACTTAAAAAAATATCATGATCGATGGGTAAACACGTCAAGCTCGTGAATTAGGTAACCCGGATTAATACGACAAACTTGTGAATCGAGTTATAGATTCCACTAGGATTAGTAACTTGTTTGTTTTTTTAAAAAATATATATTATTTATTTAACTATATGATAATAAAAATAGACAATCATAAAATCAAGCATTAATCCAATATTGGAATATCTTTTTAAGACTATAATAATCTTAAAGAAAGAGAAATAAAAAAAATTATAAAATCTAATTTTCAGTCAGCTCAATATCGAAGGATAAAATTAAAAAAAAAATTATAAAAAGAAAAAAAATAAAAGTTAAACATGTCAAACCTGTAAACAAGTTTATGGACTTTCTAAAATTTAATAACATGGTTTTTTTTCAAAACTAATTTTTTTTCACTATTTTATAAAAAATAAAAGATCACAAAATTGATTTCAATAATAAAAAAGAAAAAAAAAGTACCATGCCAAACCATGAACTGAGGTAACTCAGGTTACCTTGTCAAACTCATCTATTTTTTTATTTAACTATTTTTTTAAAAATAGATCATACTATGATGCCGATATAATTTTTTATATCAACCTAATGCTGAAATATTTCTCTGATACCATTATAATTATATAAAAGACAAATAAAAATAAACTATCAATCTAAATTCCAATAAACATATAATATAAGGACTAAATTAAAAATAAAAAAAATTCAATAATAAAAAAAATCAAAACACAAAAATAAATAATAAAAATATGATGTGATGTAATAGTATTTTTCCAATACTTTTTAGCTTTTATTGCAATGTAATGCATGAAACAAATATTT
The DNA here is from genome assembly GCF_000002775.5 of Populus trichocarpa. Lineage (NCBI taxonomy): Eukaryota > Viridiplantae > Streptophyta > Magnoliopsida > Malpighiales > Salicaceae > Populus > Populus trichocarpa. The sequence continues at coordinate 10,275,091 of NC_037288.2, forward strand.
TGTAACGAAATTTTCATAAATTATCACAAGTAAAAACTGCTAAAAGGTTGGATAAAATCATAATGGAAAAATAACCCTGGATTTCCTATAATTTATTATATTTTACACTTTATCTCTATTATTTTCATAATTAAAATTTACATTCTAATCAACTTAATTTTTAAATTTAAATAAACTCCCATATATAATATAACCTAAACAACCATCATTTTCTATTAAAAAAAAAACTTCAATGGAAGACCAGCCCCATTTCTCCCTCACTCCACGTCCTCCTTCAGACCTTCTCTCCCCGGTAAACATCACACCAAAAAATTCCACGAATTCCAGCCAGAAAATTGCTTTGCCCAATAGAGCAAGGGCAAATACCTCTTTGACCAACCAACTGTCGCCCTCAATTGGAGCCAAAGATTTAGAGTCATCAAAGGCGTAGCTTTAGGGCTGTTTTATCTGCATAAAGAATGGGAGTAAGTTGTGATTCATAGAGATGTCAAGGCTAGTAACGTCTTGCTAGATGGTGAATTGAATGGAAGATTAGGGGATTTTGGCCTTGCAAGATTGTATGAGAATGGATCCTCAAACGACCCATATTATCAGAAACTCTTGGGTATCTTGCACTTGAGCATGCACGAACTGGACAAGTACTGATGTGTTTGCTTTTGGGGCTGTCTTGCTTGAGGTTGCTTCTGGTAGAAGGCCAATGCAGCCAACTAAGGATTTAATCTTGGTTGATTGGGTGTTTACACAATAGCCTGGAGATGAAATTCTAGAGGCCAGGGATTCAAATTTGGTTACAAAATATATTGTAGATCTGATTTTGAAGTTGATGCATGGCAAGATCGAGATTAGGTATTCAAGATTGTTGAGCTCGGTGAGATTATTTGATTGCCTCTGTTTCTATGATATGACTAAATTCAAGATGGTGGCTTGGCCAGGGTTTCATGTTTGCCAATGTTTTCCAAAGAGAGGGAGAAATTTTTTGAAAGGCAATTTTGTTATTTCAAGGCAATATGAGTTTTTAGTAATTAGATTGTATATGATTATCATAATTTATTTTTGAGTTATTCTTTAAATTTATTTTTTTTTCTAAAAAATCAAAAAATATTCGAACTAAAAACAAAAAAATAATCCAAAAACTAATAGCAGTGAGAAAAGGATGTCAGAGCGGCTTGAAAATGGTTAGAATTTAGTTAATGAGGTTAAAAAATATAAAGATTGAAATTTGACAGTATTTTATTAACCGGTGAGAGCCCTGTTGATAAAGAAAATTCATTTTTGAGAGAGAAAAGTCCAAAATCAGATGTTTATGGACTCAATTAAATTTTATTGAATGTTTAATTGAATTTATGGAGGGCTTAATTGCAAGAAAAATTGATTTTTAAGTCAATTTGGGTTTTAATTGGAAGAAATTAAAGTTCTGAGGTTGAATTATAATTTTTTAGAGTTGATTTGGTCAAATCAGGGACTTAATTGCATAAATATTGAAGTCTGATGGCCAATTAGGGACTTGATTGAAGAAATCCAAAACCAATGACCAAGATGAAAAGGCACGCAAATTGAAGGCCTGATTTTGAATCTGACACGTTTTGGCGCCAGTTTCCATTTAAATGAAACGACGCGTTTTGGGAAAAACGACGTTGTTTCATACAGTTCATTGGAAAAAAAAAAAGAAGCAAAAACAGTGTCATTTTGAACGGCACCATATGTCTTCTTCTTCCCTTGGACGCGCAGAGAACAGGGGAAGAAGAAGCATTTGTCCCATGCTTTTCTCCTCTCCCTCTTTCTTTGAAAGCCCCAAAAAGACGCCAACAAAGATCCACTTGCCTAAGCTCTGACCCATGGCCTACCATGGGGTGAAAAACAGAGGGGACATGCCCCTCGGGCGGCCCTAAGGCTATTACACAGTGGCCGCCCCGGCCACCCTACCCCTGTGCCACGACTGGACAGGGGTAGTAGCCCTCTCTCCCTTTTTTTCCTCCTTGTAAATACCAGGGGAGAGAGATGAGATGGGAAGGGGGAGAATTCTTTGAGTGACCGGAAAAAAAACATAGGCGAATAGAGAGAAAGAACAGAGGAGAGAAACCGAACAGAACAAAGAGGAAGAAGAAACAGGGAGAAACAGAGAAGAGAAGAAGAACAGCCACCGCAACGCCACCATCCGCGGCCACCACAGCACCATCATCGACAGAAATAGAAGAAAAAACAGAGAAGCGGGAGAACATAAACAGGGAGAAGAAGAAATGCAAATAAACAGAGGAGGAACCGCTGCCATCGCCACCAGCAACACCGCCAGGAGAAGTCACCCGGTTTGTTTTCCCCGACCCCTCTCTTCCTCCTTCTTCTTCTTTTGCTCCCCGTCTCCACTGTTCATGTGAACAGTGGAGAGCCACTATTCCTGGGCCGGATCAGCGCCGGCCTAGACCAAAATGATTAGGCCGAGTTCGGCCCAGTCAAAAAACAAAATGAAGAAATCAAAAAATATTTTTGAAAATTTATGATTTTCTCTTGTGTTTTTCTATCCATTTTGATTACTATCAGTTTGTATTTTTATACCGTAAAGATAAGAATCTGGTATTAAAATACTCGGTTTTCGTCAAAACATTGCAAAAAAAACCAAAAAAAACAAAAACAAATGGGTTTGTTTTTTATGCATACTGTCAAGTCTAAAAAAAAATCTTATTGTATTTTCATACAATAAAATTTTAGCATGCATTTTTTGCTTTAATAATCAGTTTATTAAAGTCACAAAAACTTGGCCAATATTTCAAAAAAATCCTAAAAATATTTTGTTTGTTTTTTATGCATACTGTCAAGTCTAAAAAAAATAATATTGTATTTTCATACAATAAAATTTTAGCATGTATTTTTGGCTTTAATGATCAGTTTATTAAAGTCACGAAAACTTGGCCAATATTTCAAAAAAATCCTAAAAATATTTTGTTTGTTTTTAGTATCTGAGATTATGAATTTATATGTAAACGTATTCTTGATATTAAAAAAAGATAGATTTTTTTATTAACATAGAACATTTAGGTTTTTACCCGATAAGATAAGGATCTCCTTATCAAGGAGAACTTTTCTTAAACCCTAAACAGACCAACAATTAGAAACCACAACAAGACCTTAGATTTTATCAGATAATAAAACAATGCAGCTTACCTTAGGTAGGGCGTATTTGGGGTGTTAATACCTTCCCTTTACGCAACCAGTCTCCGTACCCGATCTCTGAGACCAGTTAGGGTTCCTAGTAACAAAAAAAAAACTAGGTGGCGACTCCCATTTCTTTTACCAGATAGATACACTTACACCTTGAGAGTGGAATGATCGCCGCGACGCTGCACACGTGCGACAATAATGGTAAACATTTAATAATACAATATTTTTTATTGATATTTTTTTTTAGTGTAGTATCATTTAAAGTGCTATGAACTTCTAAAGTTCATGATATATTTTTATAATTTTCAAAACAATGAAAAAATATAAAATAAAGTAAACTATAAGATACTTAGAATAATTTTCTCAATTATAATAACTATCAGCGTATCAAGGTTGTCGCACTCGATATCGCAACGACTTTTAAAAATTAAAATGTGAAAGAATATATTTGTGGCATCTTTTTCTTAAACAGGAAATAGGTTTAATTTAAGAAGTCGTCACCTGGTATTATGATCACTAGGAATACATGACATTCTCTGGCTTTATAAAAACCAGAGAAAGGCCACAAAAAGAGGGAGACAGAGAGAACGAAAAGGGGGGATAAAAGAGAAGAACAAGAACAAAGAGAGAACATAGAAAGTGAAAACAGGGAGGGAACGAATAGATGAGGAAGAAAAACTAAGAAGGTGAATGTAAACAGAGAAGTAACAGAAAAAAAATACAGAGAGAGAGACAGAGATAACAGGAGAGTCACTATTCCCACTAGATTATTTTCCTTGGGCATCATCAATCTCAATACTCCTAATGTCATCATGTCTTCCACATCAGAATGAAACTCTTCACAATAGTTTATATCATGTCCAAACTGCTGATGATATTTACAGTATTCATTCGCATCTCTTACAACTTGTGTTCTGACTGGTGTTTTAAAATACCTAGCTTGTCTCATCATCCCATACAATCTATCCATTGTCACCCTCAGAATTGCTTTACTTTTTTTTCCTATCTCCAAGCTGTTAACCCCTCCATTTCCAGAAGCATAGTTTGGTTGAGGGTTCAAACTCACATTCAAAGATTTATTAAAGGATATCCACTCGGCTTTGATGAGTTGAAGGATTTTTCTTTGAATGCAACACATCCATCAATATTGTGACTAACGACACCAGCATGGTATTTACATTTTTTATCGGGTTTATACCAATTAGGAAATGGTGGTTGCAAAGGTGTTAAAGGAACAAGCGCTACCTGACCAATACTAAGCAGCCTTTGGTACATTTCGGTGAGAGGTATGGGTAGCGGTGGAAGTTGCTCTGACTATTCTATCAGCTTTGTAAACTCTTCAATGTCTTCCTCCTCACATTATTTCCCATCCATTGCGATTATATTTTTATCAAAGTTAGGCCAATTATTCTCAATGTAGTGAGTTTGTGAGTTTATCAATGATCCTTCTTATCTTGCTCGACCATTTTAATCTGATTATGCTCAGAGAAATCATCCATAAATGAGTAGGTAGAACTCTTAGCAGCATTATCCACGAGTACATCTATATGGGGTAAAGGGAAATCATCCTTTAGGATTGCCTTATTCAATTATCAGAAACCCACGCTTACTTTGATCTTATTGTCTTTCTTGGGTACTGCTACAATGTTGGACACCTATTGAGAATATTCAACTACTTCTAGGAATCCAACACCCAATTATCAAGCCTTGTCCTCCTTGACTTTTGCTTAACCGGTTTGCAACCTTCTATCAAGGGTAGCTTATGTACCACAATATCAGTATCCAAACCAAGCATGTCAGCGTATGACCAGGCAAAAACATCAACATATTCTTGCAAAAGAGTAACAACTCATTTCTCATGTGAGCGGTGATTAGCTTCCCTATTAAAGAATAACTTATCAATTCGTCCAAATTTTGACCAAATTAACTCCCAAATTTATAATTTCACCCTTATTAGTCCTTAAACTCAATTTGTGTTGTCTTGACCCAATTTTCAAATTATTTCCATTCATTCATTTTTTATTATTTTTTATTTTTTTAAAAAGGTAAAAATTAGATTATGACAAAGGTCAAGTGCTCAACATCAACATTGAGGTCGCGGTTAATGTTGGGCTTAGTTTTCATTAAAGGTGTTGAAAAAAATCTACCAACAAAAAAAACAAAAAAAAAACAATTGAAAATACCAAACCAGGACAAAAAAACCAATTTTAAAAAAAGAAAAAAAATATTTAGTCTGGTTTGGTTTTGATTTTAGAAAGATAAAACTAATTAAACCAGATCAAACTAAACTAGTTTGAATGAAACTAAATCATTTGTAAAAGAAGGTAAAAAAAACAAATGTTTTCACCTAACCCTAAATCACTACTAAGCATTGTAGTTGGTCCCCCCACTCTAATTCTCCCCTATGGCCCTATTTGTTAAGCTTGATAGTTGTCGTTGCAAGTAAATTAGGTTGCTTTTTTGGTGTGGTACCAAATCAATATCTCATTTTTCTAGTTAGTCAAGGGCTTTATCATGATCCACCTCTAAATTTGATTCGCCCAATTCCAAAAACACCAAGAAAGTTTTGTTTTTTTTCTATGTGGGATATGGTTATTTTAGCGGGTTTTTGGGTTTCACCAAAACATGTCAACTAGGAGTTTTTTTAGATCAATTTTCCATTCACCCACAATTATTTAAATCATGTTACAGTTTGTTTGTAATCAATTCACATATGGAATTGAATTCACTTTCATATGTGATTTGTCAATTGATAACATATTATAATTTTTATGTTTAGAATAAAATACGAAATTACATAATTGAATTTAATTATATTATTTGAAATACCTATGAAATTGAATTGAATTAGCAATATTAACTACTTTACCTTTAAATCAAAATTGCAATGTACATCTTCTCAGTGAATAATTTGTTTATAAACAAAATATTATGTTGAGCTCGCTCATGCTCAGAACAACAAAAAGCATCCACCATTCTCTATTTACCCACGGAGAAAAAGTGATTTCATAAAATATAAGAGTAGTTACCTATTAAATACAATGTAAATAGGAAAAGGTAGCGTAGTAAAGAGAAGTTTTTGTTGAAGCAAAGAAATAGGATATTTTTTAAATAATATTTTCAATATTGCAAATCATAGGGTCTCGTATCTGATTTACTTTAATCTATTTATTATGATTTGAATTTCTTTTGAATTCAAATCAATATCCTTAAAAAATTATAAACATAAAAATTAATTTAAATGTTGAAATTAAACTTAATTTCAAAAGTTTCAAACAGCCTATTAATATTTCAGGTTAAAGATCTTATATTGAAGATTAAATTACAACAAAGTTTAACTCAAAAAAAAAGTAAACCTTGCTTTTAATTTAATCTTAAATGTGCTCACTATCCATGTTTCAACAAGTTTTCCAACAATTTTTTACTCACAGTGATCTTCTAAAGTTTCTTTTGCTCTGTTCTTCTTCTTCTTCTTCTTTAACACAGTATTCTTTCTCCTCTTTTTTTTTTTTTTTTTGTCAAAACTAGCGTCCCCTCCTTAATACATGATTTCTTCATCTATTTATAGGTGGGAATGTTCTTCAAAACCTTTCAAGGATCGTGCAAAATTTTAGCTTAGAAGATTCCATGCGCCTGGTATTGAAACTAGGTTGGGTACTGCATTTTACCAAGCTAGCGATTGTTAGTTTGTTACTACTTTGCATTATTCGTCGGAGAAGATGAGGGCATGAAAACTAGATCCATAGCCCCTGGATGATGTTGAAGAACAAAAACACGTGTTTTTTTTTTTTTTTTTTTTTAGTTTAACGTGGGTGTCCGGGCCAGCTTGCGCGCACCTCGACTAATCCCACGGGCCCTGAAGTTAACGACCATGTAAGCCTCCAGTGGCCATTATATGAGCAACCACAGGGCTCGAACCTCAGACCACAGAGAGAGCAAACCTCTTGATCCCAAACAAAAACACGAGTTTTAGTCCCATGGGAAGTGTCGTTCATGGCCAGAAATTATAGCTAAGGATCACATGAAGATCAACTATTCCCAACGTGTTTGAAGCCTAGAAACTAGCCTTAGGAATAAGAACAAAACCACGTCGCTTTCTTGTTCTTAAACACTCTGTTTCACTCCCTTAACTGATTTAAAAAGATGTAGTTTTTTTCAGCTCAATTTGGGATAAGGTTTTCTAATTAAATTAAGAAAAAACTAAAACTGCTCAGTGTTTCACTGTGCAAGTCCACAGTGAAATGCCGAGCAGTCCTCTTCTTTTTCTTTTTTTTATTATTTTTTCCCTTTTTTTTTGTTTTCTTCTTTTTCTTTTTTTTTTCTTTTTTTTGTTTTTATTTTTTTCCCATTTTTTCTGTTTTTATTTTTTATTTTTTTTTGGTTTTTTTTTGCTTTTTTCTTTGTGTATTTTTCTTTTAATGAATTTTTTTTGTTTAATTTAGTTTGTTAATGTTAATTTTTTTATTTAGTTATCAAATTTTCATAACACGGATCCCGGGTTTGACGGGTTAACCTGATTTGACGAGTTAACCCGAATTTTTTTTTTCTTTTTAATTAATTGTAACATATACTAAAACGGATCAGTGTTTTATTGTGGACTACACAGTGCAGTCCACAGTAAAACACTAATCTGTTTTTGGTTTTTTTTTTTTTAAGTTGTCTTATTTTTTTAGCTGTTTTTTATGCCTTTCAGGATTTTTTTTTGCTTCTTTCTTTATTTTTTTTCTTCTAACAAAAGTTTTTTGTTTAATTTGGTTTATTAATGTTAAATTTTTTTTATTTAGTTATCAGACTTTCATGACACGTTTTCCGGATTTAACGGGTTAACCTGATTTGACAAGTTAACCCAGAAATATATTTTTTTTGCTTTTTTTCTTTTTAATTAATTTTTTTCATTTAGTTTAGTTTGTTAATGTTAAATTTCTTTCTATTTAGTTATCCGACTTTCATGACACATATCTCGAGTTTCACGGGTTAACCTGGTTTCACGGGTGAACCCAGTTACTTCTGGGTTGACCCGTCAATTTTTTTTTTTGTTTTTTATTTTCATAATTTTTTTTTATTAATTTAGTTTGTTAATGTTAAATTTTTTTTATTTAATTATCAGACTTTCATGACACAGATCCTAGGTTTAACGGGTTAATATGGTTTGACGAGTTAACCCGGATTTTTTTTAATTTTTTTTGATTAATTTTTTTCGTTTAGTTTAGTTTCTTAATGCTCACTTTTTTTTATTTAGTTACCAGACATTCATGACATGGATCCCGGGTTTAACGGGTTAACCTGGTTTGACGAGTTAACCTGGAATTTTTTTTTTTGCTTTTTTTTTTTGCTTTTTAATTATTTTTTTCGTTTAGTTTAGTTTGTTAATGTTAAATTTCTTTTTATTTAGTTTTTTTTCTTCTTAGAGGTTTTTTTTTCTTTTATTTTTTCTATTTAATTAATTTTATTTAATTAATTTAGTTTATTAATATTAAATTTTTTTCTAAGTAGTTCTCGGCTGATGCCTTTGACTATGGATTGCACAATGCAGTCCATAGTGAAAAGGCTCATTCTTTTGTTTTTTTTTTTCATTAATTTTTTTTGTTTAATTTAAATTGTTAATGTTAATTTTTTTTCTATTTAGTTATCAAACTTTCATGACACGGATTCCGGGTTTGACAGGTTAACCTGGTTTGACGAGTTAGCCCTGTTAATTATGGGTTAACCCATTAGTTTGTTTTTTTTCCTTTTTAATTATCAAACTTTCACGATGCGAATTCAAGGTATGACAGGTTAACCTGGTTTGAAGGGTTAACCCAGTTAATTCATATTTTTTTTCTTTTTCTTCATTAGTTTTTATTTTCCTGTTGGTTTTTTTTTCTTTGTTTTTTTCTTTTTAACTAATCTATTTAATTATCACACATTTTATGACACCACCTTGCAGCTAGACCCACGTCCAATGCTATTGGGTCTGGTATTGCAGTCAAACCCACTTAAATTTAGGTCATGCAAGTTTAATGTTATTATTAATATTATAAATATTACTCTTGGATTAGGCGTTGCAATTAAACCTAAGACTCTTGGGTATAACTTTGCAAAAAAAACCTAATACTTTTAGATCTTAGCTTTTTATGAAATGCAAAAAATAATTGACCCGCGGCATCGCGCGGGGCATGTAACTAGTAATTCTCTAGAAGGCGCGGGGAAAGCACTGTAGCTTTCCCCACGCCTGTACTTATAATTATACTTATAACTTATATAATTATAATTATAATAATATAACTTATATATTATAATTATACTTATAATAATATAATAATAACATATACTAAAATACTCTTAGTTGTCTTTCTTTTTCTTTTTCTTTTTCTTTTTCTTTTTCTTCTTCTTTTTTGTTTTTTTTTTTGCTGTTTTTTTTTAATTTTTTTTTGCTTTTTTCTTTGTGTTTTTTTCTTTTAATAATTTTTTTTAATTTAGTTTGTTAATGTTAAATTTTTTTATTTAGTTATCAAATTTTCATGACACGGATCCCTAGTTGACGGGTTAACCCAGATTTTTTTTTTCTTTTTAATTAATTTTTTTCATTTAGTTTAGTTTGTTAATGTTAAATTTATTTCTATTTAATTATCAGACTTTCATGACACGTATCCCGGGCTTGACGGGTTAACCTGATTTGACGGTTTAAGTAATACTCTAAAAGGCGTGGGAAAACTACTGTAGCTTTCCCACACCTTTCACTTTCCCATCTTTAATATATTATATTATTATCATTATTATATTATAATAATAATTATTATTATATTATATTATATACTAAAACTTAAATGATACACTAAATTGTTTTTTTTAATGAATTTTTTTGTTTGATCCCGGGTTTGATCGATTAGTCTGGTTTGACGAGTTAACCCGGATTTTTTTTAATTAATTTTTTTCATTTAGTTTAGTTTGTTAATGTTAAATTTTTTTATATTTAATTATCAGACTTTCATGACACGTATCCCGGACTTGACGGGTTAACTCAGTTAATTTTGGATAAACCCGTCAATTGTTTTTTTCTATTTAGTTATCAAACTTTCATGACACGAATCTCAGGTTTGATGGGTTAACCTGGTTTGAAGAGTTAACCCAGTTAATTCAAATTTTTTTTCTTTTTCTTTATTAGTTTTTTTCTTCCTGTTGGTTTTTTTTCCTTTGTTTTTTTCTTTTTAATTAATCTATTTAATTATCACACTTTTATGACACGACCTTATAGCCAGACCCACATCCAATGCTCTAGGGTCCGGTATTGCAGCCAAACTCACTTAAACTTAAGTCATGTAAGTTTAATGTTATTATTAATATTATAAATAGTATTCTTGGGTCAAGCGTTGCAGCTAGACCCAAGGCTTTTGGGTATATATTCGCAAAAAGACCTAACACTCTTAGATCTTAGCATTTTTTGATATTTTTTATGCAAGAAAAAAATTAACCCGTGGCGTATGCCTTTGTTTTTTTTTCCCCCTTTTTAAGCCTTTTACTTTGAATAGCACGATGCAATCCACAGTGAAAAAGCTTATGCCTTTAGTTTATTTTTTTTTGTCTATAGTTTCTTAATATTAAATTTTTTCTGTTTAATTATCAGGCTTTCATGACACGGATCCCAGGTTTGATGGTTTAACCCAGTTGATTCAGATTTTTTTTCTTTTTCTTCATTAGTTTTTTCCTTCCTGTAGGTATTTTTCTCTTTGCTTTTTCCTTTTTAATTAATCTTTTTTTTTTAAATTTAGTTCATTAATATTAAATCTTTTTTCTATTTAGTTATCACACTTTCATGACACGAATCCCTAGTTTGATGGGTTAACCTGATTTGACGAGTTAACCCAATTGATTCAGATTTTTTTTCTTTTTTCTCATTAGTTTTTTTTTATTTTTTCCTTTTTAATTAATCTATTTAATTATTACACATTTTATGACACGACCTTGCAGCCAGACCCACATCCAATGCTATTGGGTCTGGTATTGCAGCCAAACCCACTTAAACTTGGACCATGCAAGTTTAATGTTATTATTAATATTATAAATATTACTCTTAGGTCAGACGTTGCAGCCAAACCCAAGACTCTTGGGTATAGCTTTGCAGAAAGACCTAACACTTTTAAATTTTTTTTTTTGATATTTTTTATGTAAAACAAATTGACCAGCGACATCGCGCGGGTCAGTTTAAACCTAAACAGTGTTATTTTTAGATTGGTCATGTTCAAATTAAATCCTTTCATTCTCACATCTTTTCTATTTTAGTCATTGTTCTTTCTTTTTCTCAATTTTAGGCCAATTTTGATTTTTTTTCCCCTCAATGTCCTTCAATTTTGCCTCTGATCAAATTGAAATGGGTCTCTTAATTTCATCCCCTTTTATATTTCAGTCCTTAGCTTCCAAATTCCTCTAATTTGGTCCAATTTCATACATTTTCTTAATTTTTCTTTTCAATTGTCCCTAATTGTAACCCAGACTATTTCTGAATTTTTTTAATTTAATTCTTGGCTATTGAATTCAATTATTTGTCCAATTTTGCCTCTCCCTGTATCTTTTAACCTTCTCCTTTATTATTATTGTTATTTTAATTTTTATCATTTGTTTTAAATTTCCGTGTATTTCTTGATGAATAATAACTAGAATTGAAGAGGCTTTTTTTTTTTTTTTTTTTTTTGGGGGGGGGGGAGTTTATTTTTTTTATTTTTTTTTTGGTTCATCTTTTATTTTTTTTATTTTTTGTTATAATAATACCTAATAACTTTATAACCTAAACATTTTGTTTTTAGATTTTAATTTTTTTTTATTCAATTTGTAGCGGAGGGATCCGAAAAGTAGTCTTACTTAACCACAAAACACAAAACATGATTCAAAACCATCGATTCTCCATTATGTGCAATAAATAAATAAATAAAATGGGAAGAAGGAATCAAATTGGTGGCCGACAATTTTGATACTGTTGATGGTGGACACCATTTTACCATCCTCATAAAATTTATTCTCAATTAAATACCTGTACTGCAAAAAAATAAAAATAAATAAAAATGAAAGGAAGATGAATAAATAAAAAGATAAAAATATTTCTTATATTTTTAAACACCACAGTATATTAAAAAAAAAGAGGAAAAAAAGCAGAGGGTAGATCCGATATTGTGCTATAGGATATTCTATCCTCCACGATGACCGACCTACATATGATTTATAGATCCGACAATTCCAGAAGAAAAAATCCACATCACAATTATGAGAAAAATTGCAAATTTCTAATTATTATCGAATCTCAAAAATATATATATTAAAATTTCACCCCTTCAAAATAAAAATTATAACTTTTTGAGAATGAAAAGAAAAAATTGTTGGTTATTGAGTTAGACCTGATTTATCAATGAGAAATATACATGGTCTAAATATTTAAAAAAAATTACTAAAAAAAAATAATTATACAGAAAGACATAACTTATATTAAAAAGTAGTTTTTTATTTTTTTTTTATTTTGAAAGATAATTGTTCTTCCTTTTTTTTCCATATTTTTGACTCTCTGAATTAACTTGATAAGATTTACAAAAGAATTTATACAATAAAATATTTTTTTAATTCTAGTAATTAAAATAGCATTGAAAAAATTAATCCATGAATAAGAAAATAAATTATTAAATCACCAGTAAATTTTCTTTAAATCTACAAAATCAAACCTAACTTATTATGAAATTATAAGATACACCTGGACTAGACTAATAGCTTAGATTATTAAATCACCAAGTAAATTATTTTTATTAAAATATGATATTTATTTTTATTTTTTTTAATTTTTTTAAAATTGACTTGAATAAATTTAAATCAAGTTTAATTTAGTAATTTAACTAATCATAAATCAACCTGTTAAGTTACTAGAATTTTACTGAGTTAATGTGTTTTTGGCTGAATTTAAACCTTGATCCAAATCAAATAGCAAGTTTACTGTGTCAATATATTTATTTTAGGATGAAAAAAAATCAGAACCTGACTGTTTCTATACATATCATTGTTAATTTTTTTTTTAAAAAAATAGGGAAAACGGTGTGTACAATCAGGAAAAGAAAAAAAAACAACTCACAGCTCATTCCGTCAAAAATCAAAGGGTCTAGATAAGAAGTCAAAACCGTGATGATCAAACAAACGCGTATAACATACATCATAAAACACCCAATACTTCCCTCTCAACTCTAACCCTATATATATACACACACACACACAAACACACGCTCACACAAGCAATTAAGTCCGCCTCTCGTCCTCCACAACACGAGAAAACACAGATGCGCCTCCCCTTTTCTCTATCTACAAGCTAACACGGTTTTATCTCTCTAGAAACAAACTTGGATTTCATTAGCTCCGCCGCTTAAAGGTATGCTGCTGCTGCTAAGGCTTCTTGGATCAATCGATCGATCTATTTATTTTCTGAATTTGAATTTGTTTCTCCATATGAGATATTTATCTTTCTGGCTTTAGATCTAGTGTAATGAATCGTAACCTACTTGTGCTGTTGTTTTAGATTATTATGCAGATTAATCAATAAAAAAATTGGTTATAATTTGATATAGTAATTTGTTCACTGTGATTCGTCATTGTTCAATGTTGATTGCGATTCGATGCCACCGTAGCTTACGATTGACTTGATTGCTCGCTGTTATGATTTGATGATTTCCAACGATGGTTTTCTTGAGTTTTTGTTCGCCGATTTTTTTTTAGTTAGATGTTTCAATCTTGACGCATGAGATGTTCCTTAACTGTGTTTTTGGGTTTTAATTAGGGTTACTTGTGTTATTAATAACTCCTTTTCCTATAAGGAGTCTGATTTAATGAGTACTTTTCCTTTTAGGAGTAGGATTTAGTAAGTCTTTTTCCTACAAGGAGTAGGATTAGTGTAAATAGGACGTGGGGGCTATTAGCAAAACATGTTTTGTTTTTATCAATTAATTTGAGGTTTTTCCGCAAACCCTGAACTTTATTCTATTGCTTCTACTTAAAGGTTCTTCAAGTTTTACCTCTTTGTATATGCTTTTGATTATAGCATGTATTGTTTTGGGCAATTGAAGTTCATGATTTTTTATTTGTTGTGTTTTTTTTTGTTTTAATATCCTGCTTAATGGAGCAGCTCTATTTGATTGAACCAGGATTGAGGTTTGCTCCATGTCTTTATAGTGTTGTGAGGATCATGACTTTGGTTCTTTGATGTTAACTAATTCTATCTCTCCTTGCTTTGATTGATGCTACTTATTTAGTTTGGCAAAGCTTGGTGCAAGTTTTTTATACTTAATGTGCTTTTTGGTTGCATGTTTGATTATTGTTTTTTCTGTTGTGGTATTTTACTGTCTAGTTTGCGGTTCCTTGTGTTGTTGAAATTTCTTTGTTGCTAAAATTCTTGTCCTGTTCTTTTCAGGAGACTAGCAGGTGTTGTTGCTGCTGTCTGCAGATTTTCAGAGTGAAGTCTGTCAAAGTTGAGGTTTTTTTATGTCCGTGCTGGCTATTTCGTTTTTGGGAGCCATTGGATTACTTGGAGAGTATAGTCCTTCGTCACGGAAAAAGGGTGGACCCTTGTTTGACACAATAAGCTATATGCATTTCGGACTATTTGACGAATACCCAGAGTTTCGAGGTTGTAGCTGGATTCAACCTTTTCTGACTAAACAAGAACGGTCTTTTCTTGCTAAAGAATCTCTAGAAGACAACATAGCTGCTGCCCAATTTTTGAATTCCAGCATTTGCGTTCAGTGACATTACTGAATTTGTTGTGTGATTGATTTACTGTGATCAAGATGGCGTTGCAGAATATTGGTGCTGCAAACAGTGATGATGCCTTCTACAGGTACAAGATGCCTAAGATGATTACCAAAATTGAGGGCCGAGGAAATGGCATCAAGACAAACATTGTCAACATGGTTGATATTGCAAAGGCTTTGGCAAGGCCAGCTTCTTACACTACGAAGTACTTTGGTTGTGAGCTTGGTGCACAATCCAAATTTGATGAGAAAACAGGGACTTCCCATGTGAATGGCTCTCATGACACTGCCAAACTTGCAGGCCTTCTTGAGAACTTTATCAAGAAATATGTCCAGTGTTATGGCTGTGGAAACCCTGAGACTGAGGTAATCATCACCAAAAGCCAGATGATCCAGCTGAAATGTGCTGCTTGTGGTTTTGTGTCGGATGTTGATATGAGGGACAAGCTCACCACTTTCATTGTGAAGAATCCACCAGAAACAAAGAAGGGATCAAAGGACAAGAAGGCAATGAGGAGGGCTGAGAAGGAGCGACTGAAGGAAGGTGAAGCTGCCGATGAGGAGCAGAAGAAACTGAAGAATGGTAAGAAGAAGGGATCTTCTACAAAGGATGGCCATGCAAAAGCTAGCTCTATTAAGAAGAAAGCAAACAGCTCTGATGAGGAACGCGGGTCACCAACTCATAGCCAGGTTGATGAGAAGGAAGAGGCTGATGATGAAGATGATGTCCAGTGGCAAACTGATACATCTCTGGAGGCTGCTCGCCAACGCATTCAGGAGCAGTTGAGTGCTGCGACAGCTGATATGGTCATGCTCGCCGCAGATGAGACAGAGAAGAATTCAAAGACAGCCAGCAAAGAAAATGGCAGTCCTCGAGAGGAGGAACCAAAAGCTGGTTGCGGGAATTCAAGTGCATATGAAACTCTCGTGGAGGAGGTGAAGGCAAACCTGAAGAAGGGAGTATCTGCAAGCAAAATACAGTCTGTTCTCGGTTCACTTGATGGGTCTGCTCAGGAAAAGATGAATGGTCTGTTTGAGGCATTGTTTGAGGGTGTTGAGAAAGGATTTGCGAAGGAGGTTGGCAAGAAGAAGAAGTATCTGGCTGCCGCTGTTGCTCAGGATGAGGGATCACAGTTGCTTCTGCTCCGAGCAATCGGGGCATTCTGTGGGAAGTCGAGCTCAAGTGCACTGAAGGAAGTGGCTCTTGTCATGAAAGACCTGTATGATGCTGATGTCCTGGAGGAAGAGTACATCGTGCAGTGGTATCAGGAAGGGCTAGAGGGACCAAGCAAGGATTCTCAGATTTGGAAGAATGCTAAGCCCTTCATTGAATGGCTTCAGAATGCTGAGTCTGAGTCGGAGGAAGAATGACGGGCTCTCTTATTTTAGTAGTTCAAATCTCGAGTCTGAAGCCCTCATGGTAATTTGTGTCATGAATAAAAGAGTGTGCCCTTTGCTTTAGTGTCCTTGGTTTGGAGTTGAGTGGAACCTCTTAGGTGGTGCTATTTATCTTGAAATCTGTGCCTTTTGTTTTATTTTGGAGTTGAGTGGAACCTGTTTGAGTCTTTTGGTTGTTTTTCTTGCTTTCATTTTCGTATTGTTTGGCTTTGCTGTTATTGAGCGTGGTCATTTTAGGCTTCTTGGGTGAATAACGTTGTTACCACCTCTCTGCTAGAAATTCAGATCAATAAACGTTCCTCTAACTGTGATATGTTTATGTTTTTTTTCAAATGATAAACATTCCATTCATATAATCAATTGATTTTGGGAAAGATGACGACAGTTTTTTTAAGGAATCAAGAAAAAAACAATACTTGAGTAATCAAAAATAATAACGTGAAGTTTAATATTCAGATTTAACCCATAGGAAATGATAGTAAACAAACTGTAAAAAAAATTATTTCTCAACAATTTATTAAAATAAATGAGCCATCAATATTATGTTATGAATCAAAACTGTGATAGGAAGAAACACAACAAAACTGGAAAAATAACTTACCATATTGAATAAGAACTTTGGTTAATATATAGCCTTACAAGAATTAACATCAGAAGAACAAGTCACCCTATTTAACAGGGATTTATTTGAAACAAAAAAACAAACCTAATCAGTAGGGGATCCTAAACAATAAACCCCGGTACTTGTCATTCCCTCCCTTAAACTAATGCAGACAACAATTAGTTTACAGCAGGGACTTCTCGAACACCAAGTAGCTCCCTCATTTTTAGGAAAGACTCAAGCTTCAATGGCTTAGTGATCACATCTGCAACTTGATCCCGTGTCCCACAATAAATCAACTCCATAATTCTCTCCTTAGTAAGATCACGTAGAAAGTGAAAACACACATCTATGTGCTTGCTCCATCCATGCATCACTGGATTCTTTGACAATTTAGTTGTAGAACTATTATCACAAAAAAGTGTAGTACTATCACCGTGTGCATTACCAAGTTTCTCCAAAATTCTTCTCATCCACACAACTTAGCATGCACAGGATGCAGCGTCTACAAATTTAGCTTCAGTTGTTAAGAGTATGATAACAGGTTGTTTTTTAGAGGACCACGACAGTGCACCAGAACTCAACATGAAAATATATCCTGAAGTGCTTTTTCTATTCTCCAAATCACCATCATAATCACTGTCAGTAAATGCAATTAGTTCATCACTCCCTCCCTTCTTGTAGAATATCCCAAGATTTGTTGTGCCTCTCAAGTACCTCAATACTCACTTTGCAGCTTGCAAATGAAGCTCTGTTGGTTGCCTTGCATATCTACTGATTAAACTAACCACAAACATCAAGTCGGTCTCGTTGCTATGAGATACATAAGACTCCCTACCACTTGCTTAAGGAATGTTGTATCAACCTTCACACCATCTTTATCTTTGAAAAATTTAACACCTGGAACCATCAGGTTTTTAGCAGAATTGCTCTCCTCCATCCCGACCTTTTAAACACATCCAAGGAATATTTCTTTTGACTAATATAGATTCCATCAGCCATTTGCAAAACTTCAATTCCAAGAAAGTACCTCATCTTTCCCAAATCTGTCATATCAAACTCACGCACCATTGAACTCTTGAACTCATTAAACATTGCTTCATCATTTCCTGTAAAAATTAAATCATCAACATACAAGCTAACAATTAGAATTTTACCTTCTTTGCTTGTTTTAACGAACAATGTATGCTCATTGTGACACTTCTCGAACCCTTCATTTAAAAAATGAGCTTCTATATGACTGAACCAAGCTCGTAGAGCTTGTTTGAGTCCGTATAGAGCTTTTCTTCAGCTCGTAGACTTTGTGTGGATTTTTGTGCAGCTCATAACCTCTTGGTTGCTCAACATACACCTCCTCGCTTAGTTCTCCATGTAGAAAAGTTGATTTTACGTCAAGTTGATAAACTATCCAGCCCTTTATAGCTGCAAATGCAACAATCAACCGAACTGTATCCAACCTTGCCACAGGAGCAAAAACTTCCGTGTAATCAATCCCATGTTGTTGCACGTACCCGTTAGCTACAAGACGAGCATTGTATTTATCACTTTCTCCATGCTCATTAAGCTTCGTTTTGTAAACCCACTTTACTCCTATCTTCTTTGCACCTACAGGTAGATCTATTAGCACCCATGTTTCATTCTTTTAGATGGCTTTTATCTCAGAATCCATCGTATCCCTCTATTTTGAACTTTTCACATCCTCTTCAAAATAAAAAAGATCATCAGAAGTAAATAAAGCCATACTAGCTTCATTTTCTTCTTCAGACATTCCCTCTCCAGTATTATAATTATTCATCCAAACAGGTTGCCTTCGAAGCCTTCCTTAATCCACTGTATCTGGAGAAACATCCTCAACCTTTTCTGCAATATCACCATCTTTACTCTCGATTTCATTACTCACAACAACCTCTTCATCATTGTCTCCTCATTCCAATACAGCCACCACCTGTTTTTTGTCCCATTCCCATGGTTTGTTTTCTTCAAAAACTACATCTCTGCTGGTAATGATTTTCTTGGCTATTGGATTATAAAGCCTATATGCTTTAGACTCCTCACTGACCCCCAACAACACACAAGCAATACGTTTTTCCTCCAACTTGGTTCTCTTGGCATCAGGTACATGAACATGTGCAAGGCAACCAAACACTAAAAAATGTTCAATTGAAGGTTTTATCCCACTTCAAGCCTCATCTGGAGTTATATTTTTTACTTCCAAAATGGGACTTCGGTTCAGAATATTTACTGTCCAATTCACTGCTTCTGGCCAAAACATCTTCGGTATCTTTTTCTCTAAGAGCATACTTCATACCAAGTTCATAATGGTCCGATTCTTTCTTTCTATAACTCTGTTCTGTTGTGGAGTATAGGCTGCTGTCAACTGCCTTTTGATTCCATTTTCTTTGCAAAAATCATTGAAATCTTGTGAGGTAAATTCACCTCCACGATCAGTATGTAAGCATTTAATATAAGCATCCATCTCTTTCTCAATAGATTTTTTAAAGTACTTGAAAGTAACTAATGCTTTAGATTTTTCAACCAAAAAATACGTCCATGTCTTTCTACTAAAATCATCAATGAAGCAAATTAGGTACCTTTTCTTGCTATTTGACATAGGCGAGATAGGACCACATATGTCAATATGGATTAGTTGAAGCTTTTGTGATGCTCTCCAAGTACTTCTCTTCGGGATTGGATCTCGGTGTTGTTTTCCAATCATGCAATCAGTACAAATAGTTGTTGAAACTTCTAATTATGGTAGTTCATGCACCATTTTCTTAAACTGAAGAGTTCTTAAGCCTTTGTGACTCAAGTGCCCTTACCTGTAGTGCCAGAGGTGTGACAAGTTTTGCGTAGCTGTGTGAAAACAAGTTGGCTTACTCGGTTATGACGCAACCAACAAGATAAACAGTTTGTTGGCAGACATCGCAGTTTGAATGAACAAACCTTTCGTAGGATGATAAAACTTACACAAGCCATGCTTAATAAGAATTGCTAAGCCTTTTTCCTATAATTGCCCGATGCTCAGCAAATTATTCTTCAAATCAGGAACAAGGAACACTTCAGTCACCACATGAGTTAATCCATTCACTTTCAGTCTTACATTTCCCTTCCCTATTATTGTCATCCTTGAGTTATTCCCTAGCTTCACCATCTGTCTAAAATTCTCATTTAGGTCACATAAAAAGTTTTTATCTCCACACATATGATTACTGCATCCTGAATCCAAGAACCACACATCTTCTCCTTTTACTTCATTCATCTCTACATATGACATTAACAACATCTCTTCTTCTTCTCCAAGCTCGGTATAATTTGCCTCTTTGTCCCAACTCGGACATTCATACTGGAAGTGTCCAAGTTTATGACACCTGTAGCACTCCACAAGAGCTTTATTGAAGGATTGACGTCCTCTGCCTCTGCCTTTCCTCAAAAGTATCCACGGCCATGACCTCTGCCTTCTGCTCTGTCTTTAAAAGTCACTTTCAACGCCTGCTCTTCTCCATTATGTCTATGAAACTTTTGCTCGTGAACAACCAAAGAACTTTGTAGTTCATCAATTGATAGACGATCAATATCCTTCGATTCTTTAATAGAGCAAACAATGTAATTGAATTTGTCGTTCAGAGATCGAAGTATCTTCTCTACTATTGTAACATCTCTCATATGTTCTCCATGGATCCTCATCTTATTGGCAACAGACATCACTCTTGAGAAGTAGTCAGAGACACATTCTCCGGATTTCATCTCAAGAGTTTCAAACTTTTTACGAAGAGCTTGAAGGATAGATCATTTCACCCTTTCATTGCCCTCGTACTTCCTTTTCATAGAGTCCTAAATTTTCTTAGAAGTGTCTTTCTAGAGGATAGTTTCTAGAATGGTTCAATCTATAGCTTGGAACAAGTAATTTTTCACCTTCAAGTCTTCAAGTTTCTTTTTACGACATCACTCTTGCAAGTTTCTTTTGTTGGGTATCTGTCAATGATGCATCATTTTCTAGTTCAACAAAACCAGTCTCAACTAGGCTTCAATACTTCTTAGATCTAAAGAAATTTTCCATCAACATGCTTCAATGATTGTAGTGACCATTGAAGCGAGGAATGGCCAGCTGAACAAAATTCCCTTAACTCGTCATCTTTTTGCTGCTGCAAATTACAAAGACTGCTGCTTTGTTTTCTTCAAGCCCAGTGGGGGCTCTGATACCAGAATGTTATGAATCAAAACTGTGATAGAGAGAAACACAACAAAACTGGGAGAATGACTTACCATATTGAATAAGAACTTTGGCTAATATATAGCCTACAAGAATTAACAGAATGTAGAAATTACAGCTCACGGTTGACAAAAACATGGTAACCTGCAAAAAAAAATAGTTAAACAGAAGAACAAGTCACCCTATTTAATAGGGATTTATTTGAAATAGAAAAACAAACCTAATCAATAGGGGATCCTACACAATAAACCCCGGTACTTGTCATATTATACCTGAAAGGAAAAGAAAAATAAATCATTGGAGATCTACCATCACTTAATTATAGACATCATTCATCATAAATAAATTTTGCAGAGATAGCTTAAACCCCACTATAAAAGTCTGGATAACAACATCAGAAGAAGCTACATGGGCCGCTAGAGCAAGATCCTAGAAAAGCAAGCCGAACAAAACAAAATGAAGTGAGCATCTGTCTTTATTCAATCAACAAAATTCTATTTAATTCAAGAATAAAATTTATTTAAAAAAATAAATTTAAGAAAGAACAAATAAAAAGACTCGAGATAACCCAATTAATTAAATAAATAAAACAAAGGTCATAAAAAGCAAGAAAAAAATCAGAGCTCAATCTCCAATTTAATAAATATTGAAGCATGAAATTGAAAAAAAATATTAGCTTATAAAATGATACAAAGAAAAAAAAAACCAAGCAATCCTAGGCAAATCTTTTGAAGTTGGATTAATTCCCAAAGCTTGCAAGCTCGTCTTAACCACAAAGCTCAATCCAAATAAATTAAATATTAAAGAATGAAATTGGGTAAAAGAAATATCTACAAAATTTTTCAAAACATAAAAAACAACAATCAAAAGAATGATGATAAAATCTAATAGGAACAAAATTGACAAAGGGTGTAATAAAAAATGAAATTTTAAGAACTATCTCAGATTATAAAAATAGAAAATAAAAGAATGCGGATCAAATTTGACAAAATAAAAAATTGAAATTGAAACAAAAAAATCATATTTCATAAATTATTTCAAATAAAAAAATAATAACCAAAAGAACAGGAACTTCTCATTACACGTGTCATATTTTCATGTAAGAGATGTCAAGACAAAGCGGAAGCCACCTCAAAATGGTTTTTTTGGCCACTGGAATCAATCGCACGCGCCGTCTGAAGATGGTGGAGCAGCTAATGCGTGCTCAACACACGTCAATGAAATTTTTTTTCTTTTCATTTATTAAAAAACAAAATAGCCCCTAACCCAACACAATAATACTAATAATAAAATAATAGTTGCTCAATGACTTAAATACCCTCTGACCCTAGGCTTAAGAATATAAACTCCAAGAGCAATTAAATCTTTTTACTATGATTATAAAAATAAAAAAACCAAAAAAAGCCCCAAAATTAGTTCAATCATTTCCTAATTCTAAGAGTAATTCAGTTATTTTTACTGTGCACAACCAAATAAAAATACAAAAAAAAAACCCTTCATGGCAACACAATAATATATTTTTTTAAAGGCATCGATGTAATTTTACTATGCAAAAAAGAAAGTAAATGCCCGCCTTGTCCATGATCAATTGTAAAATGCCAACACGGTCTCATTGAAAAGACAATCCTACCCCTAAACATTTTTCTTAACCTTTTATTTTTGAAGGGAAATATAGTAAATACATCATTATCATCCATAAGACGTTGTGTCTAGGAGCACATTGAATTCACCACCCTTTTTAGATTTATTTTTTTTATGCTAGATTAAAAGGCAAAGCCAATTGATTGTATCAATTGTCATGATGCATTAGAAAAAAACTAAACCTAGATGAGAAGTTATTGTATCCCAAGACACATAACATTATTCATTATAATAGTGTAATTACTATATTGTCTCTTGGCCATAAAACTTTTGAACTAGGAATTGAAGGCAAGGTAATTTTTTCACCATAACAAAATTTTCTTTTGCGTATTGTATGTGATTATTTTGGTAATATTGTTTTTCAATATACAGTAAAATTATTCATTTAACCCTGAAATAAAATAATCTAATGCCTATTACTAAAAGACATTTTTTTATTTTAAATCTTTTTAGAATAGCCCTAAAAGACAAAACCAATTGAACTCTTACCTAAGGACTTTCTTTTGTCATTTCACAATGTTTTTATTCTAATTTTCAAGAGTGCTTTGGGGTATTATTGTAAATTATATTTATTAAATATAATTATATAAAAAAAACTTGTTGGCATGCGGCAAGCGCCAACATGTGGAAGGCCCCGTGCTGTTCGAGTGGTGAGTTGGGGGCTGCCATCCACCAAACGTTTTTTTTTTTCGGGGTGGCATTTGAAAGGTCTTAGCACCCCCAACCAGATAAGGCAACGTGTGTTCCACGCTTCAAGGTGATTTGACGATGACGGTCATTTTTTTCACCCCCTTCTCCCCCCCACCTAGATTTTCACATCAACCCCTTCAAAATTAAAGAAGAGCCATTTAATTTGTTGGTTCTTCAGATTTGATCTCTTTTCTTTTTATTATGATTTTTTTTATCTTGAATAATTTATTGAATATGGTCCTCATTCTTTTTATTGCTATTTTTTTGTTTGTAATCATTTTTCAATTGATTTTGTTTTACGATTTCATCCTCATTTATTTCCTTTTTTTCCTATCAAATTTAATCCTTGCTCTTTTGATTGCCAATTTTTTAGCCTTGATAGGTTTTTATTTTAAATCATAAATGATTTTATTTTTAGATTCCACCCCCATTTGTTTTTGTTTTTTCCTATCAAATTTAATCCCTATTATTTTGATTTTTAATTGTTTTTGCTTTTACAAGTTTTTAAAATTGATATTTTCAAATTCACTCCTAATAAACTTCTTAGTTGGACCAAAATCTAGGATTTCACGGGTTATGAATTTTTAAAATTTGACTGGGTTTAGGATATTTTCTCGGGTTTGCTTGTTTTTTACAAATGTTTTACAATTTCAACCCCTATGATTTTTTTTTATCTTTAAAATTTGGTCCTTATTCTTTTAATTGTTGTTTATTTTATTTGGCATCATTTTTTTAATTAAAATTGCATCCTTAGGTTTTTTCCATCAAAATTTATTCTTTAAAATTAAAATGGTTGAGAACTAGGCTTTTTGATTAAATCCGAGTTACAAATTTCACGGATTGTGACTTTTAGCAATTACACTAGGTTTAAGAGATTCGTCGAGTTTGCTTGGCTTTTTTTATTTTTCTAAACTAATGTTTTCTTCTTCTTTTTTATCCTTTTGTTTTGTTATTTTTTGCATTTTGATTCTATTGAGTTAGCCCTTAACAATTTCTTGTTATTTCACCCCCTATCATTTTTTAATATATAAATAATCTATCAAATTATAAAATTTTACCCCCGATGATTTTTCAATCTTTAAAATTTAGTCCTCATTCTTTTAATTGCAATTTATTTTGTTTGGGCTCATATTTATTTTTTTTTCAAATGTCATCCTCGAGTTTTTTTCTATCAGATCTTATCCCTATTTTTTTGTTGCTAATTTTTTTCTTTTGCATTTTTTTTATTAATATTTTTTCCACGATTTCATCCTTCAAAATTAAATTTGTTGAGAGTTAAGTTTCTTGATTGAACCTAGGTTTAAGATTTCATAAGTTGCAAATTTTAGAGATTAGATCAAGTTTAGAAGGTTTGCTTACTTTTGTTTTCCCTTTTTTTCTTATTTCTAATCTTTTTTTTTGTTTTATTTTCTTATCTTTTGGGTTTGATTCTATTATGTTAGCTCCCTATAATTGTTTTTAATTCCACCCCAATCATTTTTTAATCTATAAATAATCTATCAAATTAAAAATGTTTTTCAATTTTATCTCTATGATTTTTTTAATTTTTCAAATTTGGTACTCATTCTTTCAATTACTATTTATTTTGTTTGGGATTAATATTTTTTTTCAAATTTAATCCTCCTTAGGTGTTTTTCTTTTAAATATTATCCCCATTCTTTTTGTTGCTTTTTTTCTCTTTTATAGGTTCCTTGATTAATATTTTTTCAACTATTTCATCCTTGAAAATTAAATTGGTTGACAGTTATGTTTCTTGATTGAACTCAAGTTCAGGATTTAATGAGTTTAAAATTTTTAAGATTAGACTAGATTTTGGAGGTTCACCTGAGTTTTCTTGGTCTTTTCCTCTTTTTTAAGTTGATGTTTTCTTCTTATTCTTTAAGTTTTACTTCTTCTCTTCTTTTTTTTTTTTTAACTTTTTGTGGTTTTCCTTCTTTTAGGGTAGCATTGAGTTGTTTGATAATCCAAATAGGCTTGGGTATGGTTTTTTTTATCTTTTTTTGCATTGTTTGTTTTTTGTTAGTTTATTTATTGTTGTTTTTTTTATATTATTTAAATTACTACTTGAACCAATGACTCGAGACTTGGATTTGTAAGCCTACAACTGTTTTTACATTAAAAAAATTTACTTTGCATGTGGAGAAGTACGGGCAATATATCTAGTAAATTCTAAGACTTCATTGTGGTCCCTTTTACTGAATTTAAATAATAAGCGAGTCTGTAAATCATTTTCTTCATCTCATTTGGAAACGGGAAAAGAAGGGAAAAATTTTTAAGAAATTTAATTTCAAGTTCTACATCGTAGGACTACAGAGTTCACTTCCCGTTTGGTATTGTGGTAGCAGTTTCTTTTCAAAATATTTTTCACTTGGAAATGCATTGAAATAATGGTTTTTTTTATTTTTTAAATTTTATTTTTGACATCAGCACATCAAAACGATCCGAAAACATAAAAAATTTAATTTAAAGTAAAGAAAAAAATAAAAATTAAATTAAACTTTTTCAAAAGTGTTTTGGAAATGCAAAAACAAACAGACAATGCTGATGTTTGTAAACTCTAATATCAAATTCAAGATTCACATAGCTCAAGAAACATGGTGAGAAATATGAATGTGATGTGGTGTTGTATTAGAATAATTGATAGATAAATGTATCTATGGTTTTGCCAATATCCAGTCCTCTTACTCTCTAATTTTCTTCCAACGATCTCTCCTAGGATTTTATAGTCGAAGCACTTATTTGTTGAGGCGAAATTGATCCAATTCAAAGTTGTTGATGTTTATATTGATGAATCATAGAAGAAAAACTCCGATTCATTTTTATTAAATTCCCTTCCTATTAACCTGAAAGTTCTTCTTAGATATAAGAAAATGTTTCAATTCATGAGCCAAAGGTTGTAGTTCTTGAATGAGCAATCAAAATGATTCTAGGGTATCCTCAAGTTTAGGTATTGTTCATCTATTGATCGCGATATGAAGCATTTTTTAACGAGCTCTATTATGATCATATTTATAAGTGAGCATCTCTTGTAAAATACGAGAAACACCAAATTTCTTGGAGCCTAAATCTCCATTTCTCTTGTTCTTTTTGTTTGTCCCTTTCTCTAAGGGGTTGTGTAACATTTTATAGCAACTTTGTACTCGACCAATGCAAAAAAAAAAAGTATAAAGCTTCAATATTTAATGAGTACAGGGACAAACGAAATTCAAGAAAAAATAAAAAAAGTAAAGAGGAAAGCAAATTCATTATATATATACACACACATTTTACTATTCACTCTAACATTGCAATTACCTTTTTGCCCTATCCATAAAAAACCAATGGCCTTGGTAATGGGGGTATTTAAGTCTTTTTGCACGACCAATTAGTCATTAAAAGTTGATCGGGGGTACATGTGTCTTTTACAATTTTTAAACACAGTAAAATGATCTAATTATCATTCAAGTCAAAATTATTGAAACTTACAAACAACGGTATTTCTATCATTTCACTTTTCAAAACATAGAAAAATGACAACTTTGCCATTGAAATTAATTATAAAAAAAAACATGCGCTCAGGTGCTTTTTGGTCTTTTCACTATAGTTTTTTTTGTTATTACCAGTTTCATGGAAGGCAATTTGATCTTTTTACATAGATTAAATAATATTTTAATGCAAAAGATGGTTGGAGCGTCGGAGGCGCCCACGTATTTAGGCGATGAGTGCAACACCTGCTGGTGTCAAAAAATGCATTTTCGTCGTGTCGTTGGAATCGCCTCCACTTTCTCTTCCTATTAGTGCAACACTTGTCAATGGTAGTGGAGCGGTTTGTCGCTGAAAATTATAGCTTCGTCCTCTCTATTGTTGGTATTTCAACTTTGATCCTTATTCTTTTGATTTCTAATTTTTATTCTTGAATCTCTTGTAAAAAATTTATTTGTTTTCAATTTCATCTTTCTATTCCAATTTGATCCTTATTGTTTGATTTTTTTTTTCTTGGCTTTTTTATAAAGGTTTTATTATTTTCAATTTCATCATTCAATCTAAGTTTATTGTATATTAATTTTTTTTCTAATTTGGTCCTTATTCTTATGATTTTTTTTATCTTGTTGTTAGAGTTATTTTTCTTTACAATTTTACCCTCCATTTAAAAATTTGTATTTGCCCTTAAATTTATTTATTTTATCTTGATTTATATCCTCATTCTTTTAATTACTCTTTTTTATTTTCGATCCTTTTATGTAATTATTTTTTTTATTTCATCCTTCAATATTTGATTTGTTAGAGATTGGGCTTCACAGTTTTTTTTTATGTATGGTGCTTCCAATCTAATGACTCAGATCATGGGTTTGAGAAGTTAATGAGGCTTGACATCCTCTTTTTTTTGTTTATGTTCTTTTCCGATTTAATCATTGGACATTAATTCTTTTTTTAAAAAATTAACTTTGTGGTTTTATTTGATTTCTTTTCTATCGAGTTATCCTAACCTAATGAATTGGGACATGAGTTTAGCAGGTTAACTCGGGCTTTCTCAACCCTTATTTCCCATATTACATGTCTATCATGTTAACTCAGTTTGACTTGAGCTTTTTTTTTACCCAGTTGTCCTTGTATATTTGATTGATTGAAAAACGAACTACATCGTTTTTTTTTTTGCTCTTGGAAAAGGCTTATTTTCCAAGTTATTGTGATCGCTTTTGTTTTTTAATTTTTGTTTGTTTACTATCATTGCCTATTTTTTATTATCTGGTTAAAATAAAACCAGCTTATTTAACCAGTCAAGGATATAACCCGAGAAATAGAGTTTTCATCTTTAAAAAAAACACATGTTTGTGGCACTTAAATATCATTTCTTATAAAAAAAATATAAACCCATGGTGTAGCGCATACCCACATCTAGTAATAACCAAAACTCATCTATATATCAATCATTTCAATATGATAGCGTTGAGGCACATGACAATGTTTTTTTTTTAATGAAGAATAAGATATAAAGAGAGATCAAAAGTTTAAGGAAGGCAATTGCATTGTCTATGTTATACAGTTGTATGCCTGATGAATTGAGTAGGTTATGATATATATATTAACAAAAGCATTTTAATGGTGATTTTTAGTGTTAAAGAATCTTTAGCTAATTTTCACATTTCAAAACTAAATAGCTTGAAGCAAGTCATCCACACTAGAGAACTTAACTTTAATCCTAAAAACTTTAATTTAGAAATTAATCATAATAATATGATTTTATTTTTTTCATATGAATAAAAATATTAAGATTTTTACTGAAATATTTATATGGATGTGATGGATCAGGATTTAGGATTTAGGATTAAGCATTAGCTTCCAAAACAAATTTTTTTTAAGCCAAGCCTGAATTTAACGAACCCAAAACCTTGAAGGCCCAAAACAATGGTCCCAAGCAACGTGCATAGCCCAACCGCTTTTGAGCTCAGCCCCTAGAACTAGGACCATGAGAAGGGCCCAAGCAGCCCAACATCTTAGGCGTTGCACACCAACCCAACACCCCAATGGGCTTAGGCACGTGCCTAAGCCTAGCATAGGGCGCTAGCCCCACACTTATTGGGCTTAAGCTCAACGCTCGAGCCCAACATCCATGGGCCTAGGCATCATGTTTAGGCCTATTTTCAACCCCTAATGGGCTCAAGACACTTGCATAAGCCTAACACTCATAGCCTGGTATTTTTTAGGGACCCCACGCGAGTCTCTTAGGATGTTTACTAACCTAATACATTTGGGATCCTACTCTCCCTACACCTCTAGGTGTATAAAAACCTTTCATTGCCTCTCACCTTATTAATACATTTGAGTGAAATACAACTAAGCCAACAACATTAATTTATAGGGGTAAAATTACTCTTTAGCCCCTCCACTCCATAAAAAAACAAGATTTATTAGCTATAAATACACTATAAATCATCGAGGTTCAAGGTTGATAGTTTCTCCATTCTCTACATATTTGAATATATATATATATATATATATATATATATATATATATATATATATATTCATAGTATCTCTCTCTAAAATATCATTGCACTCTCTCTCTACAAAAATACTTACTTGAGCATCTGAAAACCCCTACTTCTACCAAAAAAAATATGTTGCAGGTATTTGGCTTCCCACATCAAGTCACCAAACACATTGTCTTCCCACATTAAGCTACCATATATTTTAGCTTCCTACACCAAGCTATCACCCACATTTGCTAAGATAAATGGATCAAATTACAAAAACTAAGTGATTAACCTATTATCCAACCTCATAAACCTTATTACTAATCACCTTAGATTTTGGATCATCAATTAGCGTCATCTGTGGAACTAATCAAAAAGCCATTAATTATTTCTAAAACTTGTTTTTGACATTCATATACCATTCCATGGCAGATAATCGAGACACACATGAGCTAGGACGTGTGGTGAATATACATGTTACCGCCATCATAGGCTCTTCTTCCTAATCATACTTTCAATAACTCATCAATCAAGTGCAAGTCCTTCATCATATCACGTTGGTAACCCAATGGAAAAACCAAACATTGTCACCCCAGCAAGTCTTGACACCTTAAGCAGCACATAATGCCCCAGCACCACCACCACCGACCACTTCTAAAGCCCGTAAACAATTGACTACCCTAAGGAGTCTAGGAAGAATGACATCCAAGAGAGTATTCTGCATCGACGCTCACCAAGTCCCTCAAGAGGTCACTCATTCAATCACAATATCCCCATACAAAATAGGAACTTTAGACGTGTTTCGTCCGACAACCACAAAATGGATATTAGTTACCAATCCTATTGTTTCATGCTATACTATGTAGGCTCCTTAGAGCCTAGCAAATAAAAGATCGAGAGACAATGAATATTTGAACATTAATATGATAATGTCTATAGTCCTCATCAGGTGCAGGGCTCTTCTTTGTCCATACAAGTTTTAAATACTTGAATCCTTAAGGACTATATTTTTATAAAAATAAGCTTGGACAACTGTGATGGTATTGGTAGCCTAATAGAGCATGTGCAAAACATGCTTAATAGCTTTGAACTAGTTATCCAGGATAGCAATGTGATGTGTAAAATCCTCCCCAACAACCTTCAAAGGGTATGTGTGTGCCTAATATAATAATTTGGAGTCATGCTCTATTAGAGGCTTCAATAACCTTTATACCAAACTAGTGGCACATTTCAACACCAATATACCAGCCCAAAAAAGCTCCACGAATCTATTTGGTGTTACCTAGCTAAAGTGTGAGTCCACGTGGGCATACTTGAAGAGGTTTAATAAGGGGATGCTCAAGGTGAAAGCGTTGTCTGAGCTAGTAGCCTCAGAGACCTTGATAAATAGGGTTAAGAGAGTGTGCACTGTAAAGAAAACTTTACGCCTTGCTAGACAGAAGCTTGCTCAAAATGAAGCAAGTCATTGAAAATTATATACGGGTGGAAAAGGCAAGTATGCTACGGCATGGTCCTTCCTGTTTTTACAAGGACAACCAATATGAATGACCTTCCAAGAAGAATCATTCTCGTATTGGGAATTAAAGCTCAAGGAATAACTAGGAGAGACCTGTAGGCATTTGGTGTATCCTAAAAGTTTACTACACCCTTGAATCAAAATGGAACAACCCATTATAGTCAAGACAAATACCTACCACCTTTAGGATATGAAAGAAAAAAAATATTTCTCGCGTTTAACACTACGATCACCTCAAGATGTATTATCCTTAATAGGAATGTAAATTTATTTCTGAAATAAAAATATTTTCTATCTACAACTCTCCAGTGTAGCCTTAAACTAACACGACTCTCTAGTAGGGCCTTCAGGCCTCGCGCTATCTCCAAAGATTGATATCGAATTTCCCGCTCTCTAGTGTGGTCTCTAATTAACACAACTCTCCAATAGGGATTCTGAGCCTCGTGTTATCTCCAGGGATGGTCGTGGGCCTCCCGCTCTCTAAAGTCTTGAACTAACACAACTCTCTAGTGAGGCTTTCAGGCCTTATGCTATCACTAGGAATAGCCACAAGTTTCATATTTTTCAGTGCAGTCTTAGACTAACACGACTCTCCAATATGGCTTGCTGGCCTCACATTATCTCCAAGTATGATCTTGAATCTCTCATTCTCTAGTGGGGGGCTCTTATGCTCCATACTTTGCTAAAAAGGCCACAATCCTCCCATACTCCAACGTGACCACTTTATAACGGGGGGCTCCCTCATTTCAGGTCATCTCTAGAGAGGCCACAAGCCTCCCACTTTCTAAAACAAAAACTCTCCAATGAGGGCCTTCCACTCCAGTATGATAACTCTCTAGTAGTGAGTTTCTAAGCCCCACACCATTGTTATGGAGGTCATAAACCCCCCACTCTTCAATGAGATATTTCTCTAGTTGTGGGATCTTAAGCCCCACACTATTTCCATGGAGACCATATGCCTTCCACACTCTAATTTTATCACTATCCTATAAGGGGTTCTCAATCACCTACACCATCACACAAAAGGCCACGAGCCTCCACCTTTCCAATATGATCTTGAAACAATATGACTCTCTAGAGGGGTTTTCGAGCCTCATGTTATTGCTAGGGTTGTCCTTCTATGGTTTTTCCCAAATCGTTTAGAAATGTTTTGAAGTATGGTCTCCTTCATGGATTCCTATTTACCTTTTTAGAGATTTTTCTAAGTATGAGTTCCCCTTTACCTCTTAGAAATTTTTCTAAGTATAGTTTTCTCTATAAAGTCCCTTCTACCTTCTTAGAAATTTTGTATGGGATTCTTCATGGGTTCCCCTCAACCTTTTAGAAAATTTTTCTAAGTATGGGTTCCTACAATGGGTCTCTTTAACCTTCTAAAATGTTTTTTAAGTATGAGTTCCTTTGTGGTTCCTCTATATACTTTTTCTAAGTTTGGATCCTATCCAGTTATTCTCATATGACAAAAGCACTTTTTGAATCATGGTGTATACCTTTACACACGGGTTCTCCAGTAAATTACCTCGGGGTTTCCACCCATCTTCCCATACAAAGAAAAATCAATGAACTCGTTATAGTAACCGAGAATTTTTATAAGTCTTTGTATATCAATATCATAAAAATTTTGGGGGGCTATTGATGGATCATGATTTATCATTAGTTTTCATAACAAAATTTTTGTTAAGCCCTAGCCCAAATTTAACAGGCCTAAAACTCTGAAGGCCTAAAAAACCATGGTCTTAGGCAACGCGCTAGGACCAACTGCCCATGGGATCAACCCTCAAGATTGAGACCAAAGGACAGGCCCAGACAATGCATGAGGCTAGTGTTGGGTATACACCCTAGTGTCACTAGCGTTGCACACCAGCACAACACCCCTATGGGCTTGGGCACACGCTCGAGCCCAACGCTAGGCGCCAGCCCCATGCCTTTTGGGCTTAGGCTCTACACCCAAACCCAATATCCATGGGCTCAAGTAGTGTGCCTAGGCCCTTTTCACCCCCTATCATGCTCATGACACACATCTGAGTCTAACACTCCAAGCTTGATTTTTTAGGACCCACGCGGGTCTCTCATGATTTTTACTGACCCAATACATTTGGGATCTTACTCTCCCTACACCTCTAGGTGTATAAAAATCTCTCATGGCCTACCACGTCATTAATATATTTAAGTGGAATACAACGCATGACCAACAACATTAATTTAAGGGGTAAAATGACTTTTCAGCTCCTTCATTCCATAAAAATAACAAGATTCATGGGCTATAAATGCCTCATGAATCATCTAAGCTCAAGGTTGATAATCTCTCCATTTTATAAATATTAGCATACATATTTTCAGAGTATTTCTTTCTAAAATATCATTGCACTCTCTCTACAAAAATACTAACTCAAGCATCTAAGAGTCCACACATCTACCAAAAAAGATCTTTTACATGTACTTGACTTTCCACATCAAGCTACCACGCACATTGGCTTCCTACATCAGGCTACCACGCATTTTAGCTTTGATCATATTGCAAGGACTAAGTGATTAACCTATTATCCAACCACATAAGTCTTATTTCTAAGCACTTTGAATTTTAAAACATCATCATGATATAATGCATTTTGCTAAGAAAACTCAACTTTAATCCATAAAAAAAAAAATTAAAATTTAGGTGTCACGCATGCTACGAAGCGTAACAATCCTTCCCCGGATTGTAAAACGTAGTCCAAATGCATTTTCAAAAGAAGTTGGTAATATGTTAGGTATTTTGGGTGTACCTATGGTTCTACAGTCTCTAATTAAATATTTGTGAATTTGTTTGTTTCAAGTCCAAACAGCACCCTAAAAAGTAATTAATTAATGCTTGCTTTTCATGTTAATCCAAATCGAGCTTTATGCCTGTTTGTGAATCATCAATCTGGTTGTGTTTGTGACTTTTAGCTGTGGTTTTGTAAGTTTTTAGTAATATTTTAAAAGTCAATTCAACCGCCTCTTCCATGTTTTATTTTAAAAGCCACAGCTTTTCTAAACGGATTCAAAATCTACTCGAAAAAATTGACTTTTGAAAAGTTATCAATTATTGCTTATATAAATAACACATGGAAATACTTAAAAGCGACAAACATAAACCTTTTTTTTTTTTTTTTGTCCTTAGATATGCAACTTCCATGCTAGGGAAATGTTTTGAATTTGCTAATCTGAAGGAACGTGACTGGGCTGAGATAGCATCATGGCTCTGTTCATCAATTAGTAAAGAACCTGAGATGTAATTCCTTAATTTAATTGGAAAAAGACACTGAAACTTAGAAAAAGCACTGTTGATGAGGAAATAGCAACAAAAGAAGAAGAGAATGAAACCACAATGAGGCGGTGATAAATGGACGCAGTATTTGACCGCAAAAGGAAAAGACAATTAGAGGAAAAAAATACAAGCCCATTTTGATTTCAAAAACTCAGATTTCCCTTTGCATCCTTTGTAATTTTTAAGGCACTATCATGTCATTCTTGAAAGAATAAATTTTCTGCCAATTTACAATTGTGAATATACTTACCATGTCCAGAAATTTACAGGGCAAAGCTAGTAGATTATCTCTAACGATGACAATTGCCTCCTCCATGTGTTCGGTCAGAGTTCGAATTCCCTCCGTCGGAGCATTTCGTGGGGCGGATACCAAGATCTCTCAATGGGATCATATGGAAATATTGTATTGAAAAACAATCTTAAAAAGAAAAGCTATGCAATACTAATTGTAGCATGATGAGACCAGTTTCTGTACCACAGTTCATCAAAACTCTAAGGTAGATTGAAATACATCCTATAGGGGTTGTGGGTGGGGGAGAGAGACCAGAGAGATGCTTGTGAAATTGGAGATAAATTGCAGTGGAAAAAAAAATTATCAGGTTAAATTAATTTCCTATTTTTATGTGGAAATTTTGACTATCACCAGAACAACCCCATCAACCAATTAAATAATTGAAGTAAAATATAACCTCAGAATGCATATTGACATTTTTTCTTCTTCAGATGGCTGTCGCCGTGGGCTTGAAGCAATCGATATTGCACAATCCAACAGATCTTATCATGTCCCCAAAGCTGCCACAAGAATTCAATCAAGAATGAAGAAAACCAGAATTGCACATGTGTGCACCATGTTGGGCACAAAGAAAAGTGGAAAACAAAAATCATGGATTGAATGAGGAAAAGGAACCCTTAGCCAGCTTACCGATCAATGCTGTTCCTAGCTTTCTCATGCTGGTCTGAACCATTGCTCTCTCTCTCAGGGTGATCCACGCTTTTTCTTGATCTCTCTCTCCTATCAGTGCTGGACCTTGACTTCTCTCTGCGGTCTGTGCTTAGCCTAGGCTTTTCTTTTTTATCAGCACTTAGTCTAGACGTCTCTCTCTGATCTATACTAGATCTGGCAACCTCCCTAAAATCTGTGCTCTTTCGAGGATCCTCTGTTTGATCCACAATGGACCCAGATACATTTCTCAGACGTGATGATTTCTCAATGGCTGATATGAACTTCTTGAGATGCTTTATGTATTGCGGGTAAAGCTCCAAGTCACAATGATTCCCTCCCTTCACCCATAATGGTTCATACTTCTCTTTACATCGCTCCCAAAGCTGCTTACCATGGGACCAACTCACAACATCATCATCAGTTCCCTGCAAGAGACAGAAATCACAAAGGATTTCAGTGGATCATAAGAGTGTAAACTTGAGAAAACTTAGCCAATGTTGCATGCTACTAAAATTGGCATTTTATACAGTATAACACCCTTCAGTCTCAGTTCTCAAAGAAAGAGGCGAGCTCTGTTTATCACGGTGGACAGTATCAGTCAACTATAAAACTAATGTGTGCATTTATCTCACAAGACATATAACCAATTAAACAGTACAGCAAAATATTAAGTGCAGCCTTGTTCATACAGTACAACATACGCGTTTCAAGTGTATAGTCTGCTCAGTTTAAAAAAAAGTGTATGGCCTGCAGTTTTAACTTTATGTTTTCTTATCCTCGAATGTATTCTATTCACTATGCAAACAGCAGCATCTCCCTGGTTTCATTCAATTGATCATCCTCAAGTTTTTTGGACCTTCCAGAAGACTCTCTCACCTTTATCCGTCTTCAGACATTCAACAGATTCTTTTCTCTTGGCATTTCCTTCAACTTTTTTCCAGCCTTCATTTCAGTATTCCTAGTCCTCTTTTTAATCATATTTATTTTCCTTTGGTGTCAAAGCACTCTCCAGGTAATGAAAAACAGGGTGCAATATCTGATACAAAACATGTTTCCATTCTGAAAAATCTAATTTTAAAAATTGCACATGCATAGATAATCTGTGATTATTAGTTAAAATTTAGGATGATTTGTGGAGAAATTTAGACCTAGATTATGATGAAATTCTTCTCCTCAATTATCTCGTGCAGTTTCTTTCATTCTCTCATAAGCTCTTGAACTTTTGCCAAGAAAACTCAAAAACTTTTAATGGATGGTGAATCTTGTTAAATTGAAATGAATTCTACCTGGCCCTATTTCTAAACCATATTCAGCTCCATGGATCCTTTTGCTCGAACTTAATCTCAGCTATAGGTATAGTAAATTTCAGGATAGTTAAATCCCAATCATTTCAAAGAAAATATAAAACAAGCTGAAAGCACACAGCACATGTTGCACGAAGTGCAGCAATCAGAAAAATAGCCCCCAATTCTGATCCCAAGTTCAAACTCATAACTGCATCATAGGGACATCTTGGCAACTCAATTTTCCAAAGTGTAATCAAGAATAAGCAAATAGGAGATTTCATGTAACAGGGAGTTATTGCAAATAATTCACTTAATGATGCATCTCTAGGTTATTCCTTTTATACACTTTCTGTATTGTGTTAGCAAACCACGCATCTGATACTGTCTATTACCAAAGGTCATGGCAATGATGCACCTCGTATCCTATAAGAAACTGTAGTGGGGTCTTTATGCTTCATGTTTCTTTGCACAGATGACTTTTCCCGGCCTCTGTGGCCATGTTGGGAAGGATGATGGCGTGAAGAAACATTATCCTAGCAAGCTATAATTTCAGAAACATAAGAAAAAACATCAACCATCATTTTCAAAGGAAAGAAACACTCACATGAATCACCAGTACTGGACAATTGATGAAAGGTATTTTATCAATGTTCTGCACCACAAAAAGCAAACAACCATTAAAATGCAGTTAGCTTGAGTGGTGAAAATATTTAAGACCAAAGCTCTGCAGATGAGCATTCAAAGATGAAAAGGACCTTATATATGTCGAACCAGTATGTTCTCTTCACTGGATAGATTACTCGAAGGCCGGATGCAATTGGACTGTGAAGAACCACAGCCCTCAATTTTGGTAACCGTGTTGCCAAATCTAAAGTGGGTCCACTTCCAACTGATTGCCCGTATAAGATAACATCTTCTTCTTTAACCCCATATTTCTCTTCAAGACACCTATAAGCAGCTTCTATGTCAACATATGTATTCTGCTCAGTTGGCTGTCCAAAGAGAACAGTGACACAACAAACAGTTAGAACCATCTTCAAAAGAGTGCCAAGCTAAAAACTTTTACCAATTAATCCAAGGCAAGATTTAACTTCAAGAAACAGTAACAAAATTTTACAACTAAATCCGATCTCATCTTGGCCGTCCATTAATTGGTTACCGAATGAAGAGGAAACTATGAGTCTAACACACTTAGTAAAATCACTTGGTTTACTATATATGGTTTATGACTTGTTCAACTCCTCAAGCCAAATTTCAAGTGCACACATAAAATTCTCCGATTTCATTTGCCTATTTCCCTTCCCATTTCCTCTCTTTCCTTCAGCTGCCAAACAAATCCCATTAAAAAGAAAAGAAAAGAAAAATCTTTCCTTTTTACCCAATATTTTCTCAGCAACCAAACAAATCAGTTCCTACCAACAAAATAAAAATAAAAAGAAATTCCAAAATTTCATTCTCACCCTATTTCCTCTCCTATTCTCAGCTACCAAACCAATCCCAAAAAAAAAATATCTCTTCTCCCCGTATTTTCTCAGCAACCAACACAAATCAATACCAACCAAAATTAGAAAAAAAAATCTCATACCTTTCCAGTTGACTGTCCATACCCACTATAATCATACCTGCATAAACACACAACAAGAACATTAACACTAACATTTCAAAGAAAGAAAAACCCTTTTTTCCAAGTAAAAGTTTCTCTCTTAAGTATCGGAACTGACCCCATCAAGTTAACACGGAGATGCAAACTGAGCTCACAAAACAAATCATACATCTGCCCCAGATCAGCTGCATTTCCATGCGAGTAAAGCACTGTCAATGAAGCCGCAGGGTTCTTAAAATACACCGCCACCACATGATTCCCTCTCTTCGTTTCCAATTTCAACACGTCAACGTATTCTCTATTACTATTATGTACACCCGCCGCCGCCGCCATCCTTAACTTCTTCGCACCGCCCTCCGCCTCCTCGTCCTCCTCCTCCAGCTCGTAAGACGGAGGACTCGGAGGAAAAAACGCAAACTTCGCCGCCATCGTGGATGTGACCGCCCCCATCAAAAATAGCAATTATGCTGTTACTGTTAGATTCAGTAGGAAACAGTGAGAGAGATCAAATCTGATTTGAAAAGTGAAGTTAAGGGACTGTTTGGATGGAGATATGAAAGGACGGAAAGGAAAGGGGAGGAAATTCCGGCGAGGAAAAGGAAGGGAAGCACGTGTGATTATGATTCTTTAATGCGTCACAAAAGTTTTTAAACGGGGGACGACGGGGAGGAGAGATAGTGTGACAATGAGGGCAGGTGATGTTGAATTTCGACAGACACGTGTCCTTGTGGGGTGGGGGGGTTTGGGAAAGGAGAGGAGAGGAGAGGAGATGATGTTTTGGTGTCTCCGCGGTATTTGTTTTTACGGTGAGATCATCTTTTTAAGAAATAATAAATTTTATTTTTTATTTTAAATTATTTTTATATTAATTTAGATAGATGTAGTATGTTAATATTAAAAATAAATTAAAAATTATTTTTTTAATAAAACTGCAATTATAATAATTTTTTTATTAACGGGGTGTCCAGGCCAACTTGTATTCACCTCAACTAATTTTATAAATTTTAAAATTAATAACATAACTATATAAGTTTTTATTAATCATCATATTAATAATTATAAAATTTAAACATGAAATATGGGAGTTGTCGTGAAGATTGAGGCTTTAATTTTGTTTATATATATATATATATATATATATATATATATATATATATATATATATTAAAATAAGGGTTGTTGTTCATCCACATCCAAGTTGTGTGTTGTTCGTCAACTTGTATAATTTTATTTATTTATTTATTACTTTCTCACATTCTTCCGTATTGCTTCCAGCAGTTTACAGAATGCAGTTAAATTTTTTGGGTGCAAAATGTAGATATACTTTATTTTCTATGGTTAAATAAGTAAGTTTTCGGCATTAAAAATGGAGAGGAGGACTGGACTGCTATCTTAATCATCATCACCATACATGAACACATACCTTACTCAATACTTCTAAAAAGGTACTCACTCAATTTTTTTTATTTTTAATATGAACAATGAAAGAGATGATTTTTTTTTCATCTTTTTATTATTATTTTTTTTAATTTTTTTCTTCAATATTTGCTTGATTTTGAATTGGTCTTCATAAATAATTTTGGTTTGCTTCTTATAGGGTTATCGCAGTCTCAAAAAAATATCTAGATATTTAGTTTGTGTCTAGTTTATGCTTGGTGTTACTAGCATTTATTTTTGTTATTGTATAATTAATTAAAATTAATTTTTTTAAACAAAGTTCTTAAATCCAGTGGAGTACATAACTCAAATCATGGATATGACGGGTTATGTTACGAAACTCGGGTTAATCAAATCAAATCATGGATATGACAAGTTATGTTGCGAAACTCAGGTTAATCCAACATATCTATTTCTCAATATTAAAAAAAATATAATCTTGAATTTTTTTTAAAGTCAAATCATATTTTTTACTGGTTGTCTGGGTTGCCTCGAAACTTGCCAAGTCAACAAGGTAATATAGATACAACTCTCATACAATTTAATTTTAAATTCAAGCTAAACAAAAAGTTAAATCGAAAGGTTTTAAGATTAACCCGCTAAATCGATCGTCCGAATTACCTCGAGATCTTTCAAGTCTCATACAATTTAATTTTAAATTTTAAATAAAAAAAATTAATTTTAATAAACATATCAAATAATTCCCATCAACCTCAAATTTTAAACATATGAACACTGCCTTATAAAGTAGGATTAGTATAATTCATCAAATACATATTTATTATAAGTCCCATACTCATATTTCCTTCTTTTTTTATATATTTTTTTACAATCTCGTGTCGGTGACTCTGTGGTGAGCAGTGATCAATCATTTTCCTCTGTACCGTAATTGGTACAACGCAGACAATGCCATTTTTTTCCTTTTCCATGTGCTTTCGAGTAAATTATAAACAAGTCCTTCTACTTTTGTGAAATGATTTATATAATCCTTCGATTTTTTTTGTTTTTATTTACTCTCATCAATCTTCCCATATTATCTATGTTTTTTAAATAAAATAAATTAAAAATAACATGAAATGGACGAAAAAGATTAAGCCACAAATAGATATAAAAAACTATTTAATTATTTTTTAAAACTAGGTAACTATTTAATTTATTTTTCAAAATTAAAAATACTAATTTATAATTTACTCTACTCAATTCACTAACTCAAATGTATCCTTTTTATAGAATGAATAAATAATTAGTCAAGATTATGCCATAATTTTCAAAAATTGACTACAAATTTAATATAAATATTTTTTTTTTTGTTGCTGAGGAGAGGTTCTAATGAAAAATAGTTTTATATTCTAAGAGTACTCACCTATCACCGTTCGTATTCTATTCAATTAAATTAAGCCACATGTATGGATAACAATTACATATAATTCAAGTGAATTGAAGAAATATAAATAATATTTGAAAATAAAAATCATATTATTATGACTTATCAAGTGGTATACGTGATTTGATTTAATTAGATAGAGTACGAAATTATTATTAAAAATACTTATCCCCTAATAATATTATATAGTCCTAAAACATAATTTACTACTATATAGACTCTTGCTCACTTAATCTTTTAACTTAGTTTGGTTGATTTTTTGATCATAACATAAATGTCTTTTGAGGGTTGTGTGGGGCTATTTTTATCATTGCATTTTTGAATACATAATAAGATTACTCATTTAACCCTTGAATAAAATGATTAAATGTCTTCTACACAATGATTTTTTTTTGTATTTTTCATATTTGATAAAAGAATAGATTTACTACATTAACCTTACTATTCAAAACTTTTAGTCTATTTGTTATTATTGTTTAGTCATAAAAGTATTTTTGATTTTGTACAAACAAAAAAATGAAAAAGTTGTTGATATGTATCTCTTACGCTTCAGTTACTCCGTCACCTTTCGATAGCCCTTGTGATTAGACCCGGTGGTTGTTATCATGATTCCGCAACATCATTTGATTCGTCTCGGCATCCTCTTTCTCTTTGAGTGGCATGTGTATGTGGTGGTTTGACATGGTTTCGGTCCAAAATTGTTTTTTCTTTTTCTTTCCTTTCATTTTCTTTCCTTTCCTTCTCTTTCTTCCTCGGATTACGTATTGGTCATGCAAAAAATCATATCAGCCTTTTAATTTATTTTTTCTTTTGATTCAATCCCTCTTCTCTTATTTGCAATTGTTTTATTTATATTAATTATTTCTCATTGGATTTTATTTTCAATTCAATCTCTCGTCATTTGATTATTTTAATTTGTTTTTAAATTTAGTTTTCATTCTTTTAATTGCTATTTGTTTTTTTTAATCATTTTCTTGATTGATTTGTTTTTTTACAATCACATCCTAAGCATTTATTTTCATTTAATTTTTATATCAATTTTGATCATAATTCTTTTAATTGCTATTTTCTTAATCATTTTCTTAATGGATTTGTTTTTCACAATCTCATCCATAAACAATTAATTTGTCTTTTAATTTCATTTGATTTT
The DNA here is from genome assembly GCF_000002775.5 of Populus trichocarpa. Taxonomy (NCBI): domain Eukaryota; kingdom Viridiplantae; phylum Streptophyta; class Magnoliopsida; order Malpighiales; family Salicaceae; genus Populus; species Populus trichocarpa. Next base: position 10,317,093 of record NC_037288.2, read on the forward strand.
TCCCTAAACATTTAATTTCATTTTATTTTTCCATGAATATTTAATTTTCAAATTTATTCATAATTCTTTTAATTGCTATTTTTTTGTTTTGCATTGTTTTTTCATTAAATTACACCCTCCTTCTTTTTGTTGCCTTTGCAGGTTTTTTATTAATATTTTTTTTATTAATCTCATTATTCAAATTAAATTGGTTGAGAATTATATTTCTTGATTGAATTTAAGTAAAAAATTTTACGAGATGTGACTTTTAGATATTAGACCAGGTTTAAGAGGTTTGTTGAATTTACCCTGTTTTTTTTTCTCTTTTTCTAAATTGATATTTTCTTATTTTTTATCCTCTTTTTAAATTTTATTTTATTATTTTTTATTTACTTCTCTTTTTTAACTCTTGTTTTCTTTTTCTTTTTTGATTCTATTGGGTTAGCCCTCAATATTATTTTTTCTATTTCATCCCTATCATTTTTTAATCTATCATATTATAAATGATTTTTAATTTCACCCCTATAATATTTTATTCTTTCAAGTTTGATTCTAATTCTTTCAATTGTATTATTTTTGTTTGGGATAATTTTTTTCAAATTTCATCTTCGTTGGTTTTTTTTTCTGTCAGATTTTAGCCTTATTTTTTTTGTTATTCCTTTTCTTTTACAAGTTTTTTTTTTTATTAATTTCAACTATTCAATCATTTAAAATTAAATTAAATAATATTTAAGCTTCTTAATTAAATTGAATGATATTCAACGATTCAATCATGCAAAGTTTAAAGTTTTTCAGATTGCAGTGAGATTAGACATTCATCAATTTCCATGGAGACCAGAAATTGTAGTGGCTATAAATCATTGTCCACTACCAAACTTAGACAAACACACATGCTCACACCCACAAAGACAAAAAGGGTGTTGGAAATTGGACAAGTGGGACGAGAAAATGGTAACATTTTCATGATGATTGCTATTGAATGTTTCTCATAATCTTGACAATTAGGGTTTAAGAATTTCTTTTCACTAAGGGCTCCACTTGTCTTATAATTTGATATTTATATCTTTCTTTTCAACGTTTTACCTTTTCTTGGCCATCTCTTATGCCCAACAAGATTGCATTTTGGGCATTTCCCTTCTCTCCTCAACCTCATTCATGTGTTATATATCCTCATGTATTGCTTTTCGTTAATATCTCTTAATAAAACGGAAAGAAACAATTTGGTTGAAAAGAATTTCACAAATATATATATATATATATATATATATATATATATATATATAAATAAATTTGTCACATTAAAAAATGAATTTTTATATTTTAAAAACACAAAAAAAAATGGATTCAGTGTGCGAGAGTTAGTGTTCAAAATCTGATGTCCAAGGAATGGCATAGATGCTATACATCTCAACAAGGAGTTCATCTACCAATACGATCAACCCACCCATTTCAATTCATTTTTTCTTCAATTATTAATGGTAAGAATTGCTTTTCTTTTGATATATTATTTGTGATTGCGGTAATAATTACTTTTCAATGTATTTTTTTTGCTTAAAAATACATTAAAATAATATATATTTTTTATTTTTTAAAATTTATTTTTGACATATGAAAACAATACAAAAAATTAATCTAAAATAAAAACATTTAAAAAACGTTCTTGAACACAAAAACAAACATGTTTTTAATAGTTATATTGCACCGACACAAAGAGTGCTCGCTGATTTAATTATTATTATTATTATTATTATTATTATTATTATATAATTAGAATTTCTAAGTATTAATATTCATGCTCAGGATATTTTAAAACAAAAGGAAGGGCCACAACAACTTCTTGGTTGGTTTTCATTTTCCCTATCCTTCTTTACTTTGACCATTGATCAATGAGGAGGTCAAAAGACTTGAGCTTGAAGGGCACATCTTTGGTAGACCTTCCAATACCTAGAAATGTACTTTATCTGCAAATAACAGCTATATGCACTCCTTTATTATTTAAATCCACCCAGAAACAGTAGAAATATTGATTTCTTTTTAATTCTCACAGTTTTCCAAAAATAATTAATAAAATAACATAAATAAAAAAAATATTGAAAAAATAATCAAGTTTTAATAAAAGTATAATTAAAAACAACAAGTTTTTTTTTAAAAGATGTAATTATGAATAATTTATTTTTACAAAGTCAAACCACAAACTAACTATGACTCTAACTCCAAACTAACAAAAATACAAATTCTAAATGATATCTTAACCCTAAATCTTAAAATAAATCTTAAATAAACCCTAAACAGTAACACTAATTACCAACTCTAAAAACAAACACCAATCAATAACCCTAAAAATAAACCCTAACTAAATATAATATTTTTTTGTTTTTTTAATTCTATTATTTAGTGTGAATTTTTTTCTTAAATTTTATTTTTTAATATTGAGTTGATGATAAATCCTAAGCAAATTAAAAGATAAAAAAAAATACAAAAAAACCAAAAGATTTTATTATATTTAGTTAAGGTTATTAATCAGTGTTTGTTTTTAGGGTTAATAATTAGTATTAGTGTCTCGAGTTTGTTTTTAAGATAAGAGCCAGTTTGGGAATCACCGCATTCCCTCAAATTTTAATTTTTTTTGCTAAAAATTAATTTTTTTATATTTTCAGATTGTTTTGATTTTAAAATTAATTTTTTAAAATAAAAAAATATTATTTTAATTATTTCTAAGTAGAAAACACTTTTAATCGTAACCGCTACCACAATTTCAAACATACTTTAAAATTAGAGTATTGTTAATAGTTTTTACGCAAGGTTAGAAATAGAGTTAATTTACTATTTAACTTTTTTAGTTAAAATTATTATTTTTAATCCCGTCTGTGATAAAATGTTATTTCTAATACTATTTTTTTTTATTAAATTATATTATTTTTAAATGTTTTTTTAATCTGTACTATTTTGCCAAATTTTTTTATATATTAGAAAAATTAGTGGAGCTATAAATAAGCATTACTCAGGACACCAAAACTAGATACACACATATTTACCCAATTAAATAAAATAATATCTTATTATTTTTTTAAGATTTGTTTTTTAAAATAGTGACAAAATAAATCAAATGCCATCCGAGAGATTCTTTGAGGTTAGGTTGTTTCCCTTCTCTCTATGCCAGAATTTGTCCTTGACTCAGCTCTGACAAATTGTTCCTCCCCAGCAAAATAGTAACATAAATTCTTGCATCTAAAGGTAATCCATTTCTAATCCACCAACAAAGCTTCCATTTTTATGCTCTCCCTTTGATGTTTGCTCTATGTCTTTACCTTGAAATCATTTTATTTTGTTCAAGTTTTGGATCTGACTGTAAAGTAGGGTTTTTTGTGATCTGATATAGAATGCAATCTGCAGTAATTGATTGTTGAAATTCTGTTTGGATTAATGGGTTTTGTTTCTTGATGCCTCAAGTCATCCTTTGGACTTGAAAGTTTTGATCTTTTTGCTGCACGTGCAATGAATTAGAGCTTACATTTGGAGTAGAATTTTTATTGGTTCAATTAGGGTTTTGGCTTTTGATTGCTTTTGTAGCAATAAGGTTTTTGTGGGTTTGAGAATCCATTACTATGGATGGTAGTGCTGGGGAGTCATCTGAATCTGGGTCTATTGTATCTAGTTCACAATCCTCGAAAAATGGGGCGCATGATATTGATGATGGTTGTCCTAGGCAAGTGTCACCTGTTAGAATTGATGGGTCGAGGAATACGAGTCCCATGGGTCGCGTTGGATTGAGAAATACTAGTCCTTCCAGACAAAAGGTGATTAAAACCAAACCACGTGGTTTAGATGAGGAAACGATTGCTACATTTGGTAAGGTTGTCCACCCTGATATTCAAATGGAGGATAGCATATGGGCAATGTTGCCTGAGGATCTATTGAATGAGATTTTAGTAAGGGTTCCTCCATTTATGATATTCCGTCTTCGTTCTGTTTGTAAACGATGGAATTCAATTCTCCAAGATAGTAGTTTTCTTAAATTTCACTCCCAAGTTCCATCTCATGGGCCTTGCCTTTTGACATTTTGGAAGAACCCGCACACCCCACAATGCTCAGTTTTCAGCTTGCCCTTGAAAGCTTGGTATAGAATTCCGTTCACATTTTTGCCACAGTGGGCATTTTGGTTGGTTGGTTCTTCAGGGGGCCTTGTTTGTTTTTCTGGACTTGATGGGCTAACTTTCAAAACTTTAGTTTGTAATCCGCTCACACAAACTTGGAGGACATTGCCTAGCATGCATTATAATCAGCAAAGGCAGTTAATAATGGTTGTGGATAGAATAGACCGTTCATTCAAAGTGATAGCCACCGGTGATATTTATGGGGATAAGTCATTGCCTACTGAAGTGTATGATTCAAAGCTTGACAGATGGTCACTCCACCAGATAATGCCCGCAGTCAACCTTTGCTCCTCAAAGATGGCTTATTGTGACTCCAGACTGTACCTGGAAGCCCTTTCACCGCTTGGTTTGATGATGTATAGGCTTGACACAGGTTACTGGGAACACATTCCAGCAAAATTTCCCAGGTCCTTGTTGGATGGATATCTGGTAGCTGGCACTCAGAAGCGTCTGTTTTTAGTTGGAAGGATTGGCCTTTATAGTACTCTTCAGAGTATGAGAATTTGGGAATTAGATCATGCTAAGATTACATGGGTGGAGATTAGTAGGATGCCACCAAAGTATTTTCGAGCTCTGTTGAGGTTATCAGCTGAAAGATTCGAGTGCTTTGGACAGGATAACTTGATTTGCTTTACATCTTGGAACCAAGGAAAAGGCCTTCTATATGATGTGGATAAGAAGGTCTGGTCTTGGATTGCTGGATGTGCGCTTCAGTCATACAACTGCCAGGTCTGTTTCTATGAGCCAAGATTTGATGACTACATCTATTGAGCTGGAAATCTTGCTCTCTCTTCTGAACATACGATGACAAGGCTTTGTTCTGTTGGCTGATTGTGAGTAATGAGTTGAGTCCCTTTAACTTTGCATGCTAAATGGTAATTATTAAGGTGACCAAGGAAGCGTTTCATGTTAGTGAGAGCTTTTCTTATCCGCTAACGATTGTAGCACTTGGAATCAAGACTCTGTGCTGCGTTTGGCTTGAGCAGTGCTGCTCTCCAGTCAATTTGTGAAGGTTGGAATTGTTGAAGAATGTACTGTATGACTAATGATATCTTGGGGAGAATTTGTAAGAAGATTCTTTCACTCTTTTCCAGCTCTTGTACCTTTTCTGAAAGTATTAAATAGCATGAAAATTACCTATCTTGAACTGTTATGATTTCCTTGCTCATTAGTTGTGGTGCTCGTTTCTGTATATGCTTGTTGACACCATTCTGTGTATTGTAGCTGTGTTACTCATAAGCTTGAGATTTCTCGGTGTTGTCTTTCACAAATTGATTTGCTATTATTTAAGCATATGACTCTTGGTTAGAATCCTCCCTTGTTTATTAAGATTGCCATTCCTGAAGGAGAGCCTTCCATTTCCAGGTGGGACAATATTTCTTGCACCCATGACCTATGTGGATAGTTTCTGGAAAAAAATGGGCGGGCATCATTATTGCAAGCCTTGCATTTGAGGGACGCTTTTTTTAGCTACTCCATTGCAACCTGTACAGGTAAGGGATGCATTTTTTTGACCTACAATATATGCAAACATGGTTTTCCATTGAAGAAGCTTGGGTGGAAGGAAAAGTATTCCTTCAGAGGGTAGAAAAAATGAAAATAACAGAAAAAAGAGAGACGAGGCGAGATGCTGGAATCTCCTGAATCACAGGAGTACTTCCAAGGAGCTTGTTACAATATCTAGCAGACTTTCTTCTAGATTTTTCCAGCTTAGCAACAGAATAAGAGAACATTCATGACTTAACAATTAAAAGAGATAAAAACGGTGTGTATTGGCTTAACATTGCCTAAACAAACATTGTCGTTCCAAGCCAGTGAATTTCTCTCCTTTAAATTCAAAAACATCACTGTAGCCAACTTCTCTTCAGAATTGATACTGTGACAGAAATACTGTAGGTTGGTTTTTGAATTTCACTGCTCAAATTTTGTTAATTTATCGTGAAAGGGATCAGTCGGCACATCATAATCTGTTTGTTGCAATTCTTTTTAAGAGATGCAGAGAAGAGGCATAATCACTCACATTTTATACAGTTTGGAAAATATTCATAAAAAACAAATCTGATTGTCTCAAGAAATTGCGACTGAGAAGTTTGTTTTTGGACTGAGAGAGAGGCTCGAAACCGAGTCGCTAGGACGCTGTAACACCTGTAATCAATGATTTCAGGTCATCAAACTAAAATTAGACAATACGTAGGCTTAATTGTTAAATGAGTCTGAATAATTAAGCACTAAAAACAATAACAGATAAACTATCAGTCAAAAGAAATTACCTCAATGGATTTATTAGGGTTTGTATTAGTCGTCGCAGTAGCGCCAAAAGCAGACATTGCTTTCTGCAAATAAATAAAAGAATTAATCAGAAGCTGAACAAAAAAATTTACAAAAATGGTGAAAAGTAAAGATTCAAAGAAATGGATTTTTTTTTAATCAACAAGAGAGAAGAAATGGAATCATGGAAATGAAAAGAGAACTGTCGGGTTTTAATTATTCAATGAGATATTTTCCATTCATATTTTATTTTATTTAATTTAATTTTCTAGTAGTGTTATATACACGCACGCACCAGTACTCCAAGAGTATTATATCACACTCTTTTTCTTTTTTGAAAAAAATCAACTTAAGTATCTTTATAACAATTTTCATCTATCTAACTGGAATTTATCATTGTTTGGATTTTAGATATATTATTATCCATATCAAAACCTATTAATCAAAAAAGAAAGGAAAAAGGTGGCAATTAAGTTAAATGTTCATGAGCATGTATTTTTACTAGTAGATGCTGAGTAAAAAGGCAAATATGTTTGTGAAGTCAGCAGTATAATAATTTTTTTTTTTTTTTTAGGATGTTTCAGAGTATCATAGTGATTATTTTTTATTTTACTTTAAAATATATTAAAATAATATTTTTTTATTTTAAAAATATTATTTTTAACATTAGAACATCAAAACTTCAAAAGGGTCTGAAAATATAAAAAAAATTAAAAAAAATTATATTTTTTTAAAGACAAAATCAAACAGAATCAAAGTTTAATAGGTTGAATTCGTTAGACTTGAGTAATTGTGTTGAAAGCAAAATCATATGGTCCCCAGCATGCATGTGAACTTGTCCTCAAAAGGCAAGCAGGCGTTGGTTTCTTCCAAAATTGCAGCATGAAACCTCTCATATATTGTACAGCTCTATCTGCTTTCCCAAACCTCAAAAGCTCCATTGCCGTACAGCTGGTGCACATATCCAAAGCCTCCTCCCATGCCATGGTTTTTATTTTTGCTAATTTTCACTTATCACGACCATCTAGCAGCTCGGACTGCTACAAAATACCATAAAGTTTTAGCTTTGGAGACATTAATTAATGGAGCCATACTGTTTGGACATGTGTCGACCTAATCTCCTTTATGCATGCTATCGTTTATCCCAAGTTAAGACAACTGATTAAAAAGAAAAAAAGGCCAATAAATCTCGTGATCATCAGAATGAACGAACAATTTCGAAGGTTACTTAGCTTCCATCTACAGATTCTACACCTGTTTTTCAGAGTATTTTAGACCTTGGTTGGTCAAAATAATCTAAAATAAATTTAATCTTGATCAAATTAACATATTTAAAGTTATGATTAATATTTTTTGAATGCGTGCATGTTTGCCGTGTGTATAGCTTCTTCACAGGCTTGACCTTATTTATGTGGTCTATATGTAAATATATTTACAACATGTTCCACATTAGCTTTTTTATTCGTAAAAGACTAGATCTCAAGTAAACACTAAACTTTGAATATAAAAACTTGATATTGTAATAAAAATAAATACTAGAAACATTAAAGTTTATGAAAATACTCATATTATTTAAAAGATTGATAATATAAATATTATCATTAATCTTGTTTATTATGGTGTAAAGAACATATTTCTTTGACCACAACTTGCTATATAACCTCATTAAGAATCTCTCTTTGCATGGAAACATTATCACCCTATTTCCTTCTTCGAATACTTTAGCATAACGATGTCTATTAGTATCCTCATTGTATTTGGCATTGATACATAATAATATATTAAAAATATTAAAATTCAAATAAAGAATTACAATAGTATTTAAGAATCATGTCAAAATTAAAGAGTAAGTGAACTTGATAATTTTTTTTCTAGGGAAAAAAGGAAAAAAAAAAACTAAGAAAAAAGAAAAAAAAAAAAAGAAAACCATGCTCATCGTTCAGCCCCTTAGTTGTAGGCTAAACTTGCACGTTTGATTTTGCTTTATTTTATTTATTTATTAAGAAGGTCAATGGCATGTTGTTCGCTCATTATTTTCTAGAAAAAGACATGATAAACAATAAGTCATTTGTTACAAAGCAGAAAAAATGTTTTATTGTTTACATGAACAGTAAAACACAATAAGAAACCCTAGTTATTTTTGAGCTATAGTATAATGCGACTAATTTCACCAATTTTTTTTTTTGTGATACCTATATATTGCTTAACCCTATCATAATTAAAAATCTAGTCAAGGATCTCTTCTATGTCTAGATCTTCATTGAAGGTTGATATAACTACTTTTATTTAGAACTCGTTTGTTTGTTGTCTCTTGAGCTGTGATGGTTTATCTTGGTTTAGCAAGGCTCTACGCCCCCATTACATTTGTCTTTATCAAAACCCTCCACATAAACAATTAATTGTCTAGGTGAGTCTTTAGAAATAGTTCTAGGTTAGGCCTGTTTCGAGGTAAGTTTTTAGGCAAATTTCTTTTCTTTTCACAATCCCTATTTGTGCCTCCTATTAATTGAACTAAATATTCCAAGTTATTTGTTATTATTTGTTCTAAACCATCTAGCCTTTTCTTTTGAGCCCGCATAACAGGGTGGGTTATTTCTTTTATCTCCATCTATAAAAAAGACTAACATATTATGATACTAATTGACACAACATATAACTTGAATAAAAATTAAGGTTCTCAAGCTCTAAAATTATAGAGAAATAGAGAGAAAGCTCTGATATTTTGTGAAAATGTTTGTAATTCAATAATCTGATAAAGAAATCATATATCAGCTATTTATATAAAGTTTAAAACTGATGTAATCAAAAGGATTCCAAATCTAAGTAGGAAAAGTAATTAAAACCCAAAATTAACAAGGAAAATAATTAAAATGGTAAAACAACATCTTTCAGATGTAATTTGAGGGTATTCCAGACCTAAGTTGGTTACAAAAATCGCTTATTATAAAACTTAGCCTGTAGAATCATATGGTAAAATTTGAGCACGACCCAATGATCAGATCTAAAGTTATAATTGTTTTTATTAGGCTACATGTTTAATGTGTTAGAGCTTCTTCTTGAGATTGTTTATGGACTTAGCCTTGCCTATCTAATCTATACATGTATTCACAATACATTTCACATGACCTTCAAGTTTCTTACCTTCCACTCCAAGCTTACTTGGTCCCTACTCCTAAATATGAGCCATAAACCCAATCATCTCTAATTTGACTAATATTCTTGCTGTCTTAAAGATTTGTTGGCTCTAGTTACCAACAAATACCATAAATAAAACAGAAAACCATTAGCCTTTGCCTTTACCAGCCATAAAGATTTTGAATTAGCAACCTTGGTTAGAATTCTTGTCAATTTATAAAACTTTATCAATACATATACGCAACCCAACCAAGCCAGGCTAGACCAATTTTACCATTGACTTGAGAAGAGGTTTCTTGATCTACCCTCTTCATTGACAAGATTTTCCCTCACACTTGTTTAAAATCTGAAATCGTATCTTTTCTGGAATCATCTGTAAGTATATATTACCTTACGCAAACCATTCTAGTCAATTATCTAGGAATTAACAATATAACAACATAACAACTTTTCCTTTATAGAGTAAATATGACGAGAAAGGTAAACTTGGAGGATATTAGGACATCTCCAGCACCATCGAAACATTCTTTTCCTTGACTTGGATTTACCTATTTGTATTAAATTCTTTGCCAATTAATAAAATAACTATTAACAAGGTAAGAAGTAAAAAGCCAAAACTTTTTCCTCAGCATTACATACTTAATGGATCTAATTGAAACTATTAGCTCTGATATTACTTATTGAAGAAGCTAAACATAGCTTTGTTACCACTTGTTGGGTGCAACTCATATAAGCATGTGAAAACAAACAAATAACTGAGAAGAAAGAGAAAATAAAAACATCACATAAATAAATACACAAGATTTAACATGGTTTGATAAAACAATATCTATATTTATGATTTAAGAGTAACCATTCTTTATAATCATGATGAAAAAAGTACATTGCGTGTAAACCGATCCAAGTCCAAAACCTCTTGTACACCTACTCTTATATACCAAAATAAAAAAACCTCTCAATCATTATGCCTTAGTGATCCTAGATCAATACCAAAATAAAGAACCTCATGCTCCATCAATTTATAACAACAAAAAAAGGAATAAAAAAAGTCTTTTGCAAGCTAGCCAAACATGGTGATCAAGTTTACTTTCTCCTACTCCTAGAATATGAGCCACAAACCCAACAAAAAGTGCTTATAGTTTTCATGTTCAAGGAAATGGATATAAACTAACCAAACTAAGTTTTTGATGTTGCATATCTCTAATACTTTACACTTCACTTCTAATTTGAATGCTAATTAAGACCAGTTGTTGATTAAATTCATATTAATAGTTCATTATTAAATATCATATTCATTACAAAGAACTGTATCATGTTTTCAATTAAGACTTTCCCAAAATTAAATAGGAAAAGAATTGATCTTAAGAAGTTTAAGAGAAATTTCCTATGAGGTACTTAACCTTGCAGCGATAATCACCTCTCCTCTTGAGAAATGGAACTTCTCAGATTTCTATGGCCTAAAAACGACCATGTCGGATAATAATTAAGCTGAGCTTTTGCGTGATCAAACGAATTAACCGACACAAAGCACGCTATTTTCAAGAGGCAACCACAAGCTTAGTTTGCATCAAGCTGGACGACAAGCCCTCGGGCTCTAAAATTCAACCAGCACGCACTAATCTCGTAGTTTATTATGTTCAAACATTGATGAAAGTTGATATGATTTAGCAAATCCAGGCAGCAATCACCTGTTCATGTTCCTTAAGCTCTTGATTTGATGCTAGCTCATGGCTCTTTGGGAACTATGCATATGCCTTGTCATTCACCACTAGCTCTTCTTTCTCATATATATAGGCCCTGGAGCAATATTCTATATCAAAAAAATATTCCAACTTTATCACTTGGTAGAAGTTTTAACTTCCCTTTGTTTTTTTTATTGTTTATATTTGAGTTCTTATTTAACTTGCTTGCACGTAAATAATTAATTATCATCACTAGGCCAACACCATCTAGTTAGGTAACCTAAAAGCAATATGGGAATGGGAACTTGAATGAGCATGCAGGCTTTCCAAGTCCATGTGCTTTGTGAAACTAGTCAAATCGTGCATTTCAATATTTCTAGTCAAAATAAGAGGAACCTCCATAGCTAGGGTGTGTAGAGACAAAGTAATTCATAAAAAAATGAAATCTCCCTTTCTATATATATATATATATATATATAGAATATGATTTAAAAGGACTATTCCCTGTGATGATATGCATTGTAGAGGAATTTTAGTATGATGTTATGTTTTTGTACATTATTGATTATTGGGGAGATCAAAAGTAATAATCACAAGAATTATATTAATGAATATTTGAAATAACTGAGTTTTTAATAATTGAATATTGAAGTTTTAAATTTTTTTTATAACTAACTTATTTCCTGTAATCACTTACTTATATATCTCTCAATTAAAATTGATTTAAAAGTGTTAAAGAATTATATCAATCATATTTTGAGGTCATATCTAATAATTTAAGTTTTTAGATAAGATAGTATTTAATTTGACATGTAATTAGAATCTTATTTACCAAGCGGTTTACGTATTTGAATCTCATCAACCTCATTTTATTTGATAAAAAAACTCATTTTTTTTTTATGAAAAAAGGATTTTTATTTGAAAAAATATATTAAAAAGTTATATAAATGAGCCTATCATAATATCTTATATTTCCAAGAAAGAAGGAACATTGCATTCCGAAGAGTCAAGCTATATATATGGTCAACACTATTAGCTGTCAAAGGAATAGCTAGGTTTCTAAAAATGTTTAACATATATATATATATATGGTGATGCTGGATGTTTCTGTTTATTATACAGAACGATTCCAGTGGAGAAAAATGTGCTTAGCCATAGCTTGAGTCGACCAAAAGACCTAAACCCCATAAACTATTTAAAAAAATAGAGAACTCCTTTGTGTCCCGATAACTTCCAAACACTTTTTAAGAGTTATTTAATGCTCTAAATCAATTTTCACTTTCTTTTTTTAGTTATAGAATTTATTGTTAATAATTTAAAATATTACCATATAAAATAACATCTATTTAATATTTATAATCAATCAATACCATTCATTTTAATTCAAATATTTTGAAGGAAAAAACGGATTTGGATCAACCAATTCACATTAATATTATTTATATTACTAAGGTACGTAATATAAGAGAAAAGCATGAGAAGTTAAATGTTGATAATTACTATCAAAAGTTATAACTCTTCCACCCTTATAAATTAAATATGTTTGTTAATAGTAATAAACAATAATAATAAAAAAAGAGTAAAAAAGAAGAAGAAAACAACGTGTTTTCTTTGAAAAAAAACTTTCAAACTACTATATACATGTTCATTTGAGTGCTTTTAACTCGTGTCTTTGTCAGGATTGACCATATATCTTCCATATATATAGAGAGTCTAGTTTCTCCCATTGATTCTTCTCTGGTTTGGTTAATTGCTTTAATTATCTTTTCCATAGGAGTTAAGGATGGTGAGATGTAAGGAAACAACTATATATAAAACTAGTAGTGTTAAGAAACCGAGTCAAGCATGCATGATTTTCATACTACGTGCTTAATTATAGACGCAGTGTCTTATTATCTTGAATACTATTGAAGCATGACATGAGTTTTCTGGACTATAATCTATTTTTAACTAGTAACGATGGTGATGATCAGCAGATACAATGTTCTATTGAATAAATATTTCCAGTACTGACCACGTTCATGCCAAACTATATACATAGCTAGACCCAAGCCATCGATCTGGCCTGTTATTAATCAAATCTTCTTCTTTTTGTTTTGTTATAAAACAAAGCTAAAAAGAAACCCTCGAGTCTTTGTTTTTTACGACCGGATATCCCTCAGCTACTCTCGTTACATCAAGATTAAGTCTCACGAAAATGTTGAATGATTTTTGTGGTCCTGCACAAAGTTTTTGACGACCACCAGTGCTGTGGGAAAACTCTATGTGGTTCTCTAGCTAGCTTTGGTGTAAATCTTGGACTTTCTAACTAAAGTTACTGGTCCAGAAATATGCTTGATTGTATATTCAAATTCCTCGTCGCATGCATGATCACAGTAAATATGGATATAAAACATCCATATTTCTGTCAGAATATCGTGGCATGCCTCGTGGCTAGCTTTGGTCCAATACTCCAGTTCAACCCTGGAGACCACTTTCAAACTCTTGAAAGACATGGATATAGTTTCTTAATTAATTTTTCACTTTCAATAACCTTATTGTATTCGGTTATTTTATTTTAAATTGTCTTTTGAGTTTCCCTAGTTCTGCATGTAGCCAGGAGCTGTAATATTTTTATTTAGGCAGCTGTTGGAACCCTAGCTTTGACTTGGGTTTGAACTCTCTATATAACCTACATCATGCTTCCCAAGTCTCCTCTCTTTCTATTCTTGAAAAACAAGCATATACTCAAGAGAATAAGGAATCAAAAGATGGTCTACAAAAGGTTTTTAGGATTAGCACTTGGGCTGCTCTTTGTTATGAATGCTATATGGGGATCTTGTGCATATGATTATCATGGTATCTATATTTCTTGCCATTTATTAAGTTTTGATGGAAAGAAAACATTACTAGAATTCATTTGATCTTTATTTGATTTTGTTTTGTAGATGGGGAAATGAAGAAAAAGGAGATTGTTGGGTTTGGAGAAAACACAGTACTGTCTGTTGATAAGGTAATTAAGCTTGTGCCCCCTATATAATTTCTCTCTTATGATGGTCTATCGTTTCTTAACTCGAGCATTTTCATGCACAGGAACTGATTCTCAGTGGTTTCAGCACTGCTAGCACCAGGAAGATGGGCCTTGGAGGAAGGAAAATGGCAGTTCAGAAAGAGTCAAGGAGAGAAACTGAGAAAGAACAAGGACTTCATGGACAAGCTTCAGAAGATAATTCAGGTGCAAACTACTCTAACGTCAAATGTGACTTTCAAGTAAAGGGATCGGATTTTAATGTAAGATGTAAACATGGAGACAAAAAGAAATCTCCTAAAATGATCAAAGGGCCTGGTTCTTTTGCTTTTGGTGATGATTATAGAGGACCTAAGCAACACCCTCCCAAGCATAACTGACAGAAGCGCCGAAACCCTTTAGTTAGATCCCTTTTTTCTGCAATATTCAGCTTGTAGGTATCCTAGCTAGGAGATATCATGTACAATTTTGATGCTTCAAGGAATACAATACAATCAATCCTTAATTAGGCTATGCTTGTCTTTTAGTTACAGTTTTACAGCGCATTAATTTCTTACTTGTAACCATGTGAGATTACAAATATTTGTTTAAAGCTTTGGTTCCAAGATTTTGGAAGCGGCCTGGGTTAGAATATGTTGAATATTTTGTTCATAGTTATCTCTGACTGCAGGGAAGAAGAATAATGCTTTAGACAAGTCTCTTGTAGGATCACAAGATCAAATTAATAATCAGGTCTCCTTCTATCTCTCTTTCTCTTCGACACACATAAAATCTTGGTATATTTTAATGTAAGCTCTTTCAACTAATTAATTAACAATAACCTTTTGTTTTTCCCACAGCAGAAGGATATGAGCAATTTGGAGAGAGAGACACTGTCTGCCAGATTGGGAACTCCAAGGACTGACCAGACAGTCCATCTCCCAAAGTCCAACTCCAAGGATTCCAAAGCGTTGCCAACCAAAACCAGCTTGGAAAGTCCTTCAAGGGCTGACATTGACCAGGAACCTCAAGGTAGTGCTACTGATCTAAAAAGTGAAATGCAAAGGCTTCTTGATGCAACAAGAGAAATGGTCAACCTTATGAACAAAGATTACACCATAAAACCACCTAAACGCAAGCCACCGATCAATAATAAAGAGCCCATTCATTGAGCACAAGACAGGCTCACAATTTTGTCCCCACTAGGAAGTGAAGTCCTTTAACCAAATATAGCATAGAACTTCTTTGGTTTTGTTTTTAATGCATGGGTTATAAACGTAGGGCACACTAGGAACACGGAAATATTGTTTGTTTAATTTTCTAACATCTGTAGAAGCGTACAAGTTGTGTACATTAATCACAATTGTATTTTATAATCTCTGTAATAATTTGGACTAGTACTTGTCTGATCATGTCTCTTGTCATGGAAATATTCAGCATAGAATGGTGATGCATGCTTTCAACTAGCCGATTTGATTTATATTTGTATAAATACTTGCTAGATATTCCCCATCACACAGAAAATTCAATTACCAATCGGTATAGAACTTACACTTGTACAAGTTCTCTTAGAGTAGGAGAGCAAACCGATCTATCATTGATACAGGCCCCTGCTAAGACTGAATATACAGTTTCAGTAAGGTGATAACCATCAAAAAAGTAGTGCTGGTTTGGATTAGGGCACGGTTTTAGCTCAGGAATGCAAGCAGAGGTCCCATTGGCCCAAGTTTTGCAACATGGGTTGCTTGTGTCAAGTAATCCTGTAAAAACAACAGAATGGTACTTAGCAGAGAAAATCACAGATCCAGTGAGCCAGCCATAGAAATGACTGAAGAGTACTCTACCATATTTAGAAGGATTGATAATTGCATCATAGCCTAGCCAATGCGCATGACCACGAACAAAAATGGAGTTGGGCAGAGTGGATGTCAGATTCTGAAGCATTCCAAGAAGATTATCGTTAAAGTAAGCAACAAGCTGGTTTGATTCTTCAACACATTTTCCATTATGTTTATTTTTCCTTGTCATTGAGGGGATGCAACCAATGGGTCCAATCTCATACATCACAACTTTCCTGGCTCCTAAACTGTGTAGCCTCTGTTGATAGAAGATATATGTAAATATTTAGACATGAGAGTGTTAACAAAAGCGATGGAAAAGTAAAAAAAAAAAAAAGGCGCAATCTTTCTGAACATCAATCAGAATGAGTAACTAGCTAGCACTAGCGGATTCTTGTATAGAGATAGGAGAGGGCACCAGGCACCCTTAGGATTTTTATTCTTATTCATTCAAGTCCCTGGTTTTCGAAATCATTTTCTTCAATCCCTGCACCTCACAATATGTTTAAATCCGGATCCTTAGTTCCAAATTTTCTTTTCGTTTTCAAAATCAAACATCTCTCTGTGTTTCAACCACAATACCAAAAAAAGAGAGTGTTTTCAAAATATAAAAATAACATCTGCACATGAAATTCAATCGATGAGTTGTTGTTTTTTAAGAGTTTTAATTTGACATAATCGGATTTGTTATTCAGAATTCAAGGATAGATTTTCCACCAAGGGATTTACCCGGAATTGTGCTGATAGTTTATCCAGAAGGTGTTGAGCAAATGCTTGAGGAGAGTAATGTTTGCTTGTGTCAGATGTCTTGGGCTTCAGGTAGTTACTCATATAGTCATTACTGCCAATGCAAACTACAAAAATAGACTTCGACAAGTGCTCCGATTGCTCATTTGGCCTACCTTTGAAGTGCTCTGGCAAGCTTGACTTAACTGTATGCTGAAATAAATCAATCTGATCATCCAAACTCAAGCATTTTCCCTGAAAATTGACACCAATCAAAATGGGTGATTAATAATTAATTAACTTATAGTAAGTACCCTTTTCCTTTCTTCTGTTTTTTCACCCAAAAATAACTTAACGAGGCACTTTTGCTCATCGATACTAAACTCCTAATTAGACTTCATTGAAGACAAAGTGAAGAGATTTTGTTTCCTTAATTTTCTCTAATAATTTACATTAAACCCTTTTAACCATCATATATATATAGTAGCACTTAAACTCCCCGTAACCTGTAGATTATACGAAAAACTCAACTCAAAACTTAATTTAGTTCGAGTTTAAAATTAAATCAAATAAAATCCTATTAACTTATTTAAGATTTTAATGACGTGGTTGACATGAACATACCCTATTTAAACTTAGAATCATAATAAAAATTATAGATATAATACTACTATGAATCATTTAAAATAAACTAAACTCGCGATCGCATCTTCAGCTTATTAATTAACACCGATCTTAATGCCTGCCGATGTCACATGCACTCTTATTAATATTTTCTTTCTAGTTACACTTCTGAAATTGAATTAATATGGCTGTACGCGAGGTGTCTTAATTTCTAAGGAAATAATCATATTAGCATATACTTTGAATGGTGGTTGCCACGATTGTGGGAGGATATGCAAAACTGCATCTTCTTGCACGTAAATCCTTTTTGTTAATTTTAAATTCAGTTATAGAATTATATCATAAGACTCTCAATTAAAGAATCTGAAGTAGCATGTGACCCTGTTTTCTTAAGTGTAAGCACATAATTAATGTTGTTAATATGGTATTAATTAAGCTACAAGCAACGATATCTTAGCTTCGAGGCAGATATCACAGCTAGCTAGCTGGAGCCAAAAAGAAAAGAGAAAACAAAAGGTAATCTCTGGAATTATATATCTCTTGATTCCTAACACCAAAAGAGATATGGCTGAATGTTATTAGATTCAATGAAAAACATTAGCAAGATTCTAAAAACAAAAAAGGTCATATAGAGATGAACACTTCATGAAGGCTATCATGCACTTGTATAATTAGAGTACGTAATGCGACGTCATCCAATAATTCGTCATTAATTACTTTTCAAAGTTAAAGGATGAAATAATTATCCATATACTTAGTTGCAAGGATTATGTATAGAGAACAAGAACAATCATCAAAGGAAGATCCTCAGGTTTAACCAAAAAAAAAAAAAAAAAACCGACGTAGGAATAGATGAATTGAATTAGTTAACATCTTACCAAAAACTGTCCAGTTTCAGGAAGAATGCCACAAGATGCTGACGCGTAATTCAAACCAGTGACCGGTGTGGATATCCGGATGCTTATTGACGGCGGAGGATATGGCAGCCCCAGAAATTCAGCTACAAAACGAGTTTCAACAGTGAGCATATACACATGTCAATGGCTATAAAACTCAAAATGAACTTATTTTCTATGGTGCATGTTCTTGTCAGAATGTGTAACGTAAGAAAATAGCACAATACCTATAAAATCTGGAACCAATCTACCATTACTGAATCTTCCTGTATCTCCTCTGACAAAATCAACACCATAAGGCTTGAAATTAGCCTTCGAAACGGTTGGCAAGAGATTGTTATTGCCGCTATCGAACAACGAATCGCCGAAGACGTACAGTGCTGGTGCAAGTGGTGCACCACAGACCAGAGAGATGAAATGAAGGAGCCCAACAGAGAAGACGAATAGTGTAAAACCCATCACTTTAATATTCTCCATGTTCGTGTTGCAGAACTAGACCGGAGATAAATCTGTGAAGACAGAATAAGGGTGTCTACAACAAGGTGCTCAAAAACCCTTCAAGACGTTTTCTTTTATAGGGGATATTTGGCCACTTGGAATGTGAAAGGGATTAAACACTGGCATGGAAACTAGAACACAAACATGTAACTCATATTCAATGGTGATGAGACTTATTAAATATTTCTCCAAAAAATATCTATCTAGTTTTTCGGGCAGGATTAATTGAAAATAGAATTTTGTGTTCCCATTTCTTAGCATCTACCTATATCAATTATTATCTTTAAAAGAAATTAAATATTTGGTTGGGTTTATTACTGTCTTCAAATAAAAAAGATGACATTTACCTCATGTTCTAAAATTATTTTAAAATTAAATATATTTATTTTATATCTTTTGCTTCGTCTTTCTAACTAAATATATTTTTATTCTTTTTATATTTTTTTATCTTTCAAGAAACCATTTGTTATTGTAGTAACTTTTATTTTTTTACTTTGATCTGATAGAAAAAAATATTTGGTTAGTCATGTAACTTTTGCCTTTTGTAAGAGGCCTCATATAAAAATTGTGCTCGGCACAACGGTTGAACCACTATTTTGATAATTTTTTTTAAATTAATTATTTTAGTGTTTTTTTGATCGTTTTAATATGCTGATATGAAAAATAATTTTTTTTTTAAATAATATTTTAATGCATTTATAATTAAAAAAAAACTTTAAAAAATAATCTCTATCACTATCCCAAATACCTCTATAATTATGTTTTAAACCTTAATTTTTTAGAAGCTACCATATATAATTTGTTTTTCATACCAAAAGCCTAATTATTATTTATTTTATATGTAAAAATTAAATTTATAATAGTTCTAATCAAGTATATATTTTTGAAATTTATATTTTTAAAATGTAATTAAAAACATTTTTCTCAAAATTAATTTTAAAAAACTATAGCCGCAAAAGCTACATGAGACTAAACTATCGTGGACCTAAAAAGAGGAAAAAATTGTTACTGTACCATGACTGCTTAGGGTTTTGCATCTTCACTACCGACCTTGTATTATTAGTGAGTGCTGATCATAGCAGCAATTAATGCCATTTCTGAAACGTCTGGTTTCACACGATGAAGCTGGCCCCCATTCCATATAAATATGAGTTAATTAGAATGCAGTCCCTTTAGTTTATTATAACTAATTAGTCAGTCCCTACAGTATTAAAAATAATTATAAGGTCCTTTGACCAATGTTAACCATCGTTAATATAGTATTTTTTTTCAAAAATACCTCTTTTCCCCTAATCAAGTATTCTCATCTCACCTACTTTTCGTTTCTTTTTTCAATTTCTCAAAAAAACAAATTAAATTAAGAAGTAATATGCATTTGACAGAAGGACTAAGTTATAAGTGGGTTCAAGATAAGAAGGATGAAAGGGTAGTTCTTGAAACTACAAGGACTAAATATTTTTCTATAGAGACTGATATTATTTTTCTTGGGCCCCTAGTGTGAAAGCCGGAGGTTCGGCATGAAATGCCGGAGTTGACTACGGAGGGTGGCTGTGAGAACTGGAGAAATCTAATTCTATCACCAGCTAGCTATGCCATTATTAAAGAGTTTCAAATCAAAATTACTACTGAATTCAATTATTCATTACTTATAACAAGCACTGCTTTTATTTCAAAATAATTACGTCAAAACTAAAATGACGGCTTGTGATTTTTTTTATTATTAACGTAAGTGTTTGGGTTAATTTATACGCATTTCGATTAATTTCACGAATCTTGAAGTTAACAACCATGTAAGCATGTAGTGGCCCTGAGATTTGTGAAATTCGAACCGGTAATCTCTAGGAAGCAAACTTATGATCTAATCAGTTGAGTTATATCATCAAAATTAATTAGCTTGTGATTTTTCATTTATTGTTGTGTTAAATGATTAAAAACTTGAGTTTTTATATGATTTTTTAATGGAAAAATACTAAATATAAGAAGAGAGTTAGCTTAAAAAAATGTAGAAAATATGATAGATATATGAGAAGATAAAAATTAAAAATAGGGTTTCTTACCAACTCAAGGAAAAAAAAAAAAAAAAAAGTGGATAAACATCAACTATTGGATAGGCTTTAAGAAAATCCAATAATAAGGCGTGCTTGAGTGAATGGGCTATGCCTAGAATTTTAAAAAGTTTTATTCTAGAGCTTTAGGCCTAGTGCATGCCCAAGCCGTGCTTTTAACAATGTTCCTCGATTCAAAACTTAAAATTAAAATTAATTAAATTAATTAGATTAAGTCAAAATTAAAATAAAAAGCTAATTTTCATGACAAATTTATTGTGATCCCCTCACATTACACTATTGGCTTGAGTGCAATGCAATTTTTCTTTCGTTTTTTTAATCCTTTTAGCTCAATTTATTTCAATTATCATTTTCTTTCCTAATTGAAATAATTAGGACTCCTTACTTATTTTAACTATATTACTACAGGGCCATCAAGGTGCCAAGAAATTTTTCCAATATTAAATTAATATTTGATTTGACAAGATAACATTTAATTTTATTAATTAAAAAAATTAAAGTTTTGGAGATCAAATTTAACAATAGGAAAAGCATGTAGGTTTTTTTTTTTTAAAAAAAAACAATGATTTTTTTCAAACTCTCTTTTGGTCTCTTAAGTTTGGAAATTATGAGTTTTAGTCCAAGTTTTTTTTTTTACTTTTCAGTCTCCTAGGTTTGAAGAAAAGAGAGAAAATTACCGTAAAATAACATGTAATTGAAAAGATGTTATAAAAATCCAAATTTTATTTCAGTGGTCCCAGTCAATGATAAGAGCTCCATTTATGTGTTTTTCACTGATTTAATGTTTTTTTAAGGTTATATATGAGATTTTTTTTTAAGGTTTATGAGGTTTTTTTTATTTTTTTATTTATTTTTATTTTAATGTTTTCAGATGCAAAGATGGTTAAAAAAAATAGACTACAAGAATGGAGCCTGATTTTTCAATTACCTAAGATGGCCGAAACTTAACCAGGTGACGAGGAAGCAGTTGTAGTTATACATGACATGTTTTCATTTTAAAAAAAATTAAAAAGATTGTTAGGCTCAAGTGCCTCGAGGTTATTTTTGTTAGGTTAGGTTCACCTGTTAGGTTTATTTTTTTTAAAATAAAAAAATTAGATGTAATTTTTTTAAAAATTAATTTATTACAAATATATTATGTGTATTACTTTATTGAATTCTTCAATTAATTGATGATATATTTAGATATTATTTTATTTAGTACTATTATATTTATTTATCTTTTCAAATAAGTTCATAAAAATATATATTTTTTAATATTAGCATAGACTTTTTTTTTTTTTTGTAAAGAGGATCATAATTATTTTTTTCTTAAATTTTATTATATTGATTTACTTCGAGTATCTATTTTTGTTATCTTATAAATAAAAAAATAATTTTAAAAAATAAAGTCATTAACATGACCCGGGTCTTGGGTGTAAACCCCATGATAAATCACATGAAATTTCAATAAGAAAATAATAAATTAAAAGAAAGATTTTTTTAATTGTGGTAAGATTCCTAAAATATTAGTGTAAAAACTAGGGAGGAAATATGAATTTTTTTTTAATTTTTTCATATAAAATATTAAAATTTTATTTTTTTAAAATTTCTATTGACCCGAGTTGATCCGAGTTAACCCATAAAACTCGAGACCCGACCTCTTGACCTGGGTTAATCTACAGATCAGGTTTAATAACTATAATAAAAATGCCTTTCAGCTAAAATACATACAAGACAGGTGCGGGTGGGTCGTTGTCCCAAAACTAAGCACTCAGCCCATACCCAAATAGGTAAAAAAATGGAAATAAAAGCCCGTCTGATTTTCCAAAGAAATTAACGTATAAGATTACGCCACGTGACACGATTTTAAACCGTTTGATATGCTTACTTTGATCACCAACCCCAATAAGAAAATTTGTTCTCGTCTGACAAGTCACAATGGGAAGCAACAAATTTCCATGGTATAAAAATGGCTGAGTGGTCAGGGGCAGGGCTTCCTAGGGGTGTTTATATCATTATTTTATTCATCACTTTGACACTTGAATAACACCAAGCAACACCCCCACCGCTTCGGGTTTCTGCGAAAGCTTAAATTTGCACTATAAACTCACACTTTTCTCTCTTCAACTCTTCAACTCTTCAAAGATGTAAGTAAAGCACTTGCTAACTTCATGCATCTTCTTTGAATTTTACTATTTGTAGCTTTTAAAGTTGTTATTTTTGCTTTCGTTTATGCATGGTATGGTTTTAATTTGAAAGAATTTCCTTGCATGAGATGTAGATCAATCTTGAGGTTTGGATCTGGGGTTTTCATTGCTTATTAAACAAGATTCGACTCGATAGTGAATCTTAAGGATAAACGAGGGGAGAGAAAGAATATTTGAATTATATGTTTGTGTATTTTCTTTTTCAAATGTTTTGCATCAATCTAAATAAAACTTGATTAACTGGTTATTGCTTTAAACTAAATTTTGCGTGTTTTGACGATGAATAGTAGATGGGAAACATTGGTTTTTAGTGAAACATGATTTTCAGGTCTGGTTGAGGTTGAAGATGACATGACATGATTTACAGTTTAGCCTGTGATGTTTCGAAAGTTATTCATTTTAGTCCTTTTTTTGCTGATTTGAATTGTTTTCAAGAGCATCCCTACTTTGTGTAAATATGCCTTTTCAGATGGGCTCTTGGTAACAAATGTATGGATGAACTGCTTTGTGTATATAATCCCAACTTGCTTGTCAGTTGTCACAAATACATGTAGTGAGTTATGAAATGCATATCTGCTATGCTTCAAGATTAGGATTTTGTTGCCTTCAAACAATAAGGTTGCTTGGTTTTGTTAATCTGTTTTTTCTTTTTTTTCTTCTTTTTTATTTTTTTATGTTCTACATGTATTTTACAAGTTTAGATCACCAGACAGCGATGAACTACGTATTTATCTTTTGGATGAAGTAGAACAAACTTCTCTCTCATTGTAAAACACACACACAAAAAAGATGGTTATATATATATATATATATATATATATGCAAAGTATACTGTAGTTTGATAAAAACGCTATTCTTCCAACCCATAATTCCTTCTAAAATTTTTGCTGTTTTGATCCAATATTTTCTGAATATAGATGAATAATAGAATGTATAAGTCAATTTTGGGCATGGTTTTATATTCAAATTTATATCTCTTCATGTAAGAGAGAAACGAACGTGACAATATGTTCTTAACCATGTTGATATGTGATTCTTTCATATTTAGATTGAATTACAAACGCTTGTTCAACATACCAATTTGGGCTAAACTTTAATATCTTGGTTGCAAGAACACAGTTTTTTCCTTTCAGTTGATTGGTTTATTGTTTGACTTCTTCATATAATGAATAGGTGATGGCATATTGGCTTTTGTTTAGACAGAGAAAAAATGTTCACAAACAAAGAATTCATATTAAATTGGATTATATCACTATCTCTTTTGAACACCTAAACTTTGAAATTTGCGTACACCGAATCGATTGCATGCACTGGGCTATAAACATTTTTTGATCCTGTAAATTAGCACTTATGAGTTTCTTCAGATATTAAAACCATAGCAACCCGAAGCAACTTTTGAGGTTGTCTTAGTTATTAGTTAAGCTTTATTTGGAGGTTAACTGGCTTGTATCACCTGTAGCTAAGCTAACTGACGCTTGTGTTTATAGCTAAACCTTTAACTGTTCTTATGTAATAGATTTACAAGATGGCGGCAACGTCAGCAGCTACCTTTTCAGCTGGATCTACTGTCGCCTTCGGCACCAAAGCAAGCCAACTCCCACAATCAAAACCTTCAGCTGTAAGATTCAAGTCCCAGAAATCACTTGCAACCTTCAGTGGTCTCAAGGCAGCTACGTTTGTGAAGTGTGAGTCAGAGTCATCTTTCTTAGGCAAGGAAAGTAGCGCAGCCCTTCGAGGCTCTGTTGTACCAAAAGCTCAAAAATCAAGCCAAAAGTCACAGTATCACCTAAACCCACAGGCATCTTACAAAGTGGCAATTCTTGGAGCTGCTGGAGGAATAGGCCAGCCCCTAGCACTTCTAGTTAAGATGTCTCCATTGGTTTCAGCCCTGCACCTCTATGATATAGCAAATGTCAAGGGAGTTGCTGCTGACATCAGTCACTGTAATACCCCTGCGCAAGTTTTGGATTTCACAGGGGCTTCTGAGTTACCCAATTCTCTGAAGGGTGTCGATGTTGTTGTCATACCTGCTGGGATTCCAAGGAAGCCTGGTATGACCCGGGATGACCTCTTCAACATCAATGCCAGCATAGTGAAGAACTTGGTTGAGGCTGTGGCTGATAACTGCCCTGATGCTTTCATCCACATCATCAGCAATCCAGTAAACTCTACAGTGCCAATTGCAGCTGAAGTTTTGAAGAAGAAGGGTGTGTATGATCCAAAGAAGCTCTTTGGCGTTACTACACTTGATGTCGTGAGGGCAAATACATTTGTTGCTCAGAAGAAAAACCTCAAGCTTATTGACGTGGATGTGCCAGTGGTGGGAGGGCATGCAGGGATAACTATTCTTCCCCTTCTATCAAAGACAAAACCCTCTGTTAGTTTCACTGATGAGGAAGTGCAGGAGCTAACTGTAAGGATCCAGAATGCAGGGACAGAAGTTGTGCAGGCAAAGGCAGGGGCAGGGTCTGCAACCCTGTCAATGGCATACGCCGCAGCCAGATTTGTCGAATCTTCTCTTCGTGCTTTGGATGGGGATGCTGATGTCTATGAGTGCTCGTTTGTGCAATCTGATCTTACTGAGCTTCCATTCTTTGCTTCTAGGGTAAAACTTGGAAGGAAGGGGGTTGAAGCTCTCATTTCATCTGACCTCCAAGGGCTGACTACGTATGAACAGGAGGCACTGGAAGCTCTCAAGCCTGAACTGAAGGCCAGCATTGAGAAGGGTATTGCATCTGCTCAGAAGCAACCAGTTGGTGCATAGAGTGAGGTCAGTTATAAATGCCATAACCAAACCGAGATGCAGGAGTTATCGAGGTTGATAATTCTTGTTGCGACACATCACTACATCAGCACTTTCAAGTTTTGTAGAATTTTCATCTTCATTTTCTTTTCTTTTTTTATTATGAAAAACTCTTTCTAATGAGACATTTCATGATAGCGCTGTAGATTTGAAAATTGCAAATTGCTGCAATTGAGAGCATGTGTCTTTTTTTCTTTAAACAACATGGATGATGTGCCCCGATATATGTATTTAATGAGATGTTTTGTCCTTCCATAGAAAGTACATTGAATTCTCATTTTTAGTCTGGCCCTTTTGCAGGTGTCTTTGTTAAGAAGGCTGTATTCCCAGAATCTCTGTATTTTTGTTAGGATATTGTGTTGGATAAACAAAAAAAACCGTGTTGATCTATGAATTCATGAGCAAAGAAGAGCACAGCCAACCTTTGTAGGAAGCGAAACCGTGTTGTCGTTTTTTTTGGAAAAGTGGTTTTTCTATGTTTGTGTGTCATTACAAAAATTGATTAACGAAAATTAATTTTTAATCAAAGGAAATTTTAGTTTGATTTTGGAAAAAGTATTTTTCTTTTATTTTAGGTGGAAAATACTTTATAGAAGTTGTGAAAAATTTAAAAATATTATATTATTCATTGATTAAATTAAATTTGATTTTCAAATTTTTGATTCCAATATATTTTGTTTTGAATTTTTTTTTAATTTTATCCTTTAAAATTTAATTTAATTTGATTTTTATATAAACTTTAGTTTTTATTTTTATGATTATTATGTGTGTTTTTTTTTTATTTTTTAATTGAAATTTTTTATTTATCAAATCTGATTATCATTCTTTTGATTATTATTTATTTTATTGGAAGTAATTTAAAAAATTGTAATTATTATTTTTTTAATTTCATCATCTTTCAACTTTTTTATCTGTTAGATTTGATCTTTATTATTTTAATTAATATTTATTTTATTTAAGATAATTTATGAAATTAGATTTTTTTTCAATTTCATTCTCATTCAACTTTTAAATTTAAAAAATTTGTTTCTCATTATTTTAATAAGTTTTTTTAAAAATATTAATAATTTTTTTTTCAGTTTATTTTTCATGACATAATCAAATACTAGAAAGTATTTTTTAATTTATCATAAACATAAAGAAATAACTCATTTTTTTTAAATTACTTTCAATAAAAAATTATTTTCTATAAATAAACGGTCAAGAACTTAGTAAGTTTGCCTCACATTAGTACGAAGGAGGTGCTGTTATGATGCGAAGCCGATAGCAGTCAGTAGAAAATCAGGTTAATGGTTTGGAACAGAGAGAACCATAATCATTGAGACAGCAAGCACTTCCTCCTGATATCTTAATGTTTTGAGAAAGTATATTTGTAAGTCCCGGCCTACTCTCCTTAGCATAATATTATCTGGTATCACTCGGTCTAACTCGGTTTTCACGTCTCACGGTTTTATTTCTGGTAGCACACATGTTGCAAAACACGTCCTACAAGGTTAGTTACCAACTACTTTAATATATTCTGACTCTGGATACTCTTTTTTCGATGAGAAATGTTACAATATTTGAGCAGTCTGAAAGAGTAAATATTGACGAGTGCAGAGTCTTCATGGGAAGTGAAACATACATGAGAAAAATAGTTGCTTAATAATAATAGCAGAGTTCATTATATCACCTTTGTTCTGTGATAATTGCTTCGTGATAATGGTAATATTTGCTGAATGTGGGTGAGGGGCACCTAATCTTCAAGGATTCCAAGCCTGTTGATCTATTATTTTTCTTCTGTTGAATTAAATGTGTTGGTGGAAAATCTTACAATGTTAGCGTCTCTCGAATTTTGTTCCTTTTGCTGCCTCTCAAATGTTTCATGCAGCTGCCAAAACCTGAAATATTGTGGGAGTATGAATCTCATGCTCAGCAATCACCACTCAATTTCTTTGAGCTTCTAACCAGTTTTATGATGGAGAATAATAAAAAAATAATAATCCTATACATGGTTAAGATATCTTATAGCTATGCTACTATGTGTTGTGTGTTGGATCAACCAAGAAATTATTTGTTATTATCATTAAACTTTACCTAACACCTAACGAGTCA
This sequence comes from Populus trichocarpa, assembly GCF_000002775.5. Lineage (NCBI taxonomy): Eukaryota > Viridiplantae > Streptophyta > Magnoliopsida > Malpighiales > Salicaceae > Populus > Populus trichocarpa. The sequence continues at coordinate 10,345,031 of NC_037288.2, forward strand.
ACCTTAAATTCTTTTGACTTGCCTTAATGCTTAGTTTTGATTTAAAATTAATCGTGTGAGAGTTGTCGTGACGTGATTTAGTTAACATAATGGGTTCAAAGACAACCTGAACGATTGGTAAAAAGCAAGATTTGATTTAAAAAATATAATTCCAGATAATATTTTTTTAAAAAAAATATATTGAGAAAGAGATATATTAGATTGACTCGGGTTTCGCAACTTAACACATCAAACCAGTGACCTGGATCATGAATTTCATTGAAATGCTGATAGATTATTTACTTTCTGTCGGTATTTTCAATATTTTTTTTTATTGTTTAGTTGTTATAATTCTAAATGTATTTTTTTTCATCCTAAAATCAAAATAACAATAAAAATCACAATCACAACAAAATTGTATCTCTATAACAAAGATTTTATAATTCATATTTCATCATTCATCTAAATATTTCATACTCAAATGTTTCCTAAACAAGACATAAATTCCTAAAAAGGTTAAGGTATAGGGAGAGGAAGAGATCCCAAACTAGAAGGTTCTGGAAGGGGAGGCAAATGTAAGGGTAAGGCTATATATGCACGTACTTACTCCCAATACATCCCATTTGAATCATGCTCTTATTTTTTCCCTCAAATTGGGCAATTTTACTTTAAGTTATTACTGAAATTTTTTTTGACCAACTTATCAACATCCTGTGATGTATGACTAGGATGGAATGTGGTTTGTCTACAATACAATTAAAATAGTATGGTCTACTCTCATTTCTCATGTCGATGCCATAAACATATCATAAACATGATTCATATTAAATCCATTAGTTGTATAAGCCTTCAACAATAATTAAGGATCATAAGATGGAAGTATCTTCGCTAAATTTTACAATCATGTTGGAATTACATTTATCCTACAAAATAAGAAAAAACAAGTCAAAATACCTAAATCCATATTAATGATGCAAATAAACATTAGTAATTTAATAATAATTATAAAAAGAAAAACTTACAATAGACATTTCCACTCTTTTATTGACAAACTTTTTTCTCACCTCCCCGATATCCCCCCTTTTTATATGAGTTTTCTCATATAAGTTTATAAAGTCGGTTCACGTCCAAACTATTTTTTCTTCAAATTAAATACTTTATTTTAATAACATTTAATTAATTTTTTTTAAAAAAATAATAAAATATATAACAATGAGCTCTTACTATGTGCTTTGCATGGTTCATAAATGGATGCACTCATCTGGTGTGCTTGCTCATCAAACCATGAGTTTCTTTGTTTCTATCATGAGTCTTTAATTATAAGCATTTTTGAAAACCTTTTAATGCCATCAAATCTTGAAACAATGCTTAATTACGCTCCATGACATGCCTTGGTTTATAATTTCTCCACATCGTTATGTTAGTCGGTCGTCGGAACCACCAAAATATAATTATAACTTAACTATCACAAACAAAATGAATTTATAGTATGATCGTGAAAACCAGGTCGAACCCAAGGGAAATTTCGTTTAATCTTCCTACAATATACTAAAATGAGAAAGACTGGGGGGTTTGAATAAAAAATTCAAGAAACAATAATTCCAAAAATAATAAATTGATATGTTGTTAAATCAGTTCAAGGGTTCACACATCTATTCCTATAAATTTGTTGATCATCGAAGTAAAATAAATATTCTTTCATATCAAGTAAATAAATTTGATATTCCTTAAAGCTGAGGGAAATCGATGAGATTACGAGTACATTAATTAGGAAAAGCTCTCCAATCAATTTCTTACCATCAAGCGAATGTAATATTGAAGACAATTTTCATTCATTCGGCAGTAGTCTTAGGAATAAAATCTATGCACTTATTCTAAGCAAAAGTTCAAAAGCTTGACAATTTAGCTTAATTTATTCTTCCCTAATAAATCAAGATGAGAGTTACAACAATCAAATTAATTCTTTTGCTTCTTAATCTAGTCCCTAACAACAATTACGGTTTGAAAGAAACTAGAAAGCATACATGCCATCTCAAAACAATTCAATAAACTTGAATAACAATCAATAACATAATTCTGATCAAGGAAAAATAAATAATTGAATATAAAAGAAGTACAATGATAACGTTACTTCTCACAACTTGCTAATGGAGATGGTGTGTGTCTCTCTTGAACCGAATTCAGGAGTTTAGTTCATAGTTTTTGGAAAATTGACAAAAACAGAGAAGAAAAGAATGTTTTTTGGGCCCTGTTTCAACTGTGTTCTGCTCTATTTATCCTCCCCCTTAGCTGTCGAATTTCTTCAGGACTATTAGGCTAATTAGAAGTCTTCATGATTCTAATTAGAAGTCTTCATGATTCTTAGTTCTTTCCTTATTTATCTGGTCTTTAAGGTTGGATAAATCTCTCAGAATTTGTGTTGAAAACTGACTCTACCGCTGTCACAACTCTGCTGTAATTCCAACTCTGCTGCAACTTAGACTTTGTTTCTTACTTGGTTTCTTGCACTATCTGATCATCCCAACTGTATTAATTCATTCATGACATGTTAGAGGCTTGATATGCATCTTTCTTGGGTTCTAAGGCCGATCGTTTTTTTGTCAAACTCTCAGCTATAGTGAGATGCTCGACACCGTTAGTTTCCTGATCAGATCAGGAGACTCATCTCGTTCTTCAGATTGCGTATGGAGTTTGGCATTTAAAACGATTTTATTTGACTTGGAGTCCTGCATGAAAATTGTAGTCCTAGATGTGTAGATGAATTTGGGCATTGAATTGCCTGATTTAGATATTGGAATCTGAAGATATTCCTGTTTGAATATCTAATGTGAAAGCAGAGAATCCTGCTGTGAATAGAATTCTGGCCCGAGTTTGCAGGTATGATTAGAGATCTAAATGAGATCGGATGTTTGCCCATAATACCTTCCTGGAAAGCTTGACATGTGTACTTCGACTTAGATTAAGCCCACACTCTCATTCGGGAACTCTAACGTGGTGAAAAACCTATCACAAGAAACTAGGTCCAAAACATAAAATGCAGAATTTTTTATCTTCAACAATTAATTCACAAAGTCTTTTAGACAAGCCAACTCATAAAAATAACTTTCAATAAACTCAAATAAGCTCAAAATACATTAAAAAAACATAATGTAAGAGGAGTAAAAACATATGTATATTTTGCACTTATCATATGTCATCAGAGCTGGCTTTATTAATTACTTGTTTATAGGCATCATACCACAAATCACGCAACCTAGTATAAAAATTTGTTAAACATAAATAAGATAAGGAAATATAAAAATACAAGTTTACAATAATATAATATTTTTTTATTGATACTTATCTAATTGTACTGTGATTTTCTTATACTTTTCTGACCATTACTTAATTGTTATCATCCAAACAAATTTTTTCTTATATTAAATTCATACATTAATTAGTTTTGAAAATCTAAAAAACTATTAAGAGATTATTTATTTAACCTTAAACTTTTTTCACCCAACTTCTACCATATTCATCAATTCAAGATACTCATAAAGATAGCTCTATTAAAATAGTGGTTCTTTGACCGTTGATTTTATTGTAAATATGATCGAATATGTAGCTTCAATATTAGTAAATCTGAAAATCAATTCAATGAAACCATTTTAATTTAATTTAAAACTTAAAATAACCTAATACAACTAAATAGCTTCAATATTTAAAAAAAAACAAACATTAATTACATAGTGAGATTGCCCTTCCATTCTACAATAATTTTGCTTGATACAATGTCTATAGCAAAAGAGATTATGGCTTTATTGTTCATATTGTCAAGCCTTTATCGATAACTTTTATAACAGATGTCTTTTCATGATCGTCACCTAAATTAATAGTACAATCATCAACACCACTATTTAATGAAGTAGTAACTTTCTTATTGGACTTGGACCTATTTCTTTTTGTTAGGATATTGCCATTTGTGGCAATACCCCACCACTAAGCAAGTGGAAGCATGAATTGTGCCACAATTCACGCCATGCTTTAAGGCTATTGGCCCCTCCATGTTGACCATGAAATGCCTATAAAGGAGGCTTATATTTGAGAGAAAAATGTGAGAGAGAACATGAGTGTGTGTAAGAGAGTGGAGAGAAAGAGAGCTGCAATGGCAGCAGCCTTGCTGCCATTGCAGCAGCTGCAAGAGCAGCAATGAGAGTTGATGAGTTGAGTAGAGTGGATGTAATCCTCCTTCTCTATATGTATTTATTGTAACCCTTTCTCTATCTCTAATAAAATGGACCTCTCCCGTGGATGTAGGCGGATTTGCCGAACCACGTAAAATATTGTGTCAGTGTGCTTAGCCTCCTATGGGCAACTATCAGTACACCACCGGTCCGCACATGGGGTGCCGGAAACCCCAACAATTGGTATCAGAGCACATGGTTTAAAGAGGTGTTTGATTTTTGCTCAAAAATGAAAGTTGTCAAAATTGTGTTTTGACCATACCACTGTATAGAGGACGAAGAGACGAAACCACTGGTGAAAACGACGTCAAAATCGGACGTCGGACATGACCGCATTCTCCATCACTCTCCGGCAAGGCGTCTGCCCACGTGCGCAGACGCGCCCCACGCGTCTTCTTCGCCCGGATGGGCTGACCCGACCCGAATACCAGTTGACCCGACCCATGTGACTGACCCGGATATTAATGACGTCAGCATGACATAATTGTGATGTTAGCATGCACAGTAGGCATGCCAGGGATGGCATCAGCATGATGTAATTGTGACGTCAGCATGCACAGGTGGCATGCCATGTCAACGACCAGTCAGCTGACACGTCAGCACAGTGGGACCCACCTGCCACGTCATCAGCCGCGAGCCGAGCCAAGTCGAGCTGAATTGGAGCCGAGCTGAGCCGCGAGCCGAGGGACAGGATCCAGTGTAGCGGATCCTACGTGCAACCGGATCTGAGATTGAATCTGGGTCGTTCATCAGGCCAGAATTGTTTTGATCAAATCTTAGCCGTCTGAAATGCGATTTGGATGATTTCAGACTTGTTTCCAGCTAATTTGATCGTTCCGGATGCAATGGTATGGTCCGATCGTTGAGATTTGAGACCAAAAATGGCGGTGGTTAATTAACAAAAGAGATTGCCCGATCAGGAGGCATCTGAAGGTCATCATGGTGGTCGATGGAGATGAAGAAGAACATGTCACACATGTTTACCCAATTACATGTGCTGAACTGCTAAGTGGAGAAATTTTAATTGCCTAGAGGGAAGGCAAAATTGGGCACTCTGGACACCCGATCATATGGATAATTTGAGGTGAAGAGTGGAAATTGATAAAGACCAATCTTGACGAATCTAAGCACTGGTAGTCTCGCCAGATGTTGAGAACTGATGTATTAAACCAGTATATTCCAGATCACTTGTAAAGGAAAGCCGGGACAAAGCTAGCAAATGGTTGTATATACGGAAAGACAGTACGATGGATAGATATGGCCTAAGAAGTTCTGTCTAGGAGATTGGGTTTTAAGCGGGACCAGTGTGACCCCTCCAATCTTTCCTGGGAACTTGCTTAGTGGAAGGATTATCCATACGGTACTATTTTCGTATATATAGCAGTTTGTAATGAAACAGTTGAAGACTAGCAAGACGACGGCACAAGGGAACAGTTGAGTTCCGTATGTTCAAGGATCTGATGGAGAGGTGATTTCTCCAAAGAAGTTAGATTCGGTGACTGTGATTTCTTTAGGGGAGAATTGATGAAGACCCTGATAATGGAAGAGAAATACAGCAAGGGGATAAAGATTGGCACCCTATTTTGACTTGGACAGGTGTTGTGACAGGATGAGCTGCTGTCAAACATAAGCAAGGAATAGGGAAAAATCTGGAGAACAGAAATTGCATGAGGGCACACGGAGATTGTGCAGAGTACCCGTAGGATCCAACGAGGTACTATAATGAGACAACAGGTGCAAGGAGAAGAAGTGTTCCCAGATGAAGCTCAGAGCAGAGACTGTTAAAGTTTGTACAACAAGAAGTCTCTTATGCTCTTGATGAAGACAACATGCGAAGACCTTTCCAATGCATGCAAGGATGGAAAGAGAGCTGTTGCAGAGGCACCTAATTGAGGGGGTGCAAACGCCTGTGATAAAAGGCGACCGCCTATGATGAAAGGCGAAGACACCAAAGAGAGTTGGTGTAGGTGGAGCTGTCAAGCAGAAAGGCACAGAAGCTCCAAACATAGAAATCGAGGTGGAGGATTGCGAGGAGTATACCACAACTTTCTCTTTCTATGTAGTTAGTGGCAGTAATCTCTCCCATAGTGCAGCTGAAGGAGGATGCGACCACCTATGAAAAGTGAAGACACCTTAGATGGAAGGTGTGTGTGTGGGCCGTGCTAGGAGCCCCGGATCAGACCGCCCCATGACAACGGGCGAAGATACCTTAGAGAAGGTGTGTGGGCCGTGATATGAGCCCAAGATCAGACCGCCCCATGACAACGGGCGAAGACACCTTAGAGAAGGTGTGAGAGCCGTGATAGAAGCCCCATTTCAGACCGCCGCATGATGACGAGCGGAGACACCTAAGAAGAAGGTGTGTGGGCCACGATATGAGCTCAGTTCAGAACAACCCCAAAGCCGATGTGATGGCTAGATACAAGTGGACAGGTGTATGGATAGCCAATGAAGTGGCTATGATGAGTATGGAGACAAATGCAGGATTGACTTTCATGGATATTGCCCCCATGCTAAAGATCAATGAGCTAGAAGACATTTGCCTTGGACAATAAGTGTGTGACTTGTGGAGCATTAAGACGTGGCTGCTATGAAGAAGCAGAAGGGCATGCGCAGGTTCCGAGAACGAGTTGACTCTTGTCAAGGTGGTGAGCTCGGTAATGGCATTGCAATACTCAGAGTATGAAGACAGATATGGATCAACCTTTAATGGGCTGCCCCCATGGTTAAAGGTGGAGAGCTACCTGGACTCTTACGACTAAGAGCGAGAGACTCACGGAGAAGTAAGGCGTGGTTCCTAGGGTGGAACAGAGGGCAGACGCAACTCCTGGATGAGTAGACTCTTGGAAGAGTGGTGAGCTTGTGATCACATTGAAATACTAAATGACTGTCGCACTTGGAAATATTTGTTTGAGGGGGTGTTGTAAGCCTTGGTGTAAGGCTTGAAAAATCATTCCGGACCGAGCATGGTTGATACGCTCGAAGGGGAATGTTGTGTTGAAGACGCTCTCAGAATGGAAGCTTGGAAGAGCTGCAGAATGCAAGCTTGTGCTGAAGAAGCAAGAGGACAATTGCCCACACAAATGGCAAAGAGGGTGATTGTTAGGATATTGCCATTTGTGGCAATACCCCACCACTAAGCAAGTGGAAGCATGAATTGTGCCACAATTCATGCCATGCTTTAAGGCTATTGGCCCCTCCATGTTGACCATGAAATGCCTATAAAGGAGGCTTATATTTGAGAGAAAAATGTGAGAGAGAACGTGAGTGTGTGTAAGAGAGTGGAGAGAAAGAGAGCTGCAATGGCAGCAGCCTTGCTGCCATTGCAGCAGCTGCAAGAGCAGCAATGAGAGTTGATGAGTTGAGTAGAGTGGATGTAATCCTCCTCCTCTATATGTATTTATTGTAACCCTTTCTCTATCTCTAATAAAATGGACCTCTCCCGTGGATGTAGGCGGATTTGCCGAACCACGTAAAATATTGTGTCAGTGTGCTTAGCCTCCTATGGGCAACTATCAGTACACCACCGGTCCGCGCATGGGGTGCCGGAAACCCCAACACTTTTTTGATATATAAAATCTAAAAAAACAATTAATATACAATAAGTAAAAATCTTTTTCCAACCCAATATTCTCATAACAAGAATATATATTAAATTTGATTATAGGGCTTTCTCTGCAAATTATATACAGAACAAGGTTACATCTTTGTCTTTCTCTTGAATCATGATATTATGTGAACCCCAAGGATGATTCGAATGACATTAAAAAAAAACAAGAAGAAAATAAAAAAATCTCATTCAAATCATGTAGTGAAGGGAGAAAAAAAATATGTTGATTTGGAGATTATCTCCATTAATGATATTATTGCGACTAGTTGAAGCAAAACACATTTTAGGAATATATTGGTTGCGGCTGCAACGAGTGGAATATTGGGCACTCACCATGCCTCCATCTCCACCCCCTGACATCCCCTCAAACAAAAGGGTTACAACTAGTACTGCTGGATTTCATTGATTTGCAAAAATGTAATAAAGCAGTTTGCCTTACTCTTTCTTTCTCAAAGTATTTAAGATTGTAATAACGGTTATTTTTCAAAGTATTTTTATTTAAAAATATATAAAAATAATATGTTTTTTTATTTTTAAATTTTTTTATATCAATATATTAAAACGATTCAAAAACATAAAAAAAAATTAATTAGAAGAAAAAAAATTAATTTTTTTTTTAAAATTGCAGTTCAACCACATAAACAAATGATACCTAAAACTTCTATAGACTTATGACTGGTTTATAAAGGGTTTTTTCTTTGTTTTCTTTCTTTCCTTCTTCTCATTAAGATGTAACAAAGGCTAGAATGGCCATGTGTTTGTTGAAATAGCATAATCAAATGGCCACAAACTTTTACAAAGAAAACTTACACTATCCTAGCACAACTGTGAGAAATCAAAACCATGCAACTCAAATTTACTTTTTTCCTCATGCTAAATTTGTATCCTAACAAGCAAATGTTATCAACCTTGTGACCATATTTTCATTTTTTTTCAAATCAACATATAATAAGGCATGAACCATTATTTTCATACAAACATAAAGCATTACAACCAAGTTCCATTAACAGAAATCAAGTTAAAATTACAAAAAATAAAAATAATAACAAAATAAAAACAAGGTTTATAGTAATTTAAATCACCTAATGAGATTAGAATACCGAGTTCAAGCGGCACCAAGAACAAAGACATTAATGACTATGGCGGCAGAAGTGTAAGGAGAGAAGTAAAGTTACAAAGAAGATGAAATGGAGAGAAAATTTGGGGAATATATTTTTTAGGGTTCCATGAAGAAGTTGAAATAGGAAGAGGGGACTATCGGGTTTTAATTAATTTTAAAATAACAGATAGAATTTTCATCAATAATTTTAACACGTCAAAAATATCAATAGAATTGCTGATGAAATTTTTAATTTTTTTTTTAATTCCATCACGGTTTTCATTGAAAAATACCTACAAAATTTTTCCATCATAATTTTTATCGGTAAACAGTGAAAACATGCTACTTACAAATCAATAGGATGTTTTGTGACGCCTTGTGGATGGAACCCAACAGTGGGGAGTTTAGCGGCAAGCGTTCCTGTAGTTGGTACTTCAAAACTAGACGAGACTGGGAGGTGATGGGAGGAGGTCAAAGATGAGAGGAAATAAGGAATGCCGATGATAAAAGGTGGAAAGGATTGGCTTTGGAGGCTGTGATGGAGGGAGGTCCTTCACATAACCCCCCTTATATTGAAGGAACCTCTCTAGATTAAAGCTTTGCCGAACATTTTAGTCATAGGTAGTCGCTCATTTTACCGATACACTAACATTCATGTTGGTAGATCGTTTTATGCACCTGCAAAAATGGCTATTTCAGTGTATCAATTACCTCCGGCTGCCTTCTCCACAAAACAATTGTAACTGTCAATGAGTGCACTAGTCTTTATGGGCAGTGAAAAACTCGACTATTATTTGAGAACACAAGAGCTTATGATGTAAGAGTTACTTGTATCGCTAAATATCCATGTTGGTGTACGTGTGTGTGTTCCTCGAGCTTGTCTAAGATCAATCCGCCGTTGTGAAGGACGGAACCGGAAAGCCAATCCTGAAATCAACCCATTTTGCGTCATCCAATTTGGAGCTCTCGTTATGGAAGTCTACCTGTTTCAAAACAAATGTCTGGCCTCTTCAAGACCTTATAATATGAAGAAATTGATCTGACCATTTGCGCACATCACAAATTCATTCTTCCACTTTGCTTTCTAATTTCGGTTGAAATATTTTTAACATCAACAATATTAGATGGCCATGATCAGCTTAAAGCTCAGTTGCACTCGAGGGATAGAATCTCGGGCTGAGGAATGAAAAGAATTCGGCATAATCTGTAACAATTTGGTGCAGTCCACCAAGCACCAGCTTAAGATAAAGAGGCAAGGAAAAGAAGGAAGAAAAAAAAAATCCAAGGTAAGAGCTTTTCATGCATGGTAAAACCAAGCAGCTTCTTATTATACGTATGGAAAAGCCTCTATCTGAAATGAGAAAACCAACAGGGAAGATAAGTTCTCATTCTTACTTTCTTCCAGGATACTCCACGCCACTGGGAAACAAGCCAAAGAGCATATATAATACATACATGTACAACTGATCCGAACCTGGCTGTGGATGATGGACAAACAAAAACGGACACCGAATTTTCTGTAGGACCAAATGAAGTGATCAAGCTGGTAGATACACTATGAGCCGAATGATACACTAGCATTTTTCTCTTCTTGGCCTCTTATGAGCTTGTTCTGAGTTTTCTGCACTGCTCCCAACTCCATCTTGCACGAGTAGTTGATTGCTTAGATACTGGTTTACCTGATCCTCAGAAAAAAAAAATATACATCACCGCATCATAAAGGGTTTCTGTTAAAAAATCATGGCATCAGAGGGCTTCCAAAACTCTAGTCTAGGATCATAAAATTGCCAATTCCTTTTTTTCAAGAGAGAGAGAGAGAGAGATCACAAAGCAAATATGCTACCCTTGTTCGAAAATCATGGAATCATCTAGGGCTTCCAATAATTAGTTTAGGATCATAGAAATAAACCTTTGAACTGGGTGCCACAGCAGTTGTACTATTTTCTCGTTTGCTAACATCAATTTGCACTCCGATGCTTGTCTGTGCTAGATCCACACCAGAGGATTGTAGTGCTTGGGTCAGAGTATTCAATATCCTGTTGAACACCAAAAACCCATTCTATAACAGCATCTACAAGATCTCTTTACAGTACTACTTAACAGCAAAATGAACTGATGGCAGGAATGATTGCTAAGACTACTATTAATACCGCATTAACTAGTATGAATTCTGAAGTTCAAAATCAATTTGTTCCAACAAAATCGACATCCCTAAAAAAAATCAAACCATAAACAAGGGAATAATCATTGGCATATATTACACCTCATATCATACAAGTTCAAGCAACCCTCGTGATGACCCACCAATTTACCTTGCACAAAAACCTTACCCCAGATAAGCGGTGCATGAAATTTGAAAACATAAAGTTGCAGACAACATCGAGGTAAAAACTTTATTGACCAAGTTACTAGCCTAGACGATTCTTACATAGATACTTGCATCAAACTCTTCTATGTTTTTGAGATGGTGTTAGACAACCATGAATTTTCTTTCCTGATCTCCCATGGGTAAGGTCAGTGCAAAGTATACATGACCAAACATGCTAGTTCCATTATAAGCATGACCATGAAGTGAATTTATTCCAAGAACATGGTTAATGGCTCGTTTCACAATTACTAATGCAACAGAATTATTAAGAGATGGGCAGATGCTCACTGTTGAGAATAGGCATTTGAGATATTAACTGATAGACTGTCACTCGCCAAGTCCTCCTGTCCATTCAGTGTATTGTTTGGAGTAGAACACTCAGTAGCGCATGGTCTACCGTGCAACAGCTGGGATTGAAGCTGGTAAGCCATGTTCTCAACGTCAGAAACAGATTCCTGCAAAGACTGTGTAGGCAAACCACCCCTCCCAACAGCAGCAAATACATTCGATGGTGTCTGCACATCAAATGGAATTGCTGGGTTGGTGGGCCCATGGGGATGATCCAATGCTTTGTACATTGCAGCAGTGCCCATGTCAGATTCTATTGAGTTATGTACATTTGCAAGCATGACACTATTCTCATGAGCAGAACCATTTTTCATAACTTGTGTATGATCGAGTAGGCTTTCGGCAGAAGCACGATCAATCTTCTGTTTCAAAGGAAAAAAAAACCATTTGGAAGGGAGAACAATATAGGGAACAATATGCCCCACAATCAAATATAAAGCGGTCATGATTACAATTCATGTCTATAAAATATTCAACAAAGAGAACAACACATGCATTTTCTGTTCTTACTGTGATCAGTGAACATAAGATGAATATCCCTCCCTCTGTTCACTAAAATTCACTAACATTTGATGTGTAATTTGCCCATCATATGGTCCAGATTAAAAAGTTGATGAGAACACCTTTGGAACCTAGGCCACTAGATCCAATGAGAATGTTTTTTTTAGCCTACAAATGCATGCATTCAAATGCCAGTATGCAAGTCATGCAATGTACCAAACCCCAAATCATCGAAGGCCCTGAAACTCTCAGTCCTGCACTTTAAACCAAGGTCGCATCTTCAACATTCCAAAATGAACAGGCGAGTACATGCAGCAAAACCTCAATATATCATGACTAAGTCGTTTATAAGAAACCCTAACTTTCAGGAAATCAGAATTGGACTAGTAATGAAAACAAGAAAACATTTATTGACTTGTTTACAAATTATGAAAGCCATCCACATTTTAAATATACTTTATAATATAAAAGTTAGAAAAAATAAAGGTACCAAGGAAGTCATCACTATCCCATTTTGGCTATTATGCTGTATGTAAAAAGCACACAGGAACCCATTAAAATGTGCATATCTTAATAAAAATCAGTGAACTTCAATGGATGTGTTTTAAATGTTCTCAAAGTTGTAAATTGTGAGCACATCCTTCATACCCAAGCAATAATCCCTCTCCTGGTTATGACCATTAAACCCACCTTGCATGGCCTACTATGCATGTTAGGCGCAAGAATTAGAAACATAATTCATCTATCCTTCAAATGCGCAGACAAAGAGGCACAAATGAAGTTCATCTATCCTTGAAGTTATTTTATTCCATACCCTAGTTTGTTATTGAATTGGTAGGGTACGGTCATTTTTTAAGAAAATATTCAAGTTAAAAGATCATATAATAGGAAATTCAAGCCAAAAAGGACTCAGCTACTATTTCTTTTGGACAATCCAACAAGAGTTGTTCCCGACTCGAAAACTAACATAAACATCCTTTCTCGTTTCATGAGGTTTTAAACAGAGGTAAGTATATTATAAGTGATGGTAAATAGCACCAAGCAGACTAATGTTAATCAAAAGCAATAACACCAACACGGACAAGAGCATGTTCAGAATTGAAAGTTTACCCATGGCAATAATTTAGCTGGCTCCTGACTCCAACCTTCATATGATCCCTCATACACTTGTAACTTTTCTTGTAAAAACTGAATGTACTCTATAACCTGCATAAAATTAAAAAAAAACTTTCAATCGAAGCAGAAATTCAAAACCAAAATGAAAGAAAAAAAATGAAACATATTTGATCGGTTCACCTCTAACAAGAACGAAGCCTTATCTCTTTTCTGATCATTTTGAGGAATAAGATTTCTCAAAGCCTGGAACCTGCTTGACAAAACATGTCATCAATGAGCCAAAAACAACTCCTATTTTAAAGTATTTATGTCAAGTTATATATATAAAAAATCAAAGAGTGATGCATTAGTAATCAAATGCAAAATACTCATACCGCGAAAGCTTTAAGAAAAAAATCTCTAGTGTCTAGTCACTAAATTTTAACAAATTGATACAAAAATATCATCAAATTATGAAATTTCTTAAATCATTCCTTCGCCAATTAAGCCTAAAACAACGCACATTCCGCAATTGATAATAGAAATAGCACAATCGTCATCATTTTTATAAAATTTCATGTAATTCAAAAAAAAAAATTGCCTCTCGTTAATCTTGCTCCTTCTACGCTGCTCTGTCTCAGAATGCTTGGACCGGTTCGCATTCGCCTTCGGCTCGCTGCTTTTACTCTCTGGTTTCAGTACTTCCCCTATATATATTTATGACATTAGTCAACAAAATCATTTTAAAAACAAAAAGAATTGTGTACGTTGACGTTACCTTTGTAGGACGACGAGTCGTAGTCTTCAGGTTCATCTTCTTCGTCGAGCTGAGACTTCGCTGATTTCACCATAGTTACTACTATCTCTCGACTCGACAATTTTTTTATTTTTTCCTTAGTAAAGAAGAAGTTCTTCCGTGAAACCAGGAGAATTTCAGTTTTGAAGAGAGAGAGGTGGGGTGAGAGGAGATCCGACCTTCGGGAGGAACCGGACCGTATTTAAAGAGAGGGAGAGTGTGTACAGTTGTGCAGAGAAGAAGCCCTAGGCCCTAGGAGATGATCATATGATTTGATATTCAGAGAATTTCTTATTTTTTTATTTTTTTATTTATCCTATTACTATTTGTTAAATTTGTTGGGTTTTTAAAGACAGATGTCAGGTGGATGGTTGCTAACATGCGCGTGGGGATTTGAGCCTACATAAACATTGTTCAAATTTTCACGTTTTATTGTACTCAATGAATTATTTTTTATTTTATTTCTCAAACTTTATTCAATAATTATATTTTTGTTGGGTTAAATTAAAGGATAATTAATTTAAATTTGTTCATCAATAATAAAATTAAAAAAAAAATGATAATTATGGAAAAGGTGCTGAAAATTACAATTCTCAATTTAACTATTGAACTTTCAAAATTATACTCATTTGATCCCTAAATATTCTTGCAATTCAATTTTAATATAAAAATTCATTTTATTATCTTTTAGCTACTGATTATAGAGACAAGAGAGATACATCGTTTGATTTTAGCGGTAAAGAGAGAAAATCAAAGTTAACACTAATTTTAACAACTAAAATAATAGATCTTGGTGTCTATATGATCAGTTTGGTGAAGAGAGTTCTATTTAGTTGTTTTTTCAACTTAAAAACCAGATCTAAAGTCGAGAAGATTTTTTATTTCAAGTTGATTTTCAGCTTTTTAGGCGGTTTTTAGATTGTTTAAGGCCATTCATTGGTTTATCAAGGTTTTTAGGGTATTTTCTATATGTTTTAGATCAAAATGAGTTGAAAAATGGGTTTCTCGATTAAAAAAAAAAACAGTAGACCATAATTTTTTAACCACTATAGTGGCCAAAATATGGGGAAACTAAATGACGAGTCATTTGTATTTTGTTTTTCAAAAAATATCAGGGTAGGTGAAATATCATCCACCGAAATTGTATTTTTTTTTAAAGAAGCACGGGCACGAGTGAGCCCTTTCTAAATAGACCAAACGGTGTCTACGCTTGCTAGGCCATTTCTTTTTTCTTTTCTTTTTTTTTTTGGTAATTTTGCCTTTTAAAAAAATCATGCTTTAAAAAAATCCATTTATATTTAAATTAATACATATTTTCTCTAATTTTTTATTTTTTGCATTTAGCTTTTTCAAATAGTGATTGTTTTTTAATTATTTTATATGTATTTAATTTTTGAAAAGATTATTGTAATTCATCTATAATTTTTTATATTTTATGCAATTGAAATTTGTTTTTAAAAATAAAAAAAAAATATTTATTTTTTGACAGTATTTCTAATAAATTCAACCTTGCGAAATATTTTTTCCCTTTGATTTTATTCAATCAATTTTATGTACATGGTCTTTGTTGCAAGATCAAATATCTTGATTGACATTCACCTATTAACCATTTCAGATTCATATTTAGTTATCATTAATGATTTTTTTTTTCATTTATTTACATGCATGGTTCTTGATTTACTTAATTAGATTTGTGCATAAAATTTTTGATTTACACTTAATATTTTTTATGTAAGACAAATATTGAAAAAGCCTATATGTTCAATTTTTTTGTTGGAAAAAATATCCGGCCTGCGGTGAAGCGCAAGTCGAGTAGCTAGTTAACAAAAACTAATTAAGAAGAGGAATTCATTGTTCCCCTTTTTACAAAACATTATTCACTTGAACAATTTTATTTTAAGGTTTAGTATTTTTTTTAATTTTATTATTCAACATTGGGTTTGTTTATCTCGGTCTCATGACTCGTGACGCGAGTTTGGTGGGTTAACTCAGGATTTGTTTGCCTTTTTTTAAGTTGGATTTTTGCTTTTTCCAATTTCATCATTCAACATTCGATTGATTTGGAGTTAGCCTTCATATTTTTATTTGTATTCTTTCTTTTCATGAGGTTATCTCAATCTCATTACCTAAGTTATGGGCTTGACGAGTTGACTCATGTCTTTTTTTTTTATCTTTTTTTTATTTTTTTTTTCATTTTATCCTTCAACATTAAGTTGATTGGGATTTGGACTCCATAATTTATTTTGACTTGTTTTTCATAGATTTATTTTAGTCACATGATCCGGATTATGGGTTTGGTATATTAACCCAAGTTGACTCGAATTGTTTTTTTTTTTGTCTTTTTTAATTGAAGTTTCTTTTATAGTTTCATTCATCAATATTTAGTTGATTGGACATTGGGTCTCATAATTTGTTTTGATTTACTTTTTATAGGGTTATCCCGATCTCATAATTCCAGTCTTTGATTTGGTAGGTTAAACCGGGTTGATTTGAGTCGATTCAATATGTTTTTGTCTAAATATTCTTTTAAAAAAATATTGTCTTGAAAAGTTTTATAGTCAAACTATATTTTTAACTATGATTTGGATTGCTTTTAGACCCGTTAAGTTGACCGGGTCACACTAAATCAACTCCTACACAATGTAATTTTTTTTACTCAAGTTAAATTGGATCTTTTTTTGGGTTTTATTTAAATGTGTTTATTTTCTAATTTTATCACTATTTGGAAACTTGGCTTCATAATTTGTTTTGATTTGCTTTATATGAGGTTATTATGATCTCATGATCCAGGTCACAGTTTTGACAAGTTGATCTAGGTTGACTCAGATCCATCTAATATTTAAAAAAAAGATGTTATTTTAAGTTTTTTTAGTCAAATTATATTTTTTTCAGGTTGCATTTGAAACTACAAAGTTAACAGATCACATCAGATCAACCCCTGCATGATTAAAAAAAATATACTAGGAAAATGTTAACAACCCGTAGATGTTTTTCCTTACCGAAAAAGAAAAAATTAATTTGATCTGGAGCGTAAGCCAACCAACAATCTAGTTATTATCAATGGAGAATCGGGCTAGGTTGCAAAAAAATATTATATTTTTAAGTTAGAATCTATATATTTCACAACAAATTTTATATTACTTGAACTATAATCATCAATAATTATTTAATAAAAAAAACATAAGAAAACAATAGGACAAAAAATCTTAAAAATAATTCTTAAATTGATGAAAATATTTTTATCATTTTGTATAAGATAAAATATGATTTTCTTTGTTTTTTTTTTATCTTTATATCTACCTCTCCAATTAAGTAAGAATCCGTATATGGGAAAAAGACGTTGTTCTAATGATTATATCATCAAATAATAACGCTCAAATACGATTAATTAGAACTAAAATAATCCTTATCTGGATATGCCTTAAAATATGCTATTGATAATACGGTTTCTATAAAAAAAAAAAAAAAAAAAACATGCATATAAATCAACACATAAAAGAAAATTCAACTTATAATACTTGTTGACAAAAAATAAACTTAAAGATGTAGATTGAGATAATGACCAATCATCTGATTTTAAAATAATTTATTGCCTATTCTCTGACACTACTAGTATAATTGTAATATTGTTGCAGTATTGTTTCTTAAATTTACTCAATCTCTTATTCTCGATAGCACAATTGAGAATAAACACGAATTTAAATTTTGTACGTTGCTCTTTGTAAAAAGAAACATGTAATTTTGACAAAAAGAATGGAAGAGTTTTAGGAACACTAGAGTTTTTTTTTTCCATTATTAAAACCATGTCAGAATTGTCTCTATATTTATGTAGATAATTTTGACGTTGGTTTTGTTTAAAACTAATAGACACAATTATATTTTAAATAGACTTTTAAATATACACAACTATGCAGTAAAAGACACAACTTTTCATTCACTTCAACAATACCTCACATGAATAGGAATTGTCTAGTCATAATAAAATACAACGTAGACATATAAATAAAGAGTAACCATGAAAAGTCTCTATATCAAGAGAGGTAGCTTCTGGTCGTGAACCTTCCCTACTGAAAAAACTATTGGATTCACATAGGTAACCAGTGAACATAATATCTTGAACTATTCAACTTTTTGTGCGAACCTAGACAATAAAAATCACACAACTCAACTTCTTTCAATTTTAATTCTCATGATTATGTTCATTTTAGCCTCGAACATCCTGGTTTCATAGAGTACTTTAGTGAATTTATCATTTTCAATTCTCGTAAAAGTGGCTCCATTTCACATTCGCATAGGTGATTCTTATAAAGAGTATCTTGCAATACCCCACTTGATATAATCATTAAAATCTTAGCTTATTCTATTTACACTGCATGTAGCTCTTTTCATAATAAGAATGGGTAACAATGCTCATACTGAATTGACACATGATTCGGTTGTCTCTTTAAACCTAAATCTTAGGATCTCCAGCAAACTAAGTTAGGTTTCCATCATGTTAATTCTTTGAATATAGACTTTAATCCTATTCCCCTTGATGATTTATCAACTTTCTCTCTTTTTAAGCATTTTATAAGCAGATCTACAATATTATCCTTTAACATTGTATAGTCAACAAAGATAATCTCATTTGAGAGCAACTATATTATGGTGTTATGTCTTCGATAAATGTGTCAAGATTTACTATTATATATACTATTTTGTCCCTTACCATTTGAATATTAGCTATTATAATGTTTATAAATTGTCAGTATATATTTTGGCTAACTTGAAATATCCTCTAAAAAAGTTCTGAAGCCACTTTGCTTATTCTCCAAGTTTAAAGTTAAAACTCAGACTTTATAATGGATTTAGTTATACAAGTTTATTTAGAGGATTTCCAAAAGATTAAAACTCCTTCAATAGTAAAGATAAACCCACTTAAAGATTTTGAATTTTTAGTATCGGATATCCAATTAACATCATCATACCTTTTAAGTTAAACAAGATATCTGATATAATAAAGTTCATATTTTGATTTTTTTTTTAGGAACCACAAATTTGGCTAGACACCCAAAACTTTTATGTATTTATAGGATAATACTCAACCCTTCCATAACTCATATGGTGTGTTGTCCAATTTCTTTTGAGGTATTTTATTCAGAATATAATTAGCTGATAAAATAACTTTTTCCCATAAGTTTTAAGGTAATTTGAATTTATCACATAAAAATCATCATTTCTTTCAATGTTAGGTTCTCATGATCTACAATAACACTATTTTATGGTGAATAAGAAGCCATGATTTAATAGATTATACCATTTCTAGAATAAAATTCATCAATAGGTGAACCATATTCCCCCACCTCTATTGCTTCTTATCACTTTAATCTTCTTCCTATGTTGAATTTCAACCTCCCCTTTTAAAATGTTTGAACACTTCTAAAGCCTTATATTTACTTCTTAGCAAATAGACACAATAATATTTTGTGCAATAATCAATGAAAGTAATAAAATACTTTTTATCACCTCTAGTTTGCATAAATTTTAAATCATATATATCAATGTTAATTAAATATAAACGCTCACTATTTTCATGTATAGAATAGATCAAAAGACTCAACCAAATAATAAATTAAGAAACTTTATTAATCTTGTTGTTTTTTATATATATAATAGTTATAACATTGAGTTTAAATAGCACATCACATAAATATTTCTTATGCACAAACATCACATTCATGATAAGGATACATTTATCATATTATAATAATTTGAAACCCTTTCCTACTTAATAGTGAGCCAAAAACCAAATTCTTTTGAATATTAAAAGCATGAACCACATTGTTTAGAGTTAACTCTTTCTTAGATGTTTTCTTCAGCATCACCATGATTTAGGATTTTGCACACTAAAAAGTTGTAATGAACAGCTATTCTATATTAGAGGCTATTAAATAGTTAGAAAAACTATTCCTAATAGAACATGTATGAGATGTGGCTCTAGTATCAACTTGATAATATTTAGGGTTGTCCTATGTTTTGTTATGATTCAACAATAACAAGCTTTATATATTTTGCAACAACATTCTTAATCATCACCATGATTTAGGATTTTGCACACTAAAAAGTTGTAATGAACAACTATTCTCTATTAGAGGCTATTAAATAGTTAGAAAAACTCTTCCAAACAGAACATGTATAAGATGTGGCTCTAGTATCAACCTAATAATATTTAGGGTTGTCCACTAAGTTTTGTTATGATTCAACAATAACAAGCTTTATATGTTTTGCAACAACATTCTTAATCATGCTAGTTTGTTTATTCTTTTCTTTATCGAACCACGTAAACGATGCCAAGGAAATTATTAACTACATCTTTCACATTAATACATGAAATTCATAAACTTGAACACCTTCAGGATCAACATGGGGAAGAAGCAAATCGAGCTCTAAAAGTTCTATAGAAAGAGGTGTCTTGTCATAGACAAGGTAACCAAGATGCAGTTGAGACAATTACAAAACCACATGTAAAAATTAGGGAAATGCACATTATCCAACTAGTTCTAAATAGGGGTGAGCAAAAAAATCGACAAACTGATTAAACCGAAAAACAATAACTGAAAAAACCGAACCGTGAAAAAAAACCAATTAAACCAATTAGAATTTTTTAAAAACCAACCAGTTTGGTTTGGTTTCGATTTTATAAGCCTGAAACTGAAAAAACCGAATCGAACCCAAACCAGAAAAAAACCTAGCCAAACTGGAACCGGAAAAAACCGAGTTAAACAAAAAAAACCGAGCCAAACCGAACCAAACCAGAATCGATCAGTTTGAACCGG
Organism: Populus trichocarpa; assembly: GCF_000002775.5. Classification (NCBI taxonomy): domain Eukaryota; kingdom Viridiplantae; phylum Streptophyta; class Magnoliopsida; order Malpighiales; family Salicaceae; genus Populus; species Populus trichocarpa. Next base: position 10,365,865 of record NC_037288.2, read on the forward strand.
TTTTTTCTAAAATAATTGAACCAAAACCGGTCGATTTGAACCGGTTTCGGTTTGGTTTCGGGTTTTTTTTTAAAACCGGTTTGGTTACTTTTTTTATAAAAACCGAACCGAAAATAATCACCCCTAATTCTAAAAGAAGTTTAAATTGGAAATGTCATAGCTCTTAATAAGAGTCAGTGCTAATCTCAATTTTGAGCTTTGAGGTGTCATGGCACCTACAACAAAATTAAAGCATATATTATAAAGTTTAAGTTTTAGCTTCACTAAACTTTCATTTTTCAAGAAAAGAGAAGTAAAAAATCAAAAGCAATGAACAACATTAAAAGTTTTGTGTATAAACATCATGTAATGGGATATAGGCATATAGAAAGAGAATTGCATATACTAATATGTATATTAGAAATATCTTTAAAAGCAAACAACACAATTGCATCCAACAATATATATAATTGTGGTGCTTCAAACTTCATTTCACAAGAGATATTATTTTACTAATTATTATTAACTAGATTATATACATGTAAATTGTTTTAAGAGTAGATTAAGTCACATATTTAATTCATATCAAAGTTGGGAAAATATCAAAGGTAGTCTTTCATTTTTGTTATAATTAATGATCATTTATAAATATTTGAAGGTCTTGTAGGAATATGTTTGTTTGGTTCAAGGAGGATAAATTGGGTAATTAGCATAAAAATAAATGGCGAAATAACATAGGATGAAAACGTTTTGGTGAAATAACATAGTTTGAGAAAGTCGCGGATCTGAAACGCGACATTTCAATAATGTCACAATTCATAAACGCGACATTTGAATCACGACATCAATTATAATTTTGTCGTGATTCTAAACCATGGCATTTAATCAAATGTCACAGTCCTCAACTATGACATCAATTAGCAGAATATTTTGATAAACGACTAAACATTTCAAAAAACGATTGGATAATAGCCAAAACGATCAGGCAGATTTAGCTACTATCTAGTTTTGGAAAATTTTGGTGTTTTGAGACTGAAAAAGTTTTAAAATCATAATTTTTGTTATTTTGAAATTTCATTTACTTTATGATTCTTAGAGAGTTAAAACTTTTACAATTTTAATAAAATTTGGATAGATTTTTCTCTATATAGAAACTATACCTAAAATTGTATCCCGCTTAAAGAAACCTGCAAAAAAATCACAATAATTCAATCAACAAATTCTCACATTTCATGATAACAAAGTAGCTCTTAGAATGGAAAAAAAGGGACATATATACATTTTAAATGGATAAAAAATAATTCAAAAATATAATATTCAAGTAATTCCAAAATATATAAACATAATTCATCTATCTATTTACGTCTATGTTGTCTATTGGATGATTCGGGCTTATTAGTAGCATGATTAGATCCAGCTCTTGCACCTTAAATTTTGTTGTTTTAAGAACAAAATAAAAGGAATTGGTGGATGTTTTCAGAGAGATTATGAGGGGCAACATTCAGTTTTAGAGAAAGTGAGGTCGTGTAGTTTGTGTGTTCTTTGGTTTGGGTTGTGTTTAAATTTTAATTAATGTCGCATTTTGAAAGCGCAACATCTTAAGTTGTCGCAATTCAGAACCGTAATATTTAGTAAATGTCACGTTTCCAAAACGCGACAATATCAAACAGTGTTATTTTGTCAAATCTTTTTGAAACGGTGCTATTCCTTCAAATTCAAATATTTACTATGCTACTTTTTTTAGAAAAAAAATCATTCAAGGATAGGGAGCTTCCTCATAATGGAAATTAAGTATAACTCTAAAAGGCATGGGTTTTTCACTGTATAAGGCTCTATTGTTTATCCTCTCACACATTACTGTGGAAAGGTTGTGCAAGATTTTTTATTTTTTCAATTTGGTCATCAAACTTGTTTTCCAGCGACTTAGTGCTAATTGAAGACCAATTGATTTTGATTTCTTATGAAAAGGCTGGATTGAAAAAGAGGGACCAAAACGAAAAAAGATGCCAAACATGGGTGGCATGCCATAAGTTTCATAAAAGATGCACTTTGGTCATTGAACTTTAAAAATCATGCAAACTATATAATTTTAGTACATCAATATTTTTCCAATTCAATTTTGGTATAAAAGTTTATTTTTGTTATTTTTTAGTCCCTGATTGAGAGAGGAGAGAGAAGGGTCACCAGATTCCAACGATAAAGAGAGAAAAGTGTTGTTGACACCGATTTAGGCCACCAAAACAGAAGATATTTGTGTCAAATTGTTCCATTTGATAAGGGGAGTTCATATTATGTGTTTTTTTTTTGTTTTTTACCTTTAAAGTTTGTGAAAAAACAGATCTGAGCTCGGATTGATTTTTTAATCCAGGTTGATTTTAGTTTTTGGGGTGGTTTTTTGGGTTTTTAAAGTCATAGATAGGTTTATCACAGTTCCTATAATGTTTTATAAGTGTTTTGGGTTAAAAAAATGGGTTGAAAATGATATTTTTGGTGAAACAACTTAAGCCTTGATTTTTCAGCCACCACAGTGGCAGCAATTTAGGCAAATCAAACGACATGTCATTTGAGTTTTTTTTTTCAAAAGAATTTGGGGCGAACAACAAAAAAATTAAGGGTTCAATCGTGTAGGTCTGCGTGTGGGCCCTAACAAAATTGGTCAGGCCCAGCAGCTCCTGGCCTTTGTTTTTTTAAAAAATAATTAATGATTCTTTTTTTATGATTTTCCCTTATTTTTTAATTTATATTTAAATTAGTACCCCTTCTCTTTTTTGTTTTATTTGGAAAATCTCTTTTAAATGACTATTATTTTTTTTAGTTATACATTTAAATTTGAAGAGTTTTTCTGATTCATCTATAATTGTTTTATATCTTTTGCATGGATGAAATTTATTTTTTAAAATTAAAAAAATATTTTCAGATAATATTTCAAATATCTGCAACCTTGCATGATGTTTTTTTCCTTTTATTTTATTTAATCAATTTAGTTTGTATCTCTATTTCAATTATCATTTGCTTAAATAAAAATATATTTTAATAAATAAATTTAGCAAACACAACAGAGTAAATGTCTTGTCTTGTAGATTAATTATCTTGATTTACATTTGTTTCTTGATTTTTCAAGTTTTATTTTTAGGTATTGTTAATGACTTTTTATTTATTTATTTGGGTATATAGTTCTCAATTTATTTAATTATATATATACATAAAATTTCTAACCTGAAATTAAATTTTTTAAATTATAAGACTATGTTAAAAAAACTTATATATATAATTTTTTTTAAATGAAAATATTTTTTTTTAGTTTAACGTGGGTGTCCGAGCCAGTTTGCGCGCACCTCGACTAATCTCACGGGCCCTGAAGTTAACGACCATGTAAGCCTTCAGTGACCATCATATGAGCAATCACAGGGCTTGAACCTGAAACCATAGAGGGAGCAAACTTTTTAATTTCAAGTTTTTATCACTAAATCACCATCTAAATAGTTAAAATGAAAATATTTAACCTGCGACTAAGTAAATTTCACGTAACCAGTGAGCCTCTCTTTTCCTTGTCGTTTTCCTTGTTTTATTTCCCCAATTTCCTTTTCTTCTTTTCTTGTTCATTATGTTTGATGGACCCAACTTGTACTAACCTAACATAATGATGTTCTGATTTGGTAAAAATATGGTATGAATGTCATGAGATTAAAAATATTAGTGACCTTTTATGGGTTGTCTTTTCTTTATTTTGTATTATATTGATTTAATCTGCTAATGGGAATCATCTTACCAATAGTTCATACTGTGTTTGTTTTGCAAATGTTTTGAAATGCAGTTTTTACTCCGTTTTATCACCTGTTTGTTTTTATATTTTAAAAGTATTTAAAAAAAAATTAAATTTTTTTATTTTTTTTTATTTTAAATTATTTTTTTTATTTTCATATCATTTTGATACGCTGATATCAAAAATAATTTTTAAAAAATAAAAAAATTATTTTGATGTATTTACAAATAAAAAACACTTTAAAAAGCAACTGCAACCACATTACACAACTCATCAAACATTTTAAAAATGTTATTTGCTACACATAAACTTCAACCATAATTTTTACCAAATACGTATCTAAATTCAACAAACCATATCTAATTATATTTTTTTAAAACTTATTTTTTTAAAATCATAACCACAAAAACTACTTTAAAAACAAACACTCTCAAACCATTCAATCATGTATGTAATGCTGCAGCTTCTAATTCCTATGCCTGGACTCTAAATCATTTGAAAATTTTAATTCTTTAAAAGTGGGACTTACTACTTAGACAAGTATAATATTGAAATTCTTTAAATATTTTTGAATTTTTTTTCTTAACTTGTAAAATATTTATTTTTGATATTTTTAAATCGTAATAATATAAAAAATATTATTTTAATATATTTTTAAATAAAAAATATTTTAAAAAACAATATATACCACTTGTATACACCTTTAATTACTAATATGTACTGCAGTTTAGTAGACAATATTAGATAATTATTAATTAGTTATCCAAGGACAAATTAGCTTTTTTATTTGGTCAGCTCGAATAAAATGAAAACCAAATTTGCCAATCATCAAGGAATGAAATGAAATTTCTTAAACTGAAAGCTTTAGATCAAATTTTTTTTATATATATATATTTGATTTTTACTGTTTTTGTTTAAACCAATTAATAGTTCATATTATAAACTTTAGTTAATTAGGAGGTATCTTGAGTTTTTTTTTTGTTAATCAGTAAGATTATTTAAAAGGAAAGAAAATTACTTTTATGCTAGAGAATCCTTACCAAAGCTCTTTAAATTATTTAAAAATTTATGCTAATATAATAATTGAATTGTGTGTCATTTACACTTTTATTGCTTTGCAATTAAACCCTTTACCATCAATATAATTTTGTAATATTTCTTTAAATTAAATATAGATTGAGAATGTAGAATATATAGTTTTTCACTATCATAATAATTTACTTTTTTCCTAAATTCATTTAAGTCAATATCATTGATGAACAAATGTGTTTGTTTTGAGGTAATGATAAAATAATTTATATCATTAATACTTTTGTATAGGAACTTTAGAATTTAGATCAATAAACATCTTGAAAGTTAACAAGGAAAAAATTAAATTATTGATGAAGTTCCGAGAATTTAATTTATATGCAGGTTTTATTGTTTTAGAAAAAAACATATTGAGAAAAGGAAGAAAATTTAAAAATATTTATGGATATAATTAAAACTTAAAAAAAAAGAAAAAATAATAATATTATAATTGCATATGAATAGAAAAAAAGTCACAAACATAAAAAAAAATTATGTTTTTTTATGTCAATAATAATAAATTTTCTCGTTTTCATAACCTAAGTTAACAGTCAAACAAAAATTAAAATTAAAATATTTGATTTGAATAGAATATTTACTTCCGATTTGAATAATTTTATCAAAATAAAAATTAAATAAAAGACCACTTGTGCAAGCACGGGCTTACAGTAAAACAATAGCAATTCACAAGAGATGCTATAATGAAATATTTGATTTTGACACATGAACATGCTGTAGACAAAATTATTAACTAATCAAGAAGAAATACCGGGTAAATATTGTTTTTCACGCCATTGTTTACCCATAAACAAATCACCCCACAGTTATTTGTTTTTTTTATTAGACCCTTATAGGTCTAAATTAATTATCAATTAAAACATATTTATTAAAGAAGGATAATATTTAAAGATAAGGGACTAAGATGAAAGATATGGCAAAAAGATATGGTTTTTCTAAACTTGGAGCTAAAAGTACACTTTGATCCTTCAACTTTTCAAATTATAAACTTTCACTCCCTAACAATTTATGACATTTAATTTTGATCTCAAAACTTTGTTTTTCTTATTTTTTGATCATTGGTTTAAGAGAAGAGAGATAAAATTGTTGGATTCTGGTCATCAAAAAATAAGTCTCAGTTTAAAGGTTTAGGGTTTAGGGTGGTTTCAGCTACAAAAACGAGGTGCTTTTGGTGTCAATTGACTCCTTTTGATGGGAAAAATTTATACAAGGTGTTTTTCCCCCCATAAACTTACATGAAATGATAGATCTGAACCCAAAAAGAATTTTGATTTTCGGGTTGATTGTGGATTTTTTAGTCAATTTTTTTTTTATTGTTAAAGGCTATGAATATGTTTTACAAGGTGTTTAGGATTTTTTTTAGTTTTTTCATGCCAAGATATTATTGAAAATAGGATTCTCTTGGTTTGAAACAGACCAACCTGATTTTCCAGTGACCTCTAGTCGCTATAATCTAAATAGTGCAGGCGAAAGTATTTAGGGGTGGACGACCTATCTTACGCCCCAGAGAATTAAAAAAAAAAAAAACGCCCAGGCACATGAGTGCTCCAGGCCTAGGCGCATGAGCTACTCCAAGCCCAAGAGTTTTGGGTCTTGCTAGCCAGAGTGACCAGGCTTTTTTTGTTTTGTTTTTGTTTTTTTCCATTACAATTGCATTTTTTTCTTGCTTATTTTTTTTCAATTTTATTATTTAATATTTGATTGATTATTAATTGGACAACATAATTTGTTTCAATTTAATTTTTTTTTCAATCACTTTGATATTTTGTTGGTTCTTAATTTTAAAAGTGTGATAAAAATATATATATATATATATATATATATATATATATATATAAAAATTGTTAAACCCAATTGAGCTTATGATACAGGTCACATGTTTGACTGATTAACTTTGACTGGATAGGGATCGGGCTTAATAATATTTTTTGTTGCATAAATAGTTCTCAATTTACTTAATTAGCTGTATGCATGAACTCTTTGAATCCTGCTTGGGATTTACTATGTTCAAAACACATTGTAAAAGTCTTCATGTATATTGTTTTTCTTAAAAAGAAAAAATATTCGACTCGCGGCAAAGCATGGGTCAAATAACTACTATTACTAAACATGAAAGTTATAAAGTGATATGATCCTTTATGCCATATATTTCTTTAAAAAAAAAGGAGAAGTTTTTTAAATTGAAAACTTTAGATGAAGATTTCTTACAATATATTTGTTTTTTATAGTTTTCATTAAAACCAATTAAATATTTGTATTGCAAGCCTTAACATAAGAGCTATATTGGATATTTTCTTGCTAAGAAGTAGGGAAAAAAAAACACAAGGAAATTTTATCCATGAACCATGTTAGATCATTGTTTATTAAAGTGCCTTAAATTATTTAAAAGCATATGATAATATAATAATTAAATCATGTGTTATTTATACCCTTAATTCATTTCAACAAATACCACTTGGTGAAACATGTATCAACTTACATTAAAGTCCTATAAATTGCTTTGAAGTTTATGATGACATAGGATTTGAATTATGTAATATTATACCTGTATTAGTTTTCAATTGAGCCATTTAGTTAAAAAAAAATATATATAGCAAAATTAAGATTTACATGATATAGGGTTTGGATTATGTAAAATAAAGTGATACAATTTATATTATTTCTTTAAGAAATTGGGCTTAATTAAAAATTAAAATTGAATGTGCATCTAGGGTTTTCAATTTATTGTAGGATATTAAAATCAAACTTCAAGCACGATCAATTTTCCCTGCCACAATTGCCATGTTAATAATACGGTCATTGTACTAGGATCAATCATCATGTCTGTTCCTTGTAGCATGACCCAGCATGGCGAGGCAGAGCCAGAAGAGTTTCTTTGTGTCACAAACAGCTTTAATGCTGTTCGGTTTTTCTTTTGTGACCATTTCTGTCACAGACTTTATACGAACTTAACAAAATTGAACCTTATGAGCAGATGAAAAATGCTTAGCTGCTGCTACCATTGCCTCCTCTGGCCTGAAGGGTGCCGAGTTACTCGGAGACCTAGGCTTATCATCAGTTCTTGAAGAGCCACGGAGGAAGGAAAACACCCACCTTGAAAAGGCGGCACGCCAACTGATCCCATCCCTCTTCTTGCTTCCCATCTCTGCTCAAGACTGCTGTTATCCCTTAATCAATCTCGAATTGAACAACAGGCGGCTAGATAGCTACTGAACAGTAAATAATTAATATGTTTTCTTGGCAGGCTGTGTTTTTCTGGGTTGTAGATGAACAACAGCATTGCTCCTTTATATATATCTGAAAATTCTTGATGGACACGCCTATATTGGAAGGGAGTTTCAGGTGAAACGTGTTCTCTTGTTGACCAAGGCACAAACAGATGGGGTGTATGTACTCTGTGTCTTCCCATGTATAATCAATCAGTTTCTCAGATGTTTCCATGATTCTGTTCGGAACTTTCTATGATCCCTAGGCAGTGGCCACCATTGCACAAAGTCTTTGTTAGCAGTGTCGTTTTATGTATTTGAAAAGTCGTTACTTTACTCAATGAGTATTTTACTTGAGTAAAGGAAATGCAATTGTACTTTTGCTACAGTTTCCAAATTGTTTAACTTAACGAATATAATTAAGCAAGAACCTTCCAAATTTCCAGTCAAGTGGTTGCTCTAATCCTTCCAAAGTGAAAGATTCTGGAATTCAAAATTTAATGAAGCTCACTATGACGAAAAAATGCGAATACTGGAAAAAAAAAGAGAGAGTTGAAGTAGGCTTGCAATTTTTCTTGTAATCAGTAGGCTTGTAATTTCAACTCCATAAACCAAAAATACCTGTAATTTCAATTCCATAAACCAAAAATACCAAAAAGATATTTCATTATCCAGGAGTTCCAGTTCGAGGATATAATCAGAGTATGAATCATTCTATAATTGTAAGTATTTCTTTCCTTAGTTATTGAGTGTACTTTACATTCAAATTGTTTTAATTATTTGGTTACTTCTTCAGTTGAACTACTATTTGTATGAAGTGGATTTAATTAGATTGATACTCGTGTAACTCTGTAATATAAATTTAGAATTACGTGAGTAGATCTAGGATTAAATTCAGAGTTTAAACCGGTTGACTTAAAACTTCAATCTTAAATTGAAAAGTCCTCTTAATTAAGACAAACATAAAAAAACCTACATCAAACAACGACCACAGTAAGAGTGTCAAATTAATTCTTTAGAATTATGGCAACAATGAAGAAATCAAAATTACCACCAAGTTTAGAAGAGAAATAAGAATTAATTAATGTTCATGTTGGAACAGAACATGAAATACCAACTTTTCAGGAAAAAAAGTTAGAAAAGAAATAGGAGAGAAACATATATGTCATTAGAAGAGAGATATACACGTCTTGAGTGAAGGTTAGAGAAAACTAATAGAATCATTGATGAAAAATATTGACACCTTACTGAAGAAATGGAGGAAAGACATAAGACAAGAATAAACAATTATGATGATTACTATAATGGGATTACGGTGATGAATGATAGGTCAACTCTTATTGTACTAGAGTCCAATGTTAAAGAAAGATAGACTTGTGAAAGGAATTTAGCAGAAACCTTTGAAAGGCTTGAAAGGAATTTAGAATGAAGTTTTAAAAAATTACATAACTTCAATAAAGTTTATTGTTAAGTTGTTAAAACACTGGAAGATGTTAATCTCAAGTTAGGCACCGAAATAAGGAGTGGAAATGATGAGGTAATATCTGACTTTAACCATGTGATGATGGAAACAATTAATAAGATATCTAAACAAGAGGCAGTTGAAGTAAAAAACCATATAGATGAGAATGAGGTTAAAGAATCAAACTTTAAGAAAATAGATCCTAAACCAGTTGGTAAAGAGCCAATTTAGACAAAGCAGTTCAACTTAAAAAGTAGCTTCTCACAAGAACCAAGAATAAATTTAAGAAAACATGTAGTTGTGAAGGAAGCTGGAAGTAATTCAAAAACAAGGATTATTAACTATGAGAATATTTCACTAAGAAACATGGATGAAAAGATGATACTAGGCAATCCAAAGTTTACCTCACTAGATAAGATTGATCCAAAATATATTTTAGGGATAGTTGAACAAGCTTATGGTCCAAGGGTTCAACAAATTCATAGACCAACTTATAAGAGACGATATCCAGATTACATAAATATAATGTACCCTTATCCCACCAATTTTAGATTCCTAGAATTTACATTATTCAATGGTCAAGAGTTAATATCTGCTCTAGAACATATAGCTAGATTCATCTGTCAATGTAGAGAAGTTATTGATTCTGAATTTCTAAAGTTAAGGTTGTTTCCAAATTCATTAATAGAAAATGCATGCATTTGGTATATGAATTTACCACTAAGCTCTGTCCAAAATTAGAACAACATGCATGCTATATTCCAGGCACACTTCTCTAGGATGGAACCAGAGTTTGTGTTGTCAAATTTAGTAAAATTGAAACAATACACTGAAGAGACTTTGAAGCAGTATTTAGATAGATTTATGGAGGCTAGAGAAAAGTGTTGGTCTAGGATTCCTGCAAAAGTTCAATTGCATCATTTTCTTTTCAATTCAATCATTTTGTAATACTTATAAAACTCGACTAAGACCAAGCCTTGAGTCTTGGGGTCATAAGGGTCAACTCGAGTTTTTTAAAATGCTCATGTTTTTTTCTTTTCAATTGAATTCTTTTTTTCATACTTATAACACCTAACTCAGGTCAAGCCTTGAGTCTCTGATTAAGCCCTGGATCCAGAGTTAAGAGTGTCAACCTAAGTTGGCCCAAAATATTTTTTTTAGAAAGCATCAAAGAGAACAGGTTTTAACCCAAGTCATCTAATCACAGGTCAATATAGGTCATCCTTGGTCAATTATTTATCTCATTTTTTTCAACCTAAACTAGTACATGTCTCGCATTAACTTGCTGAGCTAGTCTAGGTTTATAAGTATGCATTTTGTGATGCAATTAATGACCAATTTCTTATAATTTTTTATAGGGAGATAGTTAAAAGGTTGATGATCAAGGTGTAAAATTGAGCAAAATAGCTTGGACAATTTAAAATTCGCATAAAAATTTCTTTTCAGTTCCCTTGATTTCCATTTTCTTCTACCACAATCCCTATGTTTTTTATACCACAATCCCTATGGTTTTTGTAAGTCTTATTTTGGTATAAAACTTTATTTTTTTTTATTTTTTTAATTCCTACTTTGAGAGATGAGAGAAAGTTGTTGTATTCAAGCAAATGAGAGAGAGAATCATTGGTTTGGCCGCAATCTAGCCATGAAAAAAGTCATGATTAGTCTCAACGGGTTCCATTCAACGAGTAGAGTTATATAAAGGTGTTTTTTGCCCTTCACCTTCCTGAAAAACGTGATCGGGGTTGAGAGAAGATTTTTTTACCTAGCTTGATTTAGTATTTTTGGACACATTTAGAGATGTTTTGAATTAATATATTAGTTTGTTAAGATTCTAAAGATATTTATTAGGTGTTTTGAGGTGAAAGTAGGTTAAAATTGATTTTTGGATAAAAAAACTCTAACTCAATTTTCGACCACTCTCTAGTGGTAAAAAAAATTAGGCAAGTAAGTGACGCATCATCTGCCTTTACTTTTTTTATATAAAAAAAAGACGTGCAATTATCATGTCACCTTGATGTGAACATGGAGGGTAAGAATCCTTGAACCCACAAACAAGATAGAAATAACCCAAGAAAGCTAAAATCAGATTGATAGAAAACCTTGTTAAAGTAATTCAGATCAAACATAAAAGAATGCTAGAATTCTCAATGATATGTTTATTATAAGTGCTTAAGTTAACCTAAATACAAAGGAATTATATATAGGTTAAACTGAAAATACTATTCTACCCTTAATAAATAAGACTAGATAAATATTATTTAACATCTCCTCTCAAACTCATGATCCGAGCTACAAGCATCGAGAGTTTGCCAACTAGAAAACGAAAACAAGAGATGGAATGCGCCTTGGTAAGGAAATCTGCAATCTGCAAGGAAGAAGGAACAAAAGGCAAAGTAATGGTGTCATGCTTGAGATGATGACGAGTAAGATGACAATCGATCTCAATGTGCTTAGTTCGCTCATGAAAAACCGAGTTGTGAGTAATCTGAATAGAACTCTGGTTGTCACAATACATAGGAATAGGATGAGAAAAGAAAACTCTCATATCAACAAATAACCAACATAACCAAACAATCTCTTTGGTAGTAGATGTCATGGCAAAAGCTGAAGGAAAGTCGAATTACTAGATTTTGCAGAAGTGGAAGACAAAATATCACTCAAAAAAAATTGCAGAAACTGAACGCAAATACCAAATTGCAGAAACTGAAGAGAAGATGAAATACCAAAACAATTACAGAGACAGAACAAAAATACCAAATTGTAGAAGCTGAAGGAAAGTCGAAATAACAGATTTTGCAGAAGCGGAAGACAAAATATCACTCCAAATTTTTTTTGCAGAAACTGAACGCAAATGCCTAATTGCAGAAACTGAAGAGAAGAAGAAATACCAAAACAATTGCAGAGACAGAACAGAAATATCAAATTGCAGAAGCTGAAGGAAAGTCGAAATACTAGATTTTACAGAAGCGGAAGATAAAATATCACTAAAAAAAATTACAGAAACTGAACGCAAATACCAAATTGCAGAAACTAAAGAATCCAAAATAAAGGTTCAGATATTAATTCTTCAACCGCAAGCATAAAACTTGATTTTCATCCTCCATCTTTTAATTGGTCAAACAACCCATGTCTGATGTTTTGAAAAATGGATCTGAAGTTAAGCTTCAAAGGAATGCATTGAGCGTGCTAGAACATCCTACTAGGAATGAAGTGGATGATGATAACGATTTTGATACCAGCAGTGGCTCTGACATTGGTGAACATGATTTCTACAAGGGCAGCGAGTTCTATAAAATTAGCAAGCCAAGGGTTCGACCAACCAGGCTCTGATACCATGTTAAAGTAATTCAGATCAAACATAAAAGGAGGTTAGAATTCTCAATAATCTGTTTATTATGAGTGATTAAGTTAACCTAAATACAAAGGAATTATATATAGGTTAAACTGAAAATATTATTCTACCATTAATAAATAAGACTAGATAAATATTATTTAACAAACCTGACCCAATGATTACCTAAACCAAGAAACCGAGGTTATTGGATGAAAAAACCATAACCTATTGATTATGAAGAATTAAGAACTGAAAGTATAAGAAAGAAGTAAGAGTATGAGCAAAGTCTCATACACACACAATAATATTTCTAAATAACTAAGTATCTCTCTCTCTCTCTCTCTCTCTCTATATATATATATATATATATATATATATATTAAATAATCCTTTTTATACAAGGAAAAATATCCTAAACAATGCTAAAATAATAACAAAAAAGTTCTAAATAAAATAGAAAAAATAACCCTAAGAACCCTAACTAACTAGGAAAATAATGCAATTCTCGCACAATATTTATATGCTTTATTGCAAGGCTTTCTTGAACTCTGAACACTATAAAATTTAACCTTGTATAAAACAAGGTATCTAGAATCTTCTGATAAAATTCAGTCCGATCAAACAATTTATTAAAAATTATGCTTATTAGCATAAAATTGTATATTAGAAGAAAACAAAAGCCCAAAAACTGCCTCTAATATCCTTGAATAATAAGAATTGTTGCTTCATAAGAAATACTTTCAAAATAAAGATTGTTATCTAACTGATTTCCTTGAAAAGTAAGGAATCCTTTCAAACTAAGGATTTCACATATAATTAAAGCATTGCCTCGTCAAAATCCACAAATCAAATGGAAAACAATATTTTTTTTGCTTTTCTTGTTTGCTAGAAAATTTAAAATCTGACTTCAAACACGTTGTTTTCTTTAGGTTGGATGAGTTGCTCATCTTACCATATATATATGGTAATCTTGAGATGTTTAATTTACAGCTCAAATGGAATCGCAACAAAACAAAATTTCACATGTAAGTTCATATAAGATCCAAAACACATATAAAGGTTTAGTTTGTCAGATTTGCAACTTTTTAACTCAAACATCTTGATTTACCCCATTAAATTTCTTTTTTATATTCTTAGTTTTAAACCTTGTAATAGGACCAATTAGTACTTCTAATGGGTCATTTGATGATTCTTGTTGATTCTCCTCAAACCTAAGCATCCTTTTTTTAATATATATAAAATAATTGAAATAGATTAATTAAATGTGTGTGTGAGATGCCTGGTCTAGTGGTATTAAAATAATTCAAATTTAAAAAATATGTTTTTTTAATAAAATATGTATAGCTTTTACTTGTTTTTTTGAGAAGATTATAATATTTTTTTAATATTAGTAGACGCTCTTTTTGTGCAATCCTATATGATATTTTTTTCATTTAATTTCATTCAATCTCTTTCTTATGCATATCTATTTTTATTATTAGTTGATTAAATAAAAAATTGATTAAAAAAAAAGTTAATAATCACAACTAGATCATGAGTGACTCATGCTGTGAGATTAGGTATTTTTATTTACATTTATCTCCCAACTTTTTATTTTAATCTTTAGTTATTTTTAACAACTTTTTTTTGTATACAATTCTTTATTTATTTAATTAAATATATGTATTGGCTTTTTATTTATAATTTTTTTTTCTTGATCTTAAAAAGCACGTTGAAAATGCTTATATATTCATTTCTTTACGTGGAGAATTGTTTTGGTCTAACTAACTAGTCCCTGCACATTTCCCAACTTTCAAACATATGATGATAGTGTAAATAACTATTTTTAGAAACTACTTTTTTTTTCCGATGACAAACCTCCGATTGCTACTGTGTTAAAAAAATACAATTTAAATTTTTTTTTATTTTGAATTAATATGTTTTTGATGTTTTTAAATTATTTTGATGTACTGATCTCAAAAATAATTTTTAAAAAATAAAAAAAATATTATTAACATACTTTTCTGAGTAAAAAGTATTTTAAAAAGTAACCACAACCACACCAAACACGCTCGAGCTTTCCTCTATTGCACGGCTTTTTATTGCCCGCACACCATCCTCTATTGCACGGTTTTTTATTGCCCGCACACCAAATCTATTTTTTTTAATTGGGTTTTTTTATAAAAGTACAAATAACATTTTTTCCTGGAAAATTATCGATAGAATAAAGTAAAATCTAATTTTTTTCAGAGTTAGGATTTCTATTTTCAATTTCAAACTACTGATTTGTCAAGTTTATGTTAAATCAAGGGAGCAAAACCTATATTATAATGATTTAACAAAAATAAAACACACTAACAGATTTTGAAATCTTGATTTAAGAAAAGAATTGAAACATTTTTTTTATTGTTGAGTTTCTTGAAGTAAATAATGCTAATAACAAAACACGAGAAGAAAAGATGATAAAGAAAACAAATTTGTGTTTGATTTTGTCTTAAATCTTGAATTTATATTTAGCTGAGAGCGTAGAAAAATTGAGAATGAAGAGAGAATAAATGATATTATAATAATTACTTTTTCTGTTTTAATATATATATATATATATATATATATATATATATATATATATATATATATATATATATTAAAACAGAAAAAGTAATTATTATAATAATTTTTTGTTATTATATATATTACTATTTTATTTTTTTGTTTAATAAGATATAATAGCCGGATAATTGCTCAGGTATTCATATGAAAACTCGAATCTAAAAAAATAAAATATAAATATCTAAATTTTGTATTATATGAATAAGAGATCAAATATAAATATAAAAAATATACCCCTTGTTATTGCTTAAAATCTAAAGTTGTGAGCTGAAATCATAGCACAGTACAGTAGCATATAATAAAAGCTGAAACCAGACAAAAATAGATAGATGCCATAAACATGAGCAGCATTATTTGGCATGAGCGCATATATTACACAGAGAGGCCAGACCAGGGGAGAAGAAATGCCACCGGAATGGCGATAGCCATGGATTCTATATATGTGCTGTTCTGCTATCAACTATGTTTACATTAACATGCCTAGGAATATAGGAGCTCCCTAAGATGGGTCTGCTTCTGGATTATCCATCAGAAGCAAGCTATCCACATCAAAATTGATTTGCCGGTTGCAATATAAAGGCTGAAATTTTTCCCAAAGGAGCTTGAGTAGCTTGCAACAGTATATGTAGATGTAAAAGGGCTTCAACCTGAGCATATGTATCTGCAGTTGAGCTTAAGGGCTCAAGCCATCGGGTTCTTCCCCTCTCCCATCAAGACAGAAGCCAACAATTGCTCTTTACAACCTTCCTTCCTCCAAGTTAGCAAAAATCAATACCCCATGCAGAACAGCGTGGTAGGAGACGGTGTCAAAGGCACTCAAAGAGACCACTAGCACATCTCATGGGCTCTTGTCAGTCTGCGCCCTCCAGTTCTTCTTGATCATCTAGTTGAGACTCTTCTTTGATCAATTCCCCACCTCCACTCTCATGATTTCCACCACTATTCCTGAAAAACAGTCCAGAAGATGAGGAAATATCTTCATCAGGATCCTCTTCAATTTCTTTTTCCTTCAATTTTGTTTTTATCCCACTATCCATCCACATAGGGCAGTGATGCATAACTCCTAGGGCAGCCTCCACTGGTGCCCAAGTAGAAGGGCTTGAAGTATGCAATGATCTTTTGGTAAGATCAGATCTCAAGCAAGAACATTCTGGGACTGGATGGGAGAGAAATGACAATGGCTTTGATTCTGTGGATGCTCTTATTACTCCATCAATTAAACTTCTTCTAAAATGGCTGCGTGTTGATGTCAGCCAGGTATGATTTGCTTGGTATAGGTGTTCACGGTTTTCTTCTAAAAGCTTTACAACTTCCTTTCTGTGGTAACAGAGGAAAAAAAAACCCGTGTTAAAAGAAAGAAAAAGGAAAATGAAGATTCTTAATTTAGTGGAGATTACTTCACAAGGATGCATGAATTGGATATCATGCTTGCTTGTATGGATTCTATATGCTGGAGTGCATCACCACTTGGATTTATGCAAACTGAATGAGCAAATGACTTTTATAAGCACAAGCTTAGATAAAGATGCATGAAATGCTTAGCCAAATTCTAAAGGCAAATGGTCCATCTAACAAGAATTAGTTGGAAAAGGAGACTATACAAACGACCTTATTCAGTTAATCACAATACAAGAAACTAGGTAGTCATTTAAGAAAACATGAAAAGAGGCCAGAGAAGACAGGGGACTCCCATTATTTGAGGTGTGCGGGTGTGTTTGAGGATAAAGTGTTTTCCATGAAAATACTTTTTGCAATTCTAAATTACATCAATAGTTAAATTATTCACAAGCATGTGCACTTCTGTTGAAAGAGATGATTACCTGTTTGGCTGGAATGTTTTAGATGCAGCTGATTGATAAAGCCTATGCCCCATTACCAAGCTTGCGAAATTTGGACGTCCTTTCCCATCACGATCGAATCCAGGGATGAAAACATCAGCTTCTACACAAATTAAATAGTCAATTGCTTCCCATAATAGTTTATGGGCATTAGTCCTTAACTCCATTACTGTACTCTCAGGCTCGTTATCACTCTCAGCCACCCAACCCCACCAACCTTCAATGTTGTATGGATATTTAGGCCTAGCTGGAGGGGGTGGAAGTGGACGGGGACGTGGGCCTTCATTTTTCCATACTTCATGCTTTTTTTCTTGCACTACAGAAGGTGGAGCCCTTAATTTAGTGTCAACAAGGTTCACTTCACGACCATAAATTCTATTGAGCTCCCACGCAGCACTGAGAGAAGTTCTATCAACAATATTTTCAAACATGGCATGAAGAGGAGTCAGTGTCCGCTGGCCTCCAAAAACTTCTCCCCCAGAGACATATAAAATAGTGTCCCATGGATATCCATATGCACGTAGAAGAATGCCAACCTGTAGAAAACCAATTAATTTAGACCAAAGTAGCACTTAGCATCTTTAAAAACTTGCTTTTTATATGATATCCTTTCCTGTTTAATAAAATGAAAGAGTTGACTTGAACAGCTATTTTTTGGTATTGGGACCATTGTCATAAGCTTGTTCATCACCCAGTCATTGAGTACCATAAAATGCAATACAATGAAAGGCTGATCCTTATTTAAAAGTGAAATCTGGAGATAACCCCACTCCCTGTGCTGGTTAAGTGGCAGAAATAGCCTCGAAATGCAGTGTCTTGCTCTACATTCTTAAAACATTCCCAGGGACAAACAATAGAAAAATTAAGCTACCTAAAATGGAGATTTGGAGGGAATCCGAAGCACATTTCCCATGCATGAATCACTAAACAAGACAAAATTTGATAAGCACAAACTCTTACCTCTTCTGGCATTAATGGACATGAACCATTAAGACGTTGTTCAGCTGAATTTACAGAAAGCTTCCCCTTAACAATCCCACGTTTCTTCATCCAAGCTCGTTTGTGCTGAATAAGTTCATTGTGCACATCCTTGGGAAGAGCTCCAAGACACAACACAATCAAATGCTAGGTAATAAGCTTTGCTGTTCAAAGGTTCCAAAATCAAAATCAATCATGAATTCTGGAATTGGTGCGGGTACCTGGAATAGCTCAGCACAGCCATAGTATGCTAAGGCATCTCTTGTCAAACCAGGATCAAAGGCTATAAATGGTTGGCCAGGAGCCCGTAACCTGAAATAACTTGGCAGTTCAGAAATCACAAACAGAATATTACAATAAATCCTTCAATTAAATGATGAGCAATCATTGACCTCTGCAACATTTTAGTTGCTAGTTCCTGGACCTCTTGCCTAAACCGTAAGGCATGAAAAGCAACTCTACACCTCAGCCTTTGATATTCTTCGAGTTGGGGTGGAAGGATAGCCTACATCAGGACCAGAAAGATGGTTGTTATTCCTAACCTCGTGATGTGACAGAAAGATGGCATCAAATTCGGAAAAGAAAATCTGGGTCACAATTTCTCAAAACCAGAAGGATTACAAAATATCTCACCAGTAAACAATAGTTGCGGAGAAGATTGTTACTAAGGACAAACAAAAGGGAGACATGACTAGGATATAAAAAAAATCAATCACATCATTATGAAAAAGCAAACTTAAAACTGTGTTCACATAAAGATAGGTCAAGTTTCATTCCTTCAAGGGTAAAAGGAAACAAAAACACCAGAGCATTACTTTGAATTACAAAAGCAGAGAGAGAGAGAGAGAGAGAGAGAGTATCAAGTCATAAAAAAGCACATCACGTCTAAACTTTGGGTGACACAATTGCATGCTTAAGTACAAGAATGCCCAAAGGAATCAAGTATAGGTAAGATGCCAGTGTGAGAATACAATGAGCTACTCCAAAATAGATGGAAAAGGCAGGAGTTGAAAAGGAAAGAAATAAGTAAAAAAAATAATATATGAATCATGTAAGACTATCTAAAATGAAACAAAATAGAGTATGAAGAAATCTATACAAGATTTCTGAATATCTGGTTTAGAAATACCTACATGTCTACACCTATAGCAAAACAATGGTTAAAAATCAAGTACCTGCAAGCACCCCCCATCGGAAACAACTAGTTCGACCACCACATGCTTATTAAGTACTGGGAGAACATGATGCAAGTAAAAATATGGCGAAGCTGAATTAGGCACTCTGAATGATGGGATCTTTTTTAGCCTCCTGGCGTCTTTAAGATTTTGCGGAAGGGTTTTCACAACTTTAACATCTTTCACTAAAGCTGCCATGAAGTTATCCTCATTATAAAGGTACGCAAAACTCTTGAACTGGGAGCTGCAGTGAACATTTCATAAATTGTAAGACAAAGAATTATTAAGGGTTAAATTAATTTTGCCATTGATATAAATTTAATGAGAGTATCACAGAAAAGGAGTCACCTGATTCCTTTGCTCCTAGTGGTTGATTGGATCTCAGGAATAACTAAAGTAGCATTAAGAAGCCGAGAAATCACAACCACATCACATATCTGAAAATCAACAAGACTCGGAAGTCAGATTAACTTTGTTACACATCGATAGCAAATAATGCAACTAGAGCATTTTACCCTCACCGAATTTCTTATTTCATGGAATCCACCTTGTATCCTAACAAAGACATACCCACTTGATTCTGATCTGGGATCTGTTGTATGCATATTCAAGTTAGAAACTCATGTTGCATACGATATAAACCGGAACAAAAAAAATATTATAGCAAAAAAGTATCCACTAAGAACAACAATTCCCTAGTTTCCTCACCAACCACTTTTGTATTATTCACGGATTGAATGAAGTATGGAACAACAAAACTAAACATTCTGATGAGAAGAACCACATTATCCAACTCTAACCATGTAAAGAAAAATGGATAGGTAATGTGTTATGCAGGGATAGAAACATCATAAGAAATGCCAGCTCAATATTATATTAAAGGGAGTCCAATATACAGCAACACAGAACCAACTGCCATCACAAAAGAATGAAATGTACATGGAAGCAACCAGGTAAAGCAATCAAGTCACATACGCCACACAGGTTGTTAGCCAAATTTCACTTGTGCCGTTTCTCTATTGCAAATCCACACCAAACTGCAAAAGAAATCACAATCCAACTTCCATGGTCTTTCAATCAAGTTTTTTACATATCCTAGCATGCCCATTATCATAAAGTTTCAGACTAACAACAATGTCTAGCAACAAATACAGAACACAACTTGGTTGCAGTTCCATTTCGAGCTATTTAAGTTCCACAAATAACATCTCCAATATGATACAAGCTCTTTAAGTTCCAGTTCCAGTTAGGTTTATAATACTGATTCCAGTGTACAGAAACCTACTCCAAAGTTTATCCTCTCCATAACTTGAAAGATCTCAAACTGTGTTTCTAGGCATAACCTACAAATCTCCCTGAGAAGCAAATTAAGTAATGGCACCTTTTATCAGTAATAATTTGCAGTGTTTATGTGTTTAATTTTTTACATTTTAACAAGTAATTTTGTGTATTCAATTTTTAATGAAATAAGTTTCATACTTAAAACATAGAGTTATAAATCCGAGATAAACTACAATTAGCTATATAATATTGCAGTGATTTCATATTGTATTCTTAATTAGAACACCAAGACAATCTAGTGTAAGTTATAAATTTGCTTGTTAATTACTAAATCCTTGTTATGATAGCTAACCAGTATAATATCCTCTGGGATTTGCATCTGGATGTAAAGATTCAAGGCGCCTTACTGGACCCCATAGTCTTCTGTACGAAGGACTCTGCACCACATGTTAAAAGCAATAAGTCCCACAAATAGACAAAATTATACAAAACATGAAAAGAAATCAGGGACTCCATGATCCTCGTGCTGTAATTCTAAAAATCCCACCAATACCAACCAAATATTATAGAAAAGACTTAAAAAACAGATCCAAACTGAAGTCAAGAAGACAAAATTTGTCAAGTTCCATGGAACAAGCAAATAAAATTATCTGGGTTTCAATGAAAGTTCTGTTTAGATCCACACAAAACCTTTAAGCACTCAACAACGAAGCCTACACTCATGAAAACTGACTGCTGCATGCATTGATATACAAAAAAAAGATAAAAGAAAAGAAATGCCCACAAACCAGCCAAACTAGGAAGAAAGCAACTCAAAACCCAACAAAGCAAAACCAAATCTCAAAAACACAAACAGTACGGTACAAGAAAACAATTAAGAAACTGTTAACAAGTGGTGGTGGTGCATACGTTTTTGGCAAAGTCAGGATTTTCAAAGACGGGTCTCCAAGAAAAGATCGTGACTGAAGACTGGTAATCAGTAATGCCTTCCTCGGTGAATCTAGCAAGCAAGAAATGTACAAACAGGGAAAAAGCCGATAGAACTAGCCCGACCAAACCAACCCACTTCATCTTGGACTTTATCATCATCTTCCGTTCTCCTTTCATTGCTATTGACCACTAAAGACCCCAACTTTCTAGTTATTCTCTGTGTTGAAGTGTGAAGGAGAGAAACTTGAGCGGGGAAATGGGTACTCGAAGGAGCAGAGAAGACAGTGAAATAGTGGAGGTCATGAGTCACGGAGAGAGAGAGAGAGAGTTTGAGGACACGTTTTGGATTTGTGTTATATAAACTACAGGCATGTCTAGCTGGAGGATTCAGACAAGATTCTTATTTTAGAATTGTAGTTGGATTTAAGCACCCGCTTTTGGAGCGTGTATCACACGTAGCAATCAAGAGAAAGATAGAGCAGCACAAAGAGTGAGATGACGGAAGAAAACAGGTGTACTGATTCGGGTGATGCCCCAAGCGGATAAAAATGTCTTAAAGCTTCCAAGCTTGGGTACACAGGATCACGTGGCATGGAAGGCTTTTTGATGTGGGGTTTTGCTTACTTGCTTGTCTCTCTTTGGGGTTTTATCGAGCGTGTTTGTGCTAGTGTGTGGGGGGAGAGAATCTGGGGCTGGATATGGAGCAGAGGATACCTAACAAGCAACCATGCAAAGGGGAGAGAATGGAGGAAGGAGATAGGGACCGACCAGCTATGACCTCTTGGGTCAAAGAAGCACACTACTCTGGCTAATGGGGCGAAGCCAGAAAAACCTGGCTTGGGCAGTAAATGCATCTGGTCTCTAGAGTTATTGCCTGATTTGTGAAGTTCTGTGCCGGAAGGAAGGCACAGTGATGAATGCCATTTCTTGCTCTGACTTTTCAAAAATTGTGGGCTCGAACCCATTTTCCTGCTGCTTTTTTTTCTTCTCTTTTTTGTGTGTGTGTGGAGGATGTATTTGGCACCTTGAACTGCCAATTTTGCAAAAATGTTTAATAAATGTATTAGGAGGTGGTTGATTTTGCAAAAAATGTTTGATGCTTGCCTGCCTCCATGATTTCAAGCTCCATCTTCTATGCCAGTAAACTAATCTGGCTTTCCCATTCTGGTTTGCTCAGACACCATGGTGTGTTTCAGAAAAACATGTCACATGTGACAACTATGGCTGGCTGGCTGGCTCATGTGCCTCTGTCATAATGGAGGGAGGCAGTAGCTAGTTCTCCATGAAGGAAATGTATCTGTTTTTCTTGTGGGCTTATTCGAGACAGTTGTTTACTGTAATTCAATTTAATTACAGTGATTAATTTGAATTATAGTGATTAATTTGAATTCAATTAATAAATATGTATAAATTATGTTTGTAAAAAATATAATTCAATTCATTTTTTTTTTCGTGTATCACCTTTATTATCTCTATTTTATTTCTTCAAATGTCTTTAAAAAGAAAATTAGATATGTATTTTGAAAAAATTAGTTTTAATATTAAATTTTTTATTTTTTAAATTGTAAATTAAAGGGATTGATCTCTAATTGATTTTTATAGTACTTTTAAAGATTTGAAATTCAAATATTAACGAATCAAAATAATGTCAAGTATAAAATTTTACTGAAACTTCTGAATTAATTTCAGTTAAGAAATTCCGAACATACCATAAAATATAACATTAAAGACAATATCATGCTCAACGAGCATGTGAAAGCCATACCTCGAACGTTCTCTTTCAACAAACAAAATTACTCAGTTTTTTTTAAGGACATGATTGGAATTTTATATGGAGTGTCAAAGTTATTCATGATGATGAGAGAAAGTACTTTGGCACTTGGGTTCTGTGCAAATCCAACAGAAAACTTCCTCTGCTTGTCCATTCTGAAATTCAACAGCCTAATGTATCGTTGCACAGAGTAATTTAGTTTTGATTAATTAATTAGATTATTAATAAGGATCTAATTATTGTAAATCATTTATATTAACCCTCCTTTAATTTCTTTCAAAACTTGTTGACGGTACAAGATAGAAAATAATATAAATTATATTTTGATATCTTATTTAACAGTTTAAATTTTTAGGTTGAGATAGTTCTTTGACATAGTATCAGAGTCTTGATGACCAAGCAGTCACGAGTTCGAATCTCACTATCCATATTTATTTGATAAAAATTAAGTATAAAGTAATGTGAGCATGTACAAGTTTCAAGTCCAAAGAGCTTTCATTTGAAAGGGTGTGTTAGAGAATAATATAAATCATATCCTAACAACTTAAGCTTTTAGATTGAGATGGTTCTTTGACATTCTAAGATGGGTCAAAAGCATGATCAGTGGTGGTATTGTGGTAGCTAAAAATATATTGAAATAATATTTTTTTTGTTTTTTTAAATTTATTTTTAAAATCAGCACATCAAAATAAATTAAAAACACTAAAAAAATATTAACTTCAAACAAAAAATAATTATTTTCAAAAACACATTTTAAAATACAAATTCAATCAGACTTTAAATTAGAGGGGAAAAAAAAGAAAAAGAAGAAGTTGCCACTCCGATCGTTGTAAAAATCATGTGATAAGAAAACAGTCCAGTCAATGTCATGAAAGAGATGGGCATGAGACTTATATTTTCATGTGTTTTAAGGAATATGAATTGAGAAAACAAACATAGGAGGTAGGATCACGGTGATGGGATTGATTGCCTTGCGGTGGGCTTGACACGCAAACATTTCAACCATTTTGTTGCATCAACAATAATAATATTATAACAGTAAATATTTATTTTTGTATTTTAAAAATATTTTTAAAAAATAAAAAAATATTATTTTAATGTATTTTCAAAAAATAAATATTTTTAAAAATAACTATTACATCGCTCTTAAACACCTTTAAATGATAATACAAACATAATTACCTGTGTTCTATGGCATAAGATAACCTATGTCTACGCGGACATGTAAATAATTTTGTTGCATTTTCTCAACCATATTATATAGTTCGAATAGGAAGAGAATCTTGTTTTAAACTATATAAATTCGTTCAAGTATAAATATATTTTTCATGTAGTTCGTGGATCGACCAAAATGAACTCTTATTTATGAACAATTTTAAAACATACCTCCACATTAGCTTGACACGTATAGATTCTTGAGATATTTTTTTATAAAGTGATTGGTTTGTTCAGAATGATTGTACTGTTGTTGGAATTGATATTAGTTTTTATAAATACATTTCTCTGGGTGTAAAGCACTAAAGATGAAAAAACAAAAAAGATTGAAAAGGACGTGCATTAATTTTTATCTGTATCGATCTGGACATCAACGTCTACATATTCTTTAAAGGAACTCTTTTTTTATTATTATTATTATCGTAGATGTTCGGGTTAGTTTGTGCGCACCTCGACTAATCTCATGTGTCCCAAAATTAACGACGATGTAAATCTCTAGTGACTCTTCTTTCTTCTTTGTTTGGCATTTTAATT
Source organism: Populus trichocarpa (assembly GCF_000002775.5). Classification (NCBI taxonomy): domain Eukaryota; kingdom Viridiplantae; phylum Streptophyta; class Magnoliopsida; order Malpighiales; family Salicaceae; genus Populus; species Populus trichocarpa. The sequence continues at coordinate 10,391,006 of NC_037288.2, forward strand.
ATGGCATTTTGTAATCACCGTTACGATTATAATTATATTATAAGAAATGTTAAAACACGCGACTTCTTCACTATATATGTGTGCATTGTAGATTGATATATTTTTTTTTTTTTTAGTTATTGAACTTTTTTTTTTCTCTTTGATTATATTTTTTGTGGCCAATTTCTTTTAATTTGTTGAAGAAGATAAATTTTATAAGCAAGTGACTAGAGTGAAACAAACTGGAAAACCATGTGGCCAATTACAAATTGGCACAAAAAATCCTCTTTGATCCACTTGCTTTTCTTTGAATTCCTTTTTAGTCCCTTTAAATTTTGAGATTTTAGTTTTAGTCCATAATTTTATCTTGTGTGTTTTTGGTCTCTAATTTGAGAGGAGGGAGAAAAAGTCGCCGGAAAATAAAAGTAGAAAAAAGAAAGTTGTTTGTTAGCTCGATTTTGACATTAAAAAAAAATCAATCTTGTGGTAACGATTCCTTTCAACCAGAGAAGTTCTATTATTCTATTAGGGTATTTCAAACCTTCATCTTACTTTAAAAATAAGATTGGAGCTCATAAGTTTTTTTATTTTATGTTGATTTCTCATCTTTTTAACTGGTTTTTAATTAATTTAAGTTCAGAAATGGGTTTATTAAGCACTCTAGAGTGTTTGTCATGCATTTTAAAGTTATAACCAATGAGCACTCTAGAGTGTTCATCATGCGTTTTAAAGTTAAAAAATGGTTGAAATGGGTTTTTTATATCCAAAAAGTCATAAACCTAACGTTTTTGCTACTTGTAGTGGGCAAAGTTGAACCAAAGGTGATGCTACATTTCTTAGTGTAGTAATTTAAAATTGTTTTTTTTTAAAAAAAAAATAGACAGACGATGCTATGTCTACATAACTTAACAAAAAAATCAAAAAAGTTACCACGTTCTCAAACATGCCCGTATAAATTAAAGTGTGTTTGTTTTAGAGATTGAGGTTAAATTTTATATATAAGGCCCATCAAAAAACAAAAAAAAATAAAAAATTTAACTTTTATAGTTGAGTTTTGTGCATAATTAAATTATACCAACCCTCAACTTTAATCATAAAAATTAAAATAAACACATTTTTAAGTGTCGAAGAATCTAGTATTAGCTAGTTAGTAGTTTAACCTCTACTAAAAGAGTTTTAACTTTTAAGGTACACTTATTGAAGAGAAAATCTATAAGAAACATTTCTTTTATGTGAGTGTTATGTCTATTCAATTATGTAATATAAATAGCATCTGTTATATTTTAAAGTATTTTTTAAATATTTTAAAAAAATATATATCAAAATAAAATAGTTTTTATTTTTCAAAATCTTGTGGCGTCAATTGATTTCATGCAAGCATGGAAGGTCCACTTCATCTTATCTGACTGGTCGATAATTCCAAAGTGGGACCTGTCAAGGAAACGGGACCCACCCAGGTCGCATGTGTGACACGCGTGCAAGCATGGAAGGTCCACATACAGCTCTTACGGGAGGATGCAGCAGCTTTTGTAGAAACAAGTACGGACCTTTTTTAAATGTCTTTTTTTTTTTTTTTTTTTACGGAGAAATAAAATATGAGATATCATAGAAAATGATGATATAATTATTATTTGAGTTACAAATTCGATGACAAAAAAATCAATTAAATTTGTTTTTTTATATGGTGAAAATATATACAATTTATCTTCTTCTCCATGATTTTAACATGCCACATTTTACACGTGTTTCCTTCGCTTATGACATGAGAAATACGAAGTCCTGGGAGAAACCCGTGACCTATGCTTTCCATTCCAATCAGTCATCACATGTGTTTCCTTCGCTGAGGACATGAGAAACACGCATCCTCCAAACTTTAGCTAGGGACTAGTTTATTCCATTTTTTTAAGCGTATAAAAAATAATATTTAGATTATTTGAAATTTTACAGTATTATCATTAAATTCAATATAATAATTTAAATTTAAAAAATCCCAACTTAATTCTTTGTTCCGCTTGAATTTTAAATTAAATCATATAGAAACTCCTCACATAATCTTGTTCACCGGATACATTTTAAAAAAAAATTAAATATAAAACATGACATGACATGTTCATCTTAACAAACCCGACTAACCCGTCTAGTTAAAATGTTATCTTCTAATTTTTGGAGTAAAGTTTGAAGGAATTAATCTTGAATGATTAGAAGAACTATAATAGGGAATATTTTAGGCTAATGTAAGACTGCATAGCTTTTATTTATATAAAAAATATTTTATATTAGTGCTAACCGAATATTTTTTTGAGATATTCTAAAATCGTCTGTGTTTTTTTTTTTTTTTTCTTGGCTTGTTCTGTATCAATTATGATTAAAGACAAACCAATTATTTATCTTTGTAAAAATTTATATGTCCAGCCCATAAATATCTATAAAAATTTAGTTCAATTTAGTATATTCAATCTATTTGGATTCGTTTTTAAATGACTCAAGTTTATAATTTGTAAAATTTTAAAAGTTAGTTTAGTTATAATTATGTATTCAAATCTAACCTAATTATATATATAAACATCCTTAATGGAGGTATCATTATCTTTTCAATTTTTTTTTTGTTATTTCTCGTTCTATTTGAGATGGCATTGTAATTTATCATTTTATTATTATTATGGTAGAAAAAAACTATTGGCACGAGCTTTATACACGCCAGCATATTAGAGGTGTTGTGCATTTTAAACGGTGTGTAAAACATTTCCCAGCAATTAAAATTATGATTCTGCCATGTCATTTTATTTTCTACCATGTCCTCTTCCATTATAGATGGCGCGTGTTACCTAAAAATAGCCGGTTTATCATTGGTGACCCTTTCCCCCCTTCATTTCTCTCTCCTACCCCCAAACAACTAAATTTGTTCCTAATTTTTGTTGGTGTTTCAGAATCCATCCTCTTAGTTTTGAATTTTTTTTTTATTTTAGTCATTTTCTCTTTTGTTAAAGTTTTAATTTTTTTTCAATTTAGTCCTTCAATTCTAATTTGTGTATATGATGTTTTTCGATTCAGTATTTTTACTTTTGATTTATTATTTTTTTCGCTTGGCTTTTTTGTCAAAGTTTTTGTAGTTTTTAATTTATCATTCAAATCAAATTTATGACTTTTTCAATAATAATAATATTTATTTATCCTTTTTATATTTTATATTTATCTCTTTTTTCCTTTTGTCAAAGTTTTTATGGTTTTTAATTCTATCCTTCAAATTAAGTTCATGATTTTTGTTATTTCAATAATAACAATAACAATAACAACAACAATTGATTTTACCTTTAAATTAAATCTATATTTTTTCGATAGTAATAATATTTATTTCAAATTTAATAATATGAATGAATTTAATAATATTTATAATATTAATAAAAATATTAAACTTGTTTGGTCTCAAGTTTTTATAGTTTTTAATATCTTCAAATAAAATTTATGGTTTTTCTTCGATAGTAATAATATTTTATTTTCAATTTATTAATGATAATAATAATAATATCAACAATAATTTTTAATTTACCCTTCAAATCAAATATGTGGTTGTTTTTCAATATTAATAGTATTTTTTAAATTTTTTTAATTATTATATTAATAATATTAACTATAATAAAAATAATAATATTTATAATACAAATAATAGTATTTATAATATTAATAATAATATTAAACTTGTTTGTCCCAAGTTTTTATAGTTTTTAATCTCTTCAAATAAAATTTATGGTTTTTCTTCGATAGTAATAATTTTTTTTTCAAATTTATTAATGATAAAATTAACAATAACAATAACAATTGTTATTATTATTATTTTTTGATTTTTTTCAAATTTGTTATTCTTCTTTTTGGGGTCTGCAGACTCCAGACACAGGTCGGTAGACCCAGGTAAACCCAGGTGTGCGAGTCTGCAACCCCGGGGGAGTGTGCAGACCCTAGGCCCGGGTTAGCAGACCAAGGCGCATGGGTTTGCAATCAACGCGCGGGTCTGCACCGGGTTTGGCCTTAGCGCCAGGTGTCTGGCAACCATGCCATGCCCCAACGCCTAAGGCCCGCAACCTGACCAGGTCCCAATAAAATTAGAACTGACCATTTTATCCCTGACCATTCTTTCAATGCCAAATGGAAAAGACAACACCACTGCATGCTTTACAAGTTTATGTGGCAATAACAACTTTGTCATTACACTGCTCCAATCCACAATGAACTATGTTTAGGTAAACAGTGAAGGAGCACTAATGCCTTTTTGTTTAGTGTGTAATATAATAAACAACTCAACGCCACTTGTCCAATGTTTCATTGATGAAAGAGCTCAACATTGAAAGAGCTTCGGAGAGAGTAAACCCAAACAGTGCAATCCATAATAAAATCACTCACAGTCCACAATAAAACACTAATCTTTTTTAGTTTTTTTATATATAATATATGGGTTTTAGAGGGAAGAAAATTTAAGTAATTTTCTCAACTTCAGTCTTGTTTATTTTATAAAGATTCTTATGATTTGTATTTAGTTTTGTTGTAGCTAGAGATAATCTCCTACGTACTTGATTATGTTTTTTTAAAAATAATTATGATAAATATCTTAACTTTTGTTCATGATTGTATGTTTCTTTCCACAAATGAAAAATTATATTTTATATAACACTTTGCATATTTAGTTAGGAACACACAAATTCAGTTAATGAAAAAGTTCTAAAATATTATAGGTTTGTGATTATAATTGTTTAATATCTAAAGTATTCTTATAAAACCATTTCTACATCTTCTTCTACCCCAATCATTTTTTTTTATTAAATTTGTTTTTAAAAAATATAAATTCAAATTCATTAATTGTATCACCATTTATGCATCTTTTTCTCTTAAATTATTGCCTTCCTTCCATTAACATTGTCATCTCCAACAAAATTATATATAAATTTTTTTCTTTACCAAATCCTAAATTCTTAAACAAAAATCATAAATAAGTTTTAGATATGGTTTTGTTATTAAATGAAGCTAATTTACCTTCTAGGTAGACTGTTATTTCTCCATGTCCAAATCTATTTTTTTTTTCTTTCCTTTTTTTTAAAAAAAAAACCTAATTAAGGAAATAGGGTGTTTTTGCATTAAAGAAGTTGTTAACACAACTGTAATTATTATTTTGAACATGGAGAGAAAAGGGAAAGGGAAAGGGAAATGATAAAGAAGCAGAAGGAGAAGGGGGGAAAAAGGAAAGGAAAAAGAAAAAAAAAGGGGGGAAGAACAAAACAAATTAAGTGCATGTTATTTTAGTCTTTCCATTAATTCTTAAAGCTAGTCTTGATTGTAAAATTTGATTTTTTAAATATGAAAAGGAAAGCATTATCATGAATTGTAGAAACACACTAGAGACATAATTAAAAAAAATAAAAAATCAAGTTTTGATTTTTTTAATTGTAGTAAAAAATATCCCTCTTGTAATCTTCTACATTAGTGAAAGTTGTCTATCCTGAGTTTGGCTGTTCCAGAGGGTTTTTTTTATCTTTTAAAAAGTTCTTCAAAAGGTTTTCCCTCCGTAACTAAATAACTTGATCATTTAAGTTTTTCACACTTTTATGTATTTGGTTATTGATCAGTGTTTGCAAAGTATTAGCAGATTGCTTATTAATATACAGGGAATAGAAATGGAACTGTCAAGTGGTATCAGAGAAAGTGATGCGGACCTTTTGATCACGCGATAAAGCAAACCACACACAAATTATTCAACTCCCAGAAAGCCAAGTAAATAAGATTTGATTGGAGTGTGACACAAAGGTAACTTATACCTAGGCACTAACATTATTGGAATCAAATCTCCAATTTGTGAAGGAGAAGTATATTGGATTGACCCCATGAAGTTAGTTGCACTTTGATAAAACGTTTTCAATCCTTTAAAGAACAAAGGAATGAGGAATATCTCACCCACACACATAACAACAAGTTGCAGCAAAACAAAGTAATTTTTTTCAATAATCCCCAAAACTCAATCACGTCTAAGAATAAGTGTTTTTATATTGACCTATTCTAAAATAAACCCTTATGGACCCCTTTTGTGGACTTATATGATGTCCACTTACATTTAAACCAAAAACCCTAAGTGTTTAAGCCCAAAGCATAAAACTAAAACTGAAATTAAGAGGTCTAATGGCTGCCGCACAAACATAAAGATAATTAACATGAGATAGCATGATTTCCCTAGTTTAGAAGTCATTAAGGCCAAAATAAACTTTCTTGTAGGTGTAAGAGTGTTTGTTGCCCTTAAAGATCCCTTGTTAACTAGGAAAACTTGATCTAATTTGGTCTTTAATGTTGTCGCCCCTATGCTTCCTTATTTAGCTTGGAATTCCTTACAAGACTTTGATAACTTGTAGGTTTCCTTTCTTAGCTAGGAGAATCAATTTATTTAACTTAATTAATCATTCCTAACTTAGGAACCATATCTGGCTGAAACTCCTTGCTTCTTTAGAAGAATAATATGTTGACTTGGACTCCTTTATGGAACTCAGATCGGGCCTTTCTTGGACTTGGATTAGATGAATTAAAGGCTGCCCATTATGCTTCTTTACTGTCTTTTTTCTCCTCTACATTTATCGTGCTTCATGTGTGCTAATCTAGCTCATTCAATGTCTCTTTAAGTCTCTTTGTCCTAGCCCTTGTAATCGGCCCACTTGGCACATCTAATGGGTTAATGGTGTGCCTATAAGTGGTGTTGGGATGGTCATCATCATCCCCTCTCTCTTTAAAATGATTTGACCTTGAATCTTCATCACTTATATCAAACAAAGTAAGATCAGAAACATTAAAGGTAGCACTAACACCATACTTACTTGACAAATCAACTTTATAAGCATTATCATTGATGCTCTTTAGGATCTGAAATGGCCCATCTCCTTGCAGATGTAACATATTCTTCCTTTGGGATGGAAATCTCTTATTACACATATGCACCCAAACCTAATCACCGGGCTCAAATACAACCTGTTTGCACCCCTTGTTGGCTTTATTTGCATACATATGATTCCCTTTTTCAATATGTTACCATACACTCTCATGGAGTGTCTTCACCATCTGTGATTTATGATTTTTATCCAAACTAACCCTTTCATCAATAGATAAATGAATCAAATCCATGAGAGTTAAAGGGTTAAATTGATGTAACCATATTATTCGATACTTTTACCCATATTTATTTAGTATTTTGCCCATGTTTTATATATAAAATGTCTTGATATTTTTATTTTATTTTTTGAAGGTACTTTTGGATGTAAGATTCAAAAATAAGTAATTTAGAGATATAATTTAGATAATGTTCCAACTCGTGTCGAATATTGACAGATTTGACCTTTGATCTATATTTTACATATAACTTGAGTTATAAAGTCAAAATGAAGTGATTCTAGTGAAATTAGAAAGCTAATATCCATACCTTTCTATACATATATGGCTAGGAAAAAGAAAAGAAAAGAAAGAGCATGGAAATCGCAGCCTTCAAAGACAAGTCTTGCATTCTACCAGTTTTGACCTTTGTCCATTCTAACTTGAATATCTTGAGTTAAAGAAGTCTATTTGATGCAAACTCAATGTTTTTGGATTCTTGACTCAAAGACATATCAACCTACCAAATTGTAGTAGAAAAAGATCTCATATGAGAGAGATAGATCTTTCTAAGACAACCTGTAAATTCTGCAGGTTTTGTGAAACAACAAGTCCAACTTACTTCCCAAACATCCAAACCGACATGGAAATTATTTTTTCATATGAAAAAGGTTTTTATTTGGGCAAATTAACTTCACTAAGTCCAAATTTAAAGCTATAAAATCTATTTTATCTTTTCTTTTTTTTCCAGTTTATATGATGAGTATGAATGTTTTCCTATGCTTATTTTCTATGATTGTTTAGTTTGATTATTAGAATGGACTTTAAGTTATTATTCTAACCAATCTATTGCTAAGTTTTCTATCAAAATCGGAGTTGTAATATTTAACTTATGAAGCGACTAACTTTATTAAATATGACGGATTTATATTGTTAATCTTAGGGAAAACATTCAATTAAATTGAATATAGACTGCAGACAGTTATGTTGTCTAGATTTATCAACCTATCTAGTTTTTAAGGTTGCAATTGAATTAAATTACTAATGTGGACGCTATGGTTGTTTAATGGTTAGGGTTAGTTATACTGCATATTGATTAACTGACTAATATTAAGGAAAAATAAATATTCAAAATATAAATTGATGTATAATTTTAATGATCAGTTTTGATTTCCGTCAGTGGATGTTTATTTAAGACTAAGGTTTTTCTCTTAATAAGTTTTGGTTTATTTAATTTAGTTTGATTACTTTATTTCGTTTACCCTAGTATAGCTTAGATAATCTCAAAACCCCCAAACTTTGAATCATTTAGCATAAAGACCTGAACTAAATCTTCCTTGTAAGATCGACCCCTAACTTGCTCTATGTTATCTTATTTGTTGAAGTTAAGGTAATTAATTTGTGTAACCGTGATATCACAACATAAATCCATACACAATTTCAAATGGTGAAAACTCAGTAGTAGAATGCACACTACGATTATATGCAAACTCTATGAATGACAAATAGTCTTCCAAATTCTTTAAGTTCTTTTGAATGACAACACATAAAAGTTGTGTTAAAGTCCTATTAACTACTTTGAATGACAACACATATTACGATTATATGCAAACTCTATGAATGACAAATAGTCTTCCAAATTCTTTAAGTTCTGTTGAATGACAACACATAAAAGTTGTGTTAAAGTCTTATTAGCTACTTTGATTTGACCATCTGTTTAGGGATAACATGTAGTTAAAAACAACAACTTAGTATCCAATTTTCCCCATAACACCTTCCAAAAGTAACTAAGGAACTTAACATCTTTATCATAGAAAATGCTCCCAAGAACCCTATGAAGTCGTACTATCTCCCTAAAGAACAAATCAATAATATTAATTGCATCATTGGTTTTATGACATGGTATAAAGTGCACCATCTTCAAAAGCTTATTAATAACTACAAATAGTGAGTCTCTATCCTATTTTGACCCAGGTAACCCTAATACAAAGTTCATTGAAATGTCTACTCATGGTATTTAGGTACAGATAAAGGGGTATACAAGCTATGCGGTTGAATCCTAGACTTTGCTTTTCTACATGTTATGTATTTATAATATATGTGCTACATCTTTTTTCATTTTTGGCCAATTAAAATGCTCATGCAACACATCTAAAGTCTTAATAACACCAAAATGTATTATAAATAGTACTTTCCAAAGACCAAAACCTCACATGTATTATAAATAGTAGCAAAATCACTATCATCTTTGTACAAATTTTTTATGTGTTCAAATCATAGAAATCTAGCATCTAAAGTAGATAAAAGAACATACTTGCGTGAAAGTGCATCATCATCCATAATTTTTTCTTTCCCTTGCATATACTTGATCACATACGAAAAGGTTTCAATAAATTCAACTCATTTAGCATGCTTTCTACTTAACTTACCTTGCCATTTCAAGTGCTTTAATGACTCATAATCAGAATGTATCATAAACTCCTTGGGCCAAAGGTAATGCTGTCACGTCTCCAACATTCTTACCAAGACATAAGATTTTTTTCATAAGTAGGGTAGTTCAAGGCCACCGCATTAAGTTTCTTACTGAAATATACAATGGGCCTCATATTCTGCATTAACATAGCTCTTATACCTATACCTAAAGCATCACATTCAACTTCAAAAGCTTTTGCAAAGTTTAGTAAAGCTAAAATAGGTGCAGAACATAATTTATCTTCCAATATGTTAAAAGCTTTATCTTATTCATCATCCAATTTAAATCCAATATACTTTTTGACAAATTCAGTTAAAGGTGATGCAATATTGCTAAAGTCCTTCATAAATCGTCCATGAAAACTAACAAGTCCATGAAAACTCCTTACCTCAATCACAGACTTAGGTGTAGGCCAATTCCGGATGGCCGTAACAAGTCCATGAAAACTCCTTACCTCAATCACAGACTTAGGTGTAGGCCAATTCTGGATGGCCGTAACCTTCTCCTCATCCATATTGATATCCTGTGCAGTTACTATATATCCAGGAAACACAATCTTCTCCATGCAAAATGTACATTTCTTAAGATTAACATATAATTTTTTATTACATAATACACTAAGCACACTACACAAATGATCAAGATGATCATTCAAGTACTTGCTATATATTAGGATGTCATCAAAGTACACAACCATAAATCTACCTATAAATTCATGCAAAACATGATTCATCAATATCATAAATGTACTAGGTGTGTTTATTAGTCCAAACAACACGACTAACCATTTTATACAAATCATGTTTAGTCTTAAACACTATTTTTCATTCATCACCTTTTTTCATCATAATCTGATGATACCCATTTTTTTAAGTCAATTTTAGAGAAAATACATGCTCCATTCAACTCATCCAACATGTCATCAAGCCTAGGGATATGTTGTCTATACTTTACCATGATGTTATTGATGGCACAACAGTTAACGCACATCTTTCAAGTTTCATCATTCTTAGGCACAAGTAACACTAACACAACACAAGGGCTCATACTCTCATGAATGTACCCTTTCTTCACCATCTCATCTACTTGCCTATGAAGCTCCTTCGTCTCCTCAGGATTGCTTCCATAGGCTAGTCGATCAGGAATTGAAGATCTAGACACAAAATCAATTTGATGTTCAATTCCCCTTAATGGTGGTAATCCGTTAAGAATGTCTTCAAGGAATACCTCATAAAATTCCTGTAATAAAAAAACAGCCACACTAGGAATAACAAAATCAAGATCGTTAATATTAAAGTAAATCTCCTTATACACATGTAAAATCACTGGCTTATTAATAAAAAATGCAAATTTGATTTGAGCCTCTTTTGCATAGAAATTAGGTTGTTTCTTTAATTTTTTTTCATACTATTATAATCACACATGCTTACTTTCTTCACTTCTTGGGTTTTACCTCCACTCTCAACCAGTTTAATTGGTGATTTAGAATTAGATGAGTCTAATGGTTTTCTCTCACTCATGTCCTCATTTAAATTTTCTCTCTTCCCATCCTCACATTCCCTTTTCAACTTTAATTGATCATCAAACACTTGTTTTGGAGATTAGGGTATAAGAGTGATGGTTTTACCATCTTTTACAATAATATATCTATTTCTAAACCCATCATGAATCACCTTTCGATTGATTGCCATGGACACCCCAAAAGTAAGTGACTAACATGCATTGAAACCATATCACACATAACCTCATTAGAATACTTCCTAATAACAAATGAAATCAGTACTTGTTTGTTACCTTCACCTCACCACATTCAGTCAACCATTGCAAATAATAAGGTCTAGGATGCTTAACACAACTCAAACTCAATTTCATAACAAAAGTATCACTAGATACATTAGCACCACCTTCATCTATTATCATGCTACATGTCTTGTTTCGGATGTGACAACAAGTGTAGAACATGTTTCTCGTTGCTAATCTACATTATCTTCTTTAACTTGTACACTTAATACACGTCTTTTAACCAAGACCTTCCCCTCAACAGGAGATGTAAGCTCCTCATCATGACAATCCTTCAAAGGTGGCATCTCATCACTTTTAGATTTCTCACTTTCAGATTCTATCTCCCTTATTGTCTCTTGTAAGCATAACTCTTCTATTTGGACACTAAGAAGCAATATGTCCCTTTCTTACACACTTAAAGCATTTAATTTCTCTATCTTGAATAGGCCAAGTTTTAGATTTACCTTTCCTATCTATAGAAGCTTCCTTTTTGGCCTTAGGTGGTTCGACCTTTGCATACATATAAGGCTTTGATTGGGCAGCCCACTCTTTCTTTTAATTCGGTTTCCATGTTATAAAGATGAAGCTAAATTGGTCTAAAAACATGTGTTGCCCTTTTTTTTTATTTGTCTTTGCACCTTCATCGCCATATAGACCATATCCTCTAACTCCATATAATGTTGCTCAATGTCCACTATATAAGTCAATTATATTGTAGCAAACAATTATTGTACAAAACTTCTTTGGATGAAAAAGATGTTAAATAATTATGGTTTCTCTTAAAATACTATGATTGTTTATTGTGATAATTCTAGTGTAATTAGTATCTCTAAAAATCATGTGCAAGATTGAAGAACTAAGCATATAGATATAAAACATCACTTCATTAGAGACTTGGTTGAATTGAAGATTATGTCATCAGAACATGTGAACATCGAACATTAATTAGTTGACTTATTCACGAAACCTCTAAATGGTCTAAGATTTGAATTTCTTAGACAAGTCATTAGTGTATGTGACATGTTCTAATTTTTAAAAGAGATATAATTTGTAAATAAAAAAAAGTGTGTACAAAGTCTTGTTTATGTTTTTATATGTTTTTCACATAAGTGCCATGTTGCTAACACTGAAGCACAAAAGCAAACCTTATAAGTATATCTAATCTATACCTTCAAATCTAAAAAACTTTATTCTACTGGGATCGAGGCAAATCTTATTTGGTATGGTCTTCACTTTTGAAATGTTATTCTTTTGGAAGACTAGATAAAAGTATTATCTTAAACATTGTGAGAAATTCAAGTTGTTTTACTATCTATTAGCAAAAGTAAAATTGATTTAAATACAAGTATGCTAACAGCTAAGAGGGAGTAACATGACTTGAATTGACTAAAACTAGTTAAACCTAGTATATAAACTGTTAAGACACTCTCCTGATAGATTCTTAAGAAAAAATCAAGTGTTCACATCATTTTGGAAATGGATGAACACTTCAATATGGATCCATTCTACTCTCCAATTTCTAAAGAAAAAATCAATTACTCACTGTGGAAATAGATGAGTAATTCCATAATAGAAATGATAAAGTTCATCAAATCTTTTGTTAGGAGTGAAAATCTTTTGTGTCTAGGCCTTGACATAAAATTTGATTTTCAAGATATGCTCACACCTTGCTAGCATATTTCAAATCAAAGTGAAGAATATGAAGAAAGAAATTTTAAAGCAGAACTGTTGTCTTTCTCACTCACACACTTAAATTCTGATTTGGTCAACTAAAAAGATATATGTTTATAAATGAAGATTGACCAGTGAGGTAAGTATCTGATTCCAAATTATCAATTATGAGTCTTTTTAGGCTAAAAAATTAGGTTAATTTTTGTAGATCCATATCTCTGCCTAAGTGTACAATTAGATACACTTGTGAGAAAAAAAATGTGAAAATGACGTGGCCTAACTGATTTATGAAACAAAAAGAGAAATGATTAGTCTAAAGAGACAATATTTTTCATAACGCTGACGTATCACCTTAAAAAAGGTTATAAGTGCATATCACAAAGCTTGATATGAGTAGGAACAAGAGAAAAATAGTTTTTTAGAGTTGAATTATTGGTTTTGTTTATTAAAACACACAAACATCATTAACTCTCTCTCTTTCTCTCTTTGTTTCTTCTTTTAAGGCACTTATCTCGTAATTTTTCAAGAAAATCTCTTCATCTTTACTTGACATCTTCTGATAAATAGAAAAGAAATTTTTAAGACAAAACATATGCTCATCTTCTTCATCTTGTATTTAACTTTCTACAAAAATGGTAAGGCTATCCTAGCATGATTTGAAATTTCTTGAGAAGATTATTAAAAATAATGTGTCTTTACAACAATCTGTGCATTATATTTGCACCACAAACTTCTTTTGATTTATTGTTTCTGAAAATGATTAATGAATTTTCTTGTTAAAGGGATGTTATAAAGTAAATACTAAGAAGAAACTGAAATCCCTATTTTAAGCTCTTTTGATGAGGAAGAACATAAGACCTCATCCCTTGAAAAGACTCTAATCTAGCCCTCTAAGATTCAAATGACAGAAAAAGATGGCAAAACGGTGGCTAGTTCCTTTAAATATATAGCACGGTCTGGAAAAACTGATCACTTCATTTCCTTTAGTGTAGAGATGGTTTACAGAAACAACTTCTCCAAAAAGAACATATTAGGTGAAAGAGAAGTTTTGGTAAGTGATCTTCTGACCCCACGTATGCCTTTATAGAAGACATCTTTAAGAAAAGATAATGAGGTAAACAGACTGAAGGAGAACTTGCTCTATATGCTGAAGTAGTTATGGGGTTTTATGCCAATTATAAGCCTTTTAATATTTATGACCACTCCATTACTTTTATTATTTGAGGTCAAACCCTTGAGTTATCTCCTACTATCATTAGAAAGTTATATGAGCTATCTAAAATCACATATTCTAGCTTTTCTTATAAAGGAATAAAAGTCCCTTCAAAGACACGGATGAGTGATGTGTGTGTTGTCTTTACCAAAATGGTTTGCCAAAGCAACACTATGCTACCTCCTTATCAATTGTTAGCAAAAATTATGCTAACAAACCTCTAGCCTATTGGAAGATATACTGAGTTGATATTTGAGAATGATCAGTTCATGTATGGTATTGCTATTGATATTCCTATCAACCTAGCCACTCACTTTATTAATGTCATACAAAAAGTTACAACTGAGAAGGAAGTGAGTCTGCCCTTTGATGGATTGATATCTAGGGTAGCAATCATGACCAAAGTATCCTTGTGTGACAATGAGCCAATAATCAAGATTTTTAGAAAGATCTCAGACATAACTGTTGTCAAATTTAAAGTTGTGATAAGTAAAAAAAAGGTCACATTTTGAAGAGTCTACCTCCTCTCAGCCCAAAACTCCTCAAACCAGCCCCCTACTCCCTTTTATAATTGAAAAATTGCAAGTACTATCAAACAAGTTTGATAGTTTTACTCGTAAATAGAAATAAAACATTAATGTAGTTGATAAGTTACTAATACATATGCCACAAGATATTGTTCAGGTTAATGACAGATTTGTTTGACTAGACTTAGATGTCAAACAAGTGCATTAGTCTGTTGTTGGTGAAGATGAGGACTAGGATTGATGTCCAATCAAGGGGGGAGACAAGGATGCATGCAAGGGATGCAAAGTAGAAGGAGGAAGAAGCAAGCAACCACACTAGCAGCTGTCATAGTTTTTTTTTTTTTTTGCTTTTCTCAAAGTTTATTGATTTTTAATCAATAATGAATGTTGAATATTCTGGTTTGTAATAACTTGGATATTTTTGATTTTGTGTAGCATAGGAACCTCTATGTTGAATTGAACTTGATACAAGTAGTTCAATAACAATATCTGATGCATTATAGTTTTTGAATATATTATAAAATGTTAGGATACTTGTATGAAGTATTCTTTGAATATGATATGTAAACCTTCAATATAAATAAACCTATGATGTTTATAGTAATATTTCCTTTTTTATCAACAAAATCTGCCGTACATTGACTGTATTCTTATTCTTCTTTATAATCCCATTTGTTTTTTTTTTTTTCTCTTTCGGTAGGAGCCTTCTCAATGTTCTTCACCATCATGGCTGTGCATAAAGTTCAATGAATCAAACTCAAAGGTAAAGAACTCAATAGAATCTCACTTGAGCACTGGACCATCCCTGGATCAACCAATACAACAATTCCTTTTAATGTGCAAGCACGGTTCAAGTGTGTGTGTGTGTGTGTCTATATATATATATATATATATATATATATATACTTGGAACATTTTTATTTTTTTGAATCTAATATATTATATACATACCCATATATTGACATGATAAATAAGACTGCTTATATATACAAATACCTGAAATTATATAAATATTTATGAATATCTAAATTTTTATTTCATGAATAATAAATAGAATATGGATATAGTAAAAACTTTATGGATATATACCCATTATCATCTCTAAAAGAACTCATCGTGGTATGTCATGATGGTTTGACGAAAGTTGAGCAGGGAGAGATTAGAACAGAGAAAAGAACCAGCGGAGCAAAAGGTTGGATCCTCTGCGCATTCAGTCGCCATCTTTTATGCTGGCCATCCTACTCAACTCCATCTGTTGATCCTCTATCCTGCTTAGAACTCGTGAAAATTCTTTAGACATTTCCCTATCGAGGAGCCTTTGTTTTATCTTCAATATAGCCTGTGAAACTTCTCCTATTGAAGGTCGCTTCCTTTGGAATTTTTGCAGGCACTTGTGGGCAATGGCAGCTAGGTCCCTCACTTCTTCAATGTTGCATTCTCCAACCAGCTTCTTGTCTAGTATTTCATCAACACCATCTGGACTCATACCAGCCTTCAAAGTGGGGGAAAATAGAAACCACAAAAGTAGAACATTTTGGGTTCAGACAATCGTAAGTTATTAAAAGAAAGTCATCTATTTGTTAGAACAGAGCACGAGACTTACAAGATTAACATATTCCATTAGATTTTGATGTGGGTGGATGGCTGTAATAAGTTCGAAGATGATAACACCAAAACTGTAGATGTCACTCTTCACGGTGAACTTGTTTGTGGATACGTACACTGGATCTATGTAGCCATATGTACCTTTCAAGCCAGAGGTGTGCTCATCGAAGACCTCTTCATTTGAAAGTCCAAAATCAGCAACCTACCATGAGGGCAGCAGCAGAGGTCAATCATAGAAACACACAACATGAAACTTGATCTATGTTTTCTAGTAACTAATATTTTTAGCTATTCGTGCTCAAGAAAATATCACTGTAAACAACGATATGCTAACTGCAAAAGCTCATCACCAGCATCTCAAAATTCAATTAACTAAAGATCTCCACTTTGCATGCAGAGATTAAAGTTTCAAATCCCAAGATGGTGGTTTTTTTTTAATTTGCGGATCCAGGGATAGATAGGTAATATTACTGTGCATAATAAATCAGTTAATTTGAGCATGCTAGCTTACTTTAGCTCTCATTGACTGGTCCAGCAATATGTTTGCTGACTTCAAATCACGATGTATAACAGGTGGGACTGCCTGAGCCAGAATAATGGTCATATTAATGGAACAAGCAAATCCAGCATTCGACCGAGAGAACAAAGAGATTCTGTATTCAACCTACCCCTTCATGAAGATATTCAATTCCATGCGAAATATCAAGAGCAATTTGAAGTCTTTCTTCCCAACCCAAAAATCGCTCTTCATCATCTGGAAACATGCACAGTCGGAATGTTCATTATCAAGGAATTGAATAGCAAAAAAGTGGTTTATATAGAAAGTGTATTCTTGAAAAGGAAATTATTTTTTAATATTTGTTAATATCATGAAAAATGAATTAGAAAATAATTTCTAGTATTTGACTATATCACGGAAAATAAATTGAAAAATAACTTTTTAATTTTTTTTCAAGTTTATTAAAATAAGGACCAGATTTGACAAATAAAAAAATTAAAAAGAATAAAATTAAAAATAAAATAATTCAATGTTATAAATTATTTCAAATAAAACAAATAATGATAAAAAAAATAGAAACAAATCCGATAGATAAAAAAATTGAAAGATGATGAAATTGAAAAAAATAATTCAATTTCATAAATTATTTCAAATAAAACATATAACAATAAAAAAAATAGGGACAAAAAATGATAGATAAAAAATTTCAATTAAAAAAAGTATAAGAGAAAAACAAATAACAATCAAAAGAATGAAAACCAAAATTGATATAAAAATCAAATTAAATCAAATTCTAAGGGAAGAAATTGAAAGAATTTCAAAACAAAATATATAGTAATCAAAAAATTGAATATCAAATTTGATATAATCAACAAATAATAAGATATTTTTAAATTTTTCACAACTTCTAGAAAGTGTTTTCCGTCCAAAATAAAAGAAAAACACTTTCATGTAAATCAAACTAATTTTTTTTTTATTGGAAAATATTTTTTATTGATCAACTTTTCTAATAGTAAACAAAAACTGGAAAGTTTGGAAAATAATTTCTAAATAACTAATTTCCATAAAACAAATATGGCTTAAAAGTATTCGTAAGGGAACCAGCAATGTTTGCATATGTTCAAGATGATTGTAAGATTACCACCACACAAATCAGTACAACCAAAAAAAGGATGACATCCCTACACCATAATATTCATTGCAATTTTAATCTAGAAATGCTCTTTTTGTATTGGTGGTTACATACCAGCACATGGTTCATCACAAATACTAGCAGATGGTTCATCACAAAGAATAATGAAAGAAGCGAGGACTTTTAGCTTACTGTAAAGGTGGTTTGCTAGGCTTCCATTGCTCATGAACTGATAGATCAACATGTGGCTTCCTTTATCTATACAATATCCTAACAAATTCACAAGATTGCGGTGATGCAGCCTTCCTAATAGAGAAATCTGCAGGACCAGGCTAAAAAATGAACACTCAATATGCTTTCTAGGAACTTCAGATAGCATTAAATGCAAGAGTTTTTGCAAAGTTTGTAGATATAAATGCAAAATTTGCAAAAAAGGGTAGCAATGAACGCTCCAAAAGCTGGCTTTCTGTATTTAGTTCCTTATTTTCCCAAAAATTTGGGTGAGTATCTTTTGAAACAAGAAACCTTTCATTGGATTAGTGTAATTGATCTATGAACATCACAGAGTTCAGTAGCTTTTATGAACAAATAGTCAAACAGACCTTGTTTGCCCAGAATGTTCCCTGTGATGATCAATCTTCTTTTATCATTGTTTGACAGTTTTTCCTTGTTATATTAAAAAAATGCAAGCCACTACTAGAAAAGATGAAATATCATCAAAGCATTGTAGATCATTATTATCTTAGAAAATGCCTTCAAAATTTATAAATTGTATTTTAGTATATAGAAAAAGAAGGGCCCCAGTACAATCAAATCTGTCAGTGTAGAATGAGAAGGCTTTCTTAATCATGCCAGAAAGGCATCTCTTGCAGTAATTATATGTTCTGCATATACTCGAGTACAAGTGTTGCAATGTAGTACCTCTGTTTGGAACTCTTTTTCCCCCTGCTTTGAGTTAGAAGCAAGAACCTTTACAGCTAATACTTCTCCAGTAGGCATGACAGCTTTATATACAGGACCAAACGAACCTTGTCCCAAAACAGTTGTGAATTTTTGTGTAGCTTTCTGTATATCCCTGGAAAAGAAAAACCAACAAATTGGGACATCAACTTATGCTTTACAATACATCAACTACATGTATTGTCTACTTGGGTTTACTATAAGAAAGTTGGTGGGGTGCTATACCCCAGACCCAAAATCATATCTAAGCTAAACCAGAGGTTGGTTACCGTTACCACAGCACTACTCTCTTGACTATGGAGATTTGAATAGAAAAGGAACCAATATATAAATCAAAGACTATTGTGTAGGATTAATATCTTCTCAAGAGGTATATCTTTCAGTAGAGTAAGAGGGGTGGATTCTTTTTCTTTATCAAGAAATAGATATAGAAATGAACTTCTATGTAGTTAATGAAGTAACCAGAAAAAAAAAAAGAGTTAATACATGTATCATAAGTTGAATTTTAATGCAGCACATAACAGAACTTCGCTTCCTTTTTAGAGATTTACGTACTTGTAAGAGTATCTAAGTATGCCTGATGCAGAAGCAAACTGATCTTTACTGTGATGATTCCACCAAGAAGAAACCGGAGAGCTCTTCTGAGGGTGTTCTGATCCCCGGATGGTAATAGAACTTGCAAGGGATGCACTAAAGTCATTGCTTGTCCCCAAGCCATTCATGCGTATTGGAAGAGTTGGAAGAATACGCTCGTTTGAGCACTGTCGGAGATTAGAACGCTTCTTGTACCACCATATGCCGAAAAATATGAGTGAAGCGATCAAGATACCAAGGGCCAAACCAACAGAGATTCCAATAACAACCAAATCACCTTTATGAACCATTCTCTGGTCTCTTTTGAAACTTAGACAATGAAAACATCTTGAGTTGAGAAGTTCAGCAGGCTCACTGCCATAAACAAACAAAAATATCATGTAAAATGAAAGAAGTTTACTCAGAAAAGTAGGACTAGTCATGCCAGAAAGCACATAGCTCATCAACAATAACAATGATAATAAATATGGTTTCTCTCTTTTCCTTCCCTATGCCTGTTAGTATTATGGTTGGAAATGCTTGCCAAGGATTATAATTTATTGAATCGGAAAGGAACAAGATCACATAAACTAGAAACAAAATATTCATATTTTCCAGCATTTTAGATATAAATAGTTTACATAATCTCTCTTAAAAAAAATCTGGAAGAAAAAAAAAGGATCCAGGTGTTTTTTACAATGCAAGTCTGTATAAACAGAAGTAAAGGACTAAACCAACCGGGGCAGAGTTATAAAGTAACAAACAAAGATTGTAACCGTGCATAATTTTTGGCGCTGAAAGCAGCATTCAACTGAGCAGGTTATCGCAAGAAAGCACGTATTTTCAAGTATGAAAAGGCAACGATGCCTAGGCAAAGACAAACCTAAGAAAATACATATTTGTACTATGAACCAGAGGGAAAAACAAGGTCCGAAAGGCAATTTTACAATTTGACATTTGTAACACAAATTTCAGAAGTCACCAATTAACAGGACAGACATCAAAGAGAGAATCACAAAACTTGGAAAAACAAGGGAGATGACCAGACAAAACTCTGCTGCTCATCACCTGCTTTCCGAAACAGAAACTTTCAACTAAGTTTCAAGGATATTCATATCTAGCTTTTCCTATTCCTCTGGTTAGCGTGCGTTTTAGCCAAAAACCGCAAAACAGTGCAAATTCGTTGTGTTCATCTTTCAAATGCATTAAATAATGAGCAACAACACATTTGATGATGACAACTTGAAACAAAATACAAGCCATTCATTACTTCCAAATCCCAGTAAACTGTGTTTTCTTGAATCAGTCAACATAAAGCCACAAATTATGCACAAGAACCAACTTGGGGAAGAAATGCAATCAAGAGTCCTCTGCAAGGCACTGTCTATCTTTTTCCTAATACACTCTGTGTCTACTCATATCTTCTATGTACCTACAACATCACTGCTTATCATCATAGAACCATAAATTAAGCTCGGATTGAAAGCTAGCAAATCCCACCATAAATATTACTTACTGATGCAACAAGTCATGAAAATATCCAACAGCCCCATATTTTCTACAGCTATACCTCTTCACCAAAACTATCAAATGGGTTCCCTCCCTCCAGAGCTTCACCCCAAGAGTGAAAAAAAAAACAGCAAGAAGTCGACTATCAAAACCAACTAACCCAAGAAAGCAGAAGGTATCCAAAAAAGGAAGCTTAGTAAAATGAAAATATCCTCAAACATACCTTATAAAACTGCCGATCACTGTCCGTGCAAAACACACATGTTTGATAAGTCTGTCCTTGATTTTTCAATGAAGACCTCAAAAGCATGACCTGGTTAAACAAAGAAACCGTAGACTGAAGAAGACCAAAGACCCTGATCAATTAAATTTAATTTAATTTACAAAACTGAAAATAAAGAGTCCTAATCGGTGGCTTTAAATTGGAAAATAATAAATAAGGCCGGTGAAATCTTGATTACTCAAGGCTACTTTAGTCCTTTCTTTCTAATTGTATTATACTTTAGTCCTTCATGTTTGATAATTTATTACTCAATCCTTGACAATTGTTGACCGTTGCCCTGTCAAAACATATGTTGACTATTTTTTCTACATTCCAAATACACCATTTGGTGATTTTAATTCTTATTTAAACACCAAATAATTTATTTTAAAGCAAAACCAATCAACGTTTTGATAAGGCAACGGTCAATAAGAGTCAAGGAGTTAACTTATAGGTTACAGCAATATAAAGGACTAACTTGTAACTAGATTAAATAAAGGGACTAAATTATAACTTTACTAAAAAAAGACCGTGTAGGTCTTAGCCAAATGCTTTGGCGTATTCGCGGCTTTACCAACTTTCTGGCTCTTTTACTATTGTCTTTTGGTTCACCTTTTATTACTCTCATTTTCCCCCTAAATTACTACTTGTATATGCAGTCCAATTGATTATATATGTGATTATTATTTAACAAAATCCTATCAACACGAGGCCTAACTTAAAGCAAATTAGTAAAAAAAATTCGATTTTTTTTACCAAAACACGTTATTTTAGACTTTTTCTTCCCAAAAAAAAATATTAAAACCTCTAAAATAACATCATTATAGAGGTTTTTGTTTTTTTATTTTAAAAAATAAAACTTAAGTTTGGGTTAATTCATTTTAATTTATCTAATCCATGCCTCGAGCTTCGAATATAATCGACTTTCATATTAGATTTTATAACTATGAATAAAACCATAAGTAAGGTTATCATAGACATAAAGAGTTTTTTTTTTTTTATATTGGGTTTAATAACTTTATTATTTTTTCTTTTGATCATGCTTCAAATTGTTTAAATAAATTATATTAGAATTTTAAAGGTGTATCAATGTTAACTTTTTTATTTTACTTGAATTAATAAATTAAGAAAATATTTCGATAGATACTATAGAGTTCTCCATGTTTTTTTTTATATGATATCATCATTTAAATAAATTGTATTAAATGGATTTATCATTATAATGGATTAAGGGACTTGGTCATTCCGTTGACATTTATGAGACAATCAATTAGTAAAGTCTAAGAAAAAATTCAATGAATCTCGAGACTTTTCTACGGCTGATATCAAATTGGGTTGGCGTTACCTACAAAACATATAACAAGATTAGATTACGTCTAATCTCACAATTCCAACATTTTGCATTCGTTTGATACATATTTAATACAATAATTAAATATTATAAGCAATGCAATTTAATTCGTGGAAAATATGAAAGGGAAAAGTCATGAT
This sequence comes from Populus trichocarpa, assembly GCF_000002775.5. NCBI lineage: Eukaryota > Viridiplantae > Streptophyta > Magnoliopsida > Malpighiales > Salicaceae > Populus > Populus trichocarpa. Next base: position 10,413,792 of record NC_037288.2, read on the forward strand.
ATATTATAGCCTAGTAAATAAACTCTAATTAACAGTATTATAAATATCATAAATTTTAAATTTGTTCGTATATCAAAATAATCATTTTATGCTCTGAATCCTTTATGTCTTAAATGTCTTGACCACGTCATAATAATTAAGTTTCATACAAGAAATTAGTATTTATAGAAAACTTTATTTTCCACTCAATAAATAATTAAAATCACATATTTCATTAAAAAAACAAAAATTATCTACCACCTTCTTAAATTACTCATTTTACTTAATGATGTTTTCATGTATTGTCATAAACTTTCCACATTAGTTAATATTTACATTTCATTTCCTTTACTTCTTATTTAAGGTCTTATTTGACTTACTAGCAATATTCTACCTCACAAACTACACCACTTACTTGAAAGTAATGTTAATTTTCTTCAAACTATCCAATAATTTGACTCTTTAACTTTACCTTTTATACTATCAATTAACATGCTTGGTCTCAAGGTGCTTTCTCTTTATTTTCATGTCGATTTAGATCAATATGTTAATACATTTGGTTTACCATTACCTTTTATATTTTATTAATCCTTTACATATTAATGAATGTTTTGCAACTAAATACCACATATGTAATGCATATATAATTTCAACCCTAGGTAATTCATTTACCATGGGTTTAAAATATCACAACAAGTTCTTTCTCGTGCATTCAACGTTGGATCGAACTCTCTTCACTTCTTACATTAGATAATCATTCGATAATCACTTGTCATACACAACCACATCATTATTAAAAAATATTTCATTTTATATTCGTAGTCATACAATCCTTCATTACCATAAAATCTTATCATTCAAAACATTTTCTATGATATTTTACAAATGTACAATAAATCAATTCTCAAAGCGTGACAATTATACCTTGTCAGGATAATTTTAAAATACAAAGCACATACACCTTTAAAATCCATAGGTATATGGTACCTAACAGTCGATGAGCTTCCATTCTTTCAATATTTTTCCATTCACCAAGTCAACCTGTAACATCTCACATCGAAAGAAGAGTGTCCAGAGCCAGGGCATATTAAGGCAGTTGGTACCTAACCTTGTAAGACGCGTTTAAAACCCTGAGGGGGACCTGGGTGGAAGCCCTGGAAATGGGTGGACTGGGAGGCCTAGAGGGGACAGTATCTGACAGGGTTAGTGTGTCGCGCTACTCTGAAGGACGTGTTTTGGGCTTGTGGGCTGTCAAGAACAAAACCGTGAGGCGTGAAAGCCGGGTTGGGCTGAGCCATAACGGACAATATTCTGCAAGGGGGAGTGGGTCGGGCCATACATATGCTCTCTTCTCATAAGGTAATTTTGGTTTAGAATTTATAAGGACAGAGAAACTGGTAACGTGTTTTGATAGATAAAATAATGAGAAAAATGACAAAATATTTCTAAGAAATAAGTGAGGTAATAAAGAATACATTATTATAAAGGATAGTGCAATAAAAAGGGTAGGATTGAAGGTGGAAGCACCGATTAAAAATCAGTGACGTTATTTTGAAACGATAATAAGCCCGATAAATAAAAAAAGGTGGAAATTCTAAAATGAATATATTCAAAAATAATAAAATGACCTTAAAGGTTTAGAAGGAAAATTGATATGATTTTATGTGAAGATTGAACAAGAAAATTTGGATCGTTGACGAAAAAGTCATGAACTGACCAATTTTACATTAGGAAGCAGAGCTCTCAATCCAATCGTCGGATCAGGATCAAATTTTGCTTGAAGTCTATTAATATGTTTTCCTACCATGGTTAAATATCTCATCCCAATCGGAGTTTGGTAAAGACTAGCGATTTAAGCAGAAATAAATCATATAGTTTACATGAAAAATAAATAAAATACATAAAGACATAAATGAGGGACAAAATTGTAATTATGGAAAAAGGTGCCTACAAAACTGCAAATAGGCCACCAGTTAAAAAAATGAAAAAACAAGAAAAAGAAAAAAAAATAGAGAAAATTGGATAGAGAGAGAACTCCAGATTTTGGAGAAAACCAATAATGCTCCGGTGGCCATATATCTTGACTCCACCGTTGGATCATGCTGTGTTTTGGATATGTTGTTCTTATCACACTCCTCTACTAACAGACCGGAGAGATTGGAAGGAACACAATCTATTGGACAGAATCATCATCGAAAATTTCCTAGAAAACAAAAAGGAAATACACCTGCAGTGTAGTTTGGTCGCCGGACGGTTTCTCTTTCTTCCACCGTTTGATCATGCTCATTCTTGGATATGTGGTGCACCTAGAGGTTGCCTTCATTGTGGACGGTGGAGATCGGAAAATCATTCTCCAGCAAGGTTTCGTACATTGTGAACAGTAGCTCGTCTATTTTCAGGCAAGCTCGGTTTTATTCAGATCTAGGGAGATCTAACCGTTGGATCATTATGATTTTGAGATATATTATGCACAACTCTATGATATGTAGTCTGACGGTTGGGTTTAAAACAATAATCAGAGGTTGATGACTTATTTGTTTTTGAATCTATTTCTAGTTTTGGCAAAATATAGTAAGCTTGATTAAATACATGTTTTGATGAAATTAGAATTGTGTGGGTGTAGGTTTTGTGGAAGATGTAATGGTAAAATACGTTACCAATTCTAATTTCAATGTTGGCGGTTTTTTTCAAAGTTTGAATTTGAATTTACTTTTAAAAAATTAAATTTTAACAATAACATATAAAACTGAAAATTAAAAATATTCATATAAATAAATTTTAAATTTAATTTTAAATTATATCTTTTAACTTTCATATTGCTTCATTAATTTTATATTACTTTTATAAATTACTCATATTAATTATATAATTAATAACATCATAATTATATTATATATAAAATATCTAAATTAGTTATATAATTATATTAATAACATCATGATTTAACATGAAATATATTAAAATATAATTGGCTTTTCTAAATAGTTTTTTAACATTGGAATGCACATAATTAAAAAAGCTATATTTACACTATTCAAAAAGCCATTTTATCCATTTGACTCTTTAATATAGCATTTTCCATTGGAGATGCTCTTACAACCATTTTTGTACTTTCTTGCTTTTGTCTTTTTTTATAATTGAGCAAGGTTTCTTGTGCTGAGTTAAAGGGTGTTTGAAAATATAATAATAGTTATTTTTTAAAATATTATTTATTCAGAAATAGATTAAAATATTATTTTTTTTTATTTTTAAAAAATTATTTTTAAAATTAACATATCAAAATGATCTAAAAACATCAAAAAAATATTGATTTGAAGTAAAGAAAAATAAAAAAATAATTTTTTTCAATAATGCTTTTAAAACACAAAAGCAAAAAAAACAGAGAAAAAGATGAAAACCTTTCAACTCTAGACAAGCATAAAGAATTGATTGTTAATCACTATTGCATCTGATAAGATCTCAAATTCAGATTTCTTGCTTGATTTTATAAAACAGAAGTGGATTTTAGCTCAGGAAACAAAACCATGACAATACTTATGAAGACAGGTTTTTGGCTCTGTCTCCCCAAACTAAACACAATCATGTTCTGTACAAACCATGATTATTCTTTTGTTTTTCTTTCTTGCGCTGGCAACTCGATCGAAGGTGTCCAAGGCTGACCCGGTTCCTTGGATCTCAATACAGTATGAAGGCTTTTCTTATTAATAGAAAAGGAAGAAAGGATTAAATTATCATATTGTACGTTTTTAAACATGAAAACCTTCACCAGGATCATGATTTAAGCTTGAAAGAAATCATTTTGGGGCATAATATAGGACAAGAACTATATAGATATACTCAAGAAATGCAATGTTTAAGCACCTTCAAGTTTCAACCATTTATTTTCTTTGGTAAACATTGATGAGCCCTTGAAATAATGAATCATTCCCACTTTCGGCACTGGTTAATGTGGTTCGAAAACCATGTCTTGAGTGGCTGGATGCTCATTCAGACATTGTTATTAGTGTTCACTCTCTGTCTATATTGCCTCTTGATATTTTTTCACTGTTAGAAATTTAGCAAATACTGACAAATTTTTTCATTGTTATATTCCTTGACAAACACCAATGGACATATTCTTTTCTTCCTTTTCTTGTCACCTCTCTCGTTCTCTCGACCCCAGTATGTGCTTCAAAGAACTTTCTTGGGGTTTCGAATCATGACTTGAATAGAAAATGAAAAGTCTTGTTATCTTCGAGTGCTTCAGTGGCAATCATTTACTATCATGTATGATTATCATGATGCCTAATCCCCATGAGCACGATCCTTTTAACAAGTAGATCATGGGAAAATGGAGGAAGCATACTCTATACTTGAAATATTTTAGATGATAAAAAAAAGAAAAAAAAAAGAGGAGTTATAGCCCATCATTTAATGACAACTAAGAAACCCATTGCCAAGTCTTCTTACTGGAATGATACGGCATCATGGAAATTCTCTTTTGCCAAATCTCTCTAGCTGACTGGTGAAGACATTGGAAACAATGTCCAAGGAAAATCAATTTGTTTGTTTGTTTTCTTCAAGATACAGCAACCGAAGCATCAAAATGATTCTAGATGCCACGAGGTGTGTTTAACAATGTCATAAATGTTGTTCATGTCTGCAAGCACATGGTTAATTTATACGTGTCGCTTGGACTTTCAAGGAAGGAGATGACTAAAATCTTTTCAGGCATGCAAGAACCCAACAATGAAATCTGGAAATCCAATTTTGAAGGGTTTATTTTGACACCAAGAAAATCAATTTTGCGTGGGCGTGTGTGTGAAGCATCATGCGACAGACATGATTAATTAGTAGGCATGCATCCCATGTTCAACTCATGGAGTTCTATGAATGTAGGAAGAGAGAAGGAGGAGAATTTTCATTCCTCAATATACTAGATTATCAAAGTTTCATGACAAGGGAAATGACAAATGAGACTTTATTGCATATTTCATGCTGAAAAAATTATGACAAAGAATATGTGGGATGGACTATACATCCCAAAACCTTCCCCATCTAGGAAAGTTTTGTATTAGCTCCTCTTTACAATCCAGCTAATTGGATATTAGCCCTCCAATGACAGAGTTCCCCATAGAAAATCTGATTATTCAAAAATGAACCATTATAAATATTCTTGTGAGACTGCTGAAGAAACTCACGGATGAAATCCTTAGTCTCCCTGAATCCAACTTGAGGCGCGATCCTAAAAAATGAACCATTTATGCCTGCAGTCTCCATTGAATATATATTAGGTCATCTCCTTTGACAAATATGCACTGGCACTGGGTATTATTCAGGATGATCATCTTATTAGCATGACCAGGTTCATGTACTTCTCAATGGTTCATCTAACAGTTGCAAACACTCTTGCGGATTGGCATAAAAATAATCTTCATCCTTTGGTTTATCTGGTATAACGACTCGCCTCTTTGGGCTACCCATCCGATCAGCATGAGTTTCCTTCACAGTGGAGGAGAATTCATCCCAGCTCAATGACCCTTTGTTGTATTCATCTATTAAACCTACCAGAAGCTTTCTGTCCAACAAACTAGTCTTCTTGAACCCCAAGAATCTGGAAGTCATCAAAAGACAAGAGAAACTTATCATCTTCAATTGATGTTTTCTTTCCTTCTTTCATTTTTCTTAATGGAACTATGGACAGTACAATGTAAACTAAATCTATCAACTATAAACTCCAAATTATATATCAACAAGCCCTTCAGTTACAGATAGCATTCTTCTTTTTTACAGATTATTCCTGAAGTATTGGCGAGGGAAATTATGCTGTGCATGGTATCAGGGTTACATCAGATAATTTAGGACATTTTAGTTCATTTTATATTGCAATAACTCTCAGTTCAGTTGAGAATCTATATTAGACGTGGCAGCAATAAATTACCTGCGATGACCTTCAACAACTTTAGCCATATTGCCATCATATGTAGGAACAAATATGTCACTCTCTAGGGACACCAGATAATCTAGTGCTGCCATTTGAGATGAATGGTTCTGGAAAAACTTCAAATCTGATGGTTCCAACAGATCCTCTTTCCTGACCTGTTCCATGTTAGAAGGATGGATTATTTTAAGGCATTCCGTCATACATTTGTTAGAAGAAGTTGCTGCTTTTTCCTACTCACCAAATTAGGAAAAGCTTCCATCAAAGTCTTCATCCTTCTTTCCCCACCATATATTTCTCCGGCAGCAATATAAATTTGAACATTACGATCAATTCCAAGTGCAGTTAACACAAGGGCAGTTTCCTCAGGAGTCAAAGGACACAAACCTTCTTTCCTTTTCATTTCAGAATTAATAACTTTTTCCTTCCACCAGGGATAAGCATATCTGACCAAGTGAAGTTTGTGAGAGTTAGTTGTGTTTGACATTAACAGCATATTAACAAAGTATCAAAGAGAAATTACCTCATTCTTGTCAGTTTTTCTACTTCCTCATCATTGCAACCATGAGTGCAGCCAGAGAAAGCCAGCATGTCCCTTTCATATCTGAGATGAAGCACCAGGAAAGGGCCTTTCTCCCTCAATATCTTAACAACCTTTCTACCCAGTTCTTCTATCTTTGACGTAAACTTGAAAGCGTTAAAATTTACTCGGCAGCGCAACTTTTGAATCTCAAGAGGAAGTCCATTATTAGCAAGGCGAGCATCTGTTTTGTTCAAATGTACAACTTTGAACTTTTGCAGCAGAGGAAGGATCTGTTGGCAAACACTTTAGAAAATTAGTCGCCTTAGTCCAAATACATTAGCAAAATAAAAAGGGAAATGAAAAGGCTAATGCTCACTTTACAATTCTATAATTCTAGTGTGTACCAACCTGATGGGTGTAGTAAGAAATGTTTGACCAGCTAACAGGAGGTAATGAGTAGAACAATCCCAATTCTACTCGTGTTTTGAGCCTAGGCGGTAGCTCTTTCAATATTCGAACCTCACCCCTCAAGGAAGCGATGAAATGATGAACATCAAATATGTCTTGAAACTCACTGCCCCACAATGAAATGAATGAATTGATCAGACAAATTGTAGGAGTGTTTTCAAGACTTTATACTACTGAATTTACCTTGGGTCATTCCAAAATGAGGTTTTATCCAACTCTGGGACTATAAGAGTAACATTTAGATATCTTGCAATAGCGACCATGTCACATATCTGCATTACAAGTCCAGAAGTGACAATATATCAAATGGTTATAGCAGCAAACTAGATAGGCCATGCATAATCAAAACGCAATTTCAGTATTGATGATTTATGATTTAAGTTGCTATCAACTCACTGCTGCTCGCATTTGGTTCAGTCCTCCATTGCAGGAAACCATGAGATACCCATTATTCTTATAAACTCCTGCAAGCAACAATTACCAAACTTAGGAATAAGAAGAGAAAAGAATCAGATTTTTCAAGGAAAACTAAAATAACAAAATTAGAAATGATATACGATACAAACAAATTGAAAATCTTGAGCAAATCAGCAATGTTACAGAAACATTTATTATAGTCATGAGCAGCAAATCAATCCATGTTAGACAGAAAAAAAATGTATGAACATGAAAGGACAATAACTAATCAAATCAATTATCTCCAATTAATAGCTGGAACAAATTGATGAAAGCAAAGAATATACAAAACCAAAGCACATGATTTTTCTCTACTTTAATGAATATCAACAACCTTTTCCAATGTAAATGCTCAACTATAACTAAGCTGAAATTAATGAAATTATGAACTTACTCTTTGGAGGAAGAATAACTTCGGCAGGAACAGAAATTAACTCAACATCTTGATGACTATAACAAGATGTCCAACTCTTTAACAATCTCGGGCCCCAGGTCTCTCCCATTGACATCAAATGAACCACACAAGTCCATAACAATACAGTTGTGATTGCCCTTGTCATCCATAGCTTCATTGGAGACCTTGAAACCACAGAAGTTTTCAACTTTTTAAACTTTCCACCACCACATAATTTCAATTTCATCTCCCATTCCTCACCAGAGTCCTCTGTCTTCCACATTTTTAACATATTTTCCCTCCAATATCACCAAACCCAATTTAACAATCCCTTAATATGTGTCAAATTTAAGATTTAACACAATAGATGCTCTCTCTTTCCCTACTTGATCTTTTGTGTCTAAATGAATTGTCAGACAATGCTCACCCTTACAGAGACAAAGAGATTCTTTGAGCTTGATTAAGATAATAATAATAAAAAAAACTTGAAGCTCTAAACCCTTCCTTGTTTATATAAACTTCTTTTTTTCAATTAAAATAATCAAAGACACCAGTTTCATGTTCTTTCATTACTTTAATCTCCAAAACACCAAACTTTGTCAGCTTACACAACTCTAAAACAAATAACTTCAGTATCCAAAGAAAACCCAGAAATGAGATGCAAGAATTTCTGCGAAATCTTGATAATCAAAGATCCCAGTTTGCGCTCAATATTGACAATCTCTCATAAAAAGCTCACTGGTACGCCAATGAGGTGTGGTTAAACTTGAAAAGGAGAATGTGGGTTTTGGAGACGGAAAGATATGGAAAGAGGAAGAGTTTTGTGGTTGGTATTTTCCGACGAGATTTGCCAGAGAAACTAGTGGGAAAATCAGAGAGAGAGAGGGAGGGGCAGGGGGCAGTAATTAAAAGGAGGGTGAGTGTTGATGGTTTTAACTGCTCCAACGTTAAAGTGGAAACCATTGTTTTTCTTTATTATTCATTTTGTCTATGTTAGAATATCAATTATGAATCTCTTATTTAAGAAAAGAAAATCTTGACAACAAATTGCTTGAAAATCATTTTTCAAATTTCTTTTATGTTGGATAAATTTTAGGAAATTTAATTGATGAAAAGTGGATTCTAGTCAACTTAAAAAATAAGTATTTTTGCTAGGAAAATTTTTAATTTTTAGCAAAAAAAAATATATTTTTTATGGAATTCATTTTTTATGGAAAGTATTTTTCAACAAACAAATCAGAAAACATCAATTTTGGATCAATTTTTTGAAATTTAGATAATATCATTCATGATCTATTTTTTTATCTTTAATTTTTCAAATATGTTTTAAAAATACAAATTTTTCAAAAAATATATCTTTTTTTAATTTTTTTTTAATTTAGCTATTTCCTGGATTTTTTTATATTTTTTGTAATTTTTATATTTTAATTTTAATTTCAAGTAGACATATAAAAATGAGAAAAAAAAAATGAGTTTACCCTTCATTCACGAACAAATTCCCAAAAATATGCATTTTCATTGCAATTAATCAATTATGCCAGATTGCCTCCATTTCCTAAACTTTGACCCTTTTGCTTGTCGTATACATGTTAACGAATTTTTAAAAATTGAGATATTTCAAAAAGGAAAAAGAAAAGAAAAGAAAATCAAAGAAAAAAACAATAAAATACAGAGATCGGTGAGCGTTAAAATAATCAATGAAGGAAAGATAGATCAAAATAAACAGAAGGTTTTGGCCTCCTCTCTAAGCAACTAAGAGATAAGGGAATAAGGATAAAAAAAATAATTAAAAAGTAAAATAAAAAAGAGAGTAGAAGAGAAGATAAGATAAGAAGGAATACAAAATAAAGAGGGGGTGTAAATAAAGCTTGACCCATGCAATAAAGAGGGCACACTACTATAAAATTATCAAATATTAACGGAAATATCAATGAAAAAAATATCATCAATAAATTACGATAATATTTACCAAGAAAACATCACGTCATTGTTTCTGTTGGTGTTCACCGATGGAAAAAATCCTTTAGTGAATACATAGAGAATTATCGATGAAATTTAGAGAATGAAAAAAAAAATTAGGCATTCCCTTGTTAATTTCGTTGGAAAATCTAACGTGTCAATATTTCTAATGAAATTGCCAATAAAAAATTATTGTCACTAATTTCTGTTGGGGAATCCATTAGTAATATTTAAGTTATAACCTGCCACATGACCTCCCCTCCCTCATTTCTCCTTCTTCTTCCTTTTTTATATAGAAAACAACATCTTTCCCCGCTTTATTTTGTCACAAATCAAGCTTTTATAATCACAATTTAGTCACCTTAACACTTAGTTTGTGAGTATCACTGTATTGGTTCAATTTTTTAAAAAGATTCACCACATCAAGTAAGCAAACCTACCCATTTCTTGTTATAACCCATTTTATTATGTTAATGTTTTGGCATTTTTGTGTAGTATATGTAGTTTGTTTGTGTGTTTATTTATTTCATAGCTTTTTTCTACAAAATTTGTTGTATAGATGCATGATTTGTACATGTTAGGGTTTGTTTGTGATTTTAAAAAATTATATTTGTTTGTCATTTGATGAAATTGAGTTTGATTTTGTAACTTTGGTGTTTAATAATGAAAGAAATACTTGGTTATTTAATGGGTACGTTTCATATTTTGTCAATTTTATTGTTAAGTTGAAATTTTCGATAAATTTGGAGGAATTTGGATTTTGTAAGAAAATTGATAATGATTAAAGGGTACTATTGAAATAGATTGAATAAGTTTAAATTAAGTCAATGATAGCTAATTAGTTGGGTATTGATAATTTATTTAGTTCACATTATTAATTAATACATGTTGTCATCAATATTTTATATATGTTTCATATAAGTAATGAATAATCATTCTTAGATGTATCAAGTTTCATGTAAAGGGTTGTGCGAGATGGATTATTGAAATGAAGTTCAGGGTTTTATTAATTACGCATATCTAATTCAAAAAATATTAGTGAATGGGGTATTAAATATCCATGTAAAGGGTGTAAAAATAAAAAGTTTCTAAATCCAAATGTTGTTGCGATGTATCTTCGATAAAAAAGGTTCATGAAAAAATACTCATGTTGGTTTGCACACAAAGAACCCTATGTTCTTACAACGTGCATGGAGTTATAGATGAGAATAGTAAACCTTATAGGAGTTTGATGATGGATGCAATGCGAATAAATCAGAGTTATGCAGATGAATGTTCATGTGTAGATGAAGAACCAAATACAAATGCACCTAGGTTTTTTGAACTTTTGAAAGATTTTGATGAACCATTATGGGATAGATGTATAAATCATAGTAAGTTATCTGTCATTGCACAAGTGTTCACCATTAAGTCAGATCATGGGCTGAGTGAGGCCGGTTATGATAAAATCATCAAATGGGCAAGAAACATTTTATCAATCTTTGCAAAGGTGCTCACCACATTAAATTATCAATCATTGCATGTATGTTCACTATCAAGTCAAATTATGGGTTGAATGAGGCTGGTTATGACAGAATCATTGAATGGAGGAGAAGCATTTTACTTGAAGGGAAGAGGCTGAAAAAGAATTTATATGATGCTAAATCCATGATGAAAAACCTTAGCCTATGATACTAGAAAATTAACATATGTCTAAATTTCTTCAAGTTGTACTACCCTTCAAATATAGATTTTACCTAGCGCAGAACCGATGGGTATGCTTGGTATAAATCTAAAGCTAGTAAGGGAAGGAATCTTGTTGCACATAGAAAACTGAGATACTTCTCAATCACTCCTAGGTTGTAAAGCATATTCATGTCTCCAGAGACTGCAGAGCACATGATGCTCAGTATAAATCTTTTGATAGTGAAGCTTGGAAGCAGTTTAATAGGGTGCATCCTTGGTTTTCAATGAAACCATATAATGTACATCTTAGGTTATGTATAGATGAATTCAATCTATTTGAATCATTTGTCATACCCTATTCTTGTTGTCCGGTGATACTCATGGTTTACAACTTGCCACGGGGGATGTGTATAAGGCCAAAGTTTATGTTCTTATTTACGGTCATACCCGGTCCTAATAATCCGAGTAGGAATATAGATGTTTATCTTCGATTGTTGATTGATGAGTTGAACCAGTTGTGGTTATTCAGGAATTTGATGTATGATGTCTCAAGGAAACATAATTTTTAGATGAAGGCAGCTTTGATGTATCAATGATTTTCTTAGTATAGAATGGTTTATGGTTGAAGTATGCATAAAAAAATTAGCATGTCCATAATTTATAGAAGATAGCAAGGATTTCACCTTAACAAATAGTGGTAAAACGTCTTTTTTCTATTGCCACCAAATGTTCTTGTTAATATTTTTCCATCTTGGATGACTTTTATCAAAATTATAGTGAGGAGACTATACTTGACAGAAATTGAATTCAAACATGCATATAATTATATGTTATTTAACTGCAATGAATTGAGACCTTTTATTTAGAAAGTACAATATTAACATGTTGCTAATTTAAAATAATTTTCATTTCTACTCTCATATTAACTAATAGATTGAATAATTCTTTGTAGGCAACATTGTTAATTTTTACTATCCTAAAATTTACATTTGACTGAAACTTAAGTTTTCCAATTACAAGATAAATAATTCACCACGTGATTTAAAACAAATCTAAGTAGTACTTAATAATTCTTAATTCTCATAATACTTAATTTTATTACATCTTTCTTTTTAATTGTTAATAGTTGTAATCTTGAAACAAGTTTCTTAAATGGAATGCAATGCTAGTGGTAGTTTGAATTTACTATGTTTAGGTCTTGAAAGAAAAGTCAAGTGTTATAATGGATATATATTTCATACTAAAAAGTATGTTCAGGACAGAAAGACCTATAATAGTGAAGTTTGTGTTAAAGGATCAATTTTAAATGAGTTTGAAGTTGATTATTTTAGAAAGTTAGAAGAGGTAATTGAATTGTAATATCATAATAAACAGAATAGAGTTTTTTTTATTCAAATCTTAGCCTTTGATTTAAGCGGAAATGATCCCAACCATTTGATCAAATGTGTCATCATGCCCTGTAAAAATGGTTGCAAAAAGGTTGGTTGGGTTGGCCACCTTGAGGCGGCGTTACGGCAGCTGTAAAGGCAGTTGGCCGGGAAGGCCTACTATGAGGTGTAGTACAATGTCAGGCCATCATGAGGGTGTATGGTTTGTTCCGGTTTAGTGGGGAGAAGAAGCATTAAATGCCCCTGAAAAGCAGTCATCCGAGCAACTTTTTCAGGTTAAAAGAAAGAAAAAGATGAATAGTAAATAGACGACAAGTCGTCTGGTCTTTTTTTGTCAAAACGGTGTTGTTTTGGCTTTAGGGTTTTCATTTAGGATTTGGTCAAAGTTCAATTTAGTCCTTCGGGTTTTGATTTCTTTTAATTGCACACTTGATTGGTTTCAAACTTTTTATTTTATGTCATTTTGCCCCTGTCAATTTTCAGCATCAACCCTGAATTTCAGCCTCTTTTTTATTGTGATCTTTGGTTTTGGATTTATGCAAATTGACCATCAAACTTTCAATTTTATTCAATTTCACCCATGTCTTCAACTAAATTAAGTCCTTGAAGTTTGGCACTTTTTCCAAAGGGTTATTAGCTGTAGATTTTTTCAATTTAACCCTTAATTGACTTTAAACTTTGATTTTCTTGCAATTTTACCATTAATTTCAACTAATTGAATTTTAAAAAAATATGTTTGGTCCTCTAAAATTCAATATTCTCAATTAAGCCCAAATTAAGCTCCTAAACTTAATTTTTCACCAACTGAATCCCTAATAAAATTAATTTGACCAATTTAAAGTATAATTAAGTCCTTGCACTTAATTAAATCTTTTAATTTGACCCAAATTAACTCTTAAACATAATTAAACTTTTAATTTGGCCCATGATTAAATCAAATTAGCTTATTAAAAGTCTAATTATGTTCCTGGACTTAATTTTTATGCAGATTCATCCAATAATCATTTAATTTGACCTTGAATCCGCATTGTCTTTCTAGTATTGGGTATAATGAGATACGATTAAGCTCTTAATTCCATCCAAAATTGCATGTTGATTCTTTTATATATTTGAAATAATCTTTAGCTTGCTTTTACCAAATCGTCAGTCTGCTTGCTATTATTACTTTATTTTTATTTTAAAAGAAAAAAAGGCAATTTTAGGAAGAATAACCCAAAAATGAGTTATGATACCACCGATAAACATTTGTGCATTGAATGTTTTACCACTTGAACTTCTAAGAGATGATTTTCATTAAGGCACCTATTTTTAAAATAGTTTCCATGGAAAGGGGATTCTGAAAAGTGAATTATTTTTTAATATTTAGTAATGTCATGGAAAATAAATTGAAAAATATTTTTCAGTGTTTAGTCATGTCACGAAAAATAAACTGGAAAATAACCTATTAGTGCTCTAATTTGTTTCAAGTTTATTAAAATAATGAGGATCAAATTTGACAAATAAAAAGCTGAAGGAGAATGAAATTAAAAACAAATCCAATTTCATAAATTATCTCAAATAAAACAAATAGCAATAAAAAGAATGGAGACAAACCTAATAGATAAAAAAAAGTTGAAAGATAATGAAATTAAAAAAAAATTCAATTTCATAATTTCTTTCTAATAAAACAAATAGGAATAAAAAATAGGGACTAAATATGTTAGATAAAAAACCTCAATTAAGAAAAGGATAGGAGAAAAACAAATAACAATCAAAAGAATGAAGATTAAAGCTGGTATAAAAATCATATTATATCAAATTCTAGGGGAAGAAATTGAAAAAATAAAAGAAAAAAATGATTCAAAACAAAATATATAGCAAACAAATAAAAAGCTGAAGGAGAATGAAATTAAAAACAAATCCAATTTCATAAATTATCTCAAATAAAACAAATAGCAATAAAAAGAATGGAGACAAACCTAATAGATAAAAAAAAGTTGAAAGATAATGAAATTAAAAAAAAATTCAATTTCATAATTTCTTTCTAATAAAACAAATAGGAATAAAAAATAGGGACTAAATATGTTAGATAAAAAACCTCAATTAAGAAAAGGATAGGAGAAAAACAAATAACAATCAAAAGAATGAAGATTAAAGCTGGTATAAAAATCATATTATATCAAATTCTAGGGGAAGAAATTGAAAAAATAAAAGAAAAAAATGATTCAAAACAAAATATATAGCAATCAAAAGACTGAGGATTAAATTTGATATAATCAACAACTAATACGATATAATTGAGTTTTTCGTAACTTCTAGAAAGTGTTTTCTACCTGAATTAAAAGAAAAATACTTTCTGGAAAATATAGTCAAATTTTTCTTTGATCAGAAAGTATTTTTAATTAACCAACTTTCCTAATAATAAACAAATATACCACTTTTTATAAAAACAAATATCACCTAATGAGCAATTTTGAAAGGGGATTAATGTCCATCAAGTAGTTCAACTCTTGATTTTTAGTATAGTGATTGATTTTTTTGTACTTTTTATTATTATTATTACTATAGCAAATTTGGTGCATAAATAAGTTAAACATATATTTTACATGAAAGATTTTACGTTTCACATTCACACATAAATAAAGTAATATTTTTAATTACATGGAAGTGGAAGCATAAAATATGCTTGTAAATGAGGCTAATTCAATGTAGATAAATCACCTCTTCAAAGAATCAATAATAATTGTTTCATCGTTTTTTTTTAAAAAAGTAAATGCATAATCTTCTTTTGCCTATCTAAACCAACCCTAGTTAAGATAATTATATTCTTTTTTTTTACTTAGCACAATTAATTAAAAATATTGATATAATATCACAGTTGAAAAAAGAACAAACAAAATAGCATAGTTTGTATATTTCGCGATCAGGAAACATGACTTTTATAGTTTATCACTGTTCAGAATAACGATTTTCTTTAAAAAATATTTAATGAGTAGGAGAGAGAGAGAAGAAAAAAAAAAGACTCTAGGGATACATTGAAGCTCCAATTAGAACATCACTAGTACTATCAGAAAGGATCTTGATGAGACAAATCAAGCGATATCAAAAAAGGTTATCAATGGTAACTCGAAAGGGTCACACTTGTCACCAAAGACAAGTGGGTCATTCTCCTTCTTCAGGCGGAAAGTGTTTTCTTATGGTATAAATAGTGTTGTAATCGGAGTTTTGAGTGTATCTACAAGTTTTTTTTCTTTCTCTTTCTCTCTGTTCTCTCATCTCTCTTGCTCATTTAATATTTTTTAAATAATGTTATTATCCTGAACAGTAACAAGTGATAGAAGTCACATTTTTTAACAAAAAGAATTTCATTGTGTTACTTTAAAAACAAAGATGCTAAAAACCAAAAAACAGGTGAAAAAGGTGACTGAGGTCGTTGCTTTAAATCAAAAGTGGGGACTTCTAGCTTCGGAATCCAGTCATGGAAGGGGGAGTTTCCCTTATTCACAAGGCATTGCTTTTATATTTGGTTAATACGTACAAGTGAGGGATCCTTATCACGAGTAGTACAGCCATGGCCCTTTTCTTCCTGCCATAAATTTACAAGAGGTACGTACAGCTTCATGCTACCTTTTTTTATATTATTATTATTATTGAATTAAATGCAGGTATTATTATATTCCACACGTACCAAGGTGATTTATTTCAGGGCGTTCTTCATTGCTCAATTCGTTATGGCCTGGAGATGTTGTGGATCACCTAGGATTAGGAGCTAGAATAGGGATGCAACCCCCCATTATGATTTTGCAATAGTAAACGTCTACACATGCAGCAGGCAATATTAAATTTTTTCTAATATAAAAAACAATATCCAAACAATTTAGGTTATATATATATATATATATATATATATATATATATATGATAGTGATTATTTTCTAAAATGTTTTTTTGTTTCAAAATATATTAAAATTATATTTTATTTATTTATTATAAACACTACTTAGAACAATTCAAAAATAAAAAAAATTAATTTGAAGTAAAAAAATCAGTTTTTTTCAAAAATACGGTGCCACCGTAAAAACAAACACCAACTCAAAAGAGCAAGAAAAATCTAGGACCTAGATAATTAATTTGAATGAGCTCAATAATCTTTGTTAATTTAATAATATAATAAAAAACCAAGTATAATAATAAAAAAAGGTCAATGAATAATAATAATAATAAACCCTTGCTAATATTATTAAAAGATATCATCCAAATATTCTTAAAAAGGTTTCAAAGATCTTATTTCACCATGAAGAAAAAATTGAATCAGAACAAAATAAATTTGTAAAGAGAAAAATAAAAAAAATTCGAAGCTCAATTACAAGAAAAAAGAATGTTGAATGACAAACTGAAAAAAAAATCAATTTTAAAAAGGACAAAAAAACCTTACTCAAATCAATACAATAAACTCACGACCTGGTCATGATACCGAGATAACCCTACATAAAAGAAATTGAGTAAAACAATAGAGGTCAACTCTCAAGTAAACTAAATGATGAAAGACAAAACTGAAAAAAAATCAATTTAAAAAAATTATAAAAACAAATTTAAGTCAACACGAGTTCACTTAATTAACCCGTGACGTGTGATATGAGATCGGAATAATCCATAAAAATAAAAAAAAAATCATGAAACTCAAGGCCCAAAAACCTAATGTCGAATGATGAAATGAAAAAATAATTAATTTTTTAAAAAGAAACCTAAAAAAATAATAGAGTTAAATCAAGTTAATCTTCAAATCTCGTGACCCAGGTCACGAGATAAGAATTGACCCATAGAAGGCAAAAAAAAAATCATGAAACAAAATTTCTAAGCATCAAAAATTAAGAAGAAAAACAAATTGCAATCAAAACAACGATGATCAAATCTGGTATAAAATTCAAATGAAATAAAATATTGAAGGATGAAATTAAAAAAAAAAAATAAGAACTAATTTGAATAAAATAATAAAATAAAATATCATTAAAAATAAAATTCTTGATTTGGGGATTATTTTTTAAAAATCTGGTCCAGCCATAAAGCATGAGGAATAATCAGTGCAATCCTAAATCACATTAATTTTATCAGTCCCTCGCACTTATCTCTGTAATTCTGTAAGCTAATGCTATAATATTTGGTTTATCGGATTTTAAAATATTTTATTTTTTAATTACCTAGATCAATAATATGAATGAGCCATTGGCCTCATTTTCATAATTTAATTATATAAAGTGATGCATCAATGTGATTTAAGGGTTTTTAATATTTTTTATTATATTGAATTCATCATTCCGAAGAACGTTGGTTATCTCTGTAATTCCAACAATTATTTTATTTTTCTTTTTCCATTTTGATTTGTTTCAAATAATTGTTGGTTTTATGTTTTATTTTGATATTAAAAACCTTTAATTACCATCCATTTTTTTTCGACTTTATTATTTGTTAATTTTAATTGATTAGTGTAGTTAAAAACTACTCTGCCATTTTAATTATGTTTTTTTTTATCATTAATTCAATGGTTAGATTGAATTATTTTGTGGTCCCTTTCTGTTTTAATTTGCCTCAATTAATTGTTTTTTTATCGATTTTATATTATATTTTAAAAGGTGTAGAAAAACACTTTGTATTTACCTCATTGCACTATGAAACATATTATAAATATAGACTATTTGTATTATAGACGATATTATAGCGTAATGCCGGTATTGTCTTTATTATTTTTTAGTAAAAAAATATTGTTGTGGGGCATTGGTTTTTTTGTTTGCTCTGCCAAAAGTTATTGGATCTGCCTGAGTAGCTGAACCCAACACTATTAGGTCTGGCTTTCAAGCAGACCAAAATCACTTTCAAAAAATGTTAGGTCTAGCTTAGCAGCTAGAGGATATGATGAAAGAAGAGGATCTGTCACAAATAAATCAATAATTTAGACCAAATTATATTAATACATGGGATTCACAATCAAGCTAGGAAAATAAAAATTAATCCATACTATTATGTTGCACATACATGTAAGAAAACTATACTAGCATATTATTGGGTTCAGTTGGTAGCCGAATGGCCCTAATCTAATGGCATTGGGTCCCGCGGGAAGATATTAGTGTGTTTGTTTTAGCATTTAATAAGTATTTTTTAAATTTAATTTAATTTTTTATTTTAAATTATTTTTTGATGATTTTGAATTGTTTTAATGTAATTATATAAAAAATATATTAAAAAAAATCAATACAATTCCAAATAAAAAAAACATTTTAAAAATAACCACCATTAAAATTGTCAGCATCCTCAGCATCAAGTAACTGCATGATCATTAACAAAATATCTTTATAGTGATGACATGATAAAAAGAAATGACATGATAAAAAGAAATGATTTGTCACAAATAAATAAATAATTTAGACCAAAATATATTAATACATGGGATGGGATTCACAGTTAAGCCAAGAAAACAAAAATTAACACATATTATTATGATGCACATACAGGTAATAAAACTATACTAGTATATTATTAGGTTCTGTTGCTAGCAGGATCCAATGATGATGAGTCATGTTGGGCAACCGGACCCAATAATATTGGGTCTTGCCGGAAGCTATTAGTGTGTTTTTTTTCATTTAAAAGTATTTTTTAATTTAATTTAATTTAATTTAATTTTGAATTGTTTTAATATACTAATATAAAAAATATAAAAAAATTAAAAAAAATATTTTTTAATACAATTCCGAATAAAAAAAACATTTTAAAAACAACCACCATTAAAATTTTCATTATCAAGTAACTGCAAGATCGTTAACCGAAAATCTTTATGGTAAGGAGCATTCTCACAGCTACACCAAAAGACATGATAGAAGGAGAGGATGTGTCACAAATAAATAAATAATTTAGATCCAAAGATATTCACAATCAAGCCAAGAAAATAAAAATTAATCTATACTATTATGCTACACGTACAGGTAATAAAACTATACTAGCATATTATTAGGTCTTGCTACCAGTAGAATCCAATGGCGTTGGGTCCTACTGAGCAGCCAGATCCAATAACGTTGGATCAAGCTATGAATGTTTTTGTTTTTGCATTTAAAATATATTTTTTAATTTTATTTTATTTTTTAGTGTTGGGTCCTGTCTCCAAGGACCCAACAACTTTTAGATTTCTTGATCGCCAGACTCAAAAGATATTGGGTCATTTTTTTAATTATATCCAAGGCTATTTTAGTTTTAGTTGGGCTGCCAGACCCAACACACTTAATATATTGTCTATACCTTTTATATTTTTTTTATATTTAAAAAAAAAATTATTATCGACCTGTTGCGGAGCACGGACCAATATGCTAGTTTTAATTATTATGTGAGTTAATTGACCCGTCTACCCTTATTAAAGGCTTTTTAAAGTTTCAAACTTATATGTCCTTGAATTTTCATAGTTTCGCCAGCATGTCCTTTAAAATTTGCAATCTCACCCATACATGCATTTTTCCTAACAAAAAACTAGATTTGCACAATCCACTGTAGTTAATATAATAATAGTAAAATTGAAGCACTAAATAGTGAGATGTGATGCTTTTGATATCTACAACGTGTGACTCAGATTTTATAATGACAATTGGCTTTTAATATTTTATTTATTTATTAAAGGGAAGAATGGTTATAGTTATGATAATTGTAATATAATTAATCATTATAATATTAAACTATCTTAATTATTATTTGATGGATCAACATCCTATTAGCTTTTTCTTCACGTAAACTCATGACAAGAAGGGCATGCCCAGCATAAAAAAAAAAAGAAGCCAAGCAAAGATATCACACTTTCTCTTTTAGTTACGTATCCAAAGCATACGTGGGTTTGAAATGTCGTTAGATTCAATTTTCTTGAGGTCAGCTACATACCAAGTCAAAGTACTTATGGGTCTGACATCCTGTTAAATTCAATTTTCTTGAGGTCAGCTACATACCAAGTCAAAGCATTTGTGGATCTGATATCCTGTTAGATCCAACCTTCTTGAGCTTGGCTACGCATTATGTGGTTTGACACCTTACCAGACCTAAGCCCTTTGGACTTAACTATGTGTTAGGCCCTAACGCATGTGAGTCTAGCACCCCGTGAAATCCAAGCCCTTTATGCTCGGCTACATGCCCGGCCCACGTCCTTGTAGGTCCTTGCAAGACCTAACCTCGCATAAGCCAAGTCTTTCTTCAAGAACAAGTGTTCAAAGTGGGAATTTACGATCATCATCTCCCTGCCCTCAAGTAGGTCAAAAAGATCGTTAAAAGGTCATCCCTGTGTCAAATCATTATTAATATTGATAATAAGGGATGATCCCATCAACATTAATATTGTGTACAAATTGATATAAGATCATCTTCCATAAACATGTGATATCCTTAACATTAAATGTTGAGGAAAGGAGACATCAACCATCAATATTAATGTTGATTGTAATGGTCTTCCTCCCACTTGGATGAAGAAGAAAAAGACTTACCCCTCGAAGAAAAAAAGAAAAAAAGGTTATAAATACACTCTGAACAACCTAAACAAGAGTTCATAATCTTCACTCTCTCAAAATTTATCCCCAACATTTATGATACATAAACAAAAAAAACAAATATTCTTATTCTTAGAATTTAATACTTATTTACTGCAAATCTTCATAATAAAATTATTGACTTAATCATTGGAGGGTCCCTAATTTTTTTAAAAAAGACTGTTTTTGAAAGATATTCAATCATTGTCGCTAACCCCTGGAATCCTCTATTATGGAGAATAAAATAATAAATATTAACATGAATTTGTGATCAATCCATCTTCCAAACACGACAAAAAATAAATTCCCTAACATTCTGGTTTTTTTAAGCATCATCATTATTAATACTTATTATAATAATTACTAGCTATTATATAGTCTTTGTAATTTTATTTAAAATTTAATTGTATTTTAATAATTAATTCATTATCTATCCTCATCTTATATATACATTCATGAACATTTAAGAAAAATTAAATAATGATATTTTCTTGTAAGAAATAATGTTTTTTTTTAGAAGTTTTCAAACAAGATTTTCTTATTCTATATACATTGTGAGTACGTATATATACATTATGAGCACATGTTTATATATAATCAATTATTGCACCAAGAAATATTCTTCGAGGAGATAAACTTATTCTATTTTTATATTGCTACTTTTATTTTCATGCTCTATTTTATTTTTTTCTATTATTACATTTTATTTTTGCCAATAACTGGCTCCTATTCCCTTAAGAATTCATATTACAAAAACTTTTATTTTGAATCAATTTTTAGAAAACCAAATTCTGCTGGAGCTCCTTAAAAAACAAGCCAAAGCATAAGCCCAAGCCCATCTAGCTTAGGGTTTAAGGCCCAAATTAAAAAAACATCTGGGCGCTCTCCCTCTCTTCCTCCCCTGCGAAAAAAACGAAAACAAAATCAAATAGTTATCATTAGGGTTTATCAATCAATCTCTCTCTGTGGCACTTTTCTTTATTGTTACAGAAGCAGTTTCTTAAAGAATGAGGAAGCTAAAGTTTCACGAGAGAAAGCTGCTAAAGAAAGTAAATTTCTTGGACTGGAAAAGAGAGCAGAATCACAGAGAAGCACATGTTATGCAACGTTACCACATCGTTGAGCGTGATGATTACAAGAAGTACGTTGTATGCATTGAAAACTTTTGTTTTTTTTTTTGTTTCTTGAATCTCTCTTTTAAGTTTCTCTAATTCTTTATGAAAATACTTACTTTTTTTGTGTTTCTTTAACTTTGCCTGTTTTAGTTTTCTGTACTTATTTATGAAACGTGAAATTTATTATTGTTGTTGTTGTTGTGTTTCTTGAACTGGGGATTGTTATATTTTAGTTTAATTATTGGTAAAAATTGTGAAATGCAGGTATTCTAGTGTGTGCCGGATGGTGCAGAAGTTGACAAATATTTTGAAGCAGATGGATCCTAGAGACCCTTATCGTGTTGAAATGACTGACGTTCTTTTGGAGAAGCTGTAAGTTCATTTTGTTTATTTATTTTGTTTTGTTTAATCTTATCATTAGTGGAAAATGTGTGTATGTTAGTGATAATTTGGGCTAAAGGATTGCTGAGGCTTTGATATGGTAAAATCTGAGCTTAAGGAGTAAAGATTGCTAAATAAACATTTTAATCTTGGTGGAAACAAAGTAGTTAGTGTTACCCGTGCTGCTTTTGATATGTGGCATTGCTTCACTGGCAGCAGATTGATTTTATTGTGATGAATACCAATCTTTTTTAGTCTTTGATTTAAGTTCCATTCTTGTAAATGCGTTATGGATAGTGTCCAGCTTCATGTTTTGCTTGTTGGTTTTAAGGTTTGAACATCAGGCAATGAAAAGTCACAATTGACCGAGATAGTCTTTTTAAATTGGTTTTACAAGTAATGTTCTAAGTGGTTCTTTTTGTTGCACCCTTTTTCTCTTGTTGCTGTTGTTTCCAATTAAGTACTGATGTTTTGGTTGTCTCGTTGCAAATGACAGCTACAACATGGGTGTGATACCGAGCAGGAAAAGCTTGGCCTTGTGTGATCGCTTGTCAGTGTCATCCTTTTGCAGGTAGGATAATGCTTCTTGAACTGAAATCTTTTGCTATGTAATGAGACCCCTCTGTTTGAGCCCTTCCCCCTTTTCTACTCTCTCTCTTGAGAGGATGTGTACAGAAAATGTGGTGCAATTCGATATTTATGGTGTGAAGAGAAATCCCAAACTTCCATTGGACTTTAGCATGGTGTTCTCCCTTACTGCTGTACTGACTGGTTGCTTGGAAATTCTCTTCTTTCAAATCTTTACCTACTTGCATGTTTGTTTTGTTAATGAGTATATCTTGTTGCTTGCAGGCGTAGGCTTTCAACTGTTTTGATGAGATTGAAGTTTGCTGAACACTTAAAAGAAGCCATAACATACATTGAGCAGGGGCATATTCGTGCAGGTCCCGAGACCGTTACTGACCCAGCATTCCTGGTAACAAGGAGCATGGAAGACTTTGTTACTTGGGTAGATACATCCAAGATAAAGAGAAAGGTGCTTGAATATAATGAGAATCTGGATGATTATGATGCAATGAACTAGGAGAAACTTTTTTTGTATGCCTTGTGTCTGTGGGTTTACGACATAAGCAAAATCTTGGTCATAAATGATTAAAATATGGTGTCAGAATGATGTTTAGAGGGAGTTTTGCCCTACCCTACTGCTGAGAACACCACCCTCAAGAGCCAGAATTTATGGTGTTACAATTTACAAATATTTTGTAATTTGTGAAATCTTATGAGCAAGCCTTCTCTCAATGTTTTTCTTCAAGCTAAATTGATTTCCCGTTCTACCGTAATTCTGATTGTTGTACCTTTTTTTGTCTTAAAAAGAAATTAAAAAACTGTTTTTTTATACTAGTAAAATTTCATGTTATCAGGATATTATGTTCTTACATTCAAAGTTTTTTTTTTCCCCTCATTCAACAGCATAACGCACGAAGGAAAGCTAGTTATATACTAGTTATATACTAGTTAAATAGTAATGGCTAAAATATCTAGTAGTTTGTGTTCTATGGTTTTGTGAAGAAGCTTCAACTCTACTTGCAAGATTAGGGTTTATAGTTAAGATATCAAAAGCAAAATGCTAAATCAGCCAATTTTGCATTAGAATTTTGCTCTTAGTTTTTACCGGCTAAAAAAGATTATAACTTACCATCTATTTTTAGAAACTAATAAGGTGGTCTTTATTGTTCTACAATTCTTATATTTGATTTCTTTATTCTTTTTATACATGATTTTGCCACGTGTATTATTAAGACTAAAATAAAATAAAATATATATTGTATGGGTTCAATAAACTAACCGTTTATAAAGTGTAAAAGAAAAACTAGAATATAATATACCTAACATTTGATATTGTGGCAAACATACAATATTTTAAATAAAAAAATTCAGTTTATAATTTATTTTAAATTCATAGTTGTTAGAAATCAACTAAAGTTTTTTTTTTAAATTTTAAAAAATATATTAACATGGTAATATGAATATTTAAACCAACCACAACTATTTTAATTTTTTTTATTGATAATTATAATTAAAAGGGGTTATATTAATTGTAATAGAAAATACTTTCTACTTGAAAATATATTAAAATAATATTTTTTATTTTTTAAATATTATTTTTTTTATTAGTAAATAAAAAATTAATAATTAATAATCCCATGGTGAAAGAAAGGCTAGCTATTTTTTAATATACGGCGCCGTCTTGAACAAGGGATGAGAATCCCCTGGGTCTCAAAACAGGCAGCCACCACGCAGAACACAAATCCCATCTCCCCCTCTTCCCCTCAGTTCCTAATCTGTTTCTTCTTCATTTTCTTTTTCTTAATCAGCTACTACTGAGTACTGACCTTCAGTTCAAGCTTGGATTACGCTCCATTTCAGGCAAGTCAACCTCTCCTTTTTTTCTTCTTCTCTCCACAGGTTCCGACATACACAGTTCTTACACCTTGGTTTTTAGGTTCTTCTGTTAAAGGCTTATTTCACTGTATATATATGCATGAGTTGATACTATTTGGTCTATGGCATCTATATGAACGTTTTTCACCTATCGAATTGAGTGACATGAGGAAATTTATGGTTTGGTTTAGTGGCATGTTCTCAAGATTTAGGGAATTTGGTAATCTTCTGAGGATAATGTCATATTTTATGCTCAGTTTTTGAGAGAAATAAAAGAAACTGTCAGTTTCTTGTTGTTGGAAATGCTATTGCAGGTCTTTCGTACTGCTTTGGGAAGACTGCTTTACATGGCGTGCGGACTTTCCTACCCTTCCTAACTCATTGTATGACTGATTTGCTGATTTTTGTATTCTCTGAATGTGGCTCTATAGCATGTGGTTAGCGTGTTGCATCCCCCGCTTTATTATGTTGATTGAGGATACTGGCACTGTCACAACCCCTTTATATATATATATATATAAGTTTGCACCCCCTGCTTTATCTCTGAATGTGGATTCTTTGTTTAAATATTTTAGAATTTATGTTTGGTTCAGGGTTTTATATATTTTAATTGTGTTGTTGTTAATTTAAAGTGAAGGATGTAAACTGTTTTCTTTTCTTTTTTTTCAATGGTGAGGTATTGCTTGTAATAAGTTGTGGTACTGGAGCTGTACTTTTTTTTTCAGTCTGGACGTGTTGGAGTTATGGTACTGGAACTGTTTTTTCAGTACTGGAATTGTGAAAGTATGAATTGCCACTGCTATAAGCTGTGGGACAAGGTTGTTAAAATCACGAGTTGTCTTGTAAAATCATACGATTTTACGAGTCAATATATATTATCGTGTTAAATCAGTTTATAAACTCGAAATTTGGTAAAATCGCAGTAAAATCGTACGAAAACATTGAAATCGGCTGAAATTGTTTAAAATCACGATTTTGAACCCTGTTTTACGTGTTTAAAAAGGCCCTTGGTCTTTAGGTGGATGCTTCTCTTCTTTCTTTCTCTGGTAGTGAGGCTTCTAGAACAACGACAACCGATTTTCCGGTAAGCGGATTGACTGCTTTCCCTTATTATATTCCATTTCCTAAGGCAGCACACACAAGGAACTATTCTGCTTCAGCTACTGTCTCTTAGTTCGGAGTTTAACTCTTTCTTACCTCTGATGAATCTTTGGTTGATTCCCTCTTTTCAACCCCTATTGGGTTGGCCCAGGCTCAAAGGCCCTGTCATATTGTCAAGCCTGAGAAAGCCTAGCCCGCAAGCTTGCTTCACCTTCACTTCCTTCCGTATCTGATTCTTAGTCTGCTCTAAGGGCAGCCAGTGACTTGAGGTCTTCTGGAGTGACTCTCGGGTAATTTCAGTGGTTCAGCTCTGGTTCAAAAATTTATATATACTGGCAGTCTGCACTACAGTAAGCCAATAACAGCACCAAAAATTAAAAAACCTAGCGTCTCCTAGCGCCTCTCTTTCTCAAAGTCCTTCCAGTTCCAATTTCCAAATTCAAAACAAACCATCTCTGCAACATTTAAGTAACTTACCATCCAGTGTTCCATCTCTCCAATTTCCATTTCTCCGTAACTTACCAAATTCCACTTTTGTACAATCTACCTCTCTTTCCATCTCTCCAATTTCCATCTGGGTGGAAAAGAATTATATCTGCAAATTGCAACCTACTGGTAAGTGATCTGCAACCTTGAAGGATTTTTTTTGTGTATGGAGCTTCTGATTTCTGAATTAGTTTTCTTAGTTGGGAAACTAATTAGGAGGGAGCCGGGGAGTCAGTAATAAGTGATCTTGATTTCTTATAACATGCACAGCACAACAATTTCTTCCCTTGCTCATTTTAATGGCAAATAATTTTGCTAAATCTTGACAAAACCATGTGGAAAAATCCTTTGCACCTGGTAAAATAAAGCCATTGTAAGCAGCCGAGCTCAAGTTTTTTTCCTCTTGCAACTACTAATCTCAGAGTCAATTAATGAAATTTTGCTTAATCAAATTTTATTATGTTTTCTAACCTGAACTTATTTTTAAAGTGGCTGCTGTTTCTTTGGCTTTTCATATATCCCGTAGTCAATTAATGAGCATGTGGATTAAAGTTATCAAAAGGAAATCATTGTTGTGATGAACTCTGATGTTGCAGCTCTTTATTTGTATTTGATAGCCTTTGGTGCTCCTCTATATTATATTTCAGAGTTGCTCTTAGCTAATTGCTTTTCATTGTCTTGATGATACATGTGCTTAACATACCAAGTAAGACACCAGATTCTGACTTTTGAAATCAAAATGCCCTTGCCATATTCATATCTACTAGTGTAAGATTCTTTAATGTTGCCATGCTGCTGTGATCTTTAATGAATGAATTGATGCTCTGTGTGTACGCTTCTTATTAGTTTACCCACTGAGGGATGCTTTGTGCCTACCTAAAAGCGGTATGTGTCAGTTATGAGTGTTTGTCTGTTTTTCATAGGATATAGGATATTTTCCAATAACTGGTTGCTGTCGATACAGAAGATGACCATGCATTTATTGAAAAAAAGCCTAACCCATGCATTGCTACTGTATTTCAAAAAGTACTGTAATTCTTCACTCAAGTTTTATTCATTGTCTCCGTGTATCATGACTAGATGGGCAAGTGGAGCCCTTGATCCAAAGATCAGCACATCTGGTGATGTTGTTACATCAGTGAAAAGGTTTGTGCATGCTTGTTAATTCGGTACTTTTGCTTCGATACTATGAAATGCAAGCTTATGTTAAATACCTCGTGTGCTATTTCTCACAGGGGTGTATGGGCAGTGATTGCAGACTTGCAGTTTTTCTTGGTTATTGCTTGCAGGCCCCCTCGACGTAAGTTGCGGGATTCAGCTATCATGAAATTTGGTTTTATGCTGTTACTTGTTACTGAATGTTGAATTGTTAAGCATACCTTATGGTTTCTTTTGTCACTTGATATTTGAGAGTTTGAAGCTCTGATTGTAAGTGTTTGATTTATTTGTTGGGATTAGTGGACCAACAATATCTAATCATAGATGGTCACTTCTCTAGTACCTTTAGGTTTTAATATAACTTGGCTGTTGACATTCTAATTTTTATGGATAAACATCAAAAACAGAGAGGACCTAACTCATCTGGCTGGTTCTCGAACCTGGCAGCAAACTATTTAGGTTTGAAATTGTTCTCAAGTGAGCTCTTAACATATGCAGATTTTAGTGGAGCTGCTATCATCATTCATCAATTACTTTAGCTTTGTGAGTTCTTTATGCATGCTTTTGGATTATATGAATTGTTATGTATAACACATGTATTATGGTACATCTTTTTTAACAAAAAAATTAATTAGAATCATATTATGGTACTATTTAGTTTGTTAATTGTTAGTTAATGAAAAGTTAGTTAAATTTTGTATGAATTTTTATTTGGACCATGTGTTTTAAGATGCTTGAACTATGTATGAATTTTTATTTGAATAATGTATTTTAAGGTTTTAAGGTGCTTGAACTATGAATGAAAAAAAATTTTCCTTACGATTTTACGATCCGAGTTTATCCTACATTTTTCGTGTCGTGTCAAAAATGTGTTCTTAACAACCTTGCTGTGGGAAAGAGGTTCTGGAATTGTATTTTTGTTGTGGGAAATAATCACCACTGTTATAAGCTTCTTTTTTTTTTTTTTTCAATTTTCCGGGTTGATCTAGATTAACTCCCGACCCGTGAACTGGTCATTGAGCGGGGTTTGGTTTGATAACTATGCTAATAATATTAATAACTAATATTAAAAGATTCATTTTTTACATTATTTCTCTTTCTTAATTTGGTGGTTTCTTTTCTCTTCTTCTTTTGCAGGTAGAACAACCCGCCAGTTGTTGCTGTTCCTTGGAGAGAGAGAGAGAGAGAGAGAGAAGATTTTTTTAGCGAGATGGTGACTTCTACTTAGATGGGTCTCATAGTCAGTGCTGCATGTACAGTTACTGCTGCTACTACTAATAACTGCAACAACTGTTTTCCCATTTTCTTCTCTCAGGTATATATCATAAGCACTTGTGTCTTTTCTACCCATTTTCCAATTAACCTTTTTGTCTTATTACTGCATTATTTCTCCCTATTGAACTCTTAATTTTGATGTTTTGCTTTTAGATCTTATGCAGTTTTTTTGTTGGTTTATTGACAATATTGAAATGGTTTTCTTTTTATTTCCTGATTTTGGGATATGGGATTTTTTTTTTATATAAAATGTTGCTGTTATATCTGTTTTGTTGTCTTTTTGTTTGGACAACTTTAGATTTGGATCCTTGAGAGCCTGATAATTTGGATTGTTTTGGTGTGCTTTTGTAATGAATTGAATCAATGAATCAGATTCAATGGTTATCAAGGATTGAAGTTTTTTTCGTTTTGATGTTTTGTTCACCCAACATGCAAAAATTTATTGATTCATTGATTCAATTCATTACAAAAGCACACCAAAACGATCCAAATTATCAGGCTCTCAAGGATCCAACATGCAAAACAAAATCCTTGACTTGAAGTTTTTTTCGTTTTCATCTTTTGATCACACAACATGCAAAAATTTATTGAGTTTCTACAATGTGTGGAAATTTTATGAATTGTTCCCAATTAAAACAAAGTATCATGTTTCATTGCTGGATATGTTTTCTAGATATCATTATAGCTACATTTATCAGCAAAACAAAAAACTGAATCTTTAATTTTTATGAGGGACCCCCCCCCCTCCTCTCACTCGTCTTCTCAACAGTCAGAAATCTTGAGCACAAAACCCTAATCCAAGACGAATTCAACAAACTCTAAGGAGGAGGAGGAGTCAAAGCAAGCATGACTAACAAAATTGCTGAAAAAAGAAGACAGCAAGAAGAAGATGATGAAGAAGATGGTGATCTCGACGGTTGGGGAGAGAGAAATTATTCTGATGAGAGATCTTGGGAAGCTTTACAAGAGGATGAGTCTGGGCTCCTTCGTCCTTTGGATAACAAAGCGATGTACCATGCTCAGTATCGCCGTCGCCTTCGTTCTCTTTCTACTGCTTCTAATTCCCAGCGTATTCAGAAAGGGCTCATTCGCTTTCTCTACGTTGTCCTAGATCTCTCAAGGGTAATCATAATTTTATTCTTTTTCTTCCTTTTTTCAATTTCTGACTACATTTTCAATATTTAATATTTAATTGTTAGGTGGATTTGCTCCCTGCATTAAGAAAATAATTTCTTATGAATGGGACAAAAGAAATGGAGTTATTATGTCCTCTCATTCATATTATGTGATAAAGGAATGAAAAAACATTTTCTGAACTATCACTTGGTCTTCAAATGGTATGAAAGTAACAAATTAGAAATGAATTTTGTAGGCTGCATCGGTGATGGATTTTCGACCAAGCAGAATGGCTGTGGTTGCGCAAAATGTTGAGGCGTTTATAAGGGAGTTTTTTGATCAGAATCCACTTAGTCAGATTGCTTTGGTTACTATAAAAGATGGGGTTGCTTATTCTTTAACGGAGCTTGGTGGGAGTCCTGAGTCTCATATTAAGGCTTTGATGGCTAAGCTGGAATGTTCAGGTGATTCGTCACTACAGAATGCATTGGAGCTTGTTCATGAGTATCTTGATAAAATTCCATCATATGGTAATCGTGAAGTTCTCATCTTATATTCTGCCCTTACGACCTGTGATCCGGGAGATATAATGGAGACAATCCAGAAATGCAAGAAGTCTAAAATGAGATGCTCAGTTATTGGCCTCTCTGCTGAAATGTTCATATGCAAGCATCTCTGCCAAGAAACTGGTGGATTGTACTCTGTTGCTTTGGATGAGGTGAGTTATATTAACTAAAAGGAATTTGAGAATAACTTGCCATGTTGTAAGCAATCTGGCTGTTATTGAAAACTAAAAGCTTAAAATAAATCTGAGTCTTTCAAAAATTCCAAGAAAAGAAAATCTTCTACAAAACGCAAGGGCATCTAATATTTTCTTACCAATCCTAAAGCTGAAAGCATATTTCATAAGCACTGCTGCTATGTTTTTCTTATGCAGAGCCACTTTAAAGAGTTAATATTGGAGCATGCACCCCCTCCTCCGGCAATAGCAGAATTTGCAATAGCTAACTTGATCAAGATGGGTTTCCCACAAAGAGCAGCAGAGGGTTCCATCTCGATATGTTCTTGTCATAAAGAATCGAAAGTTGGTGAGGGGTATATTTGTCCAAGATGTAAAGCGCGTGTGTGTGAGCTTCCTACCGAATGCCGTATTTGTGGGTTGACACTTGTTTCTTCACCCCATTTAGCAAGGTCGTACCATCATCTCTTTCCCATAGCACCATTTGATGAGGTGAAACCATCACGTCAAAATGAACCACATCGTAGATCACAGAAAACTTGTTTTGGTTGCCAACAAAGCCTTGTCAATCCTGGTGAGTTATATAGATGTGGAGGTTTTGCATTTGTACATGCTCCTTGTTATACGTCTCTATTCATGACCATGCATGCCTATGGAATACAGATATAATATCCAGATTCGGATGAATTATCTTCTCATGTTGCTATTATTATTGGGGCATCACACACAGAGATGTTTGAAATTTACTCTGCCTGCAAACCAAACTTTTTTGGAGTGTCATTGGTGCATCATGATAACCTAGATCCTTTGTTGCCCATCTCTGGTAAAATTATCAAGAAGAAATATATTTTAACTCTGGTGTCAAACTGCTGGACCAATGTTAGCTGGCAGATTTATTTGGGCTGAGACTCCGTTTACCTTTTTTCTCTGCTTAAAAGAAAACTTACTTACTACTGACTGGTCCACCTCATATTTTAGTTTTTTTCTTCTCTTTTGCTGATGGATTTGTGGTTAAGACTCTCATTATGTTTGGCAAGTATTTGTTGCTCAGCTATTCTAATTGTTTTGTCACAGGCAATAAACCCAGCCTTCAAGTTGCTTGTCCAAAATGCAAACAGTACTTTTGCCTTGACTGTGACATTTACATTCATGAGAGCCTGCACAATTGCCCAGGTTGCGAGAGCCTTAGAGCTTCATAGTCAGGCACCGCTGCATCGGTAATGAAGAATGAAAAACTATTGCCACTTGAGTGTTCTACTTTTCTTCTGCCATATGGATATGGCATGCTCTTACTGCTATTCCTTCAAACACATCCAAGCAAGTTCAGATTTTTTTTTCCTTTTCATGTATGGCGTGGTCACCATTGCAACACGGACAGATACCTAACTTGACTGGTCAGGCAAGTATTGTCGCGATGCTTTCTTGAGCGCGGATACTTGGTTTTACAGATAGGGCTGTTGAGCGGAGCTTAGCTCACGTCCATTGAATATGTAATCAAAGAATTCATAGGCCACATGCGTCACGCGGATTGCAATCTTTCACATGACATGTGATTCCATCATGGTTGTAGCCATAATTGGTCACTTAAAAGTGCTTCTTAGGTGACTAGAACCCTCTCATGTTAGAACTTGTACGCCCCTTTTTCCCGAGGGTGCATTGGCTTTATTTGATTCACAGATATACCATGTCATAGAAACAGCACATACCTTTCAGGAGTTTTGGGTAATTTTTTTTGTATCCAATCAGTGACTCAAAAAGAACTAGGGTATCGTATCTTAATTCCTCAAATTTTACTGATTGGTTGGAGTAAAAGAAAATCTTACTCTTCTTTTCCGGGACATCACAAATATACACTCATGCTTTGTGATTGGTTGTTACTGCAGTTAATTTTATTGCACTGGAGGAGACCTCACTTCAGGTAGAGCAGTGCCTTCATTAATGTCACGCATCACAGCCACAGCGCCTCTGCTATCTGCACTTCCATTTTCTGTCGCAAGTAAAATGGCCGTGAATCTTGATCTCTGGAAATTTAAGGTTTAATTTGATGGTTTTCAAGGCAGAATATGGACGAGTCGAGGGAGGGATGTGACTGGTAAAATAAAAGTTTTTGCCCTACAAATCAAATTTCAGATGATTAGCCAACGTCATGCCTTTATGTCCATTTACAGTGATTAATGCATTTAAGGCCTAAATAAAACTCGCAACTATACAATTTTTTATTTAGATTAAATACGGTTTTGATTATTTTTTCATATTTTTTGTTTTAAAATTTATTAAAATAATATTTTTTTAAAAAAAAAAATTATTTTTAATATTAGCATATTAAAATAACTGAAAACACCTAAAAATTATTAATTTAAAATTAAAAAAAATAAATAAAAATTTAATTTTTTTAAAAAACAAAAATAACTTAAAACACGCCAGGCTACCGCATCAAGGTCAGCTACAACATTTGAACGTGCTTTATCTCCTCATGCTCAAACATTGTCTACTCGCCATCCACCATTGAAATAAAACTTGCATGTATTAAATAAAAGCACGTTCCTTGGCCACTTGCCTTTAAAAAATTGGTCCCTCTATAGTGAAATATATAAATCTCTCAACATGGAGCAATGGTGCCCATGCTGCAGTAGATGAAGGAAGGGGTTCTTCCAGATGGGGGAACAGCTATAGACTCACAATCGAGAGCTTTCATACTGAACAATTGAAGGCCGCAACCTTCAATTTTAGAAATGACTAGTTTCTTGGCAAAATAATATTAAGTTTAAGAGAAGAGATGGCTTTAGATTTTCGTTCTCCCACCAAAAGGATGGATAACAGAGGATGTGAAGATGATGTTCCCGCCACCCAATCAATACAAAACTTGTCCACAGTACTAACAAACAGAGCGGTAAACAAAGATAAATAAAAGCTACAATCATCTAGGAAAGATCCTCTCACTGTAACTCGTGTCCAAAGCCTCTAAAGGAGATGAGCTCAAGACATCCTTTGCGCAGCCTCCTTGGCTAAAACTCTCTCCTTAGCTTTGCTCTTGGCCAGAGATTTGGAACCCATGATGCCACCACCCCATTTCTTGCGGTGCTCATCAAACTTGTCGTTGAAGTTAGCCTGCAGTTGAAGAGAAAAAACGTGAGAAGCAAGAACAGAATTCAAGAAATAGGTAAACCATGCAAAGGTAAACCACATACAAAAGCAAGTTCGATGAGAAATCATTTCAGTCAACCGCATAAAAAAGCATCGCTGTTAGATAAAGACTTCATCGTGAAACGGTTTAAAAGGGACAAATTTCCCCTTTCTGAATTTTGCTATCTTCTAGGAGGGTTTCAAATAAATGTGCTGTTTTTTTTTTCTTTTCTTTTCTTTTTTTGAGATCAGACTTCAAAATAACATTTTGGGGTGATGGATAGGCCTAGCAACAGACATTCCTGAACAGAGCAAGCACATGATCATTATATTTAACGCCTGTCATGGTATAGGGTCGTTGCTCATTAAGATATTACCTTGACTGCCTCCAAAACCTTGCTAAATTCCAATTTGTCCTCATTCTTGACAGAAGTAAGGCACAAAACTGAAGCTGTTTTCTTGTGGACAATCTGGTTTTTAAAAAACAAATATCCTTCATTATCCATGAAAAATTAATTGAAAAAATTATTCTAAGCATAAGAAAAAGTTCAGAGAAATCACCGCTCCAAGTCGTGACTTGCCCTTCACAATGGCATAAGGAACCTCCATTTTCCGGCACAATGCAGGCAACCAAACAACAAGCTCAATTGGATCTACATCATGTGCAATAACGACCAGCTGGGCCTTGTTCTACACGCATCAAGAAAAAAACAATATTACCTAGACAAGAACACAAAAAATTGGCCTTGCAATTTCTCCCCACGGATCCCATAAAAGGTTGAAAGGAAGGTGTGTGTGTGTGTAAACAGAGGGATGAGAATCAATGTGTAAACCAGCCAAATAATTGACAGAAATGAGAGGAAAGAGGTTAAGAGATGAAACAAAGCAATCAATTCAGAAGTCATCTTCTCCTATAAAACCTTAATTACAACAGAACTCCCAAATAGGTCAATTAGAAAAGGTACACAATGCACCAGAACATATATTATCACTTTATTACCCAATTAGCAGCAGAGATAATAATAATAAAAAAAAAACTGTAGATGCTAACATCAATACCTGCTCAATGAGGTAAGTAACATGGTTAAGACCATATTTAATAACAATAGGCTTCTTTGTTTCCACAGTCTTCCCCTCAGCTTCAGCTTGTGCTCTCTTAAGAAGCCTTTCCTTCTTAGCAGCCTTGTCCTCAGGTCTATATTTTAGGAACAACTTGAAAAGTTGCGTAGCTGTAACACAAAATGACGAAAACAAAACAACAAATATTATCTGCAGCTTCAGTAATTTAAAAAAATGCATCAAAGCACTACAATATCTATAAGAATAATTGGCGTTACATTTAAGCACCAACATCCATGATCCTGGGAGCCAAAGTTTGTTAACTTTTCTAGATTGGGGATGGAAGATTTACCGAGGTTCTTGTCAAGTGTTTTTGTGAACTGGTTAACAGCAGGAGGGACCTTCAAACGCTGTTTCAGAATCCTTCTTTGCCTCTGAATACGAACAACATGTGGCCACTTGACAAATCTAGTCAAATCCTTCTTTGGTGGAAGTGCACCACCAATTCCAAACTGCTTTGGACGTTTTTCAAACAAAGGGTTCACTACCTTTTCCTGTAATTAATCAACATCGGTGCACTAAACCTTTAGTTGCAAAGGAGCAAAGTATAAACCCCAACTGTCAATAATGAAGCAGAATTATAATAATCACATGCAAGTTCTATGAATTGAGTATAAATCATAATCTCTTAGCATTTGTATTCTCGACTTTTAGAAGTATATGATTGCATGAGATTAAGGGGATAGTTGCAGGAAAAAATGGTTGGCTCTAGCTGGCTACAAATTCAAAATGGAAATAAACGACGACAACCACAGAAGAGAGAATGAGGGAGAGAGGGAGATCACGCACAGGTTTCTTCTTTGCTGCCAGTGGGCCCTTCACACCTCTTTTGGGAGCCTGTAGTAAACATAAAAATAAGCCAACGAATCAAAAAAAGGGAAAGAAACAAAGAACATTATTCCAAAATATGCATGTCAAGAACAGAGCTGATCAAAACAATGGGTAAAAATACCATGTTTTTGGTCTTTTCCACCAATATATACCCTGTATGGTGCTTATAAATGCAACATTTCTACACTATAGCCTGAAAAAGTCCTCCATCATCCACCAATATATACACTGTACGGTGCTTATAAATGCAACATTTCTACACTATAGCCTCAAAAAGTCCATCATCCACCAATTTCCAAACCATATCACATAGCCTCACAGCAGAGATATCAAAAATAACAAAATGCAATGAAACTTCAATTCATACAACAAGAAGTGCAGCTATTAACTAACACCCCAATAAAAACAAACCAGCAGAATCTCCAAAAAAAATTTAACTCAAGAAAGTTTAAGTATTTTGGGTACTTTTAATACTTTTTTTTTCCAATAAGTTTTCTGCCTTACCACACACAGTACAAAAAAAAAACACTAGAAAGACTAAGACTGAAATCTTATTCACATAGAGAAGTAAGATCATACACCGCCATCCCAACAAAAATAAAAGCATCGGCGTAAAAAAAAAGAAGTACAATTTTACACCAGAAAATCATCAGTTAAGCTTTTTGAGCACAAGATAGACAACGTTGCAAGAGAAAAACGAAAGGGGCATTAAAGATGAGTGATATATGTTACCATCTAGAAGAGGAGACTTGCAGATCGAAAACCTGAACGTGTTTGAGATGAAAATGGGTAGGGGCAGAAGAGCAGCAAAAACGGCTGCTTTAGTAGGGTTTGCCCAAACCCTAAATTGTTCTTTCAGTTTACATTTTGGTCCCTTCATTATGCTAATTGGTTTATTTTACTTCTACTTTATCTTTATTTTATTTATTAAGCCCTCCCTTCTTCTTAAAATTTGATCAATTATCAAATTTTCCCAATTCCTAAAATCTTAAAATTTGTCCAAATGGAATATCTTACAAATTATTTATTTAACGAGATAAAATCTTCTACTTTCAAATTATATCTCTTCTAAAAAAAATAGAATATATATATATATATCAAACTAAAAATTATATTTAAAGAGAAAATTCTCTTTGAAAAAATAATAATAAATATTTTAGTGTTTTTTTTATGAATCAAACATTGCATCACGACAAAATGTCAGCATTGATTATTTTTTTCAAATATATTATTGGTTTGTTTGTTGATGTTATATACCCTTTAACAGTATAAAAGTTTCAAGTTTTTTTATCCTTAGCATTAGACTTTTATTTTGAAGGTTTTAATCTTTTTATGGTTTTTTCCAATTTAATATTTATCTAATTTTTAAAATATTTTATATTTTTCTCTT
Organism: Populus trichocarpa; assembly: GCF_000002775.5. Lineage (NCBI taxonomy): Eukaryota > Viridiplantae > Streptophyta > Magnoliopsida > Malpighiales > Salicaceae > Populus > Populus trichocarpa. Next base: position 10,451,345 of record NC_037288.2, read on the forward strand.
TATTTTTCAATGTAAACTAAAGATAAATCTTAACTTTGTATCTTATTTTTAGATGTTAATTAGACATTTATATTTCTCCTTACATCGCTTTTGATTTTTCGCAACTGTTACTTATATGTGTTTTTATACTGTATATGAATTTTATTTAAATTGTATTTGCTAATTTCTCTTTGACCTATTAACTAATCTAGTATTTGTTTTTTATTCTAATCTCGTGGTTTAGTGCTTTGACTAGCTATGTAACCCGCGCTCCGTCGCGGGTTAAATAAAAATTTTTTTAAAGAAGTTCCTAAAAAAAGAGGGTGTTTTGTCTATTTTTTTAGTTTTTAGTTTTTTAACTTGTCGTGTCACTTTATTTTGTATCTAAACCATCTGAAAAATATATAAAAAAGAAGGGTTTAGGGTAGGAGAGAAAACACATTTGAAAAAAAAAAAGTTCCTTTCGGGTTTTTGCCGGATCACCTGAGTTTTGGACTGATCCGATAGGTCAACTAGTTTACTCCGGGTCAATTGCAGGCACAGATTTTGAATGAAAGAGACTCACCTAACGCTGCTGTGCTTGACCTACTAGCAAGACCCAAAGCGTTGGGTTCTGCTTTGGGCATGACCCAAATTGTTGGGTCCTGGTTAACAAAGAGTCCAAAGATGTTGGGTCCTAGTGACAGAAGGGCCCAATTGGACGTTGGGTCACGGTGGTAGACAAGGCCTAAAGCTATTATGTCCAGTGGCAGCAAGGCCCAATTAGACGTTGGGTCATGGTGAGGTGGGAGGCAGAGCCCAAAGCTGTTGAGTCTTGGTTCCTACTGGGGGCAGGACCTAATGTTGATGGGTCCTATTAGCACTGATGGCCTACTCCAAGCAGGACCAAACACTGTTGGGTCCTGTTGGGGGCAAGATCCAACGCTGATGGGTCCTAGTCGCAACATGACCTAAAATTGATGGGTCTACTTCCAGCAGCACCCAACTCAAATGGGTCTTACTCTCAGCCGAATCCAAATCTATTTTGGGTCCTGCTGGGGGAAGCTTTGGGTCCTACTTCCACAAGAATCCAATGACGTTAGGTCATGCTGGATCCATTAGAGTTGGGTCCTCCCTAGCAGGACCCAAGCAAATTGCTACAATGAATGTCCGATGGAAGAAAAGGAAAAGGAGAAGTTGCTCGACAAGCAGTTATTAAGCAAAGCATTAGCTTGGTATCAAATCCCAAGCTAATAAAATTAGAATGCATTTAAAAATGCTTAAATTTAGAATGCATTTACAAATGCTTAAATACAACCTTGATAGAGGTATCTAACCTTCCTTCCTTATACATGGAAATCGAATCCTGTTTTGTCTTTTTTTGGATAAAAATAATAGATGAGAATTTTTTTTCATTTGAGACAATAAAATATTAATAAGACTCTGAATTTTATTCACTAATGTTGTAAATTTAAAATATCTTCTATTACCCAAAATTAAATTATATTGGGTAATATTATTCTAATATTATATAATATTATGCCATACATTGGCGAGAATATTATTTTGATCTTTGTATATATATAATGAAGAGAAAGTCATCATCGGTTCTCCAAATCCAGCCCTCAACTTATTATTATTCATACCTATCTACAAAATTTAATGGGCAAAAGAATTACACAATGCAACCGAGGATACCATGTGTGTGCATGGCATCTTTGTTCAAATTTATTAATTTGTGTCTAATTGATTTTCTGGATAATCCAGTGTACAAAAAAAAAATCAGTAAGATAAACTAAAAAAAATTTGGTTCCTTATTTTTCTTCCTTTGTATTTTTGATCCCCTTATCCAAATTTTTTTGTTTTTCTTATTTTTTTGTATTTTGGTATTTTTGAAAAAAGTAATGTCAATGTCAACAATGATTTTAAACTAAAAATATCAAAAACGACACAAATATATCAAAAATATATATATTTTTGGATTCTTTGTTTTTGTTTTTGCTATTCTTTTTGGATTTTTCAAAAAAGTAAGAAAAAAGGACAAAAAATCGGGTTATGAGACTACTTGTCAATTGATAAGCACTAATATGTTAGTTCTAGATATCTCTCATACCCCAATTTATAAGAACAACTCCATTTCATAAAGAAAAAAACATAATATATATCAGCTGCAACAACTCTAATTAATATCGAGTATTAATAAAGCATTGACCAGGAACATTTAGGAACAATGTTTTAATGCAATAAAAATCTCATAATTATAATAACTTTATAATTTTATTTGCAAAATATTTTTGTTCCAAGAACTTTATCTTTAATCTACATTTATTAATCAAATATTATATTCATTAATAAAATTGTTGATGATTATTAAAAATAAATAAGTCTTTATTAATAAATTAAATATATTTACATGAATAACGTCAATATCAAGTGTAACCAACTGATTGACTACAAGGTATATACACTAATTTTTTACCATAACAAACTCTATAGATCTAGGTCTAATTTGGTTTTGAATCCCACAACTATTTAGAACCTGCTACCAAATACTTTTGATCATAGTTGCAATCAATAGACAAATGGTATCTTGATCTATTTTATTGTATTGCTATACAACATGAAGGATCAATTTATTAGTCGACAATGAGATAAATCCAAGTTTAAGAATATACAAGGACTCCCATGGTATTTTAAACTAATATACATTGTGCACCTTATTCCTCAAAGCTTCCTACACGAATTTGATAAAGAACAAGCCACTTGAAGAAAATTCTCAGATATATGAGGTTGGAGACAAATCACACCATCTAAAGTAGCTTGAATGTTGATCAAGTCATTAGACCTGGTATAGGTCAATTCCAAGATGAGCAGTTTGAGTAATGTTTTTTTTTTATTATTATGATTTAATAAGTCATGGATTTTCATTTTGAAGCATTCAACTCATAAGAGTAAAAAAACTAGACTATTAGGTTTGTGAGTCAATTCTTATATACAAGTCATCATTTAATTCTCAATCAATGTGATATTTTCTAATAATCTCTTCTTTATATGTGAGTTTTATCCATATTAAATTTTTAATAAAAACATTTTCAATGTAACAAGAAATTTCATGTTACTCATAAGAGTAATTATTAGTAGTTTTTTCCAATGAAAGAAAGCATTAGAATAGAGAAAAAGGAGAAAGAAAATTAGTTTTTTTTTAAAAAAAAGACTAAGGTAAGAATATTCAAGTCAAATCACTTGATTTTAATTTTTTCTTTCGTACCAGTCTCTATCTCTATTTTTAAAATGAGTATAAGGAGTAACAATTGGTAATTATTATATTCTATTTATTTGCTGAAAAATAGTTTTAATTAAAAGTGAATTTCTGAAAAGTTGATTTTTTTAATGTTTGACAATGTTATAGAAAATAAGTTGAAAATATTTTTCAGTGTTTGGTTATACTTTAAAAAATAAGTTGGAAAATCACTTTTTTTTTAAAGTTTATCAAAAGAATGAAGATCGAGAATGATTTATGAAAAAGTTGAAGGAGGATGAAATTGAAAAAAAATTATAATTTTAAAAATTGTTTCAGATAAAACAAATAGTAATAAAAAAAATATAGACTGAATTTAATGAACAAACAAATTGAAAAGCTAGTTTAAAAATTTGAAGGGCTAGGTATGGAAATTGAAGGGGTGAGAAAAAAAAAGGGGGAAAAAAGGTCACCCACACCAAATTAGAAATTGGTACGCTGTACGCGCCGCCTAGAAAGGGAGGGGCCACTGAGACAATTCTAACTACATCAAGAAAGGTTGCCTTTAGACACCGTATGTGGTATCACATGCTGGCGCGACCAATGCATGTGTCAACCACTTTTTATTTTAAAATTATATTTTATGTTTATCAAAATACCAAATTTTCTTTCAGTCAACTTGATTATGACTAAAAAACCAAAATAAAAATTGGAAACCTTTGAACCCCAGTTTCATAAAACTTTGATTTTAATTGTAATTTTCATTTTACTTTACTTTTTTTTTTTTGTAAAAGATTCAAAAGGAGTTTTCTAGAGTTGAGAGAAGGAAAACACTTTTCTTTGGAAAGACTTAAGCTTTTCCTTCAACTCGAAACCACTTTCTATTGACTAACTCTCTTAAAGTAAAACAAATATGGAAAATTTTGGAAAATGATTTATAGGAAAATGTTATTCATGAAACAAACGCTCGTGTGAGATCCACAACTCAAGTATCAGGTGTTATCAAGAATTTACTGCTCTTGCAAGAGCTTGCTAACTAGGAGTGTACATGTCCTCCTTAGCTAGCAGCCATTACAAATCTCAAGTACAATTACAAAAATAAAAAACTAAAGGTTATAGGATATTCACTATGTAGGTAAAGAGAAAACACTATAGTTTGTAATAGTGTTCCATAATATTTTCTTTCTTTATTTTTTTAGATCTTTGGATTTTTTTTCATGTTGGTCCCTCAATTTATTTTTTTTATTTGTTCCTTTGACGTTGTGTTTATTTTGGATTAGGCTTGGTGATTTGTTTCGGCTACCTAGAATATAGCTCATGGTGTTCGAAAAAAATTACAAAACTCGATGGATACTTGGTTTGACAAAATTTAATGAGATTTTATTGATTTAAAACAATTAAAGATTTTGGAATTGAATTTGAAGATCGAACAAATATACATCCCTTTTTTAGCTACTACCGTAAGGGGTTGAATTGAACAAACAAGGATACATGTTCATCCCATTTGTTTTTTTTTTTTTATCACTTGATTTATTTGGTTTTCAATTTGATCCTCTAGAATTGAGTTTATATGAGATTGGACTTAATAGTTTGTTTTGGTTGCCTATATATGGGGATTTTACGGCGTGTAAGAAAAATCTTGGTGAGTGGTGGATGCTCAATTTTATAAAATAAAATTCAATTTCACTCATTTAAATCAATTAGCGATTGAGAGACCATAATTGACGTTGAAACAAAAGCAGGGACAAAAATCATCAGGAAATAAGGAATGCTTGGGGCATGTGTTGCACGGGCCAATATGTGAAGAGGTTTGTCGTGCTTTGGAGGTGCACGTGGCCTTCTTTGATCACCAAAGGTGGCATTCTGCCATGTCCTTCAAAGCCTCTTGAAGAGGGCTACTTGTTGATGTGGCGCATAGTCACTGATTAGTGGTAGTGTGTTGCCAACGTTCCACTCTTCTTTTTTCTCTCTCTTATCTTTCTCTTCTACTCGGGTTTTGTGCAATGTTTTTTCTCTCTCTTAATTCTGGTTCTCATTTTTTTTTCATTTGTGTCTTTTCTATTCTTTTTATGGGAAAATCTCGATTTCATGACCCGGGTTGCAGGTTTGGAAGGTTAACCCATGTTGACTTCAGTCTTTTCTGTTTGGGTCATTTTTATTATTTCTTTTTTCAAGTTCATCCTTGAATATTTGGTCGTTTGGAATTTATTTTTAATTTATTTTTATGTTTTTCTTTTTATAGAGTTATCATGGTCACATGACTCAGATCACGAATTTTGCAAGATAATTAAGGTTAACTCGAGTCATTTCTTTTGTTAATTTTTTTAGATTAATTGTTTTTCAATTTCACCAGTTGGCATTGTGTTGATTTGGAAATTGGGCTTCACAATCCTTTTCAGTCTGTTTTCTACAAGTTTATCTTGTGGTTCTCGAGTCTGGCAGGTGTACCCGAGTTGACTCGAGTCACCTTTTTTTTTTATTTTTTCTAATTTAATATTTTCTTTCTCGATTTATTTCTTTGACATTGAGTTGATTTGGAATTAGGTTTAATATTTTTTTTTCTTTAGGTGATTTTTTGATTGAATTATTTTTTTGAATTTCATCCTTTATTATTTGACTAATTAGAAATTGAGCGTCAGTCTTTTTTTTCAACTTGCTTTTTATAGGAAAATCCTAATTTAATGACCTAGGTCGCGGGCTCGGAAGATTGAGCTAGGTTGACTTGGGGCGTTTCTTCTTGGGGTCTTTTTTAATTATTATTATTTTTTTCAATTTCATCCTTGAATATTTTGTTGGTTGAGAATTGAATTTTTTATTTTTTTATTTTATTTCTATGAGATTATTACAGTCTCATCACTCGGGTTGTAAGTTTTGCAAGTTAACTAGGGTTGACTCGAATAATTTCTTTTGTTAATGTTTTTAGATTATTTTTTTTTCAGAATTGTGTTGACTTGAGAATTGGGCTTCGCAATCCTTTTTAGTTTTTTTTTTTTTTTTTTTTTTTTTTTTTTTTATCCTTGATCCTTTTTTCTAGTTCATTTTTTTTTAAATTTTTTTTATTCCGATCTCATATTGCGAGTGGCGGGTTAGTAGAGTAAACTCGGGTTGACTCGAGTTTTTTTCTTCAAGTTTCTTTTCTGAAATTGATTTTTTTCAATTTTATTTTTTGAAATTAAGTTATTAGCCCTTGAGTATTGTGATTTTTGTTACTTTTCTTTCTACGAGGATATCTTAATTTCATATCTTAAGTTACGTGCTAGACAAGTTAACACGAGTTGATTTAGGTTATTATTTCTTGAATATATATTTTTTATGTCAGGAAAAATTTAACTTGACATACAGTATAGTGGGGACAAAAAGATCTAGTTGTCTTTTTACTCCTTTTAGTCAATGACAATTATTAGCTCTAGAAATACTTGTGCACTCTGTTGTTGGGAGATTTGCATTATGAAATCACTTGGTCACACATAAATCTGCATCCGTGAGGACTCTCATATATACAATGTGCTTCACTTTCAACCTAAAAAAATTAAATAATTTGGTTCTTGTTTTTCTTCTTCTTGTTCTCAACTAATAGACTTCCAAATCATAATTGCTTGCTTGTTTGGAACCAAATTATATATAAAATTAAATTTAATTTCATATATAATTTAAATTTAATTAATAATCTATTATAATTTTTATGTTTGAAATAAAATACTAAATCACATAATTAAATTCAATTCTACTATTTAAAATACATGTGTAATTAAATTGAATTAACAATCTTGATTGTTTTGCTTTTAATTCAGAAATCATTTCTTATTACAAAAAAAATATTTCTATTTGTTAATGTGAAAGTAGAATCCATAACTTTTTTTATGATAAATCATAATGCATGCATGATATGATAAAGACAACAAGCAATATTAACATGCATGACATAGAAAACATTAGGAACAAATGATTATTATTGACAACATCATATTACTTTTTAAGTAATAAAGATATTTTCATGCCAATTTTCATATAATTCTCACGGAATAAAACTATTTCATCTACTTTTAAATAAAACATATATAATTAACAATAATAAAAATTCATATAGTTCTATTCTAATATCTCTTTTTTGTTGAACTTTAAGATGGTGATTTTGCTAATTCTTGTTGACAGTTCCTGTTTCCTTGACAATATTTCTGGGAAAAAGCCACCCGAAAAACTTAACCTATGAAAATGTGGCTGACATTATGATTTAACTGTTTCCCTCACACATGGGCCTTCGCAAAAAGAAGTCATCAGCGTGGCTTAACGTGATCTAAACCGGGGATCCATGCATTGAGTGAGAGGGTAGATGAAAAAGGTGAACGTTTTGTGTTTGAAAAGGTATTTTTAATTTGAAATTACTGGGAAAAAACTACTTAGAAAACATTCTTTCCATAAAAACTATAAATGTTACTCATGATAATATTTTAACTACCCAATCAATACAAAACTTGTTCACAACAACAAACAGAGCAATTGCAGGGGAAAAAGAAGAGCTAAAATCATCCACGGAAGTTCCTTTCTGACTAAAACTTATCTCCAATAGCTTGCTAGAAGAAGCTCAAGACATTCTTTGGGCAGCCTCCTTGGCTATGACTCTCTCCTTAGCTTTGGTCTTAGCCAGAGATTTGGAACCCATGATGCCACCGCCCCATTTCTTTCGGTGCTCATCAAACTTATCATTGAAGTTAGCCTGCAGTTAAAGGGAACGAAAGTGAAATATGCAAAGAAGAATGAAGTTCAAAAGAGTGGCCAACAAATTATAGAATATCAAATCAAAGAAAGAAACCACCTCAATCAATAAACCACACAAGCATCAAAAGCAATGCTGTTAGAACAAACAAGTTCACTGTGGGATAAGCAAATCAAGGACCAGTTGCCTCTCCTTGTGACATAAAGCTAATCTTCTAGGAGGATTACAAATATGAAATTGAAACACCTTTTTTCTCCTTTGGGATGCACTTTAGAGATATCACATATAAAGTGCAAAAACATGGTAGTAATATTACCTTGACTGCCTCCAAAACCTTGCTAAATTCCAATTTATCCTCATTCTTCACTGATGTAAGGCACAAAACTGATGCTGTTTTCTTGTGGACAATCTGTTTTTTAAACATACAAGTCATAAAGATAGTACCGGAGGATCCAATTTCCAAAAAAATCAATGGTTCTTTTAATGCATAGAAAAGGTGTAGAGAAATCACCGCTCCAAGACGTGACTTGCCCTTCACGATTGCATAAGGAACCTCCATTTTACGGCACAATGCAGGTAACCAAACAACAAGCTCAATTGGATCAACATCATGTGCGATAACCACCAGCTGGGCCTTGTTCTATATGAATCAAGTAGAGTCTTAGGAAAAAGATAAGATAACCTATACAAAAACACATCAATCTGCCATGCATGTTCACCATCCAAGTCAGATGACAACATGAAACAAACAAAAAAAAATGTTGAAAGGAAGGCACCCAAAAAATAAACGAGGGAGATAAAAAATCAATGTGCAGCAAAATCAGCCAAGTAACTGAAGAAATGAGAGGAAAGAGAGTGAGAGAAGAAAAGGTAGAAAACCAAATTGAAAGCCATCTTCTCCTACACAATCATGATTATAACACAACTCCCATATAGGTCAATCAAACTAGCTAAACAAATCACCAAATCATCCATTACCTAAATATTTACATAGTTAATCAAGAAAGCCCTAGAAATCAACATCTGTACCTGCTCAATGAGGTAAGTAACATGGTTAAGACCATATTTAATAACAATAGGCTTCTTTGTTTCCACAGTCTTCCCCTCAGCTTCAGCTTGTGCTCTCTTAAGAAGCCTTTCCTTCTTAGCAGCCTTGTCCTCAGGTCTATATTTTAGGAACAACTTGAAAAGTTGTGTAGCTGTAACACAAAATGACGAGAGAAAAAATACATCTCAGTACCAGATAAGTAATCTGCAGTTTCAGTAGTTAAAATGAACTCTATCAATGCACTACAATATCGATAACAATGCATCTGTGATTTTTAGCATCAAATTTTGTCAAGTTCCCTGTAACAGGAATAGAAAATTTACCAAGGTTCTTGTCAAGTGTTTTTGTGAACTGGTTAACAGCAGGAGGAACCTTCAAACGCTGTTTCAGAATCCTTCTTTGCCTCTGAATACGAACAACATGTGGCCACTTGACAAATCTAGTCAAATCCTTCTTGGGTGGAAGGGCACCACCAATTCCAAACTGCTTTGGTCGTTTCTCAAACAAAGGGTTTACGACCTTTTCCTGTAATTAATCAGCATCAATGCACCAAATCTTTAGTTGCAAGGGTAGAGCACATAAGGCCCCAAAATTGACAGGGGGGCAGAATTATGATTCATCAAATCTGAGTTCTAAGAACTGGGCATAATCTATGAAAACTTGTATTATCAACTTTTAGCAATTTCATATATGCAATTGCATAAGATTAAGGGGATAGTTGAGACAAACATTAGCCATATCTAGCTAGCTACAAAATTCAAAAAGGAAATAACAGGGACTTCCATGGAAGAATATAGATCCATTACACACTAAACTATAAGTAGGTTAGTCAGTGAACTACTTAGATAAATGTTGTAGACAACACTCCCAAGAATTGAAAGACTCTACCACACTTGGGAAATTAAACTGCCTTCTTTTCACTTGCACATGCTTATTTTGTGTGTGCGTGTGCACATATAATGGAGAGAGTGAGAGAGAGAGGAGACATACTGGCTTCTTCTTTGCTGCTAACGGGGCCTTCACACCTCTTTTGGGAGCCTGTAGTAAGTACAAAAACAAGCTAATGAATCAAAAGTGGGGATAGAAACACTAAGAACACAAACTTTTCAATGAAAATTTTAATCAATACACCATTTCAAAATATTTGAGGCATGAACAGTAGTAATTCATACAGCAAATAAAAAAGCAGCAGGACCTACATGACAAAATGTTACATTATTGATCATGCAACAGATTATATTCTTTGTCTGGAGCCTGTAAATACAAACAACTGTTCCACACAATGACCAGAATTCCAACTTCTCAAAAAGTACATAATGCTCCCGAGCTTATTGAAAATCCATCTAAAAAATGAAATGAGTAGTATGCAACGTTTTTAGTTTAACTTCTAACCAGTACACTGCATTTTATTACAGTCCCATCTTGAAACTTCTACAGCTCTGCATTGGTTGCGATGGTAAGCCAATAGACATAGCTTATCTGGGGCTACTCATATCAATTGCAGATTCATTACTAAATTGGCAATCATTCACCAATATCTAAATCATATCATTGCCACTATAAAGAGCCCTACATATACACTGATATCAAACCTTCAATTATCCACCCAGATGAACTGTCATCCCCCCCCCCAAAAAAAAAAAAAAAAAAAAAGAGTTCTGTCAACAGACAAACAAAACACCACTGAAGCAGGTTTTTAAGCTGTTGGGTCACTAAGAATAAAAATACCACGTAGAGAGGAAAAATGACAGAGTCTCCATTCACACACACACACACACACACAAAATCCATAAAAAATAAACCATTTATTTCACAAACAAAAGAAACCAAACAGAACAAAGGGAACATAATATGCATGAAAATATGAAAAGGGCATACAAGAAGTGAAGATCGTACCATGCGGAAGAGGAGATCGAGAGAAACCCTGGTAGTTCTCTGCCGATGAAGGGTTAGAGCCTTAGACCTTGGAAGAGTAGCTGCAGCGGCTTGCCTTTTATTGTTAGGGTTTTATTTTCTCTTTGTTACGTGGACTGGAGAGAGTAAGGCTAAGCCCATAGGCCTCCCAAACCCTAAAAATTGTTTTTTCAATTTTATCAATATACTGTTTACTTATCTAAGTATAGTCCTAGTTTCTTCTAGTTTTTTATTTATCAATCCAAAACTTTTCTTATCTTTATTAATTTTAAATAGTGGGAAAATATTTAAAACTGGTTTTAATAAAAAAATAGATTAAGTGGGAAAATTTATCTTTAGAATTAGTGGAAATATAGATAAATTTGCAACAAAAAAAACTATTTTTTCCTAACTTTCATAAATTCTAACTTCTGTCAAAGTGTGTTTGGTATTGTGGTAACTGTTATGATTGTGGTTTGAAAAAAATTGTTTTATAAAAATACTTTTAGTTGAGGTTAGTTTGAAAAAATATATGTTTTGTTAAAACTGTAGTTGAACAAAAAGAAATTTAATGTATTTGGTTACAAGAATACTTTTCAAATTGAGGTTATAAAATAACTAAAAAAGACATATATTAATATTGATGATTTTTAATTTAAATATTTTTGATTTAACTATTGCTATTACATCATGAAATGAATAATACTTAATATAAAATATTTTTTATTGTTCCATTAAACTATCTATAGTTTTATTGGTTTCATAAGCGCGCAACAACATTAGGTACAATATCATTATGAACAAAATTGGAATTACGATCAAATTCTGCAAATGTTACGTCATCAAGCGATCTCCTTCTAATTGATGAAGTGTCATTAAATAATGTTAAACACTAGTTTTTCGAATAAAACACAATTAAATAAAATAACATAATTTTTTTAATTGGGTCGGACCCGGTTCAATATGGGGCCAGAACAGTGGAGAGTGAAACTCTCCATTGTCTACAGGTTGAAGCAACTTGGAGCTGCTTTCAGCGGCACGCGGACGCGCCTGCAAATTCTGGTAGGTCCTATTAACAGTAAACAATGGTTTATCACTTACCAAACAACTGATACTTGTTGTAGCACCTAAACATGAAAGCTACCACGTAGCCAAACAAGTTTAATTCTGTTTGTTTCTTTTTCTAAAAATTATTTCCTAAACTTTATCATATTTATTTATCATTAGAAAAATTAATTAATAAAAAATATTTTTTAATCAAAGAAAATTTTAATTTATTTTTTAAAAAATGTTTTTCTTTTATTTTAGATAAAACACACTTTCCAAAAATTCTAAAAAATAAAAAAATATTTGTTGATTATATTAAATTTGATCCTCAATATTTTGATTGCTATATATTTTGTTTTGAATTTTTATTTTATTTATTCTTTTTCAATCTCATCCCTTAGAATTTAATTTAATTTTTATCAACTTTGATCCTTATTTTTTTTATTGTTATCTTTTTTATCGGTTAGACCTGGTCTCCATTATTTTTTCTATTACTATTTGTTTTATTTGAAATAATTAATGAAATTAGATTTTTTTCAATTTCATCCCCCTTCAACTTTTTTAATTGTTTAATTTATTTAATTAAAATTAAAATTTATATTTGAGCCAACATGTTAGGAACTTAATGAGTCACACATATTAAGAATTATTAGTCATAAATTAAACTGCGATGATTTAATTTAAGTATGACTTGATTAAAATATATTTTAATAATTAAGAACTATAATATAATTAATATATGAATTATATTTCTAGACTTAGAAAAATCAAGTAAGGACTTAATTGAGTTAATTTCTAAAATTATCATGAATTAATATATGAATATTATTCATTGAGCAAATTGATATTTTGCTAATTTATAGAGTTTTTTAGATTTTTCTATAAATAATAAGTTATGCCTCTTATTAAGGGAGATTGTCTGTCAGACAGAAAAACTATGTAAACACAATATTAGAGCTAGTACTCTAGACATTGCAATCTCTCTCTCCTAAATAGGAATGTAGGAGGTTTCTCACAAGTGGTTCGTATGGATTATCGTTGAAGGTCGGACAATTAGACGACTTGTTATTTGCAACAACCTAGTCTTTAAAAAATTAATCAAAGTAAAAAAAAATCAGGTTTTCAAGTAATAAATCTCTAAACAACTATTAAGAACTTTCAAATAATTTTGTTTCATAGCTTCCATTATGTATATAATATTTAAAAACGAAGCATTATACTAATCAATGGTTTCATGAAATCAAAGAAATACCACAATCAATACTTGAACAGCATAAAGAAGCATCAAAATGATCGTAACGTTACCTAATTTACAAAGCTAACCTCTTGGGCTGTGGCACAGTCAGTACATCTCACCACCTTCTGAAAGGAAGGCTTCAAACGAAAACGTAGATCCACCCACGCACCATTGACGAATGACAATTGGACATCTGGTTTGGTCCTCTCTGGGGTTTGATGGCGATAATACATAAGTGACAGCCTGCGAAGCCATAGAGTTCAGCTCATCGATGCTAGCTTTTCAGTCCTAGAAATGAAAGCACATAGTCCAGAGAGACCCCCTTGAGCCTACAGCAATCAGGCTCAACATACAATGAAACGAAGAAGGTAAACCGAGAAATCAGAAAAAAAATAACTGAAAAAATTGAATTGAAAAAAAAAACCGATTAAACTGATTAAATTTTTTAAAAAATCGGCTGGTTCGGTTTCGGTTTTATAAACAAAAAACCGAAAAAACCGAACCGAACCGAACCGAAACCGATAAAAAACCGAAAAAAAAACCGAGCCAAACCGGAAAAACCGAGCCAAAACCGAGAAAACCGAGCCAAAACCGGAAAAACCGAGCCAAACCGGTTTGAACCGGTTTTTGCCCTAAAAAACCCGAACCGAACCGAACCGAAACCGGTCGGTTTGACCCGGTTTCGGTTCGGTTTCGGTTTTTTTTTTTAAAAATAAAATTCGATTTGGTTATTTTTTTGATAAAAACCAAACCGAACAAAAAATGATTATCCAAGGTGATAACACAAAATTTGATGCCTTCTCAGCTTCTTTAAAAAAAAATGTGGAATATTGAAGCAGAAGCTAGCAATGAAATCTCCCGTACGTAGGAGTCTGTTCTTGGCCCTCCATTGTTATGTCCAAAGTATCAAATCAACTTGAATTTCTTTTACTTGATATTTAAAACACACACACACACAGATATATATATATATATATATATATATATATATATATATATATATATATATATATATATATATATATATATATATATATATATATTAAGTGGGGTTACAAAGTGTGTTTGTTAACGACCCAAAATTCTTAGGCACCTTGAAGGATTTGCCATGGTTACTTGAAGTAACTGTATGAAATAATAAGATTTTTGTTTTATAACTTAAACAATATCTTATTTCTTCTCTAATATATATATAAAAAACTTTTTTCAATTGAAATTATACTTAATTGTCGGCAACTATTACAATTACGAAGCAATTATCTAAATTATGAAAGGCTAAGATAATTTTTGCAGTTTATTTAGTGAATCTATTTAATGGTTGGTAATCACTTGTTATGAAATAAAGAGTATTTATGTTATTTTTTAAAGTAACTATATATTTTTTGAATTGTAATTGTGTAATAATATTAGTATCTAGCATTATTAGAATTTAATTAGTTAAATTAAGACAAGTTATTACAATACAATAAATAAAAATATTTAATAATTTGTAATTTAAAGGTACTATAATCATAATGACTTAAAATAACCAGAATAACATTATTAAATTCAATATGAGATAAGGCCCAAGTCTTAAGTTTAGAGGGGTAACCCGAGCTAATTTATTATTTTAAAAAAAATCAAAACAACATCATTTTAACATATTTTTTTTAAAAGTCAACGGATTAATCAGGTTGCAGGTCAACCCAAGTTTTTTATCAGGTCAATTCCTTCTTCTATTTTATCTTCAACTTGGATCGATCTAGGTTTTAGATTAACACCCCGGGCTAGTCCAAATTTTATAACTATGAACCATAAACAACTCATGTCTTGAAACATTGCACCAAGCATGACTTGATATAATTCGATGTTTTTTTTTTTGAAACTGACACAATCGTAAGAAAGTTTTAGATGAATGATATAATTTAGAATTTTTTTGGGAAAATAGCATAGTTTAATAGAACCACTTTTCAGAATCACATTTTTTAAATACAATAGCTATTTTGAATCATAGTTTTATTATAAACCGTGATTCAGAATCATAAGTTTAATGTAATCACGATTCTAAATAGCAGTTACATAATACAACCGCGATTCAGAATCGCAGTTACGTTGGGTATATAATCCCCCATCTGTTATCCATGGCCGCTGCTTATACAAAGAAAAAAACCCTAAAAAACTGCAAAACCCTTGCCTAAACTAGCCTGAAATTGCCCAAAAGAGCCTTCAATCCTCCACCAAAACACCAAAATCATCTTCCCCTTGTCTTCACAAGTCTATATACTATTTGTTTTATTGCAAACCGTCAACTTGAAAGCCTCCTTGCTGGCCTAAACAACCTCCCCGCCACCTAGAAAAAAAATCAAGGTATAACAACAATATTGTTTCTTAGTTTTATGGGTTTCATTATTGAATTGATAAATTTTGAGTTTTGATTTATAACTATTTGTGTTGTGTTTGATAATTAGGTATTTTGATTGATGTTGAGATAATCTTAGGTTTTGAGTGTAGCACTTATGCGTTTTTAATACAATTGATGTTATTTATGGAATCAAGTAGGTATGAACTAAAGAAATTAGATTTTAAATTGATTATTGGGTTACTTGCCATATTTAATGTAATTGTTTGAATTGAGATAAATATTGTTTGAATTGATACAATTAGATAGATTTTTTAATCAATTGATGTTATTAATAAAGTTATGGTCGAAATCATGGCAACTAGAGTCTGCATTGAAATTTGGTAAAAAATTGTCATAACTAGGGATTTTATTCAATTGAGATTATTTAGTTTTTAATTGATGCAACTAGATATGTTTTTATTGATATTATTAAGGTCAAAGTAGTAGCAATTAAAGTTTGCAATGAATTGTGAGATAATTTGATTTTGATGAAATAAGTATTCTTATTTTACAAAATATTTCTTCAAACTTCTTTATGTTATGTCATTATGATGGTAATATTGTTCTTGATATGAATAATAGTTTCACTTATATTGATAGGTACCGTGTTCTTCAATGCTACTAGAGGTTTGTCATTTGAAGATACCAAAAAAATCATATGTGGAAGACTTGGGTTGAATTATAATGATATTGAAATAGATATCACTTGAAGGTCTCTTGTTGGAGGAACATCAGTATTTCTCGATACCGATTGTATGTGATATGGATTTTAGAAATATGATGGAATTATTTGTCCAAAGTGGAACGAACATGATGTAGTTTATGCAAGTAATCAACCTAAACTTAGAAGATCATATAATATAAAGCATAGAGATACTAATGTATCTATACCAATATCTGCTCGACCACTTAGACAATTATCACATTCAGCTGGTGTTGATACGTCTAGGAAATTGAAAGATAGATTCACGAGAATTTATAATAATAGGAATAAAACTGCATATTGTGATCAACGTAGGTATAACTTATCTAAACCTAATGATAATAAAGATGAGGTTGTCATGAGTTTAGTTGAATCATCAAATGATGATGAGGTAATGAGGTCTCTTGTTCTAGAATCTGGTGATGATATTAGAGTTGATGATATAGTTTGTAATGATTGGTTTGTTTATAATAAAAAATCATCTGGTAATGGTGATTTGATAGTTGGATAAAATTTTAGAACCAAAGATGATTTGATGAATGTTGTTAAGCAATGACACTTGCACATTCACTTGATATCGAGTTTATCGCTCAAACAAAACATTTATTCAATTATAATGTATTCATGCGCCTGAATATCAATGATAATTGCATGAGGGATACCATAAAAGATCATATTCCTTTAATATAGCAAAGTTGAAAGGTAAACTCATATGTAGTAATACATACATAAAAAAAAAATCACCATTAGCTTGATACAAAATTTATTGCATTAATGATTTGAACTCTTGTTCAAGATAACCTTACTTATATTGTTTCCAGTATATAAGAAGAAGTCAAATTGCATTATAAGTTTAAAATTTTGTATTTTGAGGCATGAGCTGCAAAACAAAAAATATTTGAGGAACTTTTAAAAAATATGAGGACTCATTTGAAATATTACCTTGATTGCTTCTGGCTTTACAAGAATCAAATCCTGGGATAGTTGTTGAGTGGAAGCATAATAAACAACTTAATTGTGAAATAATTGTTTTGGGTAGAGTTTTTTGGGCATTTGGTCATGCAATTGAGGGGTCCAAGTCTTCTAGGCCAATTATCAGTATAGAAGGCACCTATTTATATGGAAGGTTTAGTAAAAAGTTATTGATTGCAATTGCTTTTGATGCATACAATGAGATTTTTCCTTTGGCTTATGCATTAGCTGAAGAAGAAAATAACGTCAACTAAAACTGATTTTGACTACTTATTCAACATCATATTATAAGTGACTGTAGTGGCATATGTATATTATTGGATAGGCATGCTGGTATTAAGCATGTAATGCCATAAATTTGGCCTAAACTGATTGAATATCATAGGTTGGACAATTGCTACGTGATGGTCGATATGCTGCGGTTGATCTTCGTGATCTCGATGATGATGATGATGATGATGGACTTGCACGTTATTACATTTGACTTGGTTTGAGACATGTCATATTACATTTGACTTGTAAGGAGAGGCATTGAGCCTATATGAAGTTGTCTTAGAGGATGAGACCACAAAGACATGTAGAAGTTGTGTTATTGATGAAGCTAGCCTATCCACTCGTCATTGCAGAAGATATCGATAGGCTTAAATGTTTTATTATGTTGTGTATAATTATGTTGTGTTATTTTTTTTAGTTAAGAGTTATTTTTATTATTATCACTTTTGTAATATTGTTTTAGTTAATTATCATGTTGATTTTAATTTTGTCTTACATATTAAGCATTTCCATACTTATTTTAGATAAATATGATTTAAAATCGTTAATTAATAGGTGAACATCGTGAACATATTGTTTAAAAACTCAAATAATCCATTTACAAGTTAAAAAATACACATTATAATCTTTTGTTATTGCTACTATTAATTATCTTTATAATTAATAAATAAAAAATATTTAAAAATAACACCTATTAATTTGAGATTATAATTAACAAATAAAAATGATGTTAAAATATTGCATTCTCAGTTATGGGTTTGAGGTTTGGTAATTTATAACTTTATTTAAGCTTTGGTGTGGTAGTTTAAATTTTGTTTTATGTAAAATTTAGAATTGAGTTTAGGCTTTGGTGTGGTAGTTTAAACTTTGTTTTATGTAAAATTTAGAATTGAGTTTAGGCTAAAATTATGCTGTAACACAACTGCTATTTACATTAGGATTTGTTGATTGAATAATCGCTATTGGTGTTAACAGTTATTTGAAACAACTGCAATTTCTATTAGCGGTCAAGTAAAAATGTGATATTAACCATCTAGGTGGTGGTCCAGTGGTAAAAGCCTGGGATCAAGAGGTTTGCTCCCTCTGTGGTTTCAGGTTCGAACCCTGGGTTGCTCATATGATGACCACTAGAGGCTTACATGGTCGTTAACTTCAGGGCCCGTGGGATTAGTCGAGGTGCGCGCAAGCTGGCCAGGACATCCATGTTAAACTAAAAAAAAAAAAAAAGTGATATTTCCCTAGTATTTTTCCTATCTTGTGCTGTATCATCAATCTTTTACCAAATTGTGATAGTTTTGGTAAAAGACCGATGTAATTCCTGTTGTTTTGCACAAACAAGTTGACATCCCATAAAAAACAGAAGGCAGCTCATAAAAAAACAAGTAGCAAACTAGATATAACCCGGATGTCCTGGAAGATTGCCAAGCCAAGCTTAATCATGGATAGTCTGTGTCTCATGGAATCAGTGAAGTTTCTTCTCTGGATTACTTTTATTATCCGAGCCTGCTCATTTAACAACATGTTTTAGCACAGCAGAAAATGAAACAAAACATTTGTTTACAAAAACTCCACAGGACACCAAAACCTACCTATCTATAGCATCATTACGCATCGCTGATGAATTCTTGCCATCTCCATCTTCTTCAAGAACTTGGAAGGAACTGCAGGCCAGATTTGGACACTCCTTTTGTTGTTTTCCCATATTCTATATCGACAAAGCTAAACCTCTGTGAAAGTGAAACCTATCGAATGGAGAATCACTATGGAAACTTAATGAGATTTTAGCTCTCACATCTTCTTTTCTACTTAAATCGGAAGGACTAGATTTTTCATTTCTTAAGCATTGTCCTCGCACAAGTTCAAGAAACCAAGAAAGGGTTGAGAACTGCTCCATTAAAGAATATCATTCCTGACTTCTTCTCCTTGATCATGAACATGAGATGATGTTCCGCCACATATAAGGGAATTTAAGGATGCATACTGAATAACTTTCATCATCTAATCAATCCACGCTTATCTCTACTTTTGCCATTGTTTTCAAAACCTCTATCCGTAGCATCATTATGCATCTGTGATGAATCTTCAGCCTTCACATCTCCTTCTGTATCGTGCAAGGAACAGAAGGCCAGAGTTGGACTCTGCCATCTTGATTTTGTTGCGACATGTAACATTCAGTACTAGTGATAATGCTGTTCAGGTATTGAAGTTGCAATTGTACAGATCTGGACATTTGATTTGAACTGGTAAACCATCATACATAATCAATCACAGGAAGCTCAATTCTAATTCCTAACTAGCTAGCGAGTACTTTTGCGATTATGATCTAATTAAGTATTGTCCAGCATAAAAGGGACAAAATTGTTACATGCAAGATACATTTTGAAGGTGGTTGTAACATTAATCAGTGCTATTGACCAACGAAGGCCTTTCCAGGCATTTTGCGTAACAGCAGTGATGAAGATTGCGCATTATGCGATACTAATGCATAGAAAAAGGCATGCAGTAAGATGTGATACTGAAATTTAGAAAGAACACATGCAGCATTCAATTACCAATGCAGTCAGGACATTATGAGAGGGTTGAGCACTGCTCCAGCGAAGAACACAGTTCTAGCAGCCGCTTCCCTTATCATGAACATAAAAAGATGGTCAGCTACAAAACTAGGAGCTGGATATGGAGCACAAGTCTTTCTCTTTGTAGCAGCAGCACTAACAGACTGTAACAGTAGCTTCGATCCCTTCCTCATCAACTTCAATACATGATTTCTGGAAGACTTTTGAAAGATAGAGCTTTCATTGTTGGAAGAATGCACCATCTCTCTGAGCTCCCCAGGGTAGAAGGGTCGCTGAAGTCCCATTTCTTTTATGGTTTCTGAGGCTTCAAAATCAAAAGAAAATTTGAATCTTGGGATCCAAAAATCAGAAATCATTTCTCACCACAGATTGAATTGCTTGTTGAAGAAGCCAGGTTTAGAATTGAGAATTTTGATTAGATTCGGCAAGCCATCTTTCTCGTCAGGGAGAAAGAAAAACATCGAGAAGTTCCTGGTACCTTGTACACTCGGTAGGAAAGTTGAAGTACCTTATAACCATCAAAGGTTCGGTAAAGATATTGCTCATATTCCTTTCCTGTCATGAAGAGGACTGTGTGCCTGTGAAGCAAGTGCAATTCATGATGTCCCGTCTTTGATGGATCAAACTATTGATTACATGCTCCTTTAAAGCACAGCGCATTTTCAAGGATGAGTGCTCTATTGCATTCTACAGATCCTGACGGGAGGATTTCCTTTATTAGTCCTCTTGTTGCCCTTTCAGCCCATGAATTCACTTCTCCTCTTCCTCAATCAGCCTTCAGAGGAAAGCATAATAGATTAATAGTAGATCACTATATATGGCCGATCTTCTTGTTTTAACATATCAATTGTTTTTAATCTTATTTTTAAGAAGATACTATTATTCATTTGATACGTGGCCAACTAATCTCTGGATAGAAAAAACTACAATTATTTCAGAATGTCATAAAACATGAACATTCAAGACAATCTAAGAAACATTACCTTGTTTGTAAAGTCAGCCTTTTCAGTTCTTGCTTCGTAAATATCTCTTGCAACCTCTTCAAAAAAAGGCTTCAGTCCGAAACACTGTTCGACCTAGATGCCATTAATGAACAACAAGGTTGGAGAAGCTGTGGTATATTTGTTACCAGGTACACTGATAAGAGTAACATAAATCACCTCCCTCGGCGTGTGACACATGATTAAAATAATAAATTGTGAAGTCAATGGATTGATTTCGGCAATACTCTTCGATCCCAGAAAGGAAAGAAGTTGTTCTAAAGCCTGCTGTTGATCCTACAGCAACGAGGCTCAACATCACATGGAGTTACAGAGGAGAGGATACGAAATCGGATCCCTTTTCAGCTTGTTTTAGCATGACTTGATTTGTCTTTAACAGACAGAAATCTGTGTGGAAATGGGCAGTGTTTGTCTGTTGCAACTCCATTAAAATTCTTGACTCTAGATCTCTTACAACACAATCAACTTGGCGTGGTTCGTATTGGAAATTAAAATTCGTATTTCAATTATTATTTTTTACCACCCATTGTTATTTGGATTTAGTTGTGTGAATCATTATGCATCTTTAATGAATATTTAGCTCCCACATTATCTTCTGTAACTCAAGAAGGAAGAGCTTTTCAGTGTTGATCACAGCTCCAATAAAGAATTTTATTCCTGATCTCCTCTTTGATCATGAACTTGAGAGGGCAATCCCAGTTCTAGTAATAGATCAGAAAAGAATCTCCTAATCATCATTAATCTCCCAGTAGTCCTAAGGAATCTAAAAATAACCTAAAAGGATGCATTCATCATCGTCTTGTAATTTCTCAGCTCATGAGCACATCTTTGAATACCACAAGCACTGAAGTATTAGCTTCTATTAAGAAAAGAGAATTTGTACAATACCCCCTTCAATTGAAAGTAACTCAAACACATGCAACCTAATAAATTTTATCTCTTTCATCATGACAATAATCACGATACCAAGGATTGTTATGCCCTAAAAAAGAGATAGAAAATATAATTGTCAAGGTTACCTTCAATAGTTAATTTATAAAAAAGGAAATAACTTGAACAAAAAGAAAAAGAGGTTAATACATCCTATAATATGGTGCCCAGGATTAGATAATTTTCTGGAATTGTACCTCCATTTATGTAAGGAATTTTTAATTAAAAAGAAATATTGTCTCTCTAATTAATATCCATATGTTTTTCTTTATAAATATTACCCATCTTCATGTCTCTATACTATACAAACTACAAAGTCTCCAAATGATTTTTGGTTAGAGCATAAACCACTTATTCGGTTAAAAACATCCTATTCGAGAACATACAATTATTTACTCCCACAAAATATGATCTATATTTGGATATAGGATGACCTGACCTGATTTTTAGACATTTCCTATAAAAAAATTGATCCCCAGGAAGAATCTTCATATCTTTATACGAAATCTTCTTCTCTCTATATAAAGATCTCCCTGAACATTTATCATGACAATTTCTTCATGAATTCTCTTTTTCTACCTAGTATAAAATGTTTATAATTCTCTCTCTAGACTGAGTATAACACTCAACCCCAATACAGTGCAGACACTAAAGGGCAACCTAGGAGAACCTCCATTAGTGTTAGCATAACACTTGACAAAACATGTCTTTTGCCCGAGCATAAAGTGTTCTAATAGGTTTCTCTACTTGGGTACAGTCTCCATTAACTCTAATATCAAAATTAGCAGTTGCCATTGCACCTCCAAGCTTATAAACTTTTTGAGTAACCATAAAGTCTCTGTGAATATTCTCCATGTTTTCTCTAACATCTCCGCCTGATTTTTCATTTGAGCATGAGCAACCTCATCGTATCATACTCTTTGTTTGGACACACCTTAGGCAACCTCTTAAAAAAAAGCAACTTGAGAACTAAAATTACTAGTGCTCTTCAAGCTTGATGAGGAAAAATTAAATGTTTAAAATTACATGTAGTTTCAAAGACTAGAGAGGGCAACTGTTGTGGCAAAAAGAAGTAAGAGAATGAGGCATCAGAGTTGCTATCCTATCATCTAGTCAGATCAAACAACTGTTGGGCAGCCAATTGCTAAGGCCGAACAACTCTATTTGACCAAGGCTGTTTGGGCCATGATCCGATAGCCGAGGCCTAACAACATTTGTTCGGTCAAAACCACTTGACCAATCAACTATTTAGGGTCTAGTCCACTGAATAGTTGCCCATCTGGGTAACCAAGCGACTTGTTAGGCTAAAAGCCCAATTGAATGGAGATTCTTGGGTTAAATGCCAAGCTAAAAAAAGAAAAAGTTAGCTCACTAATCAATGTTCATGCCACAACCCTTTAAAATGTTAGAACGACATCACCTAATGCTGTCTAAATCACTCATCTTAGAAGTCATCAATGTGGTGTCTATGGACTACCTTGTTTCATAAGTCATCACGTATTGTTAGCTAGTTGTGTAGTCGCACGTTATTGCCACATAAACAATTCATTTCAAACTTAATTTGATCAATCCAAACTCTATTAGCAAAGGACAAGATTGAACCGGTTGATCTGGCACGTTTGCTTCTAGTTTTCTCTGGAAATACAAAAAAACGTTGGCTAGTTAATAAAGTACTTTCATTTCAATATTGAAAGTTAAAGATACAGGTTAGCTGCTACATAAAATCTTTACCTTCCCAGTGAGGTTGTAATCTGTGATGAAAACTGATTGACTTCCTCGACACTTTCTGATCCGAGAAAAGAAAGAAGCTGCTCTAGAGTCTTCCTTGCTGATAGAACAGCAAGAAGGCTCAAC
The DNA here is from genome assembly GCF_000002775.5 of Populus trichocarpa. Classification (NCBI taxonomy): domain Eukaryota; kingdom Viridiplantae; phylum Streptophyta; class Magnoliopsida; order Malpighiales; family Salicaceae; genus Populus; species Populus trichocarpa. The sequence goes on from NC_037288.2 coordinate 10,475,166, forward strand.
ATCACATGGAGTGACAATGTTGAGGACACAAAGTTGGAACCTTTTTCAATCTGTTCTAGCAGGACTATGTTTGTCAGTAGCAGACTGAAGTCTGTGTTGATACTGGTACTGGTGTTTTTCCTTGGAGATCCCATTACAGCTCCTTAATTATGTTTCTTATGTTTAACTTGGTGAAGTTTGTTATACAGGGTACCGCTGCAGGAAGAAGCAGAATATGGATGCTCTTATATACATACAGAGAACCGAAAAACCCTAAGATAACAAAACTAAATAGGAAAGAGAACAGGTATTTGGATTTGAACTTGGAAGCTCAAGAAGGTGGCCTGCTATAATCAATCTGGAGAGATGGACTTAGTCTCGGTGCGTGGAAGTTGGCCTAAGGATAACAGCAACCGAGAAAACTGCATTTCCTATCACATCTTCACTGTGCAGACTGGCCAAGACTGAGAAACTAATATTTGAGAGGTCAATCAATCAGTTCCGTACTGAGGCATGATTGAGTCGATTACCATTCTTTCAATCAAATCTAACCTCGAAAACAAACCTGCACATGCAAGTATGGCAGACGAAGAATGTCCTGTGCCAAAAACTAGAGGTCCCAGTATTAACTTCTTGAGACTACTACATACGTATGTAGTTTTGGATGATTGCATAAAGTATTCCAAGAGTAAAAATAAAACCAATCCGCAGAGCTGAAAGAAATTTTACAGAAACTACGATTTCGACTTATGAATGACCAACCAAGGCATGACAGGGAAGGGGAAGCAGAGTATTTGTGCTTGTACAACTGCCTTACCTAGTTGATAGCCAAAGAAGGGGGATAAAGAGGCAGGAAAAGTTTTTGCGTTGGCAAGTTGAATTTTTAACCCTGAAGAGAAACATATATGACTTAGATGATGAAACAGCACTTTTTACATCAGTAAATGTGATAGGTCACAAGTTTTAGTGGAGAACTCTTATTGATAACCACTTTAACCACTGTTTTGGCATATTACAATATGTAAGAAGGTGAAATCAAGTAGACATTGGCAGCATCATACGAGCAAACTACAGAAATTTTATTTCTTAATTGTCAAATGAAAAACCGTGACCATCAGATTATGTTTCAAGACATGGATAGTGGGTTAAGCACAGCTCCAGTGAAGAACACAGTTCTAGCAGCTTCTTCCCTTATCATGAACATGAAAGTTCTACTTTCCACAGATTGAATTGCTGATTAAAGAATCCAGGTTTAGAATTAATCATTTTGACCAGATTTGACAAGCCATCTTTCTTATCTGGAAGAAAGAAATACATAGAAAAGTGCCAGGTGTCTAGACCAGTTTGGTAGGGCAGTTTAAGCACTTTGTAAGCTTCAAAGGATCAATCCTCTCGTCTTTCTTTCAGCCCACAAACTCACCTCCTTCTCTTGCTTCATCAGGCTTGAGGGACAAACATAACATATATTTATTGTTAGACCAAGCATTTTAGGCTCATTTTTTGCCATATATGGTTTACATAAAAAAAGAAAGAAAAAGAAAAGGCACCTTTTTTAGAAAGTCAACTTCAGCTTCAGCATTGTAGACCTCTCTTACAATCCCTTCAAAAGAAGGATTCAAGCTGTAACATTGATCGACCCTAACACCACTAATGAACAACAATGTTGGATCTGATGTTCTGGCACGTTTCTTTCCAGTTTTTTCTGCAAATTAATTAGCGTTAGCTAAATACCTATGAAGATAGAGTACTTTCGAATGTAAAAAACAACAGCGCCTAGCTACTTTGCTAATTACCTTCCTCGGCAGGCAGCGTAATCCTGGCAATAAATGATGCCAACTGATTGAGTTCCCAAATACTGTGTCCCCAGAAAAGAAAGAAGCTGCTCTAAAGTCTTGCCTGTTGATCCTGCAACGACAAGGCTCGAAGTCAAATGGAATGACAAAGGAGATGACACAAAACTTGACCCTTTTTCAATCTCTTTCAGCAAGAGTTGGTTTGTCATTAGCAGACTAGAGTCTGTGTTGAAAGAGGTGCTGTTTGTGTGCGGGACTTCCTTTGCAGCTTCTTGAGCCGTTGATCATATACAACATGTATGATTTAGTCAAGTTTATATAGGGGCTCAAAGTCAAAAGACCACAAGTTCTATGTATGAAATTAAACATTGACTTAAGGCACTTAACTTGAATAAATATATTTTAAGCCTTGGATCAACGAATAAAAAAACTGGTTGAATTGGCATCTTGAACTTTCATCTTTCTATAGCTCGGTTAGAGCCTTCCAAGCGGACCACTAGTACTGATTTTCAGTATAAATTAAAAAAAAAAAACAGAGAAAGGAGTGAAAGATTCAGTTTTATCACTATAAAGCTCATTATTTTAGCAATTTTTAGAGTTCCCAAGATCAACAAATTAAGCTCATTGTCTTTTCCAAGAGAGAAAATGGAGTCTCTTACCATGCGATCACAAGGGACTCCATTTTCTTTGTTGGATAAAACTTTGTACTCTCCCATCAAAAAACTCGGCTGAATTTCATAAAATGAAAAAAAAGGAGTTTGTGATTCATTTTTTTTGCAGATTTTATTTCTGTTAATGTTTTCCTCTTGAGAACTCTTTCAGGAAAAAATAAAACAAATCTCATGGGATAGGGCTGAAAGAAATTCCGGAGAAACTATGCCTTTGGGCTTTGGCTAAGAGATAGACCAAATATGTGGCAGAGGAGAGAATTCAGAGTGTATGGACTTGTGTAAAACTAGCTTAACCTTTGACTTGGTTTCACAGCCAATAGGCCATTTGAGTTAGCTGTTAAACATCTCTAGTGTTGTTATCCTGAAACATTATGTTTTAGGTCCTGCTACATTATCCAGGTTATAAGGATGAAATTTTTCTCCTTCAACACCTATGATTAATTTGTTCTCTGCTTGGAGCATTCAATGCTAAAAACAAGTTAAAGATGAGTGCGCTTTATTCTGTCTTGAAGGAAACAGAAGATGTCCCAATAACATGTTAAATTCATCTTACGACACATCCTAAATTGGCTAAAAGCTTGAATCATTTCATGGCAATAGGTTAAGTGGAGGTATGCCACTGTTCAAGGATTACAACTTTACATTCTTTAAATGATTTAACCAAAGTAGCTCATGTCTCAAACATTTCTAATTATATATGTCACGGAAGTATACATTTGTAAAACCTGGCTGATGACTGAAAGCTTATTAGATTCTAGTGCAATAATATCTGTGATCTTTTATTGACAAAAATACATAAATACACTACTAGATTCTAAACAAGCAGAACTCCACTAGAAAGAAAATAATAAAGAAAGGGTAAATTCTGGGTTTAAAAGCCATAGATAGTTGTTTTTGGAAGCTATGCAGTGATAGCTAGATAGTTTTCACTGTTCAGTCAAGGAGATGTTTTCTGTGAAGATGAAGAAGCTGGGGGGATTCCAGGGATGAGAGGAGGTAGAGGAGGGAGAAGAGGGAGAGGAGGAATAAGTGAGAAGGGAGGTGGTGGTGATGGAGTTAGGCCAGGTATTGGTGGCAACGGAAGGGATGGTACTGGTGGCAACGGAAGGGATGGTACTGGTGGCAACGGAAGGGATGGTACTGGTGGCAACGGAAGGGATGGTACTGGAGGAGGCTGAAGTGGGTTAGGAGGAAGTATGGGTGGAAATAGTGGAGGTGGCTGAATTATTGGAGGAAGTATTGGAGGTGGCTGAAAAGGGTTTGGTGGAAAAAGTGGTGGTGTTGGAAAGCCAAACTGATTAGGATGGTGCACCGCTTTCTCATCTGGTAATGTTGTGCTCTTAAGAGATTCTGTAGTTTTGGTATTTTCTGTATTTGCTGGAATTGGTGGAAGAAAAGGTAGCCCTGGAAGAGGTGGGAGAGGAGGGAGTTGCGGTAATGGTGGCAATATTGGAAGCGGAGGAAGAGGAGGGAGAACAGGTGTTTTCGGGTCTTGAAGTGGAGGTGGAAATGTTGGGTTATCAAAAGAAGGTAGAGAGGCTTCTTTGGAACTGAATTCCCTGGGATTTTCTATACTTGGTTTTTGATTACATAAGAACGGTTCTTTTTCAGGCTTGAAGGTGAAAAAACCAGCTGAAAATATATGTGTTCCTTCCTTTCTTGACTTGAGACGAAGTGATGATGAAGTTGCTGTGGATGCCACAGCACAATAAGGCTCGCTGCTACTTAGTAACTCCACTGAACATCTCTTAATTTTCTTTACGTGTTTGCTCACTGAGAAAGGCAAATGAACCTTGAATTCTCCATGCTCGTCTGTTTTCGCTTCTTCTCTGAAACTTGGTCTTGATTTCTCATCTTTGCATTCTACAGCAACATGTGCACCTGCATACAATAGCCCCCAGAATCATTTTTCTATATCACACTGCAAAACATAACCCGTAAAAATTAATGTTAATCCAATAATTAAGGAAGTTGTCGAAAAGAACCTGAAATGAAGTGACTGTTCCTTGAGAAATATTCTTGGAAACATGTGTCACAGTAGACAGTGCCAACGACAACTGCAGATGGAAGTTTCTTTCCATGGCTGGCTTCTGAGGGGTTATTAAATGTGAAACCGAGAAGGAATATTATGAAAAACCAAGGCATTATGAGTATTCTTCTTCTCTCTCTACGATCACTCATGATTTAGAGAAGAATAAGAGTTGGCAGAGTCTCCTCTTTATAAGTTGAGCCAATCTTGACACTTGTTCTCTATTCCTGACGTGCCGTGTCCCATGTTCTATTATTGCTGTTTGAGATATGAATGGATAATATACCGTCTTACCCACCAAGAATCTTTATGTCATTCATGCAGAAACCATTCAACTGCAAACTAGCAGCAGTGAATGAGGGTGTATTTCCTACCATTTAACAGCTCAAAAGGAGGTAAATATACAGGCAGATAAGGTAAGACTCTAGCTCTACCCTTCATCCACCTCCCCCTTGTTTTCTTACATTTATCGATTTGTTCCTTTGCTGGCTTTAAAATACCATTATGAATAGTTGGGTCCCTGTTGGTTCACGAGACATGTAGAGTAGCCACAAATTTCATGCGCATACAACAACACCCTAGCTAATACCAACAAATTTGAGAATGTAGCTCGCTTGTAAGATATATGTATAAATGCTATTCACCTTTTGAACTAATGTATGCACAGACATAGGTAGGCTGTTTCTTGAGGTTGTGTTGGAGATAATAATAGAGGAAAGAAAAATGTGTTTGGTTAAAAAAAAAAAGTTAAAAGATATAATATAATAGTTTTGAAGTGAATTTTTTTATTTTTAAAATAAAAAATATAGAAAAATATATATATTCCCAATGCTTGTTCTCTTTTAACTCTAAATAGTAGTTTGAATGTCGTTTTAAATTAAACTAGGCAATGAAGGTTGATTTAGTATGTTCTTATTGACCTAACAAGTTAGCCTGCTACTTAGATCAAAGTCTAATTTGACTTTTAAGAGATTTTAAAATCAGGTGGTTTGAGTTATTTAAAAAATATATTAAAACGATTATGTTTTAGATTGATCTGAGTCAACTTAATTTAATCTTTTAACCGTGTCATTGGATTAATGTAAATTTTTAGGTTTTTTTTTTAAAATATTTGATTTGTTGAAATACATGTACAGTTCATAGAATGCTTGATGCTTTTGCGAAAAAAAAAATAAAAAAAAGAAGAAGCTGGTTCTTGAACCAGTGAAATATGGGGAAATCCCTTAATTTTACTACTGTGCTTGTGTAATTAGGCAAATAAGTACTTCATCTAATTTACTCATGTATTTATTCATCACACTCCATTAATTTAGCCCAACGATAAGAAATTGTAAACAACATAGGCAGACCTTACAGGGTAAATTCGTCATAGTTTGTTGAAATTCAGTCCAATTAGATTGAATTGATAAAGTGTGACACATATAAGGTAGATTTTACAAATAAGCTTTCATAAGGGCTGATCTGCTTAATTGGCACAATCAAGGACTAAATCTTAAGGAAATATGTTAATAATAATAATAATAATAATAATAATAATTAATAGGTCAGTTTTCTGTCGAAAACAAAAGGAATGATTACATGCCCATGGAAAAACTGTCATTCTATTCGTAATCAAATGTTAAATGCCCATGGAATTTTAGGAAGACCATTCCATAAGACATGTGCGTACGACAATATTAACTATAGAGTTTGATGATGAAATAATTGAATTTAATTTTTTAAATGCAATCTGATTTTGTAGTGATGTATATTTTGTTATGTACTTTAATATTATAGATTATTTGTCTAACAAATATTTAATTTGAGTAGTGATTATAAATTAAATGTAACAATAAGTCAAAGTTTGGATTCTGTCTTATATAAAAAGATGTGACTATCACAAATTGAATTTAACTTAATAACGTATAATGATCACTTTCCTTTAAATTTCATGGATCAAATGCTTAAGATATTAACAAATAAGTCCCACTATTACTTTCTTGATGGATAATGATTGTAATCATATTATTGTTGCACCAGAAGATCAAGAAAATACTATTTTTACTTGCCCTTCCGATACTTTTTCGTATAGAAGTAAATATTTTGATCTTTGCAATGCACGTGCTATTTTTTGAATATGCATAATGAGTAAATTTTCAGACCATGTAGAAAGAATCATATAGGATTTTATGAATGATTTTATTATTTATGGTAATTCTTTTGATGTATGTATTGAAAACTTAACTCTTATTTTGAAAAGATGCATGAAAATTAATCTTGTTTTGAATTATAAAAAGTGTCATTTTATGGTTGAACAAGGGATAGTCTTAGGGCATATAGTTTTTTCTAGAGGTTTGGAAGTTAATAAAGCTAAGATAGATATTATCTTTTCTTTGTCTTATCCCGTAAGTATACGAGAAGTTTATTCTTTTCTTTAAAATGTAGGTTCTTATCGGAGATTTATCAAGGAATTTCTCAAAAATAGCATTTTCCTATGCAAATTATTTAAGAAGGATATCAATTTCATGTTTGATGATGCTTGCAAGTATATGCTTGATGAGCTTAAGAAGAGACTAACTTAGAAATCCATTGTGTAGCCATCAAATTGAAATCTTCCTTTTAAGATTAAGTTTGATTTAAAAATTATACATATTAAGCTAATACATAATTTTTCATAAAGCAATCAATAATATCATCATAAAAATACTCTAATCTTCTTAAAAACATTGGAATAATTGGGTAATTGAAATGCAACTCTTTTTTTCTTAGTTTTTTTTTTACGAAAAACTAAATAGAAAAAAAATAAGATATTTAGAAAAGGCTAGTCACATGTAGTCTTGGTCTTCCAAGTATGCCTAGTCTAAGAAAAATAAGATTTATATAAGATGTCATGTGTTGGGGTTCCAACGTGCCCGTCTCAATCAAAAGGAATTTAAAGAAGTTAAAATTACCACTAATATCCTATAGTTTGATCCATTTTACCCTTGCCCGCTGTGTTTTGAAAAACTACATATTGCATCACAGGTCAAAAGAAAATTTCAAATATGAGAGAATCACTAAAGTACCCTTATATATATTATAACCAACAATAGATCTAAATGACATATCATTTCTTTTCTCTCATCGATTAACACTATTCTCTCACTAAAATATCAATCTCGCCAATCTCGACCCCAAATAAAAAAAAACAAAAACTATTGATTAAAATTGATTTTTTGCACTAATTTGTGTTTTAGCATGGTTGTCTAGCTATTGGAACTTCACACAAGTTTCACCTTGAAATCAGCAAGAAACATTAATATTTTTTTTTAAATCAAGGCTTTGAAAATTGTTAATAGTATGTTGTGTTATTGTTAAACACAATTTATTCATTTGTTTAGAGGTTGTTAAGTGTTTGAGTAACTAAAAACCCAAATTTGTGAATGTGCACATCAATCTTGAAGATTGTAAAACCCTAAAAGAATCAATTATTCTTCTTTAATCGACAAAATAAACATCACAAACATGATTTTGCTAGTGGAAAAACTTGTATTCTTGTTTATTTGAAAACCTAAAAAGAACCAATAATTTTAATTTGACAAGGTCATTGTTCTTTAAACCATAATTTTTAATCTTTTTTAAAACATGGATCATTATGCACTAAACCCTTACACACACACACACACTAATTAGCAGCTTTTTACGAATGCTCTAAAAAACCCAAATTTTGTTTCATATTTACTATTCAAAGAACCCTAATTTTATAATTTCTTTTTAAATATGTGTTTGATTAACATAATTAATTTTCTATTAAATGTGATTAACCATTGTTTAATCGAATTAGTAATTTTTTTTATCCTAATAAAAAATCAAATACTATAGTTTATAGGTATTGTATAAGCATCAATAATTTGCTTATAAGCTTATGTTTATCATTAATGTAATATTATATCCTTTATTATGGAAATATAAATACGAAATGTTTGATATAATTAATCATCATGGAAGTTCAACATATGTCAAAAGAAATTGTTATTCTTACTACATTTCTTATATTAACATCATGTTCATATGCAAGCAAGTATATAATGTAAACTTACATGGCTTCAATATAAGGGATTATAAAGAGAATATGTTTTTGGATGATGCCTCAATGTTAAAGGTATTGAGTATGCATGAACAAGAAGAAAAAGAAGAAAAAATTATATTTTGATGAGGATATTGATGTTGCTCTTCTAACATACACAATGCTAAGGTGTTATTAAGGCAAGCCTAATAATGGTAAGTCAACTGGTACTAAATATTTTTATGCTTATAATGATGAAGTTAAGAAAAACAATAAGGTTATGATGTTAGTTGGGATAGAAGATTTTGATTTCAATGATGAAGATGTTGATGTTGAAGTGGATTATGATGTAGGAGGTTTTGGTGTTGGTGTTGGTGTTAGTTATGGTGATGGTGTTTGTATTGAAGTCGTTGCTACTGTGGAGGTTCCGGTGTTAGTGATGGTATTTATGCTAAAGTTGGTGCTGATGTGGGAGGTTTTGTTATCGGTGATGGTAATGGTATTGATGCTGAATTGGTACTAATATGAGAGGTTTTGTTATAGGTGATGGTGTTAATGTTAAAACATGTATTGATTTTGATGATGGTGTGGATGTTATTGTGGGTGATGTTGTTGTTAATATATGTAATGATAATAAGGTTGATGAAGAGAAAAAAGATAGAGAACTATATCTTTTATGATGAGAAGGGATTTGATTTTATAAATGAAGTTGAAGATGATTGGATTGACAACTTGTTTAGTGATAGTTCCATTGGAAAGAATGTATATGGTTTTTTAGATTCAAAAAAATACATGGAATATTAGTACTGATGATGATGATGATGATGATGATAGGTTAATATAAATATAATAGGTTAAGTGGAGGTATGCCACTGTTCAAGGATTACAACTTTACATTCTTTAAATGATTTAACCAAAGTAGCTCATGTCTCAAACATTTCTAATTATATATGTCACGGAAGTATACATTTGTAAAGCCTGGCTGATGACTGAAAGCTTATTAGATTCTAGTGCAATAATATCTGTGATCTTTTATTGACAGAAATACATAAATACACTACTAGATACTAAACAAGCAGAACTCCACTAGAAAGAAAATAATAAAGAAAGGGTAAATTCTGGGTTTAAAAGCCATAGATAGTTGTTTTTCGAAGCTATGCAGTGATAGCTAGATAGTTTTCACTGTTCAGTCAAGGAGATGTTTTCTGTGAAGATGAAGAAGCTGGGGGGATTCCAGGGATGAGAGGAGGGAGAAGAGGGAGAGGAGGAATAAGTGAGAAGGGAGGTGGTGGCAACGGAAGGGATGGTATTGGTGGCAACGGAAGGGATGGTATTGGTGGCAACGGAAGAGATGGTATTGGTGGCAACGGAAGGGATGGTATTGGTGGCAACGGAAGGGATGGTATTGGTGTCAACGGAAGGGATTGTATTGGAGGAGGCTGAAGTGGGTTAGGAGGAAGTATTGGTGGAAATAGTGGAGGTGGCTGAATTATTGGAGGAAGTATTGGAGGTGGCTGAAAAGGGTTTGGTGGAAAAAGTGGTGGTGTTGGAAAGCCAAACTGATTAGGATGGTGCACCGCTTTTTCATCTGGTAATGTTGTGCTCTTAAGAGATTCTGTAGTTTTGGTATTTTCTGTATTTGCTGGAATTGGTGGAAGAAAAGGTAGCCCTGGAAGAGGTGGGAGAGGAGGGAGTTGCGGTAATGGTGGCAATATTGGAAGCGGAGGAAGAGGAGGGAGAACAGGTGTTTTCGGGTCTTGAAGTGGAGGTGGAAATGTTGGGTTATCAAAAGAAGGTAGGAGAGGCTTCTTTGGAACTGAATTCCCTGGGATTTTCTATACTTGGTTTTTGATTACATAAGAACGGTTCTTTTTCAGGCTTGAAGGTGAAAAAACCAGCTGAAAATATATGTGTTCCTTCCTTTCTTGACTTGAGACGAAGTGATGATGAAGTTGCTGTGGATGCCACAGCACAATAAGGCTCGCTGCTACTTAGTAACTCCACTGAACATCTCTTAATTTTCTTTACGTGTTTGCTCACTGAGAAAGGCAAATGAACCTTGAATTCTCCATGCTCGTCTGTTTTCGCTTCTTCTCTGAAACTTGGTCTTGATTTCTCATCTTTGCATTCTACAGCAACATGTGCACCTGCATACAATAGCCCCCAGAATCATTTTTCTATATCACACTGCAAAACATAACCCGTAAAAATTAATGTTAATCCAATAATTAAGGAAGTTGTCGAAAAGAACCTGAAATGAAGTGACTGTTCCTTGAGAAATATTCTTGGAAACATGTGTCACAGTAGACAGTGCCAACGACAACTGCAGATGGAAGTTTCTTTCCATGGCTGGCTTCTGAGGGGTTATTAAATGTGAAACCGAGAAGGAATATTATGAAAAACCAAGGCATTATGAGTATTCTTCTTCTCTCTCTACGATCACTCATGATTTAGAGAAGAATAAGAGTTGGCAGAGTCTCCTCTTTATAAGTTGAGCCAAGCTTGACACTTGTTCTCTATTCCTGACGTGCCGTGTCCCATGTTCTATTATTGCTGTTTGAGATATGAATGGATAATATACCGTCTTACCCACCAAGAATCTTTATGTCATTCATGCAGAAACCATTCAACTGCAAACTAGCAGCAGTGAATGAGGGTGTATTTCCTACCATTTAACAGCTCAAAAGGAGGTAAATATACAGGCAGATAAGGTAAGACTCTAGCTCTACCCTTCATCCACCTCCCCCTTGTTTTCTTACATTTATCGATTTGTTCCTTTGCTGGCTTTAAAATACCATTATGAATAGTTGGGTCCCTGTTGGTTCACGAGACATGTAGAGTAGCCACAAATTTCATGCGCATACAACAACACCCTAGCTAATACCAACAAATCTGAGAATGTAGCTCGCTTGTAAGATATATGTATAAATGCTATTCACCTTTTGAACTAATGTATGGACAGACATAGGTAGGCTGTTTCTTGAGGTTGTGTTGGAGATAAACATAGAGGAAAGAAAAATGTGTATGGATTAAAAAAAGAAGTTAAAAGATATAATATAATAGTTTTGAAGTGAATTTTTTATTTTTAAAATAAAAAATATAGAAAAAAATATATATTCCCAATGCTTGTTCTCTTTTAACTCTAAATAGTAGTTTGAATGTCGTTCCAAATTAAACTAGACAATGAAGGTTGATTTAGTATATTCTTATTGACCTAACAAGTTAGCCTGATACTTGGATCAAAGTCTAATTTGACTTTTAAGAGATTTTAAAATCATGTAGTTTGAGCTATTTAAAAAATATATTAAAACGATTATGTTTTAGATTGATCTGAGTCAACTCAATTTAATTTTTTAACCGTGTCATTGGATTAATGCAAATTTTTAGGTTTTTTTTTTAAATATTTGATTTGTTGAAATACATGTACAGTTCATAGAATGCTTGATTCTCATCCATGCTTTTGCGAAAAAAAAAGAAAAAAAAGAAGAAGCTGGTTCTTGAACCAGTGAAATATGGGGAAATCCCTTAATTTTACTACTGTGTTTGTGTAATTAGGCAAATAAGTACTTCATCTAATTTACTCATGTATTTATTCATCACACTCCATTAATTTAGCCCAACGATGAGAAATTGTAAACAACATAGGCAGACCTTACAGGGTAAATTCGTCATAGTTGGTTGAAATTCAGTCCAATTAGATTGAATTGATAAAGTGTGACACATATAAGGTAGATTTTACAAATAAGCTTTCATAAGGGCTGATCTGCTTAATTGGCACAATCAAGGACTAAATCTTAAGAAAATATGTTAATAATAATAATAATAATAATAATTAATAGGTCAGTTTTCTGTCGAAAACAAAAGGAATGATGATGAAATAAGAGTTAATGCCTATGGAAAAACTGTTATTCTATTCATAATCAAATGTTAAATGCCCATGGAATTTTAGGAAGACCATTCCATAAGACATGTGCGTACGACAATATTAACTATAGAGTTTGATGATGAAATAATTGAATTTAATTTTTTAAATGCCATCTGATTTTTGTAGTGATGTATATTTTGTTATGTACTTCAATATTATATATTATTTGTATAACAAATATTTGATTTGAGTAGTGATTATAAATTAAATGTAATAATAAGTCAAAGTTTGGATTCTGTCTTGATATAAAAAGATGTGACTATCACAAATTGAATTTAACTTAATAACATATAATGATCACTTTCCTTTAAATTTCATGGATCAAATGCTTAAGATATTGACAAATAAGTCTCACTATTACTTTCTTGATGGATAATGGTTGTAATTATATTGTTGTTGCACTAGAAGATCAAGAAAATACTATTTTTAATTGCCCTTCCGATACTTTTTCGTATAGAAGTATATTTTTTGGTCTATGCAATGCACGTGCTACTTTTTGGATATGCATAATGAGTATATTTTCAGATCATGTAGAAAGAATCATATAGGATTTTATGAATGATTTTATTATTTATGGTAATTCTTTTGATGCATGTATTGAAAACTTAACTCTTATTTTGAAAAGATGCATGAAAATTAATCTTGTTTTGAATTATAAAAAGTGTCATTTTATGGTTGAACAAGGGATAGTCTTACGGCATATAGTTTTTTCTAGAGGTTTGGAAGTTGATAAAGCTAAGATAGATATTATCTTTTCTTTGCCTTATCCCGTATTATTCTTTTCTTCAACATGTAGGTTCTTATCGGAGATTTATCAAGGAATTTCTCAAAAATAGCATTTTCCTATGCAAATTATTTAAGAAGGATATCAATTTCATGTTTGATGATGCTTGCAAGTATACGCTTGATGAGCTTAAGAAGAGACTAACTTTGACATCCATTGTGTAGCCATCAAATTGAAATCTTCCTTTTAAGATTAAGTTTGATTTAAAAATTATACATATTAAGCTAATACATAATTTTTCATAAAGCAATCAATAATATCATCATAAAAATACTCTAATCTTCTTAAAAACATTTGAATAATTGGGTAATTGAAATGCAACTCTTTTTTTCTTAGTTTTTTTTTACGAAAAACTAAATAGAAAAAAAAAGATATTTAGAAAAGGCTAGTCACATGTAGTCTCGGTCTTCCAAGTATGCCTGGTCTAAGAAAAATAAGATTTATATAAGATGCCATGTGTTGGGGTTCCAACGTGCCCGTCTCAATCAAAAGGAATTTAAAGGAATTAAAATTACCACTAATATCCTATAGTTTGATCCATTTTACCCTTGCACGCTGTGTTTTGAAAAACTACATATTGCATCACAGGTCAAAAGAAAATTTCAAATATAAGAGAATCACTAAAGTACCCTTATATATATTATAACCAACAATAGATCTAAATGACATATCATTTCTTTTCTCTCATCGATTAACACTATTCTCTCACTAAAAAATCACTCTCCCCAATCTCAACCCCAAATAAAAAAAAACAAAAACTATTGATTAAAATTGATTTTTTGCACTAATTTGTGTTTTGTCTAGCTATTGGAACTTCACACAAGTTTCACCTTGAAATCAACAAGAAACATTAATATTTTTTTAAAATCAAGGCTTTGAAAATTGTTAATAGTATGATGTGTTATTGTTAAACACAATTTATTCATTTGTTTAGAGGTTGTTAAGTGTTTGTGTAACTAAAAACCCAAATTTGTGAATGTGCACATCAATTTTGAAGATTGTAAAACCCTAAAAGAATCAATTATTCTTCTTTAATTGACAAAATAAACATCACAAACATGATTTTGCTAGTGGAAAAACTTGTATTCTTGTTTATTTGAAAACCTAAAAAGAACCAATAATTTTAATTTGACAACGTCGTTGTTCTTTAAACCATAATTTTTAATCTTTTTTAAAACATGGATCATTATGCACTAAACCCTACACACACACACACACACACACACTAATTAGCAGCTTTTTACGAATACTCTAAAAAACCCAAATTTTGTTTCATATTTACTATTCAAAGAACCCTAATTTTATAATTTCTGCTTAAATATGTGTTTGATTAACATAATTAATTTTCTATTAAATGTGATTAACCATTGTTTAATCGAATTAGCAATTTTTTTATCCTAATAAAAAATCAAATACTATAGTTTATAGGTATTGTATAAGCATCAATAATTTGCTTATAAGCTTATGTTTATCATTAATGTAATATTATATCCTTTATTATGGAAATATAAATACGAAATGTCTGATATAATTAATCATCATGGAAGTTCTAACATATGTCAAAAGAAATTGTTATTCTTACTACATTTCTTATATTAACATCATATTCATATGCAAGCAAGTATATAATGTAAACTTACATGGCTTCAATATAAGGGATTATAAAGAGAATATGTTTTTGGATGATGCCTCAATGTTAAAGGTATTGAGTATGCATGAACAAGAAGAAAAGAAGAAAAAATTATATTTTGATGAGGATATTGATGTTGCTCTTCTAACATACACAATGCTAAGGTGTTATTAAGGCAAGCCTAATAATGGTAATGTCAACTGGTACTAAATATTTTTATGCTTATAATGATGAAGTTAAGAAAAAGCAATAAGGTTATAATGTTAGTTGGGATAGAAGATTTTGATTTCAATGATGAAGATGTTGATGTTGAAGTGGATTATGATGTAGGAGGTTTTGGTGTTGGTGTTGGTGTTGGTGTTGGTGTTAGTTATGGTGATGGTGTTGGTATTGAAGTCGTTGCTACTGTGGAGGTTCCGGTGTTAGTGATGGTATTTATGCTAAAGTTGGTGCTGATGTGGGAGGTTTTGTTATTGGTGATGGTAATGGTGTTGATGCTGAATTGGTACTAATATGAGAGGTTTTGTTATAGTTGATGGTGTTAATGTTAAAACATGTATTGATTTTGATGATGGTGTGGATGTTATTGTGGGTGATTTTGTTGTTAATATATGTAATGATAATAAGGTTGATGAAGAGAAAAAAGATAGAGAACTATATCTTTTATGATGAGAAGGGATTTGATTTTATAAATGAAGTTGAAGATGATTGGATTGACAACTTGTTTAGTGATAGTTCCATTGGAAAGAATGTATATGGTTCTTTAGATAAAAAAAAATACATGGAATATTAGTACTGATGATGATGATGATGATGATGATGATGATGATATAGGTTGTGAGAAATCTAAAAGTGATGGTAGTGATGAGTTTGTTAATAAAGACAATGTTAATGAGTGTAAAAAGCAGATGAAAAGGAAGATTGATCCTATAACTAATTTTAAATATAAAAAGTTTAAGGTTAGAGTTGATGGTTCCATTAAGTTTAAATAATCTTATGTTTTCAGCAATATAAATGAATTTAAAGAAGTGTTGAAAGAGTATGAAGTGAAACATGATTATCACTTGAAATGTATATTAATTAGAAACCAAAGGTTACAACAACATTTATGGGTGATGGTTGTTCTTGGCGAATATATACTTCTCTCATTTCCGGTTTCAATACATTCATGGTTAAGTTCTTAAGAGAGAAACATAGTTGCATTTAGCTAGCAAGTATAAAAGATGTTAATTCAACATGATTGCAAAAACATCATTGCTTATATTAAGTGTTGACCCAAATATCTCAAATAAAGTCATCGATACCATTCTAGAAGATAAGTTTTGGATTAAACCACAATCAATGCAATTATAGAGAGCTAGAACAAAGATGAAAGAGTTTATCAAATGAAGCCATAAAAAGTCTTTTAAAAGACTCCCTCAATAAGTGCAATTGTTAAAGCAATGTAATCTAGGGTCAGATGTATTTTTAAGGTTTGACCCTAATTACAACTCGAAAGTGCATTCACAAAGGGAGTTTTAGATGGTTTATATTTGCTTGAAAATGATGAACAAGGACTTTGTAAATGGATGTAGATCATTCATTGGTATAGATAGATGTCATCTTAAAGGTCTATGTATAAAAGAGAGGATTTTTATTATCTGCAATGGTATTGAATGACAACAATGGATTGTTTCTCATCACGTGTATTGCTGTTGAGTATGAAAATAACAACACATGATGATTTTTTTATATGCATTTTATAGATATATTAAGCATGACATACATCAGAAGACATTTTGCATAATATGTGTAAATTATATTTTTAGTAAAATATGCGTATAATGCTTATAATGCTTTTTTCTAACTGAGATTTTTATAAACTAGAGTCTACCTGGAGTAGTTGTAGAGATATTCCCTATTGTATCACACATGTACTATTCAAGGCATATTTATGTCAATATGAGGAAAAAAGGATTTCAAGGTTCGGAACTCAAGATTGGATTTTGGAGGGCATTAAAAGCTTACACTATTCTTAATTTTGACAATTTCATGAAGGATATCAAAGATGTGGATGTTATTGCTTTGAATTGGTTAAATAAAATCCCTTTTGAGCATTGGTTTAGGCTTATGTTTGACTATCAAATTAAGGTAGAGAATGTAACTAACAATATAGCACAATCATTTAATAGTTGGGTTAGGAAATATAGGAGTTTGCAAATTGTTATTTTAGCATAAAAAAAGGATGAAACTTCTAGCTAGGTTTCATGATAGATTTATTCAGACCTCAACTTGGGAATCAAAAAGCACACCCTATATCAAGAAAATACTAGATAAATATATTAAAATGGCGATAAACATGAGAATGATTCTAACTAGCTAGTTCTGATGAATATCAAGTATATGAGGATAAAACTAGACTTTTTATTGATTTGAAGAAATGATAGTGCTCTTGTGATGAGTGGATATTGACTGGAATTCCATTAAGTATATGGTGTCTTGTGTGTATTATAAGAGTATTGAATTTGAAGAAGTATGTCATGTATATTACAATGTTGAAACATTTAAGAATGCATGCTTTGAGGTGGCACACTTATTGCTAAAAGCTGATCTTGGCTCGAAGGAAGAAGATATAATTTTTCTTCCTTTTAACTTGAAAATGAGTGTGGGTAAATTAAGGAAAAATCAGAGAGGAAAAGATGAAGAAGATCAACCTAGTATGATAAGAAAAAGGATTTCCACACTTAAATGCAACAATTACAAGTAATACCGGTCATACAGGTTATCTTTGAATCCATAAAATCAATCAATTTAAATCGAGTCAGCTCCTACGCAGTTTAATTGAAAACTTGAGTTAGGTAAAGAACTGAAACGATCAGTTTTAAGATTTACCTATGTTTAATAAGAATGGCCTCATCTTGTATAAAATTAACAAGAATCAATTAAAAATCTAAAGCACTTTTCGAAGCGAATGAACCAAAATAATTAAAAGGATTATATATATATTCACGATGCAGACACAAGCTTATCTTCAGACCTGAAGAAGGACAATCACCGCTGAAATACGTTTGCATGTGATATCATGAGATTCGCAGTATGAACAACGTACTGCAAGAGGGGTTGTGATAGCGAAAGAATTGTTCTTATATAAAAGAAAAACCGCAATCTTTTTCCTCAAATTCCAAAGGCCAGTCTTAATCTTCACGGGTGCATTGAAATTAAACACAAAAATGCCAAACCTTCACGGGCCCATTTAGAATCTATATGTCTGGTAGTCATCTCTTTCTTGTCTGCTTCTCGTGAAGTGCCACCCTTTAAGATCCACAGCTTGCCGCCATTCTAATTTTTTTAGTGTTCTGATTCACAAACAAAATCTCTATATGAAATAATCCATCAATTGAGTATTGTTCTACTATTAATGTACTAGTAAAGTTGGGATAATTCTAAAAAAAAATTAAAAGAAAAAATGTGAGAGTCGGTGCAAGCTACTAGATAGCAGTCTCGCCAGAGCATGGGGGTTGGTTGCTTGAGGATAGGAGTTTTGGCTGAACATGACTGTGGCTGTTTGCTTTTCTTTCGAGAAATATCAAGTCTTTGGAAGATATTTATCTATGCTTCCCTTTGATTTTAATGATAAAAGGCATGACGGAAACTAGAAACTTGCTCATTCTTTTTTTTTTTATTAACGTCGGTAGCCGGACGCGTATCTCGACTAATTCCACGGGCTTTAAAATTAACAATTATATAAGCCTTCAATAACTTTAAGAGGACTCGAACTCGTGATCATTAAAAAATAAACTCAAAACCTGATTAGTTGAACTACCAGATACTCTCTTACAATGTAAGGGTCTGAAAGAGAGAAAATAACAATCCTTTTCGAAGTTTTGAGTGCATTGTGGAGAATAGCAGGGATTCCATTCTATATGTTCTTTCAACAATATGAAATGAATGAAGATGAAGGTCCTGTTGGGTTTTGAGTATGTTAAAATTTGAAATTTTTTAACGTGTTTAGATTATTTTTACATCTTAATATCTTTTTAAAAAATATTATTTTAATATATTTTCAAATAAAAAATATTTTAAAAAATAATTATACCATATACTCCTAAAGTATTATTAATTAATTGCAAACAAAAGGGTCCAATTACCCTCGGCCTTGAGAAACTGGAAAGTGGGGTTAATGTTGATGTCACTCGTTTACTGTGTCAAGTAATTGGACTCAGCCCCTGTGGTTTAGACTTTCCCAATGTTTCCAAGAAGGTCCATTGTTACTTCTAACCATCAAAGAGGTTTTATGAGTTTGTTTTTTGAAGATTTGTAATTGTTTTTGCAGCATATTATAGCAAATAAGTTGATGGTATGGAAGTAATTATAGAACAATGGGACTAATAGAAGTAATTATAAGTTTAATATATCAAATAATAACTTTTCTATTTAGCTTGCAGATAACAAATTTATTTTATTGTAAAATACAAAAAAAAGATGATAAAATTCTGATTAGCCCAAAATAATTAATATTCATAAATTAAAATATATTATTAATTAATTATAGTAATAATGATCACCATAATTTTTCCAAACTAATTAATTTTTCTAAAATCATTATTAATAATTATTATCGTAATTTTTAAATAATTTCTACTAACTATTAATTCTTGCCGAGATCATTTTTTTTTTTTTAAAGATTAACACGGTCATCTTCGATTTAAGTAATGAAAAAAGAGTAATTAATTTTTAGTTAATCCATTATTATGAGAAACTTAATTGATAAAATAGATCATAGAATGCAATACAATGAGAGGTCATCTATACGTTCAAATAAAAGGTTTGCATGGAGGAAAGAAATAAGTTAAATTACAAGAGATAAAGGGAACGAAAATAAATTGAAGTGTTACAATTAATGAGAGGTGCACAAAAAGGATGATTGAGAGTGAGAGAGAGAGAGAGAGAGAGGAGGAGAAGTAAAACAATATATTAAAATAATTTAAAAGAGGGCAGTGATTGAGTCGGATCAATAAACAAAATATTATAGATTAGAACAATATTTTACTCTTTTTTTTCTCTCAATGAAAAACAATGGCCTTGCTGATAAGAAAAGGTAATATCATTTTTTCAATGGTTTAACGAGGGGAGGGTCACAGCAGCCACATGAATTAAAGGAGAGAAAACAACTTTTCCTTATATAAGTAGGTTAATTAGATTGAGTTTGGACTGAACTTTAAACTTGGATCTGTTAAGCGATCTTCGACCCATTCCATTGCAAAATAAAGGTGGAATTACAAAACTGTGTTAGCCTTGAAAATGATCACAGCAGTAGCAACAATTGTTTCGCTCCAGCTTACAAGTTTGGTTCAAGCCATACAACTTCATTTCCCATAAAATGTGATTAGTAAAAAACCAATGTTTCTTGGCATGATACAGCAGTAGCCAGTAGGTGAAATTTCGTTTTGATTCCTTTCCTTGCTCCTTTCCTTGTTCGTGTAATTGATGTCTTGGTTTAGTCACAGACCCGTAGCTAAGTGATGACTTCTTTGTTCCAAGACTACATTGTCAGCATATGCATGTGATTTTGTGTAATGAAATAAAGTTATGAAGTAATGGTTTTATTTTGGAAAGAAGAGTGCAACTAAAGGGAATAAGTTGTTTTCAATTTTTGAAACACTTGAACAGTTCTGGATTTTATTTTATTTTTGCAGTACCCGTCTTGATCTTCTTAAGGGGGAGATTTTTGCCCTAAACCCAAATTTTGCATAGACTAAAAAATAAAAAAAATACACCACCGCATGATTTAGCATATTTTTTAATATTAAGATTCAAGAAAAATAGTTTTTTTTACATCTTTGTATTTATTTTTGAATTTAATAAAGTCTATTAAATCCATTACAATTTGGCTTACATTTCAAAAATACCAAAAAATTCAATATTTTTATTTTAATACCAAGAATTATGAACTCACATGTAAGATATATTTCATATATTAAAAGAAACAAATGCAAAAATATGCTTAGACTTTAGAATGGTTAAGCTTGACCCATAATATCATTGTTAACTCTACTGGTGTGGACCGACTTTTAACCAATAGACAAACCAATTATTAGAAAAACATAACAGTGCCTTAGTAATCAGATAAATAAACAATGCAGCTTACCTTAGATAGGGTATACTATAGTTGATATTGTTCTCCCTATACATAACTAGTTCTTTTATCCAGATTATGAAGACCAAATAAAGTTCTAGTGACCAAAATAATAGGTGATACTCTAAATCTTTTTCAATTCTTCTAATAATTGAACCAATTTAACCATCATTATACATTACTCATAACCTAATACATCCTAGTTTCATCAATTAACAATAAAATCTCATTTTCCCTAATTTTAATTTTATTAAGCCTAACTAAAAATCAAAAAACCATGCATTAACATTATTTCTTTTCATTGAAACTTTTATAAATAAGTTTGAAACCCCTTGCCATACGATAAAATGGACTTCGAACATTAACATGCCGACTTTTCTTCACTCCTCTTCTTTTTCCTTCACCAATCCCTTCTTTCTCTCTCTGGTCGTCACTTTCTTTCTCATGTCTTCCTCTCTCAAGCAGTGTTTTTAAACCCGGCCCAGGTCACGGGATTTGACTAGGTCACCGGGTCAATCCCAATTTTTTTAATAAATCAAAACAATATCGTTTTGGTTAAAATAAATAAATAAATAGTCAACGGGTTACAACTGAGTTTTCGACCAGATCTTGCCAGGTCAACATGGTCACCGGGTCAGCCGGGTTTTTGACTTCCCTTATTTTTTCATAAACCCGGCCCAGTTGCGGTCCCGAGTTGACCTGTTGGGCCGGATTTTAAAACTATATTGTCAAGCCCTTCAAATAATGCTCCTCTCATTGGATTTGTCTACTCTTACTTTACTCTCACAATTCCTATAATCTCACCCAGGATTTTGATGTTCAGTAAGCCTTTCTCTCTTCCTTTTTTTTCTTTATTTTTTCCCCGGCAGCTTCCCATCAACTTAAAGGAAAGGAGAGCTATGTTTTGTGGCTAAAAGACTATTTTGCCCTGAATGAGCCCATGAATTTGTCCAATCTGTTGTTATTCTCGCGAGGCCTTTCTAACCTCCGATTTCCCTGAAATTTTAACCTTAGGTGGAACTATGTGTCAAGATACTCCACATAACATTTCCTCTCAATTCGACAGTCAGATTGAGAGTTATGTTTGATACCATAAAACTGGTCAGTATGTTATTTTTACGCCAAAAATCCAAGTTTTTGTACTGTTTTATCTACTTAAATCATCAATATTTTCCAAATAATTCATCAAAAACTTTCATCCCCTTTTATACTAAAAATTCTCCTCAACTATTTCCTCTTCCGGGTTAAAAACTGTGTGATTGTACGCATGGCTTATATCAGCTGTCAAGGTCATTTACACGTAAAACCATACATTAACTTATTTAAAAATTATTAAATATTTTCCTAACTATTTTCACCCTAAATTATTAAACATTCTACATATTTAGCACTAGTTTATCAATTTCCCAACTAGGAATTTACATTTTACCTTTTATGTTCGCGAGTAATATTTCCAGATTCCATCACTTGTTTATATCAAATTTAAGTTGGGCTATTTTGAATTTCATTAAATTATATTCTGATACCTTTGTTTCCTCATACATCACTTATATTTAATTTTTATTCGTGTTTTTGTATATTTTTTTCTGACCATTTTTCATATTTTCATTTTTAAAATTAACACTTGAAAATTTTAATTCAATTTTCCAAAATCCAAAGTCATCTTTTTAATTCAAATATTCAATTTAATGCCTTTGACATAATATTTACTTCAAATATTTTATTGAATTACAAGAAATAAACAAGAATTTAAAGTAGTTATGCCTCTCCTCATTCTTTCCTTCTCTTGGCTGAAACTCCTCCCCAGGTACAAGCACTCAAATTTCTTCTTTATACATTCATAAAACTAGGTCATTCATACTCTACTGCACCTTAATTACATCATATCCACACAATTTTTTAAATTCTCTAAATTTCTCCTAAGAACCCTAATTAAAAAATCTAAGAAATATGCATTAAATCCATTTCTTTTCATTTAAAATTGTTTAAACAAGCTTAGAATTTCTTACCTGACAATAAAATAGACTTTGAAAGTTAACTAGTCAAAGTTTTTTCTGCTCTTTCAAATTTTCTCCTCTTTGTCGTAAGTTACATATATGACTTTCTACTCTTCCTTATTTAGTTTCCTCTTAAATCTTTGCTTGATAGATTGGTTGGTGTTTCACACTTCCTAACTCATAAATCTTACCCAATTTCTACTTTTATCTCAATGATTTTTAATATTTAGCTTTCAACTGATCTTTTCTCTCTTTCTATTCTTTCTTTCCATTTCTGCCGGCAAATTAAGGAAGAATAAGAGGCTGATTTTTTCAACTTTTAAGTTCAATTGACCAATTTACCCTTAATGAACCCTTTTCAATTTTGTTCAGCTGTCAATATTTTCATGCAGCCTTCTTTAATTTCGATTGTATTGAGATTTTATCTTACCCTAAATAAATATGCTATAAGACTCCTCATAAAATTTCAGTATGATCCAAGGATCAGATTGAAAGTTATGCTTATAGTGTATAACTAGTCGGTATGTAATTTTAAGCCAAATATCTGAATTTTTATACTATTTTATGTACTTAATTCATTTATATCTTTTACTAATTCATTGGGAACTTCCATCCCTATTTATAGTAAAAAGTTTCCTCAAATTTTGTTCACTTGCGGGTTAAAAACTATGTGATTGCACGCAGTCTTACACTGGATATCAAAATCATTCGCGCGTAGAACCATACATTAATTCATTTGAAAATTTTGAAATAAATTTTTAAATATTTTCACCCCAAATTTATAAAAACTAATTTATAAATTTTTGGGCCATGAGTCTACATTGTACCATCTATGTTCACTGGATCATATTTTCCAGATTCAAACGTATTTTTAATACTGAGTTTAAACAGACTACATTGAAATTCATTAAATTATATTCCAGAACATTGCTTTCCCTTTTTTTCTCTTTCATTTGATTTTTATATGCATTTCTTTGTTTTTTATTTTTATTTTTATTGTTATTTTTCCACCATTTTCACACTTTTATTTTTAAGTTAACATATGAACATCTTATTTCAAGTTCCGAAAATCCAAAGTCACCCTTTTAATTCCAATACTTACTTACTTAACATAATATTCTCCATTATTAATTTTGTGAATTTTATCTAGGAGTTTACATATCAAGTTAGGGTTTAATTGACTTCCTTGCATTTGAAATAGTTGTCAGTATTCCTGCAATAAGGTCTTCCATGGATTATCAAAATACTACTAGTTTTGATCACTCAATCTCTCTGTCTAAGTTCAGTTTATTTACTACCAATTATGACCAAGTGAATTTGGTCTGGTATCTTAGAATAACTCTAAAAATATACTCTACGCATATTAATACATAGGGATTAGTAGGCCAAGTCTATGAAATGTTTTTTTGAACATAAATAATAAGCAATATATAATCTTGAATAAAGTATATACGACACTGAATGGAAGCATACAACATTGCCCGAGAACTTCTTACAGTGATAAAACCAAGTATGACGCTTATTATACATGACTTTTTCTCCTCTTAGATAACCAGTTGATACTATTTCAAATCCATTATCACTAGCAAATCAAATAGTTTACGGCTTTTAGACAGCCTAACAATGAAAACAGCCAAGAGAATTCCAAAAAAATTTCTTAATTTTTTATGAACAACGAATTTCATAAAAGGATTTATGCAGCCTTCGCAACGAGAACAAGGAACATGATTACTTAATTTTTTTTATCGACAGAAAGAAGGGGGAAGATAGGGATGGTGGCAAGCTATTGCAACGAGAACAAGAACAACGAACAGGCCCACTTTCTAATTTTTTTGGTCGGCAGAGAGAGGGGAGGAGGGTGGTGCTGTTATTTTGTAGGCAGAGTGGTCGGCTGTAATGTCACTAGTTAGAGTTTAAGCACTATAAAATTTCTCATCATTTAGTATAAAAGTCAAGTATCTCTAGCATTATCTTTTACAGTTTCTTAATCCCAATGTCCGCTGTAAAACGCTTCATAAAAAGATAAGGACAGGACATGTTAAAATCCATTCTGACAACTACGATAAATTAAAAAAGAAAGCCTTACAAATTTAAGACAGCAAGTGAGCCATCCCTTCTGGCTCTGAGCCTTCAGTCAGATATTTTGATTGTTCTTTCACGCCATGGAACACACTTCCTCCTAACTTCCATTATAAAAGAGATTAGGTACAGCTCCACCCATCAATACAGGAGAAATGACTTTTTTATAAGCCATATATAGACTGAATAAACAACAAGCAAATCATAAACCGCCTCATAACTTTTAATGACAACAGATGCCCTATAGTACACTAACCAACCAGTCTGTACAAAATTAGTGGGAAAGGGAGACACTAGGCCAAGATACCTCAACCAAAAAGCAGAGTACAGAAATCCACCACCACCACCACTCCCTTTTACGTTCTAAGCCAATGGAGGATGCTTTGACTAGTATTCCAATCGATGGTGCTTGATTGCCTCTGCCTACCCTCATGTACACATACCAAATCCATCCAACCGCCTCCTCCCTCATCCTGGAAACTAAATAGAAGGATATCATCGAAGATCTCTTCATCACATTCTCAAGTGTATCCCATGCGACCCAAATGTAATTTTCCGTATTGACATGAAAGTGGTAAAAAAAATCAGTCAAACAAGGAAAAGTGCACAAAGATCTTGTTCACATGAGCTCTTTATCATAAAATGCAAGAAGTTGCTTGACGTGATTATGCCAAGCAGCAACATTTTGTCCATCAACTGTAACCCAGTCAACAACAGTAGATGCTGGTTGCTCCCACCAATCATCAAGCTGCAGAAACAATGTCAAGGATTTATAGCTAGATATAGAACAGAACAAAAAAAACAACCAGAATTACAGTTACAGATTACTAGATTAACAATTCATACTCAATTCTTTCCATCACTTCTGAAACGAGAATCATAAGAAAATGGTGAAAAATAGGTCAGACGAGAGCGGGCAGAAAAACATATAAACCACAAACCTAGACATGCCATACTATGACACAAAACAACAATTAAGTCCAAACATAGCAAGCAATTTTAAGCGAAGTCGGGAATTGTATAAACAGCCTTGTGAGTGATCATTGATGGGCATGATCCTTTTTTTAGAACCAAATAAAGAATTTTGTCCTTTTGCTTAAGATATGGCAACAAATATTAATTCTGTTTGCATCAGCATTTTGTTAGGCAGTTATTTCTTGAGTTTTTAACCTGTCCTAAAATTTGCTTCTCAAGGGTGCAGCTGATTAGCTCTTCGAAACAGAATGCTGCTCCAGCCCATACAACTCATGAAATCTAAAAAACAACTTGTGCCAGTAGATAGACACCCAAACTGATCCATCTAATCTTCTCTATCTTGACTTTAACATTGTTTCATCTGCCTGTTTCTCACATTTGATTCTTATATAACACCATAGTATCTGTTGGTGGAAACTTCATCATATTGTTCTGTAGCCAGTCCTTACATGTCCTCCCCCCACACTACAGATATGAATGAATAATGAATCCTTAACATTCAAGGACATTCCTATCCTATATCCACCAAAACAAGCAAAAAACCTATTCTGTGTATTTAACACGACAAAAGAATACAATGAAAAGGTGACAGCACCCAAGGCATGTAACACATGCATATGAAGACAATTTTTTCTATGGCCACTGCACCTCCAACATCTTATCTTATTAAAAACAGCAACCTAACAGATTTCTTGGACTTAGAAGGTGCCTTAGCCTTCCACATTTGATTTGCCAAAAGAAATGGCCATGAACGAGTGCTTTTCATAATGCAATGACACAAGACTCAGACTCTCAAAAACAAAACAAAACAAAACAAAAAAGGTTTCCTCCTATAACCATATAAACTAAGAAAAACAACCATGAAAAAAAGACATGAGATATCATCCAAAGAATTAACCACACTCCATCCCATCCCAAACCTACTACAAAAAGACAATCTAAGCATGTTTTTTAAGTGGTCCCAACAAGGTCAATGGTCAAGTTTGATCTACAAATTCCAGAAATTAACTTGTTTTGAGAATCATATATCTTTCTAACTAAATACCCAGAAGTCCCACTAACCCACTACCAAATAAAAGAGCCTAGCAACCTCACCAGCTAGTGCAACAGACATCAACACAATACAAAGCAAATCTGCTTTTGCAGACATCTTCAAATTTTGCTTAAACAGCATCAGTAATCTAGTCAATGTCCCTCCAATTTAAAATCAAGAACCAAGAGATTAAATGGATAGTCAAGACATAAGTATCTTCATTCCAACCCAACCCAAAATCTCAATGATCTTTCTCTCTCTTCATGAAACAACATGCAGGAATTGCAACACAAAATTAATACATTTTCAGTTACAGTATGTACTCACCAAACCTCTCACGTACTTGCAATCTTCCAAGCACTTTTGGGCATTCAAAGCTGTAGTCTTAAGCTCAGGTAACCATTTCTCCACGACAATTTTCTCTTGCTCATTGGCCAAGTCCAAGCAAAAATTTGTTGTCCTGGATGACATAACAACAAATGTGAAGCTTCTCAGTGTCACATAAAAAAAAGGTTAGGATAGGAAAAGAAATGGGGTCAGGTTAATAGGTGTCCTTAAGGCACTCTAAGAGATTAGTTATTGGTAATTTAATTATAATAATTAGACAATTTTTAATTGTGAATATTTCAATCCAGTCACATTACTAATACAAAAAAAGAAATCTTATTTCAGATAATTAATGGGCTGCGTAATGGTGAGTAGATAAAATTTTCAAAATTTAAAATTGTCTGATCGTTACAACATTTACCATTAAATATCATAATTAACCTCTTATGAAGTGCCTTAAAGACACCTGTTAGATTTCCCAAGGAAATTGAAAAAGAAACCAAATCCATGCACATGAGATCTAAGCGATTGTTTGCATGTTCGTGTGTCAGAGAAAGAGAGAGATCACATGAAACACAAAACATATTCATGACTCAAATAGTTTGGTCATTTACAACAACGTCAGAAAGTAATTCTATTGAAGGACATAAATCAGGACAGGCAAATCACTGACAAAATGGTAGAAACTAGAAACTAGAAACTAGGGGAAAGGTGTTTAAAGGCTAAGTCTAAAAGAGGAGTTCCATGTCAACAACTGCACAATTTACAAATGTTTGTCGTCAAAACAGAAAAGTGGCAGAATTGATATAAAAAATATTTACTCAAAATGCAGACCATTTGGATAATTACAATACCACAGTAAAACAAGCATGCACATGTCCAGTTGTACCTTTCATATTCTTGTTGAGATCGGTATGCATGGTTCAACACTGCATGACCACTTTCAACAAGATCATGCCGAATATGGACCAGATTGATTGCCTTTGCCAAGTCCTCCAACACACTAGCCTCAGAACCACGAAGTTTTAAACAGAACTCCAGGGACTCTAACACTGAAGCTAAACCAGCATCCGAACCCTCCAAACCTATTTGTCATTTGCAACTCACTTAGAACATAAGAAAATAAAAAGAAGCACATACTTTGGATGTCAAGTCAGTGAATGCATTTCCAATTCACTTCTATTTTACATAGTTAAAACCACGTTATAGTCAACAAAATTATAGGCATAAGAATAACATGTAAAGCAACCTTTAGCAGGCTCAGTATTCAGAAATGCACATAGAACAGACAGTCATTGCAACCAATGGGAAGAAGTCATCAACTCAAATATTCAATTCCGCTAAATATATTGCTGCTGCTCAAACTAAATACCAGGAATCCACACAAACATTCAATTCATCACTAAGCAGTGATCAAGGAACAATACTTCTTAATTAAACAACTTATGCTCGGGAGACAGTTAACTGTTATGCATGCCAACTGGTAATACTAATCTTTTCCTTCAACAATTATCATGCTTCATTAGTATGACAAAAATCTTAACTTGAATGTAGTCAACCACGCTTTGATGAAGATAATGAATCCTCTGCAAGAAATATCCTCTGAATTTTATTTTATTTTTTTCCTTGAAAATCGATATAAGGCTATTAAAGAAAAGGCACAATTATATCATTTTATGAACATGTTCAGCTCTTAACCCAAATGTTCTTCTTTATTTTTTTTCAAAGCTTCTTGGAGATTATTGGTCTTCCACTTCAGTAAGAGATCAGCCTATGCAAATCTTCCAGCTTGCCAGATGCAACTAGATCTACAAACCTTTTGCACAACAGGAATCCTTTAAGTGGAACCCTGACAAATGAATATGCCCAAAGTCCCAACCTCAGATATCACACGTGACGCCCAGCCCAAACAGCTATCCAAAATCCAAAAAGATAGCCCAGAACAAGCTTCTATAGAAAAGTAAGAACTAACCAGCAGGATACTGAAGGGCAGCAGACACACGGCATATGGATGGGATTGCTGATGGATCCCTAGCACCAGCTCTTGCTGTCAATAAAGCAGCATTCTTCTCTGCAGCAGCAGCAACTTCAGGTCCTGTAGATCCATTAGAACCCATGGACTCCAACAGTGCCTGATAGAATTTAATTAAAAAATAAATTTCTTTTAGCATGAATATACAACTAAAAATACTGCAATATTTGATACCAGAAAACCAACATGCTGTTTCAATTTCACAAACCTGTGAAGTTGAAGGAAGCATGTAAAGACTATTATCAGGACATTGCGAGAAGGCATTAACTTCTTTATCAATAAGATCTTTGGCACTGTTTGCAATTTCCACAACAATTGTACATGCTGGGATGATAGTAATTGATGCATACTCCCTTGCAATCAATGGCTGTCGTTTCCAGAATGCTGCCGCATCCTAGGAGGCAAATGAAATTTTTACAAGTGTTATAATTTCACACATATTTCTTAAGAGTTTAACAAGGCTGCGAAAGCAATGGTTAAAACAAATGGAAAGGAAGAAATCCAAAAATTAACAACAAAATGTAATATATCCCCATTGCTCGCATCCATTTCTTTTGAGTCATTTATTACTTTAGGCTGAAACAGTTAAATCATCAGCAAAGTTTAATTTTAGCATACAAAAGACAAGTTAAGCTATGCTACTCTCGATTTGAACAGACAACCAAAACATTTCAACAAAATGTGATGCATCCCCATTGCACACACCCATTTCTTGTGAAACATAGAAAACTTATTGCCTGGGACATTAAAATCACCAGGTTGAATTATAGCATAGAAAAGGACAAATTGAACTATGCTACAAAAGCATGCAGACAAACGCACACAAAACTCAAGGTAGTGATCTCCATCAGGAAACATTTGACCTACAAGTCTTCATAATTAATTCTAACACGTGAATTAACAATATCCAGTCATATGATTAAATTAATTAAATGTCAGATAAACTAATGCTTTGAGTTCTTCAAAAATCTTCAAAATCAAATACCTCCGTGTTAAACTTCAGTAAAGTGGTATATATAGCTTCAAGTTCAGATCTGCGTGCATCAAACTCTTCAATCTTCTTCCAATTCTTTCTCAAAGAATCTTCAGCCTCTTTCCTCTCTGCACACAATTTATTTAAGCGTTGTATTTCAGACATCAATGTATTCAAGCTTGTCCTCAGTCCAGCAGCTTCCCTCTCCTTGGCCCAAACCTCCAACTGCACAGAAAATATTGGACAATAGTTAAAAAGGAATTTCAAAATGTATCTTTAGCATAATGAACGGATTAAATGAGTATTAGATAAGTAAAAATGTATGGCATACTTGCATTATGATGTCTCGGATGTAAATTTATTGTACGCTTAATTTAAGGTACAATAGCATTAACCATTGTTTTTGAAGCTTCTGTGAGGTCAGTGCCTTGATATCACGCTGAAGAACTATATAAATGAACTTCAAAGTGATGCTGCCTAGAGTAAGTGCAAGCAGTATAGATTATCTGTGTGTCGAGCATGAGTATTATTATGTTGCGCCCTTCAAGAAAATAAGTTCATGTGCACGAATGACACATCATCACTAGTTAGGAGCAAGATGGTTGACATGAAAAATTTCAGAGCACAGAAGAACAAATGGTTCTAGATACGTTACAGCAGAAAACCAACACTTTTGCATGCCAAGTATATCTAACAATCTCAATCAGTAGGAACTTCAATGAAATACTCAAATTTCCATAACCAAACACTAAAAAACAGGCTAGTATCAAAAGCAAGGGGTAAAGCCACCATTTCATCGTAGCATTGTTCAAGACCTTCACGACTATTAACCGCAAATCAATGGGAGCAATTACCTCGAATTGCCTCAGACTGCTCATGTTCTGTGTTGTGCCTCCACTAACAATTGAGTTGGAAGAAACTTCATCACCAGTTCCATGCAATCGTTTTAAAAGCTTCTGACACAAGTCCCTGGCTTCTGCAGCTTTATTGAGTGCATCTTCAGTGGCCAAAAATTGCTGAACATGGGCTTTCTGAAAACAACCATGCAAAACAATGTCAAATGAACAGCTCCAGACACGAGAGTGCAGATATAAAAGCAATAGCATAAAATAACAGAAACAAAATCAAATGCAAAAGCACCCACTATATATCCTTTCACAATAGGAGGGTATCAGTTTGGCACCCAAAGCCCTTAACCACATTGGCATAATAACTTAAAAGTACAGGAATTAGGAGGCATTAAATTAAACGAAAGAATTTATATATATATATATATATATATATATATATATATATATATATATATATATATATACACATATATTGCTTTATATGAAAACTAAAAGGTAAATTTCAAATACAAAAGCTACCATCTATAAAGAAGAAAACCTGTCTTTCAAGAAGCTGATTTTGTGATCCTCTATAAGTCATGTCTGTTGCAATCATCCCATAGCCATAAAGCTGGTGGTGTAATGATGAGTTTGTGTCAGTAGAAGAAACATCCATTACCCTGTTGTTCTCGTATTTGTATCTGATCAAGCGATTTAGAATTATTGATCAAGTAAAAGGAACATTCAAGTCAACAAAGCAACTGTAAATTTATGTTATTGACATGTACAGTAATAAACAACGACAGAATCCATATTAGTGTGGAAGAATCGGGAGACAATTTGCATATTCTTTAATGTAGTTACCATGTACTTTGGAAACGACAATAACAAAAATTGACTATATCAGTTACAGTAAGTGTAACAAAAGTTAACAGTCTTTTTGCATGTAAATACAACATGAATGCATGATGCATGATGGTCCTCGTCAATTTGAAGAAAATAACAAGAATACCATTTCATCAATGCCTTGCCAGAACAACTTCTAAACAGACTACTTACATGACTGCCTTAGTCAATTCACAATATACGAGTAACACATACCTACATGACTAAGAAAGTACAACATTTGTTATGGGGGACCAGATCAAGCACATGATTTATCACAACAAAACAATTGCTTTTAGGTACTATTGCACATAGTGTAATGGCCACAACAAAAAACTTATCTTGCAATTCATTGTGACTTGTCTCCATCATATGCATTAGAAGCCTAAGCCCCCATTCAGTTAATGAGAAATTATGCAGCTATCCACATTTATCAAATACAGGAATGATCAAATGAATTAAGGCAACAAAGAAATTATTACATTCTACAAGTAACAAGAAATTTTGGTGTGAGCAGGGTAAATGGCCACTCCAACAATCTGACAAAAATTGTACTTGCATGAGCCAACAAGAAATGGCAAGAAAATATGAACGTACCTTAAGAGTTCTGCATCAGCTCTAACATCAGTTTTTTCAATTTCTCTAGAAACCAAAGTTTTCAGTCGTGAAGTGTATGCAGTAATTGCCTGGAGTAAGAGAGGAGGATTCTTCAGGCAATTCACAATAACAGTTCTAACATCATCAGGTATTTCCCCATCAAAATCAATGGCCAAC
Source organism: Populus trichocarpa (assembly GCF_000002775.5). Taxonomy (NCBI): domain Eukaryota; kingdom Viridiplantae; phylum Streptophyta; class Magnoliopsida; order Malpighiales; family Salicaceae; genus Populus; species Populus trichocarpa. The sequence goes on from NC_037288.2 coordinate 10,508,021, forward strand.
TTGGCTGCTTCTGATTGAGTATTCAAATGAATGCCACTTCCTTCATAAGCAGGGAAAGAGTTGCGTATTCTCTCGACCATATAAACTGCAAGAGATTCACATGCCTTCCGGATATTTCTTTCACAAGTTGTTTCAATTAGAATGACATCATCAGCAGATTTAGTGCCCTTAACGGTTGAATAAACAGCTTCCTTCTCACTGTTTGCACTGAAACTGCTAACTTCTTCAATAGAACTGTCAATGCTTGACCTTTGAGCATCCCTCGCTTGATCAACATGTTGATGAAGACGTTTATGATACTCTGCAAATATTTTTGCTGCCTCATCACATTGCTGGTCGTAAGCCTCCAGCATGACCTGTTTGTGCCTGCAGCCCATAGGACACATCACAAGGGTTGGGATGGATTACATCCTCATCAAAAGGATTCCTCTTTAAAATTGTTACTCAACAAAACAAAATAAATCACTGTCACTCCCTAGTTGTCCTTTCCTGTGATAAAGTGCCTGCTAAGAGGATCGGGGGTTTATGATTCAGACACCAATAGATTTCCAATGTATATAATCATGTCAGAGTCTGCATCCCTCAATAGCTTCCCAGATAATTGAAGTTCAATATCAAGTTTCACAAATGCACATGAAACTATTATAATCAGAAAGGAAAGGCCTTTATGCAAAGCGGCAATGTTGACTTGTACTTTCTACCAAGAACTGCTATATAATTGATATGGCCATGTAATATGTATCCAAGCAAAGCAAATTTGTCCATAAGAATTTATAGAATTAAATGATAGAAATCTTTTACTTTCAAAGGAACAACATGGTCCATAGCAGTGCGACACGAAACTTCAACGAAATATGTGTAAAGAACAGTAGGAACAACAATGAGCGGATGCCAACCATCAATCTAGGTACACAAGTTTAGGAATGATCAATAGCAACAGAATCCAACTAATCCTAGTTGATATTGTCACTCCATCTGATCTTGAACGTGCCCTCGTGAACTTTTTACTTCTAGAACTGAACATAGATTTTTGCAAAACAAATTTTACATTTCCTATGCATCCAGAAATGGGAATTTTCAACTTAATTCCCACCAATATTAACAAACAAAATTCTTGCGTTCCTCTCCAAACCAAGAAAAAAACCCATCCCGGCCAAACCCCACATTCCTCTAATTTCCTTGGTTTTTAACCATAAAGCATACATTAATAATTTAAATTAATCAATAAACCTAGAGAACCAATTTAAGATCTATCCCAGCATGCACGAACAAATATCCTGAGAGAAACTAATTGTCCATTCTTATCAAAAACCATCAAATCAAAGATCAGATTCCTTATCAATTAAGCACACCATGAATCACTTTAACTAATCAATAAACAAAAAAAAAACATATGCATCAGAAACATGTTAAACAAGCGAACCTATTCTTAGCACGCTCATCAATCATACGCTTCCTCTCCGCCTCCTCCCTCGAAACCTCAATCATTCTAGCCCTCAAATCCTTCCTCTGCCTTCTAACAATACTCCTCAACCTCTCAACCTCCTTCGCCGCCATTTCCCTCTCTTGCAATGCCACCTCCCTACTCTCCGGCATGCTCGAACCACCCCCACTCTCCCCGCCCACCTTCTCCTTCCTCCTCCCTCCTTTACTTCTCCCCTCATCTTTCCCAGCATTTACCAAACCACCACCACTACCATGTACCAATATGTTCTTCCTTATATTCTCCACCGTTTTCTCCGATTTCACTCTCTTTACCAAAAACCCCCAAATGGGTATCATATTTCCACGACAAATTTTCCTCATCGCATCAATTGAAGGCAATTGAGATTTGCTTGTGGTTGCACTGTACGGTCCTAATGGCCTATACCCCATCTCCTTTTGCAACCATTCTAGTATGGCCTCTGGTTGCGCCACTGCGCTCGATGACCCCTGCATTGAACACTAGATTTCGATTGCTTCTTCAACAACGAATTTTTTGAAACACTACTAAGATAGCAGCATTCTTAATTTAAAAGTTTACAAAACCCTAAATTCTTCGAATAAATGGATTCTCTAAAGAAACGCTAGATTTGCAGAGAAAGACAAGTAGATCAGACAACACGCCGGTTGTCTTCGGCCGGCAATTCAGTGCCCGTTTGGCACAGTTAAACTGTTTTTCATTCAAATTTGAATTTTTTTTTAAAATTAATTTTAGTATTTTGATATAATAATAAAAATAATAAAAAAATTATTTTAATATATTTTTTAAGAAAATAATAATTTTTATCACATTCTAAACGCAAAGAAAAAACGCAGAGATTCGGACAGAGAGATTTTTTTTTGTTCTGAGGAAGTAATGTTTGGAGTTAATTGTATTATTGATGTCATTAAATTATCATTTTTACGAGTGCTATGTGGTCACTTACTTGACTAGTCACATCATGCTAATACTTTTATGTTATTTTTTAACATAATAAAAAAAATATTTGGATATAATATTTTTTTAATTAATTAATAGAAAAATAATGTTTATATTTATTAAAATAAATATAAAAAATATATGAATTGATAAATTAAAAAATATTTTTCAATCTAACAAAATATTAAAGAGAATCTAATTTTTCCTGTAAGACAATAAGCCCGTTTGGCTAAGCACTTGCGGCAGCGTTTTCATTTAACAGTACCAACATATCGTTCGGTTACAAAATGAGCCGCAGTTTTCATGTATGGACCCCACCTTTATTTGCGTTCAAAACTCAATTTTACTGAAGCAGAAATTATATGCTTTTCGTTTCCTGTTCATGCAATTGTGTTTATAAACACAGTATAAAGTTGTTCCCATCTTCCTTCCTTGACCAGTGCTTCGGGTATGGATGGATTTTGTCCAGATGAGAAAACCATGAGAACTGTTCTTACCTGGGCGTGGCGCTGCTGGAGGCATCGAGGGAGACAGATGGGCTGGCCTGCTGAAACCATTTTTCTTCTGTTCAACCACGAGGGCTGTTCTTAACAGTTTTCCTTTTGTTCTTCCCCTAGCCTTCGTAATTGTTGCTACACTTGAAGATGATGATGACGGTGATGGAGGGCTGGCCTACTGAAACCACTTTCCTCTCTTCTGTTTTCCCTTTGCTCTTCCCTTAGTCTTTTAGGTGCTTTCCTTGTCTGCGTGGAGAGTGAATTAATTCACTCTCCACTGTTGTGAACAGTGGAGAGTGAATTAATTCACTCTCTACAAAACTTCACTCTCCACTGTTGTGAACAGTGGAGAGTGAAAAAAAAAAGAGTAAAAATATTTAATATTTAATTGTATTTTATTAAAAAAAAATTAGTGTTTAATAATACTACATAAATTAGAAGGAGATCACATAAAGGCGTGATATTTGCAGAATTTGATCGTAATTTCAATTTTGTTTCTGATGATATTTTACATGATTTTGTTGCACGCTCAAAAAATCATGGAAACTGTAGTTCTTGTCCGATGAATTTTATACGTGATGGAATTATAAATAGTTTAATGAAAAATAAAAAATATTTTATATAAAATATTATTTATTTCATGACATAATAGCAGTAGTTAAATCGACAGTATTTAAATTAAAAACCATCAATATTAATATATTTTTTAAAAATTATTTTATAACTTCAATTTCAAAAACATTCTTAGATGCTGTTTGGTAACGTGGTTGCGGGTGAGGTTCACCCGCAACCACGTTAATAAGCGTTTGGTAATCAAAATGAAAGTACTTTCAGTGGGTAGGACCCACATGGCACCGCTGGTTTAGGAGAAGCAGCATTTTGTTGCTTCTCGTCTGGAAAAAACAGCAACAGTGGCTCCACTGTAGCTGTTCACTAAAGTGAACAGTTTTTTTTAAAAAAAAAAATTTCAAAAAACCAGTGCGAGAGAATTAATTCACTCGCACTGTTCACATTAAAAGTTTCACTGTTTTTTTTTTTAATTTCGAAAAACCAGTGCGAGTGAATTAATTCACTCGCACTGTTCACATGAAAAGTTTCACTGTTTTTTTTTTGAAAAAAAAATTTTGAAAAACCAGTGCGAGTGAATTAATTCACTCGCACTGTTCACATTAAAAGTTTCATTTTTTTTTTTTTTAAATTTCGAAAAACCAGTGCGAGTGAATTAATTCACTGCACTGTTCACATGAAAAGTTTCACTGTTTTTTTTTAAAAAAAAAATTTCAAAAAACCAGAGTGAATTAATTCACTTGCACTATTAACATAAAAAGTTTCACTGTTTTTTTTTTAAAAAAAAAACCAGTACAGTTAAATGATTTCATTCATACTATTCACGTGAACGTGAACAATATTTTTGAATTTGTTTTTTAAATTAGCTTAAGATGAATTAAATTTACTCGTACTGTAATCTTAATTTTTATAAATGATAATATTTTACCTAATTTTATTGCACGCTCAAAATTTTTTAGAAAACTGTAGTTCTTGTCAAATGAATTTTGTATGTAATGAAATTGTAAATTTTTTTTAAAAAAATTGACTTTTACTCAAAAAAACTAGTATTTAATATTATTTAATAACACTACATAAATTAGAAGGATATCGCATGATGACGTAACATTTATGGAATTTGATCGTAATTCCAATTATGTTCTTGCCGGGTCCGACCCAGTTAAAAAAAATCAGTTTTTATTTTTATTTTAATTGTGTTTTATTCAAAAAATTAGAAGGAGATCGCTTGATGACGTAACAAAAACTTCAGTTTTTGTTGCTGCGCGCTTAAGAAACCATGGAAAATATAGTCCTTATTTGATAGATTTATTTCGTATGTGATGACATTGCACATAGTTTAATGGAATAATAAAAAATATTTGACATCAATATTATTTATTTCATAATGTAATAACAGTAGTTAAATCTATAATATTTAAATTAAAAATCATTCATATATATATATATATATATATATATATATATATTTTATAACCTCAATTTGAAAAGCATTTTTTTAACCAAACACATTAAACTACTTTTTGTTCAACCTCAATTTCAACTACAGTTTTAACCAAATATATATTTTTCCAAACCAACCTCAACTAAAAGTACTTTTTATAAAATAATTTTTTTAAAACCACAACCACAACAGCAACCTCAATACCAAACACACTCTTAACCAAACACATTAAACTACTTTTTCTTCAACCTCAATTTTAACCACAGTTTTAACCAAACACCTATTTTTTCAAACCAACCTCAACTAAAAGTACTTTTTATAAAACAATTTTTTTCAAACCACAACCACAACAGCTACCGCAATACCAAACACATTCATTATACATGCACATGCATATTTTATTTCAGCTACAGTAAAAAAAAAATGAGAATGCTAATAAAAAAATATTTGTTAATATTATAAAAAAATATCCTCTAAATATTTTTAAAATATCTCAATGATCTTATTTGATAACAAAGTAAAAATTAAATAAGATCATAATAACCTTATAAAGAAAAAAACCAAAAAAAACCAAAAACAATTACTAGCAAATCAAATGTTGAAGGACAAATTAAAAAAAAATTAATTTTAAAAAAGAATAAAAGAATTCCTATTCTAGTCAGTAAGCCAATCACACAGCTTGATTACAAGAGCAGGATAACAACATACAAAAGAAAATAAATATAATAATAGAGGTCAACTCTCAAATAAACAAAATAATAAAAGATAAAACTAAAAAAAATAAGTTAACACAGGTTAACTCGACTAAACCATGACTTGGGATATAAATCAAAATAACTCTATAAAAAAAAAAGTCGCAAAACTCACGAAGCTAATGGTATGATAACCTAATGTTAAAGAATAAATTGAAAAACAATTAATCAATTTAAATAAAAAAATAAACAAAGAATCAAAATCAAACCGGACTAATTTTCAAAACTCGTGATTCGAGTCATAAAATCAGGTTACCCCATGAAAGATAAACTGAAAAAAATCAAAAAGCAAAATTATCAATCATCCAAAATTAAAAAATAAAATCAAATAATTATCAACAAGAAGAACAATGAACAAATCTTATATAAAATTAAATGTAATAAAATTAAAAAAAAATCAATCTCAAGACACTACCTTTAGAGGGATTAAATGTAAAAATATAATTTTAAGGGGTGTAGCTCAATTGATCAAATTCTGGGTTTGCTTCTTAAATGTTACTAGTTTGAGTGTTATAAATTTCAGAATCACTAGAAATTTATCTAATTATTAACTTTAAGATTTTAAAAGATTCATCAAATTGCAGACTATACTATAATTATATATATAAAAAAAAAAAGGTGCGAGTACAGGCATGCACAAGACAGACAAACTGTCCCGATGATTTCACCAAAAACATCAGTGCAGCGTCAAATCATACCTTTACATCCAGCCTTGTGCATCTGAAATTCCATCTACAAGGAGTTTTAACAAAAAAAAAAGAGAGAGAGAGGCATTGGAAACTATACTCGTAATTTCAAGCAACTGGAAATTAATAAATAAAGAAAGATGCTGCGCCTTTCCATGAAGAACTAAACCAATAAGTTAGAATTTGGAATCCGTTCACAACACTCAAAATTAATCTCAATCTGATTGATTCATTTGTCATAATCAAATCAAATTGGGTGTCATGTCTTCCATCATCGTATAACAATGTTTTTATTTATGTCCATTAAACATCCTGTAATATTAATATTTGAGATTGAATAGCAATTATTTTTTAAAATTATTTTTTATTTTTAAAAAATTATTTTTAATATCATTTAAAACTATAAAAAAATTTAAATTTTATCTAATTTTATCTAGAACGTAACACCAAATTAGATGTAATATTTTTTGTCAAGTGTGAAATCAAAGCAAGTATCCTAATCCATGATAATGATCAAATTTATTTATTTATTTATTTATTTATTTTATTTTATGCTCATGAAGCTTTCACATTGAAATGGGCGACCCCTTTTCAAGCAAAAGGATTATAAAAAAAAACTAAAAAAAATTCCAGCATGGATGTGAACCTCCATCTCTCTTGATTTTGACCCCAAAAATCTTAAAAAATTTTCTATAAATTAATCGTCAACCTTCAAAAAAAATCACCACTTAAATTAATTAGTATGGCTCATAGTAGCTGTTTAGAAGAGTGGTTATGATTATTTTTTAAAATATTTTTAATGCTGAAATGCATTAAAATATATATTTTTTATTTTTTTAAAATTATTTTTAAAATAAACACATCAAAATGATTAAAAATTTAATTTTTAGTGAAACAATAAAAAAAAATTGGCTTTTTATAAAACACGGTTTGGAAGAGGAAAGTTTCAAGCGTGTGGTTTGATGGATTATTCAACCAAAAGAGTTTGATTGACCATTGACCATAACCAAGCCTACCAGCCATCGTAAACTGCACTGGAAAACAACCCTCTTTACCCCCTTCTATGGATTTTGAATTTTAAAATTCTGGTCCCCCCCAATATGAAATTTAAATCCCCGGGAAAAAGGTCAAACTAATTGCTTGAAAGGAAATACATTCGACTTACCTTTTTCTTTTCTGTCACGGTTTAATTATATTTTTAATTTTTTTAAAAAAATTAACTTTAAATTAGAATTTTTGAATATTTTTAATATACTATGATGTTAAGAATAAATTTTTTTAAAATAAAAAAAAATATTATTTTAATATATTTTTAAATAAAAAAATATTTTTAAAAACAATCTCAAAAAATATTCAACTTCTTAAAGCTCGTTTTATACCACACTCTTAAAAAGACTTTTAATATATTAAAAATGTAAAATTTTTTTTTTATCACGCTCTTAAAGAGACCCTTGATACTGTGTTTAGCTTTATAACTTAGAGCTCGTTTTATATTGTGGTAAAAAAAAATTTTCAAAGTGTTTTTCGCTTAGAAATATATCAAAATAGTGTTTTTTTTTAAAAAAATTAGTTTTGATACCAAACACATCAAAACAATTTGAAAACACTAGAAAAATTTAATTTAAAACAAAAAAAAATTAATTTTTTTTAAAATATTTTTAAAACACAAAAACTAACGTACTCTTAATACAAAATAAATATACTTCAGACAATACAAGGTGCAGATGCTCTCATGTGACACTACTTGTAACATTCTTAAAAACAAGCAAGAGAACCTTAACCTCAATGATAATCTAACTAACAACTGCACCACCATCTATTTATAATTTTATAACAAATATCGTCCTAATTAGATTCTTGTACGTGTCCTATACGTGACATCAAGGTTGTTAAAATCGCGATTTTAACACGGCACGGAAAGCCGCACACAAACTCAGATCGTAAAATCGTAAAATCGTAAGGAATTTTAAAATACATTAAAAAAAAATTCATGCTTCAAATAAAAATTCATACATAGTTCAAGCACCTTAAAAAACATGCTTCAAATAAAAATTCATACATATTTCAAGCCTTCAAATAAAAATCCATACATAGTTCAAACATCTTAAAATACATGGTTCAAATAAAAGTCATACATAATTTAAAATAACTTTTCATTAACTAATAATTAACAAACTTAAAACAAACAATCTGCTGGTGTGTCATGTAAACTAAAACCAGCTTCATTCCCTTCATCTTCCTCATCATTCCTCAAGCATTCATCAATATCATTAGCATCAAGAGGATTATTAGTATCACTACTAGTACCAATACCAATATTATGAACATTAGTGCTACTACTAGTACCAACACCAATATCATCAATTTGAATGTCCAAATCATCTTCAATACCATGACTCTCCATTTCAACATCATTAGGAATTTCTTCTTCATCACTTTCATCTTCATCACCATTTTGTCTTCGTGTTGCACTGTTAATAGCACCAAGCAAATCAAAGTTTGGATGTTTTTCTCCCTCGGTTATCCAATCATCATCAGATGAAAGATCATCTTCTATACCAAAATCATCAGCTTGCTTTTTGACTTGGTTATCATTCAATTTCAGATTGCACATTACAAATACCAAGTCATTCATTTTTTCTGGTGCAAACGATTTCTTCGTTTTATATGAACCTAAATAAACAATTCAAATTTATAAGATTTTTATCAAATATTTCAATATTTAAAATAAAAAACAAAAAAAAAACTCACCATTTCAAATGCACTCCAATTACGCTCACATCTAGATGAAGTACAAGTCAAGCTTAGAACTCGGATTGCAAATCTTTGTAATTCTGGACATTCATCCCCATAAGAATCCCACCATTGAGCTGGAGTTTTTTTATCTCTTGCTGTCTTGGCAGCGTCAATGCCAAACAACCTTTTTGCATCTTTGAATGATTCAAGTTGTAAGTCAATTTTGCACCTTTCATTTGCATTAGGCACCATCCTTTCTAAGCATTGATATAATCCAATTTTAATGTTGGCATTAACCTTAAAATTGGGATTATAATGATAATGAGGATTCAAATAATAAGCTGCTGCATGTAAAGGTCTATGGAGTTGAAGTTCTCATCTTGCATCAACAATATTCCATATAGGTATATAACTATAAAAAAAAAACAATAAAAATATCATTACAATATAGGAATATCTCAATTGGAAAACATTCATATTAATAGATGACAACATTTGAAATAAAAATTAGCAAGATATATACCTTTTTTTCACAGAACCAAAATTCACTTGTATCTTCTCTTTTGCTTCATCCATTGCTTTATATATAAAACTCATAGCTGGTTTCTCATCTGAATCAACTAATCGAAGCACTTTAATTAGAGGATATGCTGTCTTAATACATATAGTGACATCATGCCAAAACCTGCTGTCCAAAACACAATTTTGAATTCGTTTCCCTTCTTCTATTCTTGCAAACCTACATGAACTCCACTGGTTGGAAGTAAACATAGTCATCAGCTACATTTTATGATCATTCAAACATCCTAGAGTCAAATATGCAGTAGCAAACCGAGTGGCAGCAGGCCTAATCAAATCCCTTCCTTTCATAAAGTGCCTTAGCATGGAAATAAGAATGGTTCTTGAATAAATATATGAGCTGATTCTCCTCCCCTTAGCAATAGTTACTTGATGAACCTCTAACTTCTTCTCAAAATTTTCTAATATCAAGTCAATACAATGGGCAGCACATGGTGTCCAAAACAAACTCTTTCTTTTTTCCATTAATAATTGTCCCGCTGCCTTATAATTTACAGCATTATCGGTGACTACTTAGACAACATTTTCCTCCCCAATCCTCTCCACAATGGCATCTAACATCTTAAATACCTTATCAGCAGTCTTGGACATATTAGAAGTATCCACCGATGACAAAAAAAACTGTCCCTTTAGGACTATTAACCAAAAAGTTACAAATACAACGTCTTTTTTTATCTGTCCATCCATCAGACATTATTGAACAACCTGTTTTTTTCCATTCTAGCTTGTACTCCTTAAGCAATTTCATTGTTTGATCCACTTCTTGCTTCAAATACTTCTCTCTAATATCATAGTAGGATGGAGGCTTGAAACATGGCCCATGCTTTGCAACCATTTCAAGTGCCTTAATAAACTCAGGGTCTTTTACACAATTAAATGGAATTGCACTAGTGTAGAAAAACCTAGCAATTTGTCGACATGCTTCTTCTCTAATATCCTTTTTTAGCAATTGATTTAGAGTTGTTTGTGTACTTCCACTCCCACTAGCTACTCTCTTTCCTTTGTCCTTGGAGCTAATTTCTTTTATTTCATCATCATCATCATCATTTCCACTATATTGAAGGGCCTTTTTTTTTTTTTCAGTTGCCTCTAGATTTTTTACTAAAACACCCCAAATCATCTGCTTAACATTTTCTGGCACTTGCTGACATGGCTCAACATCCTTACGAGTGCAAGCCAAATGCTGTTTGAAACGAAATATACCTCCACTAATAATTTTTTGACAATACTTGCACAAAACTTTTCTAGAATTTTTATCAACATCTATACCATGCTGCCATCCCACATCAAGCCTATTACCAGAAGCATTTTTTCTAGATGCCATAAGTTTAACAATTCAAAGATCAACTCAATCAACCCTGTAATCAATCCAAACATTTTATGATTATAATTAATTTTGATATTAAACATCTAGCTATAAAAAAAAACTAATACTGCATTCAGAAACTAATACTGAATTCATAAACATTTTAGATACTAAACATCCAGCTATCAAAAAAGAATTACCATAATACTGAATTCAAAAACTAATTAAAATCAGTAAACTAGTTAACAATTTCTTAAAATAAAACACTGAATCCAAAACACAAAATGAAAGAATATAACTCATGACTTATGTTTTTCTTCTCCAAATAATTTATTTGTTGTTCACAAACTTTATAGTGTTTTCCTCTCTGTCCCGTAAGCTCTGAAAAAAAAACAAACCATTTTCAAAATCAGAACCCAGTTTTTTGTCAAACCATTCACAGTCACAGACTCACAGACTTTGTTTTCAAAATCCAAACACTGTTATCAAAACAAATGCACAGACTTATTTAACAGGCTTTGATATCGAAACACCGTTATCAAAACAAATTCACAGACAAATTTAACAAAATAGAAATTCAATTAGCAAACCCATTCACAGACCCATTCATAAACAATTAGGAAACATTGTTATCACAAAATAAAAATTCAAGCAGTCAGTGAGAGACCCATTCACAGACTTGTTTTCGGTGAGCAACCCATTCACATACCCATCAATTCATAAAAATTCAAACAGTTGTGTAAAGACTGGGATTCGGTGAGAGACCCATGACACAGGGGACATGGACATGTCTGCAATTTGACAAATAAATTACTCTAGACTCTAAATCATGATGCTATTTGCAGAAGGTGCAAAAAGATAAATAGAATAACTTACTATGGCTGGTGGAGACTGGTCACTGGAGAGCCGCCGCTGTTGTTGTCTGAAATCTGGACCTCACGGTGGCTGGTGAAAAAGACGGTTGTTGCCTGTTGGTGGTGGACCGATGGTTGATTGCTGGAACTTGAACGGCTGAGAGAAGGAGAACAAGGATTTAGTGACTTAGGGATTTTGATTTTTTCCAGTTTTGTGTTGTTAACTTGTGTGAAAGACTGAAAAAAGATGAAGAATGAAGATCGTGTTTTTGTTCTGCGTGTGAGTCACACGGTGTGACTGTGTGTACTGTGTAATAGTCAATAGGCCAATACTTGCTTGACATGTGGAGCTGGAGGGAACAATGGCACAACATTTTCTGTTTTGATACAGACGCGTAAAATCGGGTGTAAAATCGCGATTTCACCCGATTTTAACAATTTTACCTGATTTTACCTATTTCTGAGTTTTGTGAACGATTTAGCACGTTTAGCCTATATTGACTCGTAAAATCGTACGATTTTACGAGTTGAATCGCGATTTTAACAACCATGGGTGACAGTCTATGCTATAGTTTTGAAACCCGGCTCAGCCTGGCGGGTCGATCCGGGATCCGGCCGACCCGGGGCTAGAACCGGGCCGGGTTGAAAAAAAACAGTGGAAGAAAAAACCCGGTGTGACCCGGCTGACCTGGTGAGTTGACCCGGCAAGACCCGGTTGCAAACCCGTTGACTTTTGTTTTTTTTACTAAAACGACGTTGTTTTGATTTAAAAAAAAACTAACCCAGCCGACCCGTGACCCGGTCAAAACCCAAAACCCGAGCTTTGGACCGGGCCGACCACCGGACCGGGTCTTAAAACTATGTTCTATGCTCGGCATGGACAAGTCTCCCACAAGGTGTAATTTTAGAGGGTGCTTGAGTTTGTATATTAAGAAAAAAATTTTATATCAATAATTTTTTTTAAAATGAATATAAATCCTTAATTGATGATTTTTAAATAGCTTCCTTGCACTACCAAACTATTGTTAAGGATTTGAAATAGAAGGGGATTCGAAAAAATCAAGTTTTAAATGAACATTAAATATATCATTAAATTATTATTCTTTATATAAATTTTACTATTAGATTATTTCGATTTGTCAAATAAGAATATTTGTTAGAATTACTATACACACACACACACAATCTGAATAAAATTATGAGCATGAAATTTTAAAAATGAATGTAAATCCTTAATTGATGATTTTTAAAATTTGAAGATAAAACTAATATAAAAAAATTATTTAATGGTAACATTGAGAGTAGGGATGATCATTTTCAGTTCGGTTCGGTTTTTATAAAAAAAAAATAACCAAACCGAATTTTTTTAAAAAAACCGAAACCGGTTCAAACCGACTGGTTTCAGTTCGTTTTTTTGGACAAAAACCGGTTTGGATTGGGTTTTCCGGTTTGGCTTGGTTTTTCGGTTTGGCTTGATTTTGGCTCAGTTTTTTTCCAGTTTGACTCGGTTTTTTTCTGGTTTTTTCGGTTTGGGTTCGGTTCGGTTTTTTCGGTTTCAGGCTTATAAAATTGAAACCGAACCGAACCGGTTGGTTTTTTCAAAATTTTAATTGGTTTTTTTTCACTGTTCGATTTTTTCGGTTATTTTTTTCTGATTTTCTTGATTTAATCAGTTTTTTGATTTTTTTACTCACTCTTAATTAACTGAGAGTATATTAATAGTTGGATAATTGGATGGTACTTTAAGGTTTGTCTATAATTTTTTTAATTAATGAGTGAATGATTTATTTAAAATTCAATTGAAAAATATCCAGTCCTTAACTTTTTGTACATAAAATTAACTAGAATTGGTCTCGTTCCCTTTTTTAATCTTTTTAATTCAAATTGTAGAATTAATACCTATATTTATGAGGATATATCTTTTAGATAATTTAAATAGAATTTCAATTTCAATTGACAAATGAACGCAACCAAAAAGAACTGCTAACACTTGAAAAAAAGAATAGATCATAATTTCTCCAGAAAAATTTTTTTTGCTGCCCAAGATAGCATGAGTTCTAACCCAACATATGGCAAGGAACAATACTGCCATCTATAGATGGAATTAAATATTTAATAATGGAAACTTTATAATGAAAAATGAAAAACTAAAAGATAAAAGAGATTTGATATTTAATAATTTTAATTATTTACTTGGTATTTCTTAAATATTTTTTTATATTAGATTGGAGAAACTCCTCCTATTTTGAATAACATAAAATTTTTATTTTTTTATTTAACTATGAAAGAAATCCTCGAATGAGCTTATGATAAATAACTCATAAAAAGATAAAAGATAAAATTAAATACAAAAATAAAAAAGCATAACAATATATGCCACAAAATTGTATAGTCAAGTAACTAGATGATTGGTCGTGCTACAGGTTAAAATATATTTTTTTTAATATAAAAAAATATTTAGATATTGTTAGTATGTATTTTAGCATAAAAAACATTATAACAAAAGCTAAAAATGCTCAGTTTTTTACCATGGACTATAAGTATTTTCAATGTAGATTAGAGTAGTGTTTATTGGGGAGGAGTTGGTTGGTTCTCGTGATAAGTTTGAGCGGTTTGTTTTTTGCTATTTTTCATGGTATATATAGTGTGCTATGGTTTCCTGAGTTGTTTGTTGTCAGTGAGTATTTGGTGGCCTGCCATTCTCATAATTTGTTTGGTATGGAGCGGCTGGTGGTTAGATATAGACCTTACCTGTGATATACCTGGTTGCGTGGTAGTTCTTGGGAGAGTGCTGGTCTGGTGTGTTGGATGAGATTTTAATTGATTTTGCATGGGATAACAGTGGTTTCTTTGTTGTTTCTCTTTGTTTTGGGCATGTATAAATGTTGTATCTTTGCGCTGAGTTGGTACAAGTACTCTATAATTGCATTGGGTTGTTTATTCTAATTTTTTCTTTTGGATTTTGCTGGATTCAAGGGATTACGGGTGGATGGATTTTGCGTCTGAAATTGATTGGAGTCGTCATGCTTTTTATTTATTTATTTATTTATTTATTTTAGACACGCTAATCTTAAACACGTAGGGACACCAGACTCAAATAACTTGGGTCTATGAAGGGCGCCAAACCCAAGTAACGTGGATCTGGCCGGAGCGCCTAACAGACCCGCTCGCCTGGGTCTGCCAAATTCGTGCTTGGGTCTGGCATCACACATGGTTGCCAGACCCAAGCAAACATATCTTCATTATTGTAAGCAAATCATCACAAAAATCTAGTTTAATGTTTTAAATCTAAAATTTAAAATCATATTTTTCAATTGAAATGGTTCATATTTTATGTTTATAAATTTGTTATTCATTCAATAGAAATTCTATTATTAATATGATTATTATTAGTGTTATTAGTATGATTATTATTATTATTATTTAAATAAACTTGATTTAGACATGTTTGTCAGATCCAAGTAACGTGGGTCAAAAAATTATTTATAAATGAAATATAAATAATTTATAAACAACAAACCATTACAAAAATCTAATTTAATGTTTTATATCTAAAAATTCAAGTCATATTTTCCTATTGAAATAATTCATTTTTTATATTTATGAATTTGTTATTCCTTCCATAGAAATTTGATTTTATGGTTGTTACAAATATAACTTTTGTTCAAAAGTATTTTTTTAAAAAAATATATTAAAATAATTTGAAAATATAAAAAAATAATTTAAAGCAAACATATAAAAAAAATTATTTTTTTTCAAAAATATTTTTGAAATGTAATAACAAAAATGCTATAGTAATCATGTTTTTCTTATAAATCTATAATTAATAAAAATCTTGGGTCTGACATTGCTGCTAGACCCATGTCTCTTGGGTCTGGCTAAGCCGCCAGACCGAAGAGACTTGAGTGTGCCTTGGCCGCCAGATCCAAGTCTCTTTTAAAAATATTTTTTAAAATGTAAAATATATATTTTTTATTTTTTAAAAAATTGTTATTGACCTACCGCGGAGCGTGGATCAATACACTAGTTTAAACCATATGATGATTGATATGATGTGAATTGATCGATTTGACACATCCAAAGACAACATGTACGACATATAAAAATATATTTGATTAAAAAAAATCAAGATTATATTAAAAAAAATTAAAACGACAATATATTAAATGAATTGAGATCAAGTTAGGTTGATTCATTGAATTCGCTACCTAGATCATGAGACCATGATAACACTATAGAAAAAAATAAAAAAAATTATTAAACCTAACTCTTAATCAATCCAATGTTGAATGATGAAATTGAAAATAAAATTCAACTAAAAAATAAGTCAGATCAACCTGAATTAACCTGCCAAACTTTGATCATGAGACAAGAATAACCTCGTAAAAAGGAAATAAAAACAAATTATGAGGCTCAATTTCCAATCAACTCAATGTTAAAGGAGAAAATAAAAAAAATCAATTAAAAAAGACACAAAAAACCATCTGAGTCAACTGACCAAACCCGTGACCTAGATAATGAGACCAAGATAATCTTATAGAACACAAACCAAAACAAGTCATGAAATCTAATTCCCAATCAATTTAATATTAAATAATAAAATTGAAAAAAAATCAAACTATAAAAAAAATAAAAAAACCTAAGTTAATTAGCTTAACTTGCAACACGAATCATAAAACTGTGATAATACTATAGAAAATAAATTAAAATAAATTATGAATTCCAATACTTAATAAATTGAATATTAAAAAATAAAATTAAAAAAAATTTAAATTACAAAGAAACCTCAAAAATTTTGAGAATAAAAATTAAAAAAACCTTTTTATTCCTATGATGAAATTTGCCAAGGCCTTGAATACGTTAATAATCAATTAATATATTATAAGAATCATATATTAGATTTAATTTTTTTTTTGGAGTGGATTTATTCTACCACCCTCCACCAAAGAAAGGACAGATAGGAGGTATTTAAAATTATAGGAAAGATTATTTTTTAAGTATTTTTTTATTTAAAAATAAATTAAAATAATATATATATATTTTTATTTTTTAAAATTTAATTTTAATATTATCATACCAAAACAATTTAATTTAAAACAAACTTTTTTTTTTTAACAAATTGAAAATCTATTACAAACATCTTCAGACACTGCTTTAATTCCGCGCTTTCGTAGCTTTTCTCGCCGAAGCATTAACTAAAACAGATAACCCAAATATCCTCTCTTGTTTCTTCTCCTCGACTTGTCCCAGCTCTTACAAGGTACTTTCTTTTTTTTAATCTCCCTCAAATTCTTTTTCTTCAAAACCTCAAATTTGGCATGAA
The DNA here is from genome assembly GCF_000002775.5 of Populus trichocarpa. Classification (NCBI taxonomy): domain Eukaryota; kingdom Viridiplantae; phylum Streptophyta; class Magnoliopsida; order Malpighiales; family Salicaceae; genus Populus; species Populus trichocarpa. The sequence goes on from NC_037288.2 coordinate 10,525,163, forward strand.
CACATGAAAATCTCAACTGGGTATCTTTCATTTTAATGATCCGTGTATGTTTTGGTGTTGATCCTTTTGTTTTCACTGAGTTTTTTGATGGGTTTTGGACATGCTTGATAAAGTTTGCTTCTTTTTTTTTTTTTTTGGGGGGGGGGGGTGTTCATAAAGGATTTTTTTTTTGCTTGGGGTTTGCTTATGGGATGATTGTGGAAGTCTCCCTCTTTTTCTCAATTTCAGTTTTTGATTGTTAAAAAATGTTACTTTGTATTAAAAGAAAGAACCCTTTCTCTGATTTTGATAGGATCCCATAAAGAGCAAGCAAGGATTGTTATTTTCCTAGAAAAAAAGAACGATTTTTTTTACAGACGATCCTCAGTTTTTTTATTCTGAAAGTTACCGATTTTAGTTAGTTTGGTAGTTAATTGAAGATTCTCTGTACTGATCATGCTGTCACAACTTGTATTGATCAATCAAATGAAGTCCTTTTTTTTTTTAATGTCTATGGGCTATGTGCTTGTGAATGCTGAAATTTTTGAAGAAATTTACTTGCTTATTTAGCTCTAGTGATATCATTTTAGCGAATCTTTCTGATTTTATCTTTATTAGTGACATGATTTTTTTAACATGATTCTCCTGATTTACAGGTCAAGAAGTATTTAGGTCCACCAATTGTTTAACAAGAAAAAAAAACAAACAAACAGAGAAAAAAAGGCAATTGGCATTTGGTGACTAAGAGAGGGAGGATACTGGTTCGTGGAGGCAATTTAACTTCTGCGAGCTTAGAGTCCTCTCTCATTCTCAATTTATTGTGCACGAGAATACTTCTTGATGCTTATGAGATTTGCTAGAGAGTGAGATAAGTAACACCATGGGTTCTGTTTGTTGCTGTTTGCATGCTGATGATTTTGAGGATTATATGAATCCTGAGAATTCTGTATATAGAAACTGCATGTGCCTTGGTTGCTTTGTTCAGAATTTCCTACATGTGGTATGCTTCCCCCCTTGCCTTACCTCCTTTTTCTGTTACTCTTGAAATTTAAGTTTGTCTTTCACTGTCATAGCAATAGGACTAGAAGTTATATGCAGCTTCTAATATATTACTATTTTTTCATGGCATCTAATATATTATTAGGTTTGTTATTTAACCTGTGAGTAATAACCTGTCAGGAATATTTGCTGCTAATGCTACATAAGACATTTTCATTATTTCCAATTCTTTCTTGCCTCATGTAGATCAGGAATAAGAAAATGTATCAGGGAAACATTGATGCCTAAAGATGAAAGGCATCTGTGTTGTTTTACTCTTGGATGTTGGTTCTTACAAGTTGACAATTTATTGATTGTTAAAAGGAGGAAATATATTAGAGCTCTAAAGGATGAGCTAAATACCCAACAAGTTACCAATGTTTGTTTTTATATGTAACATTGTTGCTACCACTTTTAAGCTGACGATTCTATATTTCTATCGGTGTCTTCCACCAAGGTAATCAAACGGGTGGTAAAAGTTGTTGGAAAAAATTAAAGCATATTAGTTGGTGTGCTGCTTAATGTGGAGAATCATCCAGATTCTTAGTTTTAGCTAAAGTGTATTTTTGAGTGCAATGCATTTATTTGATTTTATTTGAATGAGCAGCTCATTTGTATGGAAAAACCGAAAAAGTACTGTTTCAGAATTTCCAAGTTGATTTGAATGGAATTGGAATTGTAATTCAATATTAGTTAATATTCCTTCTGATGGAGTTCTAACTATTTAATTTTTTCTTTCTTTCCCTCCAATATTTGTAGTATACCTCAATATTTCAAAGAGGGCAATTGCATTCTGTCCCTTCATCCATTCAAGGGGCAGCATCTCTGACTTCTTCTTCATCTCTTGACAACTCTCTTGCTGACATGTACCAATCTCCTCCACGGCCCTTGCCCTATGATGCTGACCCCAGATGCATCCGCTTTCAGCGTGATGGTCTGGTTTCAAGACGTGATAAGGGTTCAAGTCATTCACATGAGGAATCAGAACCCTTAAGAAGTGATAGTGATGTTGATTCTGAATCCTTCAGCACAGGAGACAAATGGAATGTGTCTGCTTGTGAAGATGGAGGCAAGGAACAGCGTTCTAGATCCTCACTAAAGCTCTCATCTGCAAAAGCAACAGTTGCAAATGGACATGTTTATTCATCCTCAGAAGAAGAGGATGTCTGTCCAACATGTCTTGATGGTAAAATTCTTGATATAGCTTTAATAGGTGTTGTGTCCATTAAGATATTCTATGGTAACTGTGTTTCTGCTGATATTGTTAGTCCAACATGTCTTGAACACAATTTTGTTTTTCACTTTCCTTGCTAGCTTGTTGTTTAAGAATCTCTTACATCTCCTGGCATGAGCCAAGCCACCTTGGACTCTTTTACTTGTTTGTCTTTTGATATCTCTATGTTAGGTGGGAATAGCACCCATCATTCAAATAGTGATATTTCAATAAACTTTCACTTTATAGGCATATTGAGAAGCCCCAACACTTATGTAAAAAAAACAAGAAAGATTATTCTACTTTTAGTTATAAGAGACATTGATCTAGTCTTTTTGGTTGGAATGCTAAGCTAGCTACTGGCACAATCATTTGATTTTATCAAAACTATAGTGGGAGATGGTATGACTATGAACAGAACAGAAGAGGATGGAAGCTTTGAGTTTGTCAGATTTGTTTCACCATATTGCAGTTGTTCTTCCACTCCATGTTTTCCTTCCATGTTCATTGGTTCCAACCTTAGAAACAAAACTCTGATAATTTGAAGTTGGGAATTTGTTAAAACTATATTGGAAGACGTTATGAACTTGAAAAAAGTGGAAGCTATGAGCATGTCACGGTTATTTTTCAACAGGCCATGGATTTCCTTCTAATCCTACCCTGTCAAATAATTGGATCCAACCTTAGAAGCCCAATTCCAGTAATTAAGAAGCTGTTTCTATGAAGAGTGCAACCATAGCCATCACAATGGCAAAAAAGTGAAATCTTGGAGTCTAGACCAGTTTTCTGATGGATAGTGACCCTCCTTGTTGTCATTGTTTTAAAGATGCTTAAAATTTGCTCTTATGGACTTGGTGTGTTGACAATTAAGTTATTTTTTTACCCTCTTACCTATGCAGAATATACTCAAGAGAACCCAAAGATAATGACAAAATGCACTCACCATTTCCACCTTGGTTGCATTTATGAGTGGATGGAAAGAAGTGATAGCTGCCCAGTCTGTGGCAAGGTAACTTGTTTTGCTTTATTTTGTTTAAACTTGCTCATTCAATTTGCAATTTTCATTCTGGAATTATATTAATCAGTACCTTTGCTACCTGAGGAGCACAATGAGTTTAATGTTCAACAGATTTTTATTTTTCTTTTCTGTGCTGCCAAAAACTTAATTCTTTTCAAGACTTTTCCTGCTCCTGTGCATTTGATTAAATTCTTCTTTTGGTTTAACGTAGGGATGCTCATTTCTTGCATGAGTAAATCTAGTTTCTTTTGTTGTTGTGGATAGCAATGACATGTCTTGTTAGCTATATTAAATGATGAATTGGGTGCTTTTGAATGCTGTAGGAGCTGGCTCTATTGCATGATTTTCTTTTGTCTCTGATGACTCCAATTTTATATTACTTAATTGCACTCCATTTTGCACTCAATTTAGAGGGTCAGATATTGCCTTACCTCGCCTTCTGGGTGTTAAAAACTTTTTTATGCAGTTGAGATTTGAGAGGTTTACAGAAAACCTACTTTTTTGTCCCCTGTTGGCTCATGAAGTATTGAAAAAGACTTTCGGCTATTCTGGCCTTTTGCTCAAGTGTCATGAGCAGCAACATGTGGGAAGAAATTGTGAGGTGACGGGTTAGCCAGCATTTTGTTGCTTAACAGCCAAAAAAGTAATTAATAAAATTGATACTTAGGATGTGATGTATTCTAGCGCACACCTTAGTGAACTGAAGAGGCTTACAAATTGCTTACCTGGTGCATATGAAAGGTAGCTGTGCCTCAAGTTAGTTTGCCAGCTACGGGGCATTGAGAAACCACAATTGCAGAAAATTCATTTCTCACATGATTTTACTTTCAGTGATCCCATATCAAATCTGCTGATGCCATGCAAGTCTTGATAGTTTGGATGAAATGTCCATCTTGGTTACTTCTTGTTTTTGTTTATACTTGGAATGCACAGGTTTCTGGATGGTAAAAGCTGGTTTACATTGATTTTATCTCAAGATTAGTCGGAAACAGCAATATAATTTGCACTCTCGTATGTTCCATTTTGAAAGCATTCTTCTGACACATTCAGCATAACTACTTGCTTGCTACTTCAACATTCAAATATGCAAATCATTGTTTTCTGCTGTTATTAACATGAAAAAAGTAGAATGAAGTTTGATATCATGTTTTTCCTGAATCTTTTCTATGTTGACTTAACCAAGTCTTTTGGTTTGATCCTCTAGGTGATGGTATTCGATGAAACGACTTGATCTTGCTTCAAAGGTTAGTGTCGTGGATGAAACAAGCTACAGCACGAGAAGAAGGTAAAAGAAGACTGTATAGAGTTCTTTGTGAATACCGCAAGTGTTTGCTGTCTATATTGTAAATGAACGATTGGTCTACATAACAATTGTTACAAAGTACATTCTCTTCCAAAAGCCCGTTAATTTTTTTCTCCCCATCCATATGAATGAAAAATCTGCTTATAGTTTCATGATAATTTAAAAACATGAATGGATGTTTGCTGTGTTTCTATGCTGACGAGGTGTTGTTTTTTGAGGATAGAATTTGGCAAAAGACATCTTTTCGCTGAGCTCATCTACGTGGTGGTTAGTTAGAGGATTAGAATAATGGAGTGTTTTAACATGCATGATCAGCATTGTCCGTGTACCAGTTTCTTCTTTCGTTCCCCTATGTGCTATGGCCTACCTATTATTCCCAATGCTGAGTTTTGTTTGTTGATCTTGTGATAGAATTCTTAGCTCTTCTCCTGTCCTAGAATCAGGAACGAAGAGTCTTAGTAAAATTGAAGGCATGACTAAATTCAGATCAGTGTGTGCAGTTCCAAGATTATGCAATTTACCAATGATTACCAGTGATCTTATAAAATTCGATTCAAACAAATTTCAAGCAATTTCTTAAAGATTTCTGCATGCCTGTAATAAGTAGCAGCACCTTCCTCTCTCAAAGGATACAATTTTCACATTTTAGGTTGTAACCATTTAAAACGAGGGAAAGGAAAGGACAAGAAAAGAGATGTCTAAAGAGCTCAATCCCAGCATGCGTGTGATCTGTCGGTTAAAGAGGCTGCAGCAAGTTTTTTTTTTTCTTTTTCTTTGTGGTTAAAATGGTTATTCTATACAACGTTTTATGATTTCTTGATGATAAATAATATCATTGGATATAAATATATAAATTAAAAATACAAATATTGAACTTAAATAGTTCGAAGATCAAGGATTCTTTTGTATGATATTAAAAAAAAAAAACTGGAAAGGGGATTAGTAAAAGATTGTGACCACTTTGGATTTGCATAGTTATTTCATTTTTTTTTTAATTTTTTTTCCAGTTTAATCCCTGCATGTTTTATTAATTTAGAATTGAGATTCATGTATTTTTTTTTTCTAGATTTTCATGATTTAAAAAATTATCTTGGTATTAAGTTGGTTCTTGATTTTATAGAGAGAATAAATCAATTTAATTATTTGCAATGAGTTATAAATGATGGGACACAAATTGAAAGTTAAGTGAAGTGGTATTTTTTTTTAAAGGATGATATTTTTATTTTTTAGTCCTTAGTTTCTCTTTTTTTTTTTTTAGTTTGGCTATTGAACTTTTTTCCCCCACATTCATCCTTTTAGCGATCGGTGATTCGGTTTCATTATTTAGTTTATATTTCTTTCTTTCTAGTTATTATTATTTTAAAAATATCTCGACATTGGTTCTCAATTTTTCAAAAAAATAATAATTTAATTTTATTGTTTGAGAAAAATAAAAAAATGAGGGGACTAAAATTAAAAGCTTGGTGAAATGGAAGCTCTTTAAAAACAAATTGTATTAGTGCTTTTAAGCTTAGGATTCTGTCCAAAATCATTTTTGATCCTTTTAATTTGAGAATTATATGATTTGGTTTTGGATTTTATTTTATTCATATTTAAGTTTTTGAGTTTAAGTGAGATGAGAGGTTACTGAATTACGCTGAAAAAAAAAAAAAGTTATCGTTGACCACACCCTAGAAATCAAAAACATCATTCTTGGTGTCAATGGTTTCATTTCACGATAGGAATGTCATTGGGGTGTTTTTGCCCCTTAACTCGGGGGACAGGTAAATTGACATTGAGAATACTTTTTGACTTAAGATAAATTTTGTGTTTTTTGACCAATTAAACATTGTTTTGAACTTAGAAACGGATTCATTTATGTTTACAACTGTGTTTCTCAAGTGTTTTTAGATGAAAAAATACCTTGAAAAATGGTGTTTGTGTCCAAAGAGGGGAGAGGAGATTTTCTAGTGATTCTTGATCACCAATTAAACAATTTGACGAAGTTATTTGACACTGTAGACAACACATCACCCACCACTGCAAATAATGTGTCATCTGGTTTCTTCTTCTTCTTCTTTTCTTCTAAAAAAAGGATGAATGATGCATCATTTGCCCATTCAAATAATAAAAAAAAATCAGGCCCAAGCATGTTGGGTCTTTCAAGCCCACACGCCTAGCCTTCCCAAACCCACTTGCTTGGCTCTTTGTTGCCTTTGTTTTATTTAAAATTTATTTGATGTACATTCTTTTGATTGATACTTATTTTATTTGAAATAATTTATGAAATTGTAATTATTATTATTTTAATTTCATCATCTTTCAATTTTTTTATCTATTGAAATTGATCTCCATTATTTTGTTTGTTATTATTTTATTGGAGATAATTTATAAAATTAGATTTTTTTTCAATTTCATTCTCATTCAACTTTTTAATTTGTAAGATTTGTTCCTCATTATTTTAATAAACTTAAAAATAAAATATTAATAAGTTATTTTCCAGTTCATTTTCAACTGAAAAGTGTTTTCCAACTTATTTCTATGACATTACCAAACATCGGAAAATAATTCACTTTCCAAAAGAAAACTATTTTTTTTTTTAAAAACTACTTTCTAGTGAACAAACCGGGCTTCATATTAAATCAGTCCAAGTTATATTTAACTAAATTAGCTAAAAAAATATATTTTTTATCCATCAAATCACCCATCCTTTTTTAATTAAAATCTATATTTTTTTGAGTTAAGAGAGCCAAAGTCGAAAATCGTATCCCCCCTCATGCTAGATTACTTCTTATTTCCCTATAAATTCAACTCATAAAATTTAACAAAAGCAACACACTTTTTTTTTTTCATTTATTGTATGGTACTATACATCACACAAATTCAACTTAATTTTGTCGGAACTACTAAAGCATTGATTTAAATTTTAAAAGATGCTAAATTTGATCTTCTTCTTGCACATATACAATCTGCTTGCACACAATATGAGATTAACGTATCACATATAAATGTTTCATATGAGATTGACATTTTATATAATGTATTTGAATTAAGACTTTATTATTAATTTCATAAATTCATGTAAATGAGTTAATAATTGATTTTGAAAAAATAATTTTATATATTTACTTAGCTTAGGATAGAAAAAATTCCTTGCTCCTTCTTGCTTAGACCTAACTAGTATAAATCAAACTTTTCTGAATTCCAAACAACATATACAAAAGAAAACCGTGCATGGGATTCCCTTCATCCTGAAAACTTTAGAAACTACAAAAAAACGACCACCAAATTATGTTTTGAATGATTATTTCATGATGAATAGTTCAAAGTTCAAATCCATTTAAGCCAGCTGCTTCTTCACCAAATGTTGGGAATAGAGGATATGTAGATGTTGCGTCTTTCAAAGCAAAACTTTTGGGATAAATAGAACAGAGGGACGAATAAACTACCACTGAAAGAAACTGCATATCTTCTCGCGTCGAAGGTGATGACTATTATAGACTTTTATATATTATTGACAAGGCTAAGATGGTTGGTGCTGTTACTGCTCCGGTCTCTAGCAACTCAGCTGCAGATACTGTTCCAGCGAACAATTGTGGAAAGAGTTTGCAAAATGATATTTCTATCGAAATACGGGCAGTGCATGGTGGCTACGCGTAAGCAGCAACGTAATTCTAGAGCTAAAAGCCACAGATTCTGGGAAATCTTATAAGCAACTGGTTTGAATCTCTTCATATTAAAGAGGCTGTTTCTGGCTAACCCACCTGTTGCTTTCTCTTTGGGTATTTGATAATAATGCTAACCAGCATGCATGGTTCATAGAATTTCAAAGATACTAGCAGTAAAGGCGCGAAATCATGGTGTAAAGAATCCTTTGAACTTTATCATCATCACTGACGGTGAATTGCTTGAATTGGGCCCCAGTCAGGATGATACTGATTTTGTTCCAGCTGCGACTGGTATGGATACTGATAATGGTGATGTTTCCATTATGGGAGACACTGTGCAATTACTTCTTTCATGATTTATTTTTTCTTATGCTCCTCCTTTTCTCCATTAATAATTTCGTTCTTGAAACTCATATTGCCTACAAAAGGGCTGCTGAGGTGTCATCTTCTTTAGGCTTTGTCAAGGTTGATGCTGCTGCTCTTTCTTGTGGCATTGGGCATTATGGAAATCTCAGCATGTTACTATCTGTGTGCTGCATTAGCGTCAATGGTGTCTTTCTCTCTATGTTCAGGGCTTTCTTCGATGGCAAGGCGTGGGTTTGTGGGCTGTTTATGCTAGTCCTTCTATGGCGGCTAGGGATAATTTGTGGAACGGCCTGTTCAATTTGGCTACATCAATATTGCCCCCTCGAAGCTAATCGGAGATTTTAATGGTTATTACTTGAGTATTCATGAGAAGCGTGATGGCACTTTCTCTCTTGTAGCAGGGCTGACAAATTCAAGAGACAGGCGGATAGCTGTGTAGTCTCATTGACTTTGGGTTCAAGGATGGCAGTTTTACATATGCTAAAAAATGCAATGGTCAGACTTGATCAGCTATGGTCTTCCTTACCCCGAAGCCTCAGTTCATCATTTACCAAGACACAACTCGGATCGTAGTCGTATTCTGTCATCTCTGTCTAGAAGTATCCCTGCTAGAGAAATCTGGCCCTTTGATATCCTAGCTGCATGGATGCAGCATGCAGACTTCAAACAAATCATTAATGATGCTTGGCGTGCTAATGATAGTTCAATTGTTGACGCTATTGATTCTATTACTGATGCAACTAAAGATCTCCTTGAGAAGATTTCTAGCAATATTGATGTGTACTTTAAGAGGAAGAGATGCTTACTTGATCGCATTAATGGGATTCAGAAATATCTCATAATTAAGTGACGCAGACATCCTTATTTATAATAATTTTATTTCTTTATAGAAAACAATTCCTAATTAAAACTTTCCTTAATAGAATCCATATAACTTTAGAATTTTTAAATAGTAAAATATTAATTAAATTAAAATTCCTATACTAAAAAGGAAATAAGTAATTAAAATTCAAAATTAACTAGAAAAATAATTAAAATAAGAAAACAATAACTTCAAGCTTCATATCAAATGGTTTTGGGTTTCTTCACAGGCTTTTTTTAATGCTTGGGCTTATAAATCTGGTCCATAAACTCCTTGGATAATTGTTCTATATTAGTCTCCCCCACTTGAAAAAAACTCATCCTCGAGTTATATGTTAGAAATTGACCTCTTACACTCCAAAGAAATAGATACTTTGAATTTAATATTGTACCTAACTTATTCACCAAGTAGCATGTCTTTGACCCGTGTACTTTAAAATTTAATTTATAGTGCATGTATAATAAGAAAAAAAATCCACGTATGATGTTATACTTTCTGTTCTTATAAAGTCCACTTGTAGTTTCTTTCCATATCTTTCTACTTCAAACTAGAGCTCATTATCATCTATATCCTCCAATACTTCAACAATTGTATTTAAAGGAACACCAAAATAATCTTTCATAATATCTCCAGAAGACTTGTAAGAAATTACCGAGTTCACCATGTCTTTGTTTGGAAGATCTTCATCATCATCTCCATCAAGTTTGCATAGAAAATCCTCATCATCGAAAGGTCTTGCTCATATTGACCTTTAACTTTGTTGATAGATTTCTGTCTCCCGAGTTGGGGTTGTTTATCTTGATCTAAAAAGGTCCTATGAACTCCATCAAGTTCATCTTCACCAACAACCTTCACATAGACAAATTGTTGTCTAGGTGGAATTTCAGGAATAGGTCTAAGTTAAGGTTAGCCTCGAGGTAAGTCTCCAAACACGTTCATCTCCTCTTTGTGATTCCTGCTTGTGCCTCCCATCAGCTAAAATAAATCTTCTTCATCAGATGAATAATAGTAGCCATACTAACCACAAGGATTTGCACGAATCAGTTCGGTGGCAAGTTGGTCACGGGCTTCATCCTTGACGCGTGCCTTTCTTTTTCTCCAGGTGTGCAGCCCTAGTGCCTCAAGCCTGGATGTAAGCTCATCAAATCTGGTGTTGATGTCACCAAACCTAGTTTGCACTTGTTTCTCTAAAGTTGCTATCACCACTGAATAAAGATCTACCTTATCCTAAATAGTTTGCATCTCCTAATCACCATTACAGAGATGGTCTCCACCAACTTTCCCACTATTCTTTTTATGGTTCTCCATGTATCAAGATATTGACCTGATCTAATACTACATGACATAGCATATAACAGAGATAAAATTAGAGTTCTCAAACTCTAAGGTCACAAACCTAACTGTACAAAAATCTAGAGAAAATTCTCTAGTATTTTTTTATTGAATCTGAATAATAGTCCGAATCTTCTAAAAATAAAGACATCCCTTATTTATAATAGTTCTAATCCTTTATAGAAAAGAATTTCTAATTAAAACTTTTTCCATGTAGCTTTATGATTTCTAAATAATAAATTACTAATTAACTAAAATCCCTAAACTAAGTAGGAGAAATAATTAAAATTCAACATTAACTATGAAAATAATTAAAATAAAAAAAATAACTTCAAGCTTCACATCAGATGGTTCCGGGTTTCTCCTCGAACTTCTTTTCATGCTTGGCCTTCTAAATTTGGTCCATAAACTCCTGAGCTATTTGTTCTACATTTGTCTCCCCTACTTGAGAAAAACTCATCCTCAAGTTATCTGTCAAAAACCGACCTCTTATACTTCAAAGAAACAAATACTTTAATTATAATATTGTACCTAACTTATTCACAAAGTAGCATGTTTTTGACTTGTGAACCTCAAAATTTAATTTATGGTGCGTGTATGATAGGGAAAAATCCATATATGATGTTATACTTCTTGTTCTTGTGAAGTCCACTTGTAGTTCTTTCCCATATATTTCTATTTTAAACTAGAGTTCATCATCATCTATGTCCTCCAATACTTCAATTGTTGTATTTAAAGGAACACCTTAATAATTTTCTGTAATATCTCCAAAAGACTTGTAAGAAATTACCGAGTTCTACATGTATTTGTTTAGAAGATCTTCTTTATGCTATAAATCTTCATCATCATCTCCATCATCATCTCCATCAGGTTCACATAGAACATCCTTTTCATCAAAAGGTTCTTGCTCATACCGACCTTTAATCATGTTAATCGATTTCTATCTCCCGGGTTGTGGTTATTTATCTTCATTTGACAAGGTCCCATGATCTCCATCAAGTTCATCTTTACTAACACCCTTCACATAGACAAGTGGTTGTCAAGGTGGAATTTTAGGAATACGTCTAAGGTAAGGTCGACCCTGAGGTCAGTCCACGTTCCTCTCCTATTTGTGATTCTTGCTTGTGCCTCCCATCAGCTGAAATAAATCTTCTTCATCAGATGAATACTCATAGTTATACTAACCATGAGGATTTATATGAACTGATTCAGTGACAGGTTGACATGATTTGCATGAACTGATTGAACTTTCCATGATTAATATTTAGGCCGGTGTTATGACTTGTCTAGTAGGTTGACGAGATAACTTTCACAAAATATCCTGCAAAACAAGTCTTTTATCGGAATAGAGGATCCTTCAATGAATAAATCAGTAAATGTAGAATGAGAGGAGTATGTTGAGCATGAAAATTTAGTAATGAAGAATATGAACAATGTAGTATATGAGCAGGAGTAGGAGTGTAGGAGTAGTAGTGTGGCTCTGTGACATTGTATGCTCTGCTTTGTGTTTCAAGTCCTGTTGTGAGGATTTATTTTTGTGTTGTGTTGTTTCTCATGTTAACTTACATAGTGACTTGAGGTATTTATATACCTCGATCACATGAAGTTACATCATGAAGAGTGAGAAATGATGAAGAACTATCTTATGGTGAGTAAAGAATGAGTTGTTGATTATTGTACCATTGATGAAGATGTTGATGCTTGCTATTGATTGTGGTGCCTCTTGCCATTAATGAAGAGATTGATGCTTTTGTTGTGTAAAGAATTTGGTGTGTGCCACAAACACTAATCGATGGTTTGAAGGTGCACCATAAAAATTAGACGTGTGCTAATGGGTGGTGCACAAACTTCTTGGAACTTAAAAAATACGTTGAGGTATATGCACATGAGCGGTACTTGTTCAAGACATAAAAAAGCATGGCAGTCATCTTGTTTCAGGCTTGGTTGTGAACCAAATAGCTTAGTGAGCAGTTTGGATGGACGATGTTAGGTTGTTCGGGTTTGGCCCGAACAATTTGAAGGGGTGAGGTCATTCGAGCCTAACTCAAATGACTAGGATTAATAATAATAATAATAATTTTTTAAATTTTTTTTGGTGTACCATCACTAAGTACTCTGATTTCTTGATTAATATTGAGGATGAATTATTAAATGATTAGAATAAAAATTTAGCTTGAGAGGAGATAATATGGTTCTAAAAATCTCATGTTGAATGGCTAAAAGACGATGATTGTGTTACAAGTTTATTTCATTTGCACACTATAGCTCGCAGGAAACAAAATCAAACTGAAAGGACGAAGTTGAATGATGGTTCTTAGTGAAAAACTATCTTGATGCTCCTAATATTTTAACACGATAACACTTTTGTCTTTATCTTTTTAAAAATTACACTTTATAGCTAGATTTAAATTTTAATGAAAATACAAAAATATCCCCAACTTGATTTTTTTTCCCTTTCCTTGATTTCCTCTTTTTCTTTTCTACTGTTTTTCTCTTTCTACTACTTTCTCATCTCCCTGTTCCCTCTCTCTTCATCTCTTTTTTTTTTTTTATTCAAAACATCCCATCTTCTCTTCTCTCTCTAAATTTAGGTCGATTTCTACCCTTCTTGAAAAAAAAAAAAAGGTTTTGAAATTGAAAATATAATTACAGTTACTTCTTGGATCTAGCAATTGATGCAACTTTAAGTTGGAGTGGATCTTGATCAAGGGTTGCGTGAAGTTCCTTGTAATTATGCAAAATTTACCCATATATCAAATATTTACGAGACATAACAAAAATACAGATATAATAAATCTCTCTTATTCAAGCAAATGATAATTCTGAATGATTTAACTTTTTCTTATCAAATTGTAGAAATCAATTCCTTCATCATCCGTTCTGTCGGCTTATATATTACGTCATATCCTTTTTTTCAATTACTTTCCCATTTCATTGACCTCATAATCTACCTTGCTAGCATTATGAATTTTTAAATTTGCAGTTGAGTACTCCATAGTTCTTTTTTTTTTTATTGATATTATGTCTTTACTTTTTAATCAATTAAACATGGATACTTTATGCTAGAATTATAAACTAGTTACAAAACTTAGGAAAGTTTTGTTCCTAATATCTTCTTGATTCGATATATTTAATATTTGTTCCTATGGTTTTTAGATTCTAAGTTTTAGGGTTTTTTGGTTTATGAGTTTAGGGTTTTTTTTTTCCTTTTATCATTTGATATAAAATGTTCATTTATATTGAATTTGAATTTTTATGGAGGTGGTTATGTTTTTGGATTGCTCCTGACATGCTTGAGAAGAAAATGAATAGCATACAAGAGAAATACGAGGCCCTTGTGATAAATATATAATATGTAAAGATATTTTGGATATTAAATCAATTATAATGATATTTTTATAATATTTTTAAACTTCTTCATTGACTGAGTTAGAGCGTCTAACTCAGTATTAAAATGTTATCAACCATGTAAATAGTATAGAATGTAAATTATAATTTATAAAAAAAGTGACAAAGAGTTAACATGCTCAAATGTTGGGAGGGCCAAAATAATTTTTGCACAAGATTTTGTAATATTTTCAGACATTTCTGCAGCGCCAATTGAGATTGATAAGCAACCTCGTTTAATAGAATCTGATAGGAGTACTATCTTTGCCCCCAATCACTAAGCAGGAAGTTTATACAACTGCCATGAGCATGAAGCCATTATCTGGCGAATGGTGCATGATGCTTTTCTTATAGGGCAGGTCCCTCATTCTCTTGTAGAAACTCTTACTGTTTTAATTCCTAAAGAAAATTATTCTTTAACTTATAATTAAACTCGTCCTATCATCTCATGTAATATAGTCTACAAGCTTCTTACCATTGTTCTTGTTCAATGAATTCGCCTCCTGTTGGATGGTTTGATTATCCTGATGCAAACTAGCTTCATTTCTGGTAGAAAAGCTTATGACAGTATCTTCTTTACTTAAGAAGATCTTCATAATATTTGTGCCATGAAGAGGAGTTATAGAGGCATGGTAGTGAGAATTGATCTAGCTAAAGCTTATGATCATATAGATTGGAGATCTTTGAAAACTACTCTTGATGAGTTTGGCTTTCCTCCATATATTATAACTCTTATTATGAATTGTGTTAGCAGCAACAACTCATTATCAATAATATGGATTTGTAAATGTAATACCCTAACCTAAATTTATATATAATTTTATTTTAGACTAAGTAGAAAAAAAAGTTGGGCCATGTAGCCCCCCCCTCTCTCTCTCTCTCTCTCTTTATATATATATATATATATATATATATATATATATATATATATATATATGAAAGTATATTTACCTTAGTTTTATAAATTTCATGATAGTTTAGAGAAAACAAATTATGAGAGTCACTTGTCCTTTGATAGGTGCAGAAAGATAAGTGAAGTGGGATTGAAGTTCCATATACAGGTTGTTGGAGCTCAGATTTTGAACATTGGTTATTAAAGCAAGAGAAGTAAATCTACACACACTATTATTTTTAAACAGAATAAATATTTTTTTTAATTGTATATTTTCTCTATATATATATATATATATATATATATATTACACTCCTTAAAAGAAGATCAAACACTTGATATGTTTAAATTGATTTGCTTATATGTGAAATTGTTGAGTGCATGATATAGATTTTTTATAAGAATGTTTTATAAACTGGTTTATGAAAGAAAATATTTTGGAACGGATTTGCAAATGGTTGCATAATGACTCTTAAATAGCTATGAATGATGTAATGACCTTTGGTGAGTGGGCGACACAAGAACTAGTTCTAATGGCTCATTAATGAGTTATAATAATTAGCAATGACCCCTTGTCAACAAGTTACAATAGTTGATCAAGAATAATCGACTAATGGGCTGGTCACAAGTATAATATAACTATAGCAATTTGATTTGAGAGTAAAATCATGTTTATGAGATTGAATGCCAAGTAAAAACATGTATTGATTACTTTTTTTACGACATGTTTTCTGAACTATGAAATATTAACATTTTTTTAATTTTTTTAAGTTTTATTATTAGCAATGCAAAAATATATGTATATATGAAACTTGTGCTAGGCTAGGTAGTGCTTGTGGAGCTTTACTTGCTAAACTGTGGTTTCTTTACCCCTTTATTATTCTTCTCTAGACATGTAGATGATTAAAGTAAAGGTGTTAGTGATTCTTGAGCTATAGAGTTTACATTCTAGTTATAAAAAAGGCTAAAATTAAGTTAAATAATCCTATTTATACTAAGTAAAACTTCATTAACAAGGCTAGAAAAATAACAAAAAGTTCTAAAAAAAATAGAAAAAAAAAAATCCAAAACCTATTAGGAAAATATTGCAAATTTTGAATAGAAAATTCTGAGCTTTATAAAAATTCCTTACCAACATGTGATTGCTACAAAATTTCAAATCTATAGGAAACAAGACTGATAAGAAGAATTTAGAGAAGGAAAGAAATAAAAGAGAAAGGTGCTTGTTTATTGATTGCATACCTTCCGTCTTCGGAACAGTGGCCTAAATAGGCTATTCCCTACAACGATAAACTTAATAATAGGAACTACAAAAGTGGGAAGCTGAAGACTAGGGATACTCTGGCTAATCCCTTATCCTCTGACCAATTCAAATACTGACTAATTCAAATACTGACTCAAACAACAATGAAATAAATAGAACATAAAACAATGAAATAATAATAATAATAATAATAATAGTATGCAGATGCTCCCCATGCAGTAGCAGCAAGTGCTTCACGTGCCCAGCTCTTATCATTCCCTAGCCCTTGAATTTTCCTTGTCCGCAAGGCTGAATTGAGGATAAGTTTTTGCAAATCGCCATAAATTTTCCCACGAAGAATCTTCTGGTAAGGCCCCCTTCCACTGCACCAATATCTCCGTTCTTGGCCTGTATTTCCCCTTCTGAATCACCCTTCTATCTAGGACTGTTTCTGGTTCTGGTAACACCACAGCATCTGTCGTTATTGGAGGAAGGGTGACCACAGTGTCTTTGGCTATATCTCCCCAATGTTTCTTGAGTAAACTGACATGGAAAACATCATGGATGCGTGATCCTGTGGGAAGGTCTAATTTGTATGCCACTGGTCCAATGCGAGCGAGAACCTTGAAGGGCCCAAAAAATCTGGGAGACAGCTTTAAGGAACTCCTGAAGGCTACTGATTTTTGACGATATGGATGCAGTTTTAAGAACACGTAATCTCCAACCTGAAATGTGACCTCTCGACGATGCAAATCAGCCCGAGATTTCATGCGTCCCTGTGCGACAATGAGATTTCGTTTGAGGTCCCGCAGGATGACTTCCCTGGTTCGCAGCAACTGATCCACTTCTGGAAGCTTGGTAGTTCCTGGTATATATGAGATCATTGATGGAGGAGGGATCCCATAAACTGCTTCAAAAGGTGAAACCTCGTCGTTGAATGAATCGCCGTGTTGTAACCATACTCCGCCCAAGCCAGCCAGTCCTTCCACGCCTTTGGGTGGTCGCAAGTGAAGCAGCGTAAGTATTGCTCCAAGGTCCGATTAACTACTTCGGTTTGGCCGTCCGTTTGCGGATGGTAACTGGAGCTATAGTTAAGTGATGTGCCCTGCAGCGAGAATAAGGATTTCCAGAAGGAGCTGACGAAAACCTTATCCCGATCACTTACTATAGAACTCGGCATGCCATGTAATTTGACCACATTATCAAGAAAACATTTCGCTACTGTCACAGCTGTGTTAAGGGTGTTTAAGTGGCATGAAATGACTGTACTTGGAGAGCCGATCCACCACCACTATGATAACGCTATATCCTTGCGAAGATGGTAAGCCTTCAACAAAATCCATAGATATGTCTGTCCAAATGCGCTGCGGAATTGGAAGGGGCTGAAGTAACCCAGCTGGTTTCAAGGTTTCATGTTTACAACGCTGGCACACCTCACATTCCTTAATGAAGTTTTTGACCGAAGTTCGTATGCCAGGCCATATGAAACTGGAAGAGATGCGGGTCAAGGTCTTCAAATAGCCAAAATGCCCACCTGCAGGAGAGGAATGTCCATCGGCCAAAACCGCAGGTATCAAGGAAGATGTAGGGCTCAAGTGTATCTTCCCGTTCTGCATCCAAACCCCATCTCTTTGGACCAATTTCAAAGACGGTCTGGTTGCTACATTGCTGTAATAAGGCTGCTGCTGGACTTCTTGTTGTAGAGTCTTCCACCAGTCGGTAATAGGAGCAGATATGGCGTGTAATTGGGCTGCTGCAATGCGAGAGAGGGCATCAGCTCCTTGATAAGGCTGCTGTTGGACTTCTTGTTGTAGAGTCTTCCACCAGTCGGTAATAGGAGCAGATATGGCGTGTAATTGGGCTGCTGCAATGCGAGAGAGGGCATCAGCTCCTTGATTTTCCTTGCCCTTGCGATACTGGATGTTATAATCGAACCCCATAATCTTGGGCAGCCAACGGGCTTGAGACGGGGAGGTAAGTCGCTGCTCAAGAAGGTACTTCAAGCTTTTATGATCGGTCTTGATCACAAAGGTTCGGCCTAACAAATATGCTCGCCATTTCCGCACGGCCTTCACTACTGCGAGCATCTCCTTGTCGTAGGTTGACAGTAATCTCGCCTTACCCTTCAATGCCTCGCTATAATAAGCAATTGGCTGGTTGTCTTGGGATAAAATTGCTCCTAACCCATCACCACACGCGTCACATTCCACTGCAAATTGTTGTGCGAAATTTGGAAGCCGCAACACAGGTGGAGACGTGAGGGCTTGCTTCAGCTTGTTGAAAGCCATGAGGGCCTCCTCAGACCAGCGGAATCCCTCCTTGGATAAGAGCTGATTTAATGGGGCAGCTATGACGCCAAATCCTCTCACAAATTTGCGATAATATCCAGCCAACCCGAGAAACCCACGGACATCCTTGGGAGTTGCTGGAATTGGCCAATTTTGGACAACTTGAATTTTGGCCGGGTCTACTGCCACTCCTTCGGCAGAGATGATGTGCCCCAAATAGCTCACTGTAAGTACCCCAAATTGACATTTTGAGAGCTTGACATACAGCTGGTTGTCCGAGAGAATGTTCAACACTTGCCGAAGATGTCGTAAGTGATCCATCCAAGACCTGCTATACACCAGAATATTGTCAAAAAGTACCAATATAAATTGCCGTAGATGAGGGCGAAAGAGGTCATTCATGAGACTCTGAAAAGTTGCTGGGGCGTTTGTCAACCCGAACGGCATGACCACAAACTCATAGTGACCGTCATGAGCGTGGAATGCGGTTTTTGGGATGTCTTCCAGCTGGACTCTAATTTGATGATACCCGGATCGTAAGTCCAGTTTTGAAAAGAACTTCGTGCCATGCAATTCATCAAGCAACTCGTCAATGACAGGAATGGGAAACTTGTCTTTAATTGTGATCTCATTTAGTGCCCGATAATCCACACAAAATCGCCAAGATCCATCTGCCTTCTTAATCAACAGAACCGGGGACGAAAATGGGCTGCGACTGGGGCGAATAACTCCCGATTGTAAGAACTCCTTGACCAATTTTTCAATCTCATTTTTTTGATAGTGCGGGTACCTGTAAGGCCTGCTATTGACTGGGAATGTATTTGGCATCAAGGGAATCTGGTGATCATGGCTGCGCGCAGATGGCAGCGCTGTGGGTTCCTGAAAGATATGAGTAAATTCTGAGCTTTATAAAAATTCCTTACCAACATGTGATTGCTACAAAATTTCAAATCTATAGGAAACAAGACCTTTAGAATCTTCTGAAAAAATCATAGCCCAATCAAACAATTGGATCAAAAGTTATATCTATTAACATAAAATAAAACATTAGGAAAATAATCCCAATCCACATGCCTCAAGCCTAATAGCCAACTCCTTCCTTTGTATGGATTATATTAATTAAAGCTTGATCATTTCTTGTTGTAATCTTGATGCTTGACTTAGCTTAAATATCTTGAATTATCCCATTAAATGTCTTTTTAATCTTCTTAGCCATTGATCTTGTAATTGGTCCAATTATCACCTCTAATGGATCATTTGGTGATACTTATTGATTGTTATCATTCTTTCTTTTCTCAAAATGATTCGACCTTGAGTCATCATCTACATCAAATAGTTAAAAAATCATAAACATTAAAACTAGCACCAATTCTATACTCACTAAGAAGATCCATTTTATATGTATTGTCATTGATTCGTTCAAGAAATTGGAATGGACCATCTCTTTTAGGATGTAATTTATACCTCCTATGGGATGAAAATCTTCCCTTTCTCATATGCACCTAAACCCCTTAAACTTGGTTCAAAGGTAATATGCCTATGACCTTTGTTAGATTTAGATGCATATTGTTCGTTATTTTTATCTATATATTGTTGAAAACTCTCATGAAGTGTCTTCACCATATTTGCTTTTCTTTTTCCATCAAGACTAACCATTTCATTAACAATTAAATGAATCAAATTTAAAAGGGTTATTAGATTAAAACTATAAACAATCTCAAATGGTGAATGATTAGTAGTAGAATACACACTTTTATTATATGTAAACTCTATAAATGAAAAATATTCTTCCTAATTTCTCAAATTCTTTTAAATTAAATTATGTAATAAAGTAGTTTAAAGTCCTACATACTTCTTCCATTTGACTATTCTTTTGTGGATGACAAGAAAAATATAATAACTTAGTTCCTAACTTTACCTATAAAACCTTTCAAAAGTAACTAAGGAATTTAACATGTCAATAGGAAACAATGTTCATAGGAACACCATAAAGTGATACTATCTCCCTAAATAATAAATAATAAATATTAATTGTATTATCTTGTCTATGACATTATATAAAATATATCATCTTAGAAAACATATTTACAACAATAAAAATCAAATCCCTACCTTTTCTTGATCTAAGTAAACCTAATACAAAGTCTATGAAAATATCTACCTAAGGTTCCTAAAGTATATGCAAAGAAGTATATAAACTATGTGGTAAGACCTTAGATTTAGCTTGCTTACACATGATACATATATCACACACCTTTTGTACATCACATTTCATTTTAGGTTAGTAAAAGTGTTCATACAAAACTTTTAAATTCTTCCTAACACTTAAATGTCATATTAAACCACCCTCATGAGTTTTACACACAAGCAATTCATGTATATGACTATGAGGCATACAAAGTTTATTCTCTTTAAATAAATAACCATCAAGTCTATAAAACTTACCATAGGCTGACATCTCATGAGCTCATACACATTAGCAAAATCACTATCATTGGCATACAAAGCTTTAACATACTCAAAACCTAATAATTTGAAATTTAAAGTAGTTAGTAAAACCTACCTCTAAGATAATGCATCAACCATTATATTATCCTCACCTTTCTAGTACTTAATAATGACACGACCAAAATATTGATGTCTTCTCCCAAATGCAAGAGTGTCAAAGTAATAAATAACCCGGCAAGACCGGGATCGAACCACATGGAGGTTTATTGTATAAATTATAAATAACAACAACAACAACAACAACAATAATAAATAGAGCTTTGAGATGTGATATTGATATAAGGATTAAACAAGGATAAAATAATTGTCAAGGTTAGAGGATCCACTAATGGTATTTCAAACAAGTATAGTATAAACTCTTTTTATTACTCAACTGGAAACCACACACAAAGGTGGTTCCAATCGGATTATAAATTGTTAACATGATTACATTAGTTATCTTATTCGAATAATGCTAATACTTGTAAATGTTGTTAGGCATTCATGATTATAACTTATGTTAACAACAAATCAAGTTCCTTTCATAGCACAGGTGTCAGTTATACCATACGGTTGGGCTATGAAAGTGCCAAGTATTTGTTGTACCAAGGGTTATACAACATAAATCTAGATTAACCATTTAACAAGCAAAGTATTAAAAGTGAACAAGATAACAAATACAAAACATGTTAGTATCAAACATTAAGGTCCATGTTGAGTTTATACTATACTTATTCTTACACCATTAGTGTAACCTTTTCACCTTGACATGATAAACTTAGCTAAACATAATGAAAAAGAGAAACATAAATAAACAAGGAAAGGAAATGAAAAGCATAAGCAAGAGATTAATATAAGCAAAACTTAAGCATTACAAAATATAAAGAGAGAGCAAGAGCATGATCTTGATCTGCAAACCAAGATGCCTATATACATGGCAAATGCCTCCTTTTATAGGCCAAAATTCAGAACTATTGATTTGTTGACTAATTGTTAAGTGGGTGGCCATATCTTGACTTGGTGACAATCCTTATCTTCTTGTTTGCCAAAAATGTCATTGATAACATCATAATTTGAAT
Source organism: Populus trichocarpa (assembly GCF_000002775.5). Classification (NCBI taxonomy): domain Eukaryota; kingdom Viridiplantae; phylum Streptophyta; class Magnoliopsida; order Malpighiales; family Salicaceae; genus Populus; species Populus trichocarpa. The sequence continues at coordinate 10,547,297 of NC_037288.2, forward strand.
AGACTTGAACATGAAAGTTCTAGAAAATTGTCTCAGCTTTCCAGGAAAAAAAGTTGAGGTCATTTGGACTTCTAGAACTCGAGATATGGGCTGAACACTGAACAGTATCTGGGCTGCAGGACAGATTCAGACTTCTCCGTTGTTGCTACAATTTGGACTTGAAAATGGCCTTTTTAAATCTTGGACTCCTCATAAAAGTTTTATGCCTATGTCTTAGCTTTCTATCCATATAAGGTAGACCTAAATCCAAGATCTACAGCTCCAGATATGACCTGATGACCGAACAGTGTTCCAGTTTGGATTGAACCAGCATCTCTTTTCTAAGTTTGGCCCTCTCTTTGTCCTTTCAATTTCTGTACTTAAACTCATCAATCAATCCTTTTATTTATGTGATAGGCTTGCATTTAAGATGAACATGTACCATAAATTAAAGGTATCTTATGGTATCAGACTTGTTATTATAAAACATGCTTTAGTTAAGGAGTTATTGATACTTCAAGTGCAAATGATGATATATAAAACCTTGATAAAAATGCACTTTTAAGTACTAATCAAATAACATATAGAAATGTTTCAATGTACTCTACCCACTTGGCATGCCTTCTATTCAAATTACATTGTCCCTTCAAGTGCTTCAGCGACTCGTGATCCAAATGGATAATAAATTCTTTTGGCCACAAATAATGTTGCTAAGTCTTCAAATTCCTTATTGATGTATAAATCTCCTTGTCATAAGTCGTGTAATTCAATGCTATTTCACTAAGTTTTTCACTAAAATAGGTAATTATTCACTTCTCCTGCATTAAAACAACTTCAATACCTATTCTTGAGGTATCACACTCAATCTCAAAAGCTTTAGAAAAGTAAGGTAATGCTAATAAACATGTTAAGCATAGACTTTTTTTAATTAAATTAAATGCATTCTCTTGCTCAATATAGATTTCTTAACAACTTCTGTAAATGATGCGACTAATGTACTAAAATATTTAACAAATCTTATATAAAAATTGTACTAAAATATTTAAAAAATCTTATATAAAAACTAGTCAAACCATGAAAGCTTCTTACATTAGTAATTGATTTAGGTGTGAGCCATTCATGGATAACCTCCATTTCTCCTTCATCCATCTCTATACCTTTTGTACTAATAGCATATAAAAGAAAAAGACAACCTTTTCCATGCAAAATTATACTTTTTTAAATTAACATATATGTTTTCATTCTTTAAAGCATTAAACATATATCATAAATGTTCAATATGCTCATTTATACTTTTATTATATAATAAGATATTATCAAAATAAACAACAACATATCTACCAATAAATACATGCAAAACATATTTCATCAATCTCATAAATGTGCTAGGTGTACTAGTAAGACTATTCGACATGACTAACTATTCGACATGACTAACTATTCATACAAACCATAACTAGTATTAAAAGTAGTTTTTTTTATTCATCTCTTTCTTTCATTATAATATGATGATATCAATTTTTCAAACCAATCTTAGTAAAAACACATGAACTATACAATTCATCCAACATGTTATTTAGCATAAGAATCAGATGTCTATACTTTACCTTAATGTTGTTGATAGCACAACAATTAACACACATCCTCTAAGATCCATCATTCTTAGGTACAAGTAACACAAGAACCACAAATAAACTCATACTCTCTTTTATATAACCTTTAAACATAAGGTCCTCAATTTACCTTTGAAGTTTCTGTCTTCTCAGAATTACTTCTATAAGTTGGTCAATTATGAATCACAACTCCATGTATAATATCAACTTGATATTGCATTTCCTTTAATGATGGTAAACCATTAGGAACATCTTCAGGAAACACATCATCAAATTCCTATAACAAGGAAACAACAACACTAAGAATAAAAGGATTAAGTTCATTAGCATTAAAATATGTCTCTTTATATAAAAGTATAAACATAGGCTAGTTAGTATAAAAACCACTCTTGATCTCACTTTCTTTTGCATAAAAACTCGTATGTTTCCTTGTTTTTCCCTCATCACTCTTTTCTATTCTATTTTTTTCACTCCTCTATTTTTCTCTCCACTTTTGACTAACTCTCCATTTTTTTCTCTTAGTCGAATTTGACTTTTCTCTTCTCTCATGACTCACAACCAAATTTGTATTTTCACTCCCCTTGATCTCACTCTTTATTTTCAATTTCAATCGGTCCTCATAAATATATTTTGGTGATAATGGTACAAGAGTCATGAATTCCCATCTTTTACAAATAAAAACCCATTCTTAAATCCATCATGTACAACCCTCCTATCAAACTACCACAACCTCTTTAATAATAAATGACCTGGATAAATAGGAAAAACTTTATCATTATATCTTCCAATAAAAAATGAAACCAAAACCTATTTATTCACCATATTTATTTAACCACTAAAGTCTAAAAGGAATATGGTTCTTTGCAGTATTCTGATTCAACTATAGTGGTAGCTATATTAGCATAACTCTTACCACCTTTAATCATACTATATACCTTATTACTGATATGACATCTTGTACGAAAAATATTCTCCTCTTATTGCTCCAAATCATCTTTCTTGACTTGAACATTCATTTCTCACCTAATCATAAACAATTCACCTTTAATTGGATACTCTACATCATCATCACTAGCATCCTCAAGTGATAACATCTCCTTATCATTGCTATCACTTTTAGTTTCAACCTCTCTATGATCACATAAGATCATAATTCTCTTTGTTTAGATATTGAAAAGTTATGTGACCTATTTTTATATATAATTTTTTTTTAATATAATGATGATGAGGTGTTTAAGAATAACATTTACCTATAATATTGGTGAAGACTTCTTTCTTACTCTTATGTGGTTTAGTTTTTACTTCTATGTTTGGCTTGGTTTGGGCAAACCTTTTCTGCCTTTAATTTTGCCTTCAAATAAAAAAAAAATCAAATTATGAATTTTTCATGAACTACCCTTTCTCTTAAATTTCCGTTATATCTTTGTAGCCATATGCAACATCTATTCCAACTCTATATATTATTGTAACTCCATAACATTCGCTATCTTATGGTTCAAACCATTCAACAACCTAACCATGATAACTTCTCTATCCTTCATCACATTCACTCAAATCATAGCTAGCTCTATTTCTTTATGATAGTTCTCTACACTTTTAGAACCTTGAGTTAAGTTTTGTGACTTTTGATACAACTCCAAATAATAATGACCATGAATAAATTTTTTTCTCATGATTGCCTTTATCTCATCCATGTATCAACAAGCCTCTCATGAATCCTCCTCCTACTCTAAAGAAGTTACTCCCACCAAATAATTGAATAATCAATAAATTCAATCATAACTAATCTTACCTTTTTCTCCTTTGAATAGTTATGACAATAGAAGATCAACCCCATTTTCTTCTTCCATTCTAAATAAGCTTCTAGATAACTCCTCTCTTGAAAAGTAATAGGCATCTTCATCTTAATACTCCCAAGATTTCTCTCATGAAACCCAATATCTCTCCTAACCACTCTATGGCTGAAATTTCCATGTTGCTAAAATTGGGTATTACCCTTCTTTGGTACTAAAATTATTATCACTTTTAGAAGTGTCATGCTCATAAATGAACACACATACACCAAGTATTATCTTTTTTTGGTACTAGAAGTACTGGAACTACATATGGACTCATACTTTCTCTAATGTACCCTTTAGACATAAACTCCTCCATTTGTTTTTGGAGTTTCTAGACTCTCCAGGGTTACTCCTATATGCTGGTCGATTAGGTATGGATGATTCTGAAACAAAATTAATTTAATGCTTAATTCTTGATAAAAATCAAGTCAGGTCCGAATTTGGCTTTAAAATATCCGTTGACCAGTTTTGCGAGATCAAACATATCTCTTAAACTGTACATCAGAACGAGCTGATATTTTATAGAGAGATACTAGACACATGAGAATATATTTTGGTAATTTATTAGTTTAAACAGAGTTCAGGAACATATTATTTCATATGGTCAAAGTTACTAGAAAAATCTTGTTAAATCTGCCAAACTAGACTTTTATGTACTGTTTGGGACATATTTGGAGCTATAGGTAGAATTTTTCTACGATTCAAGTTAGGCTGAAAACTAAACATCTCAAGCTTTCCAACCATTTATGGTTGGCTCTATAATTCATCTAGAAGAGAGAGAATGACATGTTCGAAGTCAAGACTAAAAACCTACCAATAATGTGTGAAAATTGGAGATTCGGGCTACATGGAGAAATTTTGGCATGAAGACTTTGTTTTTATTATCCTATTTTATTTATTTTTGAATAATTATTTTTAATTTGGGTTTGTTCTAGCCCATTAGCCATTGTTTAGGAGTTTATTTCATTATTAGACTTATGTTAGTTGATTATTAGTTTAGGCCCATTAGTGTGCAACCCAAAAGGAGTCCATTAGGGTTAGTTACTGGAGACTATATTATGTTTTTTTAGCTAAAACTTCCAGCAGTAAGTTGAAGAATAAATGTGAGTTTTCCTTTTGTTTGTTTGTGGCAAAACAACATTTATTTGTAGGGACAAATATCATACATTGACTTATCGAAGATTAACTGGCTTCATGACATCATTTGCATACTTAGGGTTCTTAAACACAAGGTTATCTCTGGGTTTAACTCCTTTTCCAATACCTTTAGTTTTTAGGTACAAGGTTACCTCTAGGTCAAGGTTATATCAAACCTGATTTTTGACTTTCCTGGTTGCTACTTCGTTAGGGGTTGCTTGACCAAATGATCAAGAGGCTCGTATCAATTACCTTAATCAATGGCAATCCACTTGGGATTTCATTTGGAAAGATATCATTGAATTCTTGTAAAATAGATTTAATAACACTAGGAACACAAGATTTCAAGTCATCAAAGTTTATGTATGTGACATGATCAAAAGATTGATGTCTTATTCCAAGTGTAGGAATGTCGAAGTAATAAATAACCCGGCAAGACCGGGGTCGAACCACATGGAAGTGAACTATATAAATTATAAATTATAAATAATATATATATTTAATAAAAGAAAGAATTTATGAGAATTTTATGGGATATTGATGTAAGGATTAAACAAGGATAAAACAATTGTCAAGGTTAGATGATCCACTAATGATATTTCAAATAAGTATAGTATAAACTATTTTTATTACTCAACTGGAAACCACACACAAAGGAGGTTCCAATCGGATTATAAATTGTTAACATGATTACATTAGTTATCTTATTCGAATAATGCTAATACTTGTAAATGTTGTCAGGTATTCATGATGTTAATTTATGTTAACAACAAATCAAGTTCCTTTCATAACACAGGTGTCGGTTATACCATACAGTTGGTTATGAAAGGATCAAGTATTTGTTGTACCAAGGGTTATACAACATAAATCTAGATTAACCATTTAACAAGCAAAGTATTAAGAGTGAATAAGATAATAAATACAAAACATGTTAGTATCAAACATTAAAGTTCATGTTGAGTTTACACTATACTTATTCTTACACCATTAGTGTAACCTTTTCACTTTGACATAATAAACTTAACTAAATATAATGAAAGAGAGAAACATAAATGAACAACATAAGAACATAAGTATAGTAAAGGAAATGAAAAGCATAAACAAGAGATTAAGGAAAATATAACATGAAATAAAACTTAAACATTACAAAAATATAAAGAAAGAAATAAAGAGCATGATCTTGATCTGAAAACCAAGATGCCTAAATGCATGGCAAATGCCTCCTTTTATAGGCCAAAATTCAGAACTATTAATTTGATGACTAATTGTTGAGTGGGTGGCCATCTCTTGACTTGGTAACAATCCTTATCTTCTTGTCCGCAGAAAACATCATTGCTAACAACAGAATTTGAGCAGATAGTCTTCATGCAAGTTCTGGAAAATTGTCTCAGCTTTCCAACAAAACAAGAATCGGTGCATTTGGACTTTTAAAACTCGAGATATGGGCCGAACACTGAATAGTGTCTAGGCTGCAGGATAGATTCCGACTTCTCTGTTGTTGTTATAATTTGAACTTGAAAACGATCCTTTTGAATCTTGGACTCTTCATGAAAGTTTTAAGCCTATGTCTTAGCTTTCCATACATATAAACCAGACCTAAATCCAAGTTCTATAACTCCAGTTATGATCCAATAACTGAATGGTGTTCCAGTTTGGACTGAACCAGCATCTCTTTTCTAAGCTTAACCCTCTCTTTGTCTTCTCAATTTCAGTAGTTAAATTCATCAATCAATCATTTGATTTATATGATAGGCCTGCATTTAAGATGAACATTTACCATAAATTAAATGTATCTTATATTATTAGACATGTTATTATAAAACATGCTCTAGTTAAGGAGATATTGATACTTCAAGTGCAAAATGATGATATAAAACCTTGATAAAAATACACTTTTAAGTACTAATTAGTATGCCTTCTTTATACACTAGGAACACAAGATTTCAATGCATTTTAAAAAAGAAAGCATGTTTAATATTATCAGATTTTGCAAAATAATTAAGGTGTTTCCTAAATTGTTTTACACTCTTATTTTCTCACCATTTTTTCTTCTCTCCAATCGTTTTCTATCCATGGCATCTACCTTTTTTTTTTTTTTTTTCTCATTTTGGCCGAAACTCTATTCTTTTTTTTTAATGGCAGAAACTGTACCCCCTTTATTTTATAACTCAAGGCTCGTTTTATTTTCACTCTTCCTCATAATCTTACCATGGTTTTTTGTTTGAATGCTTTCGAAAGTTGCTTTTTGCTTCAACTTCAACTCATCTTTAATTACTTGCTTAGGTTTCAATGGTGCAAGTGTATAGGTTCTTCCATCATTTTCCAAAGAATACCTGTTTTTAAATTCATCATGCTTAATTTTTTTTTTAACAAATTGCCAAGGCTTTCCTAACAACAAGTTAGTAGCACGCATAGAAATAACATTACATAACACTTCATCTTTATACCTACTCACTAAAAAAAGGAATTAACACTTGCTTATTCACCTTTAACTACACCACTATCATTCAACAATTAAAGCTGATAAGGTTTTTCGTGCTTAATAATATTCAGATTCAACTTCTTAACCATGATAATACTAGCAACATTAGTACAACTATCACTATCAATGATCATACGACATACCTTATTGTTGAATAAGCATCTAGTATGGAAGATGTTCTCCCTCTGTTGCTCCAGATCATTATCTTTAGCCTAACATCCTTTAGAGGTGGCTTATCATCACAATTAGACTTCTCACTAGTAGATTCAACCAACCCATCATCTTTTATAACCATAACCCTCTTTTTTGAACATTCTAATGCATAGTGTCCTAAACCCTGATACTTAAAACAACTAGTATTATGTTTTCATCGAGGTTGGGTTTTGGTTTTGGCCTTATAATCATTGGCCAAAATTAGATTTTTTGGATGGAAGGTTCAACAACTTTCTATCCAACCAACTGCTTTAATGGGATACTATGCTCTCTTTTGTAATTCAACTTCTAACCAAAAAAAGAACCCACAAAAGCACCTGGGTGTGCATTACTTTTTCTTTTCATCTGTTTCTCTACTTTTATAGCCAAATGCACCAACTCATCTAGATCTATTTAAGGTTGTAGCTTCACTATATTAGCTATGTCTCTATTCAATCCATTTAAGAACCTAGATATTATAACTTCCTCCTCTTTAACTAAATTAGATCTAATCAAATCAACTTTTAAATCCTTTTGATACTCCTCAACGCTCTTATGACCTTGTGTAATAGTCTGCATTTTATTAAATAATTCCCTATACTAATGCTTGGGAACATATCTTTCTATTTCATAATTGCTTTCAACTCATCCCATATACTTACAGGTCTTTCTCCATTCCTCCTTTTATCCTTCACTAATTTGTTCCACAAAACCATGGCATAATCAGTAAACTCCACAATAACTAATTTTATCTTCTTCTCTTCAGAATACCTATGGATATAAAAAATCATGTCCACCTCTCTCTCCCATTCTAAATAAGCTTCTGGATCTACTTTTCCTTGAAAGGCTAGAATTTTCATCTTAGTACCACCCAAATTCCTATCCATATCACTATAGTGATTAGAACTACCCCTATGATCAAATTTCACCCTTGGTCGATTACTCCCTCTCCTTGGCCGATCCTTATAAAGACTATCTTTGTGTACGAAACCTATTACCATGGATAAACTTATCATCTTTAGCCTTTTCATCAAATTTTTTAGCTACACTTTCACCAAAAGGTGATACAACTTTCTTTGAGCCTTCTTTAGTAAACTTACCCTTTTTACTAATGCTTCTAAATCCAATGTCAACCCCAGTATCAAATTTATCAAATTGACTCAAAATTTTCCCAAGCACTATATCCATATATTATCACGATTCAGAGTTGAACTTGTTAGATTTTTCAGGCTTTTCACCTTTCTTCTGGGCAACACTTTTAGCAGGCATTTTTTTTTACTTTCAAGAAACCGTTAGATGAAATAAAAATAATACCTCACTCACTCGTGTTTCACATAAATTTATAGGCTTTTCACTTTAATATATTCACTATGCCTTTTTCCACACAATTTTTCTTAGCTTCAGTTCTTAACGAAACTAACACTTATCAACCAAATTTTACACTGATCTTATAATATAATTATGAAAAGACCAAAGAATCAAGAAAATTACAAAACTAGCAAAAGAAAACTACTAAGACAAATTTACAAGTAGTAATGTAAATTCATGCTAATATAATGATGATTAGAAGACACAAATAAAAATCAAGAAACAACTAACACTAACAAGAATTATTAAGAAAATAAAGATGAAATCAAGATAATCAAGAAAAATAAAGAAAAGAACTAATCAACCCAATTTATTAAAGAAACTCAATCAAGAATGAATAAAGATTCAAGATTCAAGATTCAAGATTCAAGGTTTAACGAACTTGTCCAAGGATCAAAATTTAATGATGTATATTTAGCTAACCCTTGGAATTTCAAAACTTTTTTCATTTTTTTATAGACTTTTGGAAAACTCAACAAATTTAATGGCATTACAATATTTTTTTAAAGATATTGATTAGATGAATTAATCAAGAAAATCAAGAACACACAATATTAGAGTATGTATTTGACAATTATCAAGAAACACAAGAAATAGTTTTTTTTAATCAATAAGCCAAAACTTTATGACAAGTAATCAAGAAAAAAAATAAAGACATGAATTAAAAGGGATATAACCTAAGATTATACCTTACTCTGATACCAATTGATGCGAACCCTAACGGAATTTAATTAAATTTGCGAGCCCAAGATCTTTTTAATTTAGGCTTAAGATTCAGAATTGAGATTGACACAATGGACTACACACCTTAAGACACCAAAAATATAATAATCACCCTTACACAACGCCCTCACCTGGAGATAAGCACAAGAAGTATAAAATCAAAACAAAGATTGGTTAATTATTTGAAGAGTGTAGTTAAATCAAGAACCAAACAAGAAAAATCCCTATTCTCTATGCTTCAATATGCGACAATTAATGTGTATTCCAATACGAAAATCAAGTCTTACAAAGAATATTTATACTCTTGAAAATAAACCCCTAAGATAACTTAATGAGCTCACTTGATCTAATTTGAAATTAAACCTAAAATAACCCAAAAACTAACTAAATAACATGGAAATAATAAAATAAATATTCTGAAATTTTATCCTATGGTGTCACCACTACTCTTTAAAGAATAGACTAGGAAATTTCTTGTCCCAATAATCCTATTTTTGCCGCCACCTTTAGTGTCCAAGGTAGAGTAGGATTTTCCTTCCAATTAAATCTTATTGATAGATTAAACTCCTTGATAGATTAGACTCCTTGATATATTATACTTTTTTTGCCCAAATAATTCATGATTTCCTTGTTGGATTAGGAAACACACAATACTTAACAAAACAAGCACAATGATGCCGATATACTCCTTGGCCTAAACCAATAGTCCCCAATCTCATCTTGAATATGAATCAAATTTATTAAGGCTATTTCTTCCTGGGTTGTTACTCTTTTGTAGTCCACCTTAACCCATATATCTTGTAAAAGCCCATTAAAGTCTTCCTTGAACTTCTTTGCCCTAGCCCTAGTGATTGAGTGTACTGGAACTATTAATGGATCCTTTAGTGTGGGTTCGATCGTATCACATGAACATGCGCATTTCATTCTAGAAAAAAACCAATTGGTCACTGCAGGAGCTACACGAGATCTAGGTGGCTCAATTGGATTTTCTAGGCTTTTCTAATGTTTTTTTATGCTTGAAGGTCGATTTTATACCCCTAAAAAAATATTTTTTTATTTATGTGTTTGATTTTGTGTATGTTGATATTTTGTGCACGGATAAGATTTGCATAAGTTGTGTGAGTCCAAAATGTTTTAGTAACAAGTATTCTCATTAAAAAAACTTAAAAAAAGAGAAAAAAATAATTTATTTTTTTGGTGTGAATTCATTTTGGTGTGTTGTGCATTTTTTTTATAGATATGATATAATAATTTAGGCTGGGTCAACATGATCCCATATAGATCAATTAGACATGAATGACATCCTTCAGATATATTTTGAATATATTCAAAAGAGCGAGACCAAAGCCCAAGTTTTTTTTTTAACCATCCATACAGGTCCAACGCTTGTTTTTTACAAATAACCTTTTTGACAAGTCTCTTTTTTTAAGGGACCAATGTTGAATTTTTTTTCCATGAATGACCTTTTCAACAAGTCTTCTTTTTTAAGGGATTCACATCCAATTTTCATTCTTGGCCAAATCGACGAGTCTTCTATTTTTAGAGACCGATATTGATTTTTTCACAAAAAATAGAAATAAATTAAAATATAAATTGTAAATAAGATTAGAAAATAATTAGGATATTTAATGGCAATAAAGAACATAAATTTAAGAGAAAATACATGGTATAGGTAACCTTTCATGTGAAAGGATGAGGTAAGGGTGACGTCATTCTTCTTTTAAGCATAACTAACCCCCTTGCCTAGAGCCTAGATCTCTAAAACCATTGCATATTTTAGGATTTTTATTTTTCTTTATTTACCAGGTAGCAACTCTATTTTTTCAACAATTCTCTTTTATTTTGGAGAGTTCATTTATGTCAGCGTGTTATTGTAGATGGACTTCAAGCTTCTTCTTTCATGTTAGGCTATATTTGCTGAATTGTAGGCTATTATTGTGAGTATTGATTTGGCTATTAAGTAAAAAACTAATTGAGCTAGGTGTTTCTTTCTTTTATTATTCATTCACCGTTTGCTATTTTTTCTTGTTCTTTTTTTGGTCCTTTGGTTTTTTCTCAATACCAAAGTTTTTGTTATTCAATTTAGTCATTTCATTGTGAGTTTAATTTGGATTTGATTTTATAGTTTGATTCAATTATTTTAGTATAGGGTTCTCGCGATGTCGAAATAACATCTTAACATTGAGTATGCGCTCTATTTTGCAAAAAACATTATTTAGATTTTTTATTTTTTAAATGATTGCAAGAATTGATATTGAGGAAAAAATACAGCTCTTTTTTGATAGAGAAGAAATCTGGTGCAAAATCCAAGGAGATGAGAGTGAAAAAAAGAGAGGAAAAGAAAGAAAAGAAGAATGGGTCATCGAAGCTATATTGGACCTCATAATTGACACATGCCACCATAAAAGGACACCCCTATCAAGACGAATTCAATGACACCAAAAAAGGCCATCGTTGGGTCTTAAGGAACGCCTCACACGCCTCCATAGTGTGATGTCTTTCCTTACACTCCAACATATATATTTCACACATCAACCTTTTTTTTCCTCTTTTTCCGGTCTTTGATTTTCAAATAACTCTTTGATTCAGGTTTGAATTTCAAAACATTACAAAAATATAAATAACAAAAAAAAAAATTAACAAGAGAAATACTTTTTTCTTCTTCAAAATTTAGATCATTGGAGTTTTTACAAATATTTATTGTGAGAAAAATGAATATTCGACAAAAGCATTATGATTCTTTAAAATATAAATTCTCACATTCACAGAAGAAATTTTAAAGTATGAGGGTTATTAAAATAGAAATATAACATGATAGTATAGAGAACTTTGACTTTTTTCAACACTACAAGCAAATTAACAATAAACTAAAACTGCTCAGTGTTTCACTGTGCAAGTCCACAGTGAAACGCTTAGCAGTTTTTTTTTTTTTCGTTTTCTTTTTCTTTTTTCTATTTTTTTTTGTTTTTTTTTCTTTTTCTATGCCTTAATGGTTTTTTTTTTTGCTTTTTTCTTTATGTTTCTTTTTCTTTTAATAATTTTTTTTTGTTTAATTTAGTTTGTTAATGTTAATTTTTTTATTTAGTTATCAGATTTTCATGACACGGATCCCGGGTTTGACGGGTTAACCTGGTTTGACTCGAATTTTTTTTTTTTGCTTTTTTTCTTTTTAATTAATAACATATACTAAAATTGTTCAGTGTTTCACTGTGCAGTCCACGTGAAACGCTAAGCTGCTTTTTTTTTTGTTTTTAATTTTGTTTTTGTTTTTGTTTTTGTTTTTTTTTTTTGCTTTTTATGCCTTTATGGGTTTTTTTTTTGCTTTTTTCTTTGTGTTTTTTTTAATGAATTTTTTTTTGTTTAATTTAGTTTGTTAATGTTAATTTTTTTTAGTTATCAAACTTTCATGACACGGATCCCGGGTTTGACGGGTTAACCTGGTTTGACGAGTTAACCCAGAATTTTTTTTTTGCTTTTTTTAAAGTTCGACGAGTTAACCCGGAATTTGTTTTTTGCTTTTTTTCGTTTAATTAATTTTTTTTCATTTAGTTTAGTTTTTTAATGTTAAATTTCTTTCTATTTAATTATCAGACTTTCATGACACGTATCCCGGGTTTGACGGGTTAACCCGTCAATTTTTTTTTTATATTTAGTTATCAAACTTTCATGACGCGAATCCCAGATTTGACGGGTTAACCTGGTTTGAAGGGTTAACCTGGTTAATTCAGGTTCTTTTCTTTTTCTTTATTAGTTTTTTTCTTCTTGTTGGTTTTTTTTCTTTGTTTTTTTTTAACTAATCTATTTAATTATCACACTTTTATGACACGACCTTGCAGCCAGACTCACATTCAAGGCTCTTGGGTCCGGTGTTGCAGCCAGACTCACTTAAACTTGAGTCATGTAAGTTTAATATTATTATTAATATTATAAATATTACTCTTTATTATAAATATTATAAAGACTTTTGGGCATATCTTTGCAGAAAGACCTAACACTCTTAGATCTTAGTATTTTTTGAAATTTTTTATGCAAAAAAAAAATTTAACCCGTGGCGTGTGCCTTTGTTTTTTTTTTTTTCTCTTTTCCTTTTTAAGCCTTTTACTGTGGATTGCACAGTACAGTTTTTTTTTTTGTCTTTTTTTTAATTATTTTTTTTAATTTAGTTTCTTAATATTAAATTTTTTCTATTTAATTATCAGACTTTCATGAGATGGATCCCAGGTTTGACGGGTTAACCCAGTTTATTCAGATTTGTTTTCTTTTTCTTGATTAGTTTTTTTTCTTCCTGTAGGTTTTTTTTTCTCTTTGCTTTTTCCTTTTTAATTAATCTTTTTTTTAATTTATTTCATTAATAATAAATCTTTTTTCTATTTAGTTATCACACTTTCATGATACGAATTCCAGGTTTGACAGGTTAACCTAATTTGACGGGTTAACCCGGTTGATTCAGATTTTTTTTCTTTTTTCTCATTAGTTTTGTTCTTCCAATTTCATCTTTTAATATTATATACAGTCCACAATGAAATGGCTGAAGCCTTGAGCTTTTGCTTTTTTTTTATGCCTTTCACTATGGACTGCACAGTGCAGTCCACGGTGAAAAGGCTGATACCTTCTTTTTTTTTTAATTAATTTTTTATTTAGTTTGTTGATATTAAATTTTTTTCTATTTAGTTATTAGACTTTCATGACACGGATCTCAGGTTTGACGGGTTAACCCAGTTAATTTAGATTTTTTTTTCTTTTTCTTCATTAGTTTTTTTCTTCTTATAAGTTTTTTTTTCTTTTATTGTTTCTTTTTATTTAATATTTTTTTATTTAATTTAGTTCATCAATATTAAATTTTTTTCTATTTAGTTATCGATTGATGCTTTTAGTTTTTATTTTTTTACTGTTTTTATGTCTTTAACTGTAGACTGCATACTGAGTCCACAGTGAAAAGGCTGATGCCTTTTTGTTTGTTTTTTTTTTCCTTTTGAATTATTTTTTTTTTTTTAATTTAGTTATCAAACTTCATGACACGGATCCCGGGTTTGACGGGTTAACCTGGTTTGACGGGTTAGCCCAGTTAATTTTGTGTTAACCTGTCAATTTGTTTTTCTATTTAGTTATCAAACTTTCACGACACGAATCCAAGGTTTGACGGGTTAACCTGGTTTGAAGGGTTAACCCAGTTAATTCAGATTTTTTTCTTTTTCTTCATTAATTTTTTTCTTCCTTTTGGTTTTTTTTCTTTGTTTTTTTTCTTTTTAATTAATCTATTTAATTAACACACTTTTATGACACGACCTTGCAGCCAGACCCACATCCAAGACTATTGGGTCTGGTATTGCAGTCAGACCCACTTAAACTTGGATCATGCAAGTTTAATGTTATTATTAATATTATAAATATTACTCTTGGGTCAGGCGTTGCAGCTACATCCAAGACTCTTGGGTATAGCTTTGCAAAAAAACCTAATACTTTTAAATCTTAATTTTTTTTGATATTTTTTATACAAAAACCATTGACCCGCGGCATCGCGCGGGTCATGTAAATAGTATATTCAATTTCTCATTTGTATGACCTGGCATTCAGTGAGATAAACTAAAAAAGGCCACCAAGTCTTTGCCCTATGATCTTTGATTCATTCTGGGACATCCGAGTAGAGATTTTTATTTCCTCTTGAACCCTAATATTATTCTTTTTTGTTTTTTTTATCAAATCACGAAATTTCTTCGATGTTCATTCTTACACATTTGTTTAGAAGGCTGCAACCATTATATGGCGCAGAGGTTACATCTTGAATGAAACTTAATAGTTTACCACTTCCACGAATAAGTCTAATGTTCTATATCTTCCTAGATCAAAACCTTTTATGAATTTTGCTTGTTGTATAAAAGATAGTTAGAATGTTAATTTTTTTTAATTAAAACTATTTTTTTTAAAATCTCCGCACAGAGTATTTATATTAGAATTAATCCTACGTTTAATAGGATATCCCTAATGAATATCAATAAACCTAAAAAATAATAATAATCTAATAAAAATAAAGGCTTTAATATCTCTAAAAGGGCTAATAACAACAAATAAATAAATAAAATAATAGCCCAACTAATTTAATTAAGACTACAATCGTTTTTTTATACGGTTGGTAGAATCAAAGCCCAATTTCAAATACATATTTCTCTCTCATCTTAATAAATCAGAATGCGTGCCATATATCAATGGAAATATATGGATGTCTACTTTCCAATAAAACTAGAATAGAATTAAAATGCATTTTGTAGCTCCAGATAAAAATAATAGCTAAAGGTAAAAATTAGAAGATGTAAATCTTCTTATTTCAATCTTTAAGTAATGTCTGAATGCCCACCTTAACCTATGTATCTTGAAGAATTTCATTGAAAGCCTCTTTGAGCCTTTTACTCCCAAGTCTTTAATACGATCCAAACAAGGTCAAATTTGGATTTTATCGTAAAATTTTCTACTGTCCAGTTTTACACTTTTAAGCATAACTCCAAATCCAACCGTTGGATCGAGCTGAAACTTGACCTGTAGATCTAGGAAGTATTGGTCTATGTTGGGGTAAAGTTTTAGGTGAATCATAGTTTGGGATGAATGAATTTTGTTATTTACTTTCTTTTGACTTGTGGACTTCCTATTTGGCAAGGATCCGTTTCCTCCAAGTATGTGAGAGCTTGTTTTGAGAATTTTTCTAGTTTCACAAGGATCTTTAATGAGCTGCAATATAATCTCCAAGTGTGGTAAGGATTCATTAATGTTTTAAAATCCTTTTCTTATAAGGATTCCTTATTCATCCTAGCTACACAAGAAAAGAAGGGCTGGTGGTATTTAATGACAGATTAATTATTTTTATTATTTTCTTTCATGTTTTGGCTTAATTAATACTTTGTTTTTCAGTTAGGATCCAATGCTTGTTTGGATCAAGCTATGGGCTTTTCAGTTTAGGGTTTTTGGGTTAGTTTTGTATGTGGGTCAGTTCAGCCCACTGGGGTAGATCCATTAGGGTTAATTTTTAAGAACTATTTAAACACATGTTACCAAAATTTGGCAGTCATTGATGAATATTACTTCTGAATTTTTCAGTTTTAACGTATGAGAGTGATTCTTGCATTCTTCAGTTTTAGAATGAACTGAATCTGACTTATTGAAGATTAACTGGCTTCGTGGCATCATTCTACTTCATTCCAATAGTGTTGGTGCCTTAGGGCAGGTTTCCATTGTATCACACTCCTATCAGACCTATTTGGGCTTTCTAGGATCAAATCTCAATCTTTTTTTTTTATATCAGAATATAAGTATGTATTAAGATCAAAAGTAACCATGCTGGTTAACCAGCAAGTTCATAAACATGTACAAGATATACAAGAGCAGAAGAGGGAACAAACTCCCATCATAATAACAAAAGAGGGAACATGCTCCCATAAAAGACTAGCCATGCAAGGCTCAAAACAAGTGAGTAGCAACGGTTAAGAAAGAAACATAACAAGGTTTGCAGGTGTCAAAATTAACCCAACCAGCATCACAAGCCAAAGAATAGCATCAAACAACAGCAAACAACTAACCATAAAATCAAGACCATAGAGCAACCAGCAAACCAATCAAAGCATTGGGAAGCCTAATTACACAAGAAGAAGCTGGAACCAGGCAAAGAAGCATCCTAAAGCAAGGAATAATAAGTGGCCAGATTATAATTGTGAAGCATGATCCACCAGGCAGCAACTGCCATGACAATACAAGGTAATGCAAGAAGACTAGGCCCACCTCACATCTGCAACAGATCAATAGCAGCCCGACATAAAGTATCAGGATTCAACATTACCCAACATGTATAAGGGAGTGGTTCGGGTCATGAAAGTGAAGCACCATATAAAATAAGACTTGGAATTTACGAAGCACCACATCAGTTGAATGTCTACTACCATAAAAAAAGCCACTTATTTCTCTCCTCCCATATCAAGTAGACAGTGAGACTGAGAGAGACTTTTTTCATTCTAGACTCAAGGCTCTTCCTAGTTGAATGAAGCCCTCTAGCAGCACTCCTCAGATTCGACATACGTCTAGTGATGTGGAGCCAGGACTTAATTTTATTCAACAAGAGGGACGGCCAGCTGCAAGCAAAGAAAAGGTGGCTATGATTCTCTTCTTCCTGTTGACAGAAAATACAAGAAGTGTAAGGAAGGAATCGTATCTTGTCTCTTGTTCTGAGCTTCTTTAACATTGCCAACCAAAGGATAAATTTGTAACGGGGTAAGGACCAAAGCTCCCAAACCACACTTGCCCAAGGGACAATAGGCCCTTTAAACCTGAGGAAGGCATATGCATTCGAGGAGAAACAACCAGCATTCTGCTCCTAGCTTCGCATTAGAGCAATGACTGCCAGGTGACCCCCACAATCTTTAAGAAGCTGATTTTTTAAATTAATGATGGACTTCCACAGTGGCGATGAAGTTTTCTTAGTTGGAGCATCCCAAATGGTATGAGTTTGTAAGTAGAAGTGATGAATCCACCGAATCCAAATAAAATCAGTTTGTAAGTGGATGCTTCATAATTGCTTGGCAATGAAGCTGGAATTGTGAGCCTTGAGGTCAGGCAGACCCAAACCTCCCTCCTTTTTGGGTAGATAAACAAATTTCCAAGCCACCAAAGCAGATTTACTTCGCAAAATATCACCACTCCATAAAAAGTTCTGACAAAGGGAAGTAATTTGCTGCAGATCAAATCTCAATCTTGATTGTGGGTTGCGTGACCATGTGATCATGAGGTTCACATCAGTTGGTATTAGAGCTAGGCTCTGAAACAAGGTCATATCCTTTTGTTTTTTGTTTTTTTAGCGTTCCTTTAAGTTTTTCAGTGTATGCATTGTTTATCTTCTTGTTCCTTATGTATGCGTCATCTAAGAAAAATAAATAAATTTTATTTCATATTTTTGCTATCTTTAATCATATCAGTGACAAAAAAAAGAAGAGAGATTAGATGAAATTTGAAGGTTGATTCAATTCTGCCGCAGAAACACAACTCTTAGTGAACCATAAGCAAACCACCTTAGAATCAATTAAAACTTCATATTCTGTCTATTGGGGGTGAGATCGCACCATATATTAAATTTGGGCTTAGTTTGATAGTGTTTGCTTGAGGTTTTGATTCGAGGTTTAATTCTGCCGCAAAAACACAACTCTTAGTGAACTATAAGCAAACCATCTCAGAATCAATTGAAACTCCATATTTTGTCTATTGAGTGTGATACTACACCACATTTTAAATTTGGGCTTAGTTTGATATTGTTTGCTTGAGATTTTAATTCGAGGTTCAATTCTTTTATAAATTGATCATACAAGGGGTTTGGGCACCTAGACATAAGAGAACGACCTATAAACTGAGATTTGTTGTTTGTTTGGTATCAAAATACTAAATATTGAAATTTAGGTCATTTTGAGATCTTTTGGTCTGGGTTTCAATTCTATTACGTAAACATTGTGTAACAGGTTAGATTTGCGTCATGTTCCAAAACATGATCCTTACTGCTTGTTTTTGTCCAAATCTTTTTGTTTATATTATAATTGGGTTATTTAGGAGTAAAGTAATTGTTTTTGCAAATATTCGCTTTTGTTTTATTTCGTGTCTTCGTTTCGTCGCAAATTCATACGAATTTGCATTGCTACTCACAAAATTATAACTATAGTTTTGTTTTGCTTTCTTTTCAATATATTTATTGATTCTTGAGTTTGAAAATGATAATTGGATTAGGTTGCAAAGACCACCAACTTTGATTTGTTGATTTCAGTTCCTAAAGTACGAAAAGAAAACAAGTTGTGAGGTAAAAGGCGTATTGAGCATATTAGAGTGAAAAACCTTGATTTTTGTGTGAAACATGAGAGGTGTGAGGATACATTTTGTGCTACTAACCAAATGTTTCAGATTCAAAGAATGTCTGAAAACAACAAATTAGTGACACAAAACGCTGACGTCGCTTTCCACTTGCGAGCCATAGGCCAGCAACTCGAGCTCTTATCTAGAACATACACAGATTTGAAAGATGAGGTGAATTCAATAAAGCAATAGAATAGTGGTGCTGATCGCTGAGGAAAAATGATCCATAGAGTCGTATGGAATGCCAGATCTGATTTTGAAGAGTTTGATGATGAAAACACAGATGCGGGTGAAGATGACAATTATTTTGCATCTGCTGGTCAAGGAATGAGGTCTGGACCCAATAAGGCTAGGAGGAATGTGAGTTTTCATTGCTTGGGGAACTATGAAGATGTGGACGGGGATTTGGACTCAATTAAACTTAAAATTCTTAACTCTCAAGGTAAAAATGATCCGGAGACGTATTTGAAGTGGGAGAAAAAGGTGGATTGAGTTTTTGATTGTCGTAGCTCTTAGGAGGTGAAAATGCTGAAAGATGATATGGATTCGATGAAGCAACAAATTATTGGGGCTGATTGGAGGAGATTCAATATGAGTAAGGAAGAGAAACAGAGGTTACGAGTTTTAAATATTTATGATCATAATGCTTCTATGAGGTTAGATAAAGAGCACGAGGCAGAACGACTTGCAAATGTTTATAAAGAAACAAATAAAGAACATGAAGAATGGAGAGCTTTAGTTCAGCACCCAAAGAATGAAAAAGGAAAGAGGGCAGCGGTGGTTATCATTCAAAAATATACACACAAGTGGATGGCAAGACGTGCTTATTTGAAATTATTATCGGTTACTACATTCATACAATATTGTTGTAGGCAATTGCGTGTAAGAAAAGAACTCCAAAGGATTCAACAAGAGGCTAAGGAATTGTCCATTAAACCTGTTAGTGATTCGAGGATGAATCATCTTGAAGAGAGAGGGAATGATACGATCCAAATAAGGTCAGATTCAGATTTTATCATAAAATTTTCTATTGTCCAATTTTACACTTTTAAGCACAACTTCAAATCCGACCGTTGGATCGAGCTAAAACTTGACCTGAAGATCCCAGAGGTATTGGTCTATGTTGGGGTAAAGTGTTAGGTGAATCAGAGTTTGCGAAGGACTTGCGATATAGGTCAGAATAGGCTGTATGAATTTTCTTATTTACTTCCTTTTGACTTGTGGACTTCCTATTTGACAAGGATGTAGGAGCTTGTTTTGGGAGTTTTCTAGTTCTATAAGGATCTTTAATGAACTATAATATAATCTTTAAGTGTGGAAATGATTTATTAATGTTTCAGAATCCTTTTTTTTTTTTAGGATTCCTTATTCATCCTAGCTACACAAGGAAAGAAGAGCTGGTGGTATTTAATGACAAATTAATTATTTTTATTATTTTCTTTTATATTTGATCTTAATTAATACTTTGTTTTTCAATTAGGATCCAAGGCTTGTTTTGGATCAGGCTATGGGCTTTTCAATTTCAGGTTTTTGGGTTAGTTTTGTATGTGGGTCAGTTAAGCCCACTAGAGTAGATCCATTAGGTTTAATTTTTAAGAACTATTTAAACACATGTAACCAAAATTTCAGTAACCATTGATGAATATTACTTTTGAATTTTTCAGTTTTAACGTGTGAGAGTATTCTTGCATTTTTCAGTTCTTGAACGAACTAAATCTGACTTATCGAAGATTAACTGGCTTTGTGGCATCATTCTACTTCATTCCAATAGTGTTGGTGCCTTGGGGTAGGTTTTCATTGTGTCACACTCCTATTTCGACCTATTTCATTATGCCTTGGGGTAGGTTCGTATCAGTCTTGTTACCAGACCAATTGGAACCTCTAACGGATCTCTTAGTATTGCTTGGATCGCATCATTCCATCTCTCCTTGAAAGGATTCGTCCTTAAATCATCACTTACATGAAATAAAGAGAGATAAAAAACATTGAATGTAGAACTAACATCATACTCACCTAATAGATCCACTATATAGGTATTGTCATTAATCCTCTCTATAATTTGAAAATGACCATATTCTCAAGGCATTAATTTTGATATCCTTTGTTCAGGAAACCTTTCCTTCCTTATCTACACCAAACCCAGTCTCTTAGCTCAAACCTTACTAATTAGCATCCTCTATTAGCCTTGAATGCATATTATTTATTTTTTTCTCTCTATGTTATTGTATCTTTGCATGTAAGTCTTTCACCACATGTGCTTTTTGATTACCATCAATACTAACCCTTTTTTTAATAGGTAAATGAATCAAATTTAATGGTGTTAAAGGATTAAAACCATAAACAATATCAAATGGTGAATAATCAATAGTAGAATGCAGACTATGATTGTATGCAAATTCAATAAATGACAAAGAATCTTTCTAATTTTTAAGATTTTTATTGAATGATAGCTCTTAATAATTGAGTTAAATTCATGCTTACTACTTTAGTCTCACTATTTGTTTGTGGATGACAAGTAGTAGAAAATAAAATTTTAGTTCCTAATTTACCCCACAAAACTTTTCAAAAGTTGCTCAGAAACTTAACATCTCGATTAGACACAATGCTCATTGGAATACTATGTAACCAAACTACCTCTCTAAATAATAGATCCGCTATATTCATTGCATCATCAATTTTATAGCAAGATATGGAATATGTCATCTTAGAAAATCTATATACAACGACAAATATAAACTCTAATCCTTTCATTGACCAAGATAAATCTAAAATAAAGTTCATAAAAATATCAACTCAAGGTTCCTTAAGAACAAGTAAAGGTTTGTATAACCCATGAGACATCACTTTAGACTTAGCTTGTTTACATGTTATACACCTATCACAAATTCTTTACACATATCTTTTCATGTTAGATCAATAAAAATATTCATGTACAACTTCTAAAGTCTTAATAATCCCAAAGTGTCCTTTTAATCCACCACCATGAGCTTCCATTACAAGTAATTCACGCATTGAACAATAGTCACACATAATGTTTTATCTAAATAAAAATTCATTATGCCTAAAAAATTCATTAGTTGCTGCAAGTTCATATTGGAAATAAATTTCACCAAAATTAGTATTATCAGGATATAATTCTTTCACATTCTTAAATCTTAAAATTCTAGTATTCAAAGTATTAAAAAGAACATAACTTCACAATAATGAATCTGTAACTATAATTTCCTTACGTTGTTTGTATTTGATGATATGTGAGAATGCCTCAATAAATTCCACCCACATGGTATGTCTATGACTCAACTTACCTTGACTTTTCAAGTATCTCAAAGATTGGTGATCAGTATGAATCACAAACTTCTTAGGCTAAAAGTAATGTTGCCAAGTCTCCAAAGTCCTCACTGAGGCATACAACTCTTTATCATATATTGGGTAGTTTAGAGTTGCACCATTAAACTTTTCATTGAAATAGGTTATAGGCCTTTTATGTTGCATTAAAACAATTTCAATACCTATACTTGAAGCATTACATTCAATCTCAAAGGTTTTTGTAAAGTTAGGCAAAACAAGTAATGGGGCCAAAATAAGCTTTTCTTTTAACAAATTAAAGCCTCTCTCTTGTTCAATTTCCCATTTAAAACTAACTGTCTTCTTTATAATTTGAGTTAAAGAAGCAACTATTGTAACAAAAGCTTTCACAAATTTTTTATAGAAACTATCCAATCCATAAAACTTCTTACCTCACTTACCATCTTAGGTATAGACCACTCTTTTATAGCCTTAACCTTAGCCTCATCCATCTCAATATCTTTTGCACTAATAATATATCTAAGAAAAACAATCTTTTCCTTTTAAAAGTCACACTTCTATAGATTAGCATACAAACTTTCCTTTCTAAGAATATCAAGTAACTGTCTTAAGTGATTTATATGCTCATCTAATCATTTAGTGTAAATCAATATATCATCAGAATAAACAACTAATACCTATTAATGAATTCACGCAACATATGATTCATAAATCTCATAAAAGTACTAGGCGCATTAGAAAGTTCAAAAGACATGATTGGTTACTCACACAAACTATATTTAGTTTTAAAAGCATTTTTCCATTCATCACCTTCTTTCATTTTAATATGATGATAACCACTTTTAAGATCAATTTTGGAAAATAAACAAGCTCCATGCAATTCATCAAGCATATCATCTAATCCAGGGATATGATGTCTATACTTTACCAATATGTTATTGATTGCTCTACAATCAACACACATTCTACAATTACCATATTTATTAGGTACTAAAAGTTAATGAACAACACATGGACTCGTGCTATCTCAAATGTACCCCTTCAATATTAACTCCCCCACTTGCCTTTGAAACTCCTTTCTTTCTTTAAGATTACTTCTATAGGCTGGTCTATTAGGAATAGCCAAACCTAGTACTACATTAATATGATATTCTATTCCCTGTATAGGTGGCAATCCACTTGAAATTTCATCGGGAAATACATCTTCAAACTCCTGTAACAAAGAAACACAAATACTAGGAATATAGGAATCAAGTTCATTAGTGATAAAGTATGTGACACGACCAAATAGTTGATGTCTTCTTTCAAGTGTAGGAGTGTCGAAGTAATAAATAACCCGGCAAGACCGGGGTTGAACCACATGGAGGTTAACTGTATGATTGGGCCTTTAAAACTGTTTAAAGCATGGGCTTGTTCATGGAGGCATTCCTTGAAAGAAGGTAAAGTTGGACAGTTATTGGTTGAGTGTTCATTGGCTTCACATATTTGACACACAATGTCTTGAACATATTTTAATTGACCACTCCTTTTCAATTCTAGTGCTTCAACTTTTCTAGCTAAAGATGCAAACTTGGCTTGGAGGTCATGATCTTCCCTAAGGTTATACATACCTCCACTAGATGTATGAGGTTGAGTTTTACCCGGTGCCTCATAAGTACCTGTAGTGTCCCAATTTTGAGCATTTTCAGCTAGCAAGTCTAGGTACTCCATTGCATCATCTTTATCTTCAAAAGTTCCATTGCACATCAATTCAACCATTTGCCTATCTCTAGGTGTTAACCCTTCATAAAAATGTGAAACCAATCTCCATGTTTCAAAACCATGATGAGGGCAAGTATTAAGCAAGTCTGGATACCTATCCCAACATTGGTAAAATGTTTCTCCTGGTTTTTGAGTGAAAGTGATGATTTGTCTTTTGAAAGAGTTTGTTCTGTGAGATGGAAAAAACTTCTTTAAAAATTATTGTTGCATTTCATCTCAAGCACGAATGGATCCTGGTTTCAAATTTTATAGCCATGTTTTAGCTTTATCTTTTAATGAAAAAGGAAAAATCTTTAATCTGATGGTGTTCATGCTACAATTTAAGTCATTATAGGTGTTACAGACCTCCTCAAATTCTCTCAAATGCAAGTATGGATTTTCTAGATCTAAGCCATGAAAAGAAGGTAAAAGTTGAATAATGCCTGGCTAAAAATTAAAATGAGATGCATCAGGAGGGAAAACTATGCATGAGGGTGCACTTGTTCTTGTGGGATTCATGTGGTCTCTAAGTGTTCTAACACGATTATTCTCATTATGAAGTGACTGGTTATCTTCTTCGGCCATATTTTCTGAAAATGATGAGGATACCCTACAAAGTCTACCACTTAATGTACGTGACCAAACTCTCATGCACGTGTAGGAAGAGAATAAAAGGAAGAAAAGAAAAGAAAACAAAACAAAACAAAAGAAAAAAAAGTTAGATAAAATGAAAAGTGAAAAGAGAAAATAAAATAAATATTATAATTTATACAAGAATTTACCTCCCCGGCAACGGCGCAAAAAACATGACACGACCAAAGAGTTGATGTCTTCTCCCAAGTGTAGGAGTGTCGAAGTAATAAATAACCCGGCAAGACCGAGGTCGAACCACATGAAGGTTAACTTTATAAACTACAAATAAAGAAATAGATAATAACAGAAAAGGAGTTGAAGAGAGCTTTGAGATGTGATATTGATATAAGGATTAAACAAGGATAAAATAATTGTCAAGGTTAGAGGATCTACTAATGGTATTTCAAACAAGTATATTATAAACTCTTTTTATTACTCAACTGGAAACCACACACAAAGGAGGTTCCAATCGGATTATAAATTGTTAACATGATTACATTAGTTATCTTATTCGAATAATGCTAATACTTGTAAATGTTGTCAGGTATTCATGATTATAACTTATGTTAACAACAAATCAAGTTCCTTTCATAGCACAGGTGTCGGTTATACCATACGGTTGGGCTATGAAAGTGCCAAGAATTTGTTGTACCAAGGGTTATACAACATAAATCTAGATTAACCATTTAACAAGCAAAGTATTAAAAGTGAACAAGATAACAAATACAAAACATGTTAGTATCAAACATTAAAGTCCATGTTGAGTTTATACTATACTTATTCTTACACCATTAGTGTAACCTTTTCACCTTGACATAATAAACTTAGCTAAACATAATGAAAGAGAGAAACATAAATAAACAAGATAAGAACATAAATAAGATATAAGTTAACTAAGTAAAGGAAAGGAAATGAAAAGCATAAACAAGAGATTAATATAAACAAAACTTAAGCACTATAAAAATATAAAGAGAGAGAGCAAGAACATGATCTTGATCTGAAAACCAAGATGCCTAAATGCATGGCAAATGCCTCAATTTATAGGCCAAAATTTGGAACTATTGATGTGATGACTAATTATTGAGTGGGTGGCCACATCTTGACTTGGTGACAATCCTTATCTTCTTGTCTGAACAAAACATAATTGCTAATGTCAGAATTTGAACAGATTGTTCGCATGAAAGTTCTAGGAAATTGTCTCAGCTTTCCAACTTAAAAAAAAATCGGTGCATTTGGACTTCTAGAACTCAAGATATGGGCTGAACACTGAACAGTGTCTGGGCTGCAGGACAGATTCTGACTTCTCCGTTGTTGCTAAGATTTGGACTTCCAAACAGTAGAATTGAGTCTTGGACTCCGCATGAATGTTTTAGGCCTATGTCTTAGCTTTCTAGCCATATAAACCAAATTGAAATCCAAGATCTACAGCTCCAGATATGACCTAATGACTGAACAGTGTTCCTGTTTGGACTGAACTAACATCTCTTTTCTAAGCTTGCCCCTCTCTTTGTCTTCTTAATTTCAGTAGTTAAACTCATCAACCAATCCTTTGATTTATGTGACAGGCCTGCATTTAAGATGAACATTTACCATAAATTAAAGGTATCTTATAGTATCAGACTTGTTATTATAAAACATGCTTTAGTTAAGGAGTTATTGATACTTCAAGTGCAAAATAATGATACAAAACCTTGATAAAAATGCACTTTTAAGTACTGATCATCCATCTATGACTCAGATTAAATATTTATGCTCATGAATAAAACTATATTTTGAATTTATTATAAGCTCGTACGTCGAGATAAATCCTTATAGGAAGAATCCATGTAGGTTCACCTATCCTGGAAGGCAAATGTGTTTCCCACAACTCGTATATTGTGGTGAAAAATACTTCATATTAAAAAAGTTCTGAGAATTTCCTAGTCAACTCTTGATATTTAAATATCAGTCTACTTATAGGTTCAATATTTATACCAGAATATTGACAATTAATTTTCAGAGAAAAAAGAAGAAGAAAACTTAGGGTTATTGAAATATTGGTCAAATCCATGAGGAATTTTATAAACTTGTTGTAAATTCTACAAAAAATTCAAAGAAATACAAATTATTTTCTAAAACAATGCTAAACCACTTTTTCTCTGTTTTTTATAAATAAAATGCAATTTTTTATAAGGATTGGGTCGTATGCAACAAGCGGAAATCATTTTTTTTTATCATATGCAATTAAAACATTGTATTAATTAAATTTGTTCCTTTTCCTTATTTTTTAACAATTATTTAACACAAAATAAAATAAAATAAAATAAAATGCAAACACACACACCCTTTTTTCACTAATTACTCACACACCAAAAAATTACACGTTTACAAATCACCAAAAAATCAAATTCTAACAATAATTTAAAACACACTTAAAATTAAAAAAATTACAAAATAGTTCTTCAAAAAGTTGAAAACAGGTTAGAGAGATTGCTGGGAACTCAGGAAGCATACTAGAAGCTTCTGAAATTGCTGGAATAGTGGTGGCATGTGGGTCTCACACACCACCACCACTGGCAGCGCGTGGAACCACACATCGTCACCTTTGAGAAGAGAAATTTGATGGATTAGGAGAAATCTTTCCTTCTCTTTCTTCATGTGATGACAGTGAATCCCACTATCAACTGCAAAACAAAAAAATCACATAATATAGTCGATTGAATTATTTCTTATATCTGTTCTTCCTGGTTAATTAACTTCCTATACTATTTCTTCTTCATAAGCCATTGTGCCAAGGAGTAGTTGGTAAGACTAAAAAGGAATGGGATGGTTCATGGTGCTAGTGGTGTTGCTTCCGTGTGTGGTGGTTGCTGCTACTCCTTTGCTATTGTTGATGGTTGAAGATAGATGACGATGGTAGTAAAAAGAAGGAGCTATGGTTCACAGCGCAAAAATAGGCTGCCACGAGTAGTGTTGGTTTCAGTTGGTTGGGAGAAAAACTGTGAGGGGGATGTTTTAATGGTTACCGGCCCTGTGGGTGGTGACAACCATGGGTGTTTGTCTTCCAAGGGTTGATGTAGGACGGGCACGACTCTTGGTTTTGAGTGGTTGTCTTGAGAGTGTGTTTTGCTTTTGGGATAGGGAAGATGGTGCTTGGCCGTGAGGAAAATAACCGATGATGATAAAGAGAGAAGATGTGTGGTAGCTAGCGATGAGGAAGAAAAAAATAAGAGTGAGGAGCAATATTTGTTGGTTGTTGCTTGGTTCTCGGGTGGTGGTGCTGCATTGATTACGGGTGAAGGGGGAGCCAATAGTTTGACAATGATGAGGAAGAAGATCGATTGTGATGGAAGGCCTGGTTCCTTTTATTTCAAAATGAGTCACCCTTTTTTTTATGGTGGGGTGTGTTGGACCAGAAGGTCCATGGCGTGGCACAATGTCTTCATCCTTTTATCTATGGCGGTTGGTGTTTTAAAAATGGGAAACATAAGGTTGTTAGGGTTTTTTTAATGGATGAGAGGTAGTATTTGAATAACTTATTGAATATGCCATTTCCCCCTTCTTTTTAGCACCACACAGACTTAATTTATATTGCAGTTTCTTTTGCTTGAAGGCAAAGAAAACCAAAATCAACCATTGAATTTCAAGAATTAATCTATAGCACTCATTTGATTTTTGTTGCTTTGTAAGAATAATTTGAAGGCAAAACAAAGAAATTTGGACCCTTGGATTAAGAAAATTGATTGTGGACTATTTGATTAAAATTTAGGTTGCCAATTTTGCCAATCTTATGCATGTTGATCCTCCAACTTTTCCACTTGTCATTTTGATCTTTCATCACCAAGTTGGGCAAACTTCTAGGCTTTCTTCATGTATATCCTCTTGTATTTTGGATTTTTTTTCTTTTTTCTTTTCTGGATCTTTTAGTGGGGTTAAAAGTGGGTAACAATAGATGCCCCCTCTTTACAATGCTTATGAAGCAAAATCTCATCAAGGTTTTGCATTGTGAGCTTGTAAAGAAAAAGTACCAATTAGACTTGCTAGGTGATCCACCCATCTTGGAATTCCAAAGACTTTGCCTTTTTTTAAAGAAAATTGTCTCATTATCATGTGTGACTTGCCTCTTTTTAAAAATTCAAAATTTGATCTATTTTTATGCCCGACCTGCCATTTTTTAAGAAAATGGTATTATTATCATAAGTTACTTGCCCCTTTTAAAAAGTCAAAAATTGATTTATTTTCACGGGTGACCTGCCCCTTTTGAAATTTAAAAATGAATTTTAGCAACCTCCATGCTTCCTTGAAATTGGTCTATTTTTATGGGCGATCTACCCATTTTGCAATTAAAAAAAAATGGTCTATTTTCACTAGCGATCTGTCTTTCTTCAAATTCCAAAGAATTTTAGCAAGCCTCCATGCTTCCCTGAAATTGTTTTATTTTCAAGGGCGACTTACCCATTTTGAAATTCAAAAAATTAATTTATTTTCATAGGCGACCTGCCTTTTTCAAATTCCAAAAAGAATTTTAACAAGCCTCGATGTTTCCTTGAAATTGGTCTCTTTACATGGTCGACCTGTCCATTTTGAAATTAAAAAATTGGCATATTTTCAAGGGTGACATACCCCTTTTCAAATCCCAAAAAGAATTTTAGCAAACTTCTATACTTTCCTGAAATCGGTCTATTTTCACGAACGACTTGCCCATTTTGAATCTTAAAAATTGTTCTATTTTCATGGGCAACTTGCCCTTTTAAAATTCTAAATATTAGAATCTACATTTGATCCTTACAAAACTTTTCTAAAAAAAATTCAAAATAAAATACCCTCCAAGGATAAATTCTTAAAACGAGTGCCTTGTTTTATGGCCTTTTTTATCCGCACCCTATGGATGAGATGTCTTTGCTATTTCTTGGCTTATATTCACCTAGGCAGATTTCACTGCCTTTGACAAATCCTACACCAATACTATTTCAAAATTGAGGTTCAACCATATGAAATGCATGCCTTTCAAAATATAGCCCTTATTTTCTTTATAATGTCGTTTTTTATTGCTAAGAGTTGTAATTTCTAAGGTGGTCTCCCTTGCCGACTCACCCTCCCAGTTTACTCGAGCAAGTTTATGCAAGTTGCTTTCAAATCTTGAGTGTTGAGCTGCTTTTGTAGCCTTCTCCTTTTGTGAGTATTTAGATCGTGGTGAATGTTATCACATTTTTTGTAATTGGGAATGAATTAAAACTCTTTGTCTTATGACAATATTGCTTTTCATGTGCTTTTTTCCCCCAAATACTGGTGACACACGCTTTGGCTTCTATTTAGGGTGTTTTTTTTTTTTAACAAAGATTTCACAAGATTTACTTTGTCTTTTCAAAAACCTGAGATTTTTCAATGACATGTCGAATAACAACATTCATGCAACTCTCATAATTTATATCAGTATTTGAAGAAAGATATTTAATCATGGTGATTGGTTTAGGAGATGACACGACCAAAAGATTGATGTCTTCTCCCAAGTGCAGGAGTGTCGAAGTAATAAATAACCCGGCAAGACCGGGGTCGAACCACAGAGAGGTTAATTGTATAAATTATAAATAACAATGCAACAACAACAACAACAACAATAATAACAATAATAATAATAATAGTAATAATAATAATAATAATAATAATAATAATACTCAGTACGTGGCGTTGTTATACCTGAGAATGATCTAAAAGATCGGGTCACAGGTTTCCAGCCTATATACTGATTTTATGAAAAGATCAAAGAGATATATTATATAATATAAACAGATTTCTGATGTGAATGAATAAGGCAAGACCAACAATGTCAGGATCCTTGATCAAACACAGAGCATACTTAACGTACATAACATATAACAAGAATGTAAATAATAATAATAATAATAATAATAATAATAATAATAATAATAGTAATAATATTAATAGTAGTAGTAGTAGTAGTAGTAGTAGTAGTAGTAGTAATAATAATAAAAAGAAGAAGAGGAAGAAATTAATGAGAACTTTGAGATGGGAGATTAATGTAAGGATTAAACAATGATAAAAACAAATGTCAAGGTTAGAGAATTCACTAATGGTATTTCAAATAAATATAATATAAACTCTTTTTATTACTCAACTAGAAACCACACACAAAGGAGGTTCTAATCGGATGATTTATCATTAATGGCTCATTATAAAGTATTAACATGATCATATTAATTATCTTGTCTAAGTAACACCATACTTATAAATATCATCAGGCATTCATGTTGCTAGCTTATGTTA
Source organism: Populus trichocarpa (assembly GCF_000002775.5). Taxonomy (NCBI): domain Eukaryota; kingdom Viridiplantae; phylum Streptophyta; class Magnoliopsida; order Malpighiales; family Salicaceae; genus Populus; species Populus trichocarpa. The sequence goes on from NC_037288.2 coordinate 10,578,442, forward strand.
ACAACAAATCAAGTTCCTATCATAACAACGATGTCGGCCGAAAACTATGAAGGATCAAGCATTTGATGTACCAAGTGTTATACAACACAAATCTAGATTAACCATTTAACAAGCAAGGTATTAAGGATTATTAAGATAAAAAGATAAGACATGCTAATAACAATTTTTCTTGAATATAAACATTAAAGTCCATGTTGAGTTTATATTATACATATTCTAACACCATTAGTAAAACCTTTTCACCTTGACATAATTAACTTAGCTAAACATAATGAAGAAGAAAAACATAAATAAACAACATAAGAACATAAACATGATATAAGTTAACTAATTATAGGAAAGGAAATGAAAAAGCATAAACAAGAGATTAATATAACATGAAAGAAAACTTGAACATTACAAAGATATAAAGAGAGAAAACAAGAACATGATTTTGATCTGAAAAATAATATATCTAAATACATGGCAAATGCCTCCTTTTATAGGCTAAGATTCAGAACTATTGATTGGTGGACTAAGAAAATAGTTGGTGGCCAACCATTGATTTGGTGGCTGGTTTTTGACATTATTGGCTGCTGGTTCTTGAAATTGTTGGCAGATTTTTGATATTGTTGGCTGGCCAAAACGTCATTGCTAACATCAGAATTTGAGCCCTTTGTTCCATGAAAGCTGTGGGCAATTGTCTCAGCTTTCCAATAAAAAAAAAACCAGAGCTCATTTGGACTTCTAGAACTCAAGATATGAGCTGAAAACCGAACAGTGTTTGAGCTGCAGGACAGGTTCCGACTTCTCCGTTGTTGCTAATATTTGAACTTGAAAATGGCAGAATTGAGTTTTGGACCCTTCATGAAAGTTTTAGGTCTATGTCTTATCTTTCCATCCATATAAAGTGGACCTAAATCCGAGTTCTACAACTCCAGTTATGATCAAATAACCGATTAGTGTTCCAGTTTGGAATTGAACCAGCATCTCTTCTCTTAGCCTAATCCTCTTTTTGTCTCTTCACTTTCAATTGTTAATCACAGCAATCAATCCTTTGAATTGTGAGATATACCTGCATTCAAAACAAGCATTTACCATAAATTAAAGATATATTATATTATTAGACTTGTTATTATAAAACATGCTTTAGTTAGGGAATTTAACGATACTTTAGTGCAATACGATGATATAAAGCCTTAATGAGAATGCACTTTTAAGTACTAATCACACCCCCCAACCAGCTTATTACTAGTCCCTAGTAATCAAAGCGTTAAAATACAAAAACAATTTGCAAGTTCCACAAAGCAAGGTATTCATCATTTAACTTCCATTAATCTATCCAAATAAACAAACTCTCATTAAATTTATATATCTGCTTCATACTTCTTAAACAAGATATTAATAAACCTTCTTTTTGTGCTCAGTAAATCAAAACATAGCTATGGAGCTTTTCATGGAAGAAAACAAAATTTTTGTTCCAATGTTTAAGGTTAACTTCCTTGGGTTGGGATTATTATCTCTTTTGTTTTTTTTTTTTTTTTTTTTTTTTTTTTGAAAGCAAGAATTTATAATACAATGTATCTTGAACCCATGTAACGAGCTTTTAGCTAATGACTCCCAGACCAGTTGGTCTTAGGGCATCAGGTGTTGAGACACCCCTACGAGCTTAGTAACTCGGGTTGCAGATACTGACACGTAGATAGTGCAATGTTTGATTCCCTTAAGCTTTTCTCCTTAACCCATGTAACAAGCACTGGGCCAATAGCTCCCAAGTCAGTTGACTTTAGGGTACTAGGTGTTAAAACACCTCTTCGGGCTTAATTGCTTAAGTCAAGGAGGTTACGAAACCAAACTTATCTACTTTTTTATTTATTTATTTGTTTTTTTTTTTTGTTTTTTTTTTGTTTTTGTTTTTTTTTTATATATATATATACTGTCCCTTTCCCTTAGTTGTTACCTTTAACAAAAGAACATAAATAATGTAATAATCCAATATGCAACCCACAATCATATGTTAAAGTGTGTGTGTGAAAATAAAGGTTTAAGAATACTTGTTAAATAAGTATATGAGCAGAATTAAGTGATAACAATGCGAGAGTTTGTAAATCTGAATATTTCAAGAAGTATTATAATAGACCTTGTTAAGAATGTTTACTAAGATGCGTCTCAAGAGTCACTAAAGTTCATCCTTTACTCTGCCATCCTAGTAACAACAGGTTTGCAAATGGTTGTAATAATAGAAAACACAGTTAGTTAATAATTTTTTTTTTTTTTTTTTTGTAATATCAACTACTACCCTCTCCCCCCAACCAAAACGAGACATTGTCCTCAATGTTGTAAGGTAGAAAGATAGAGTATAGAAGACATCACCTGAAACAGCGACTACTGACAAACCTGAAACACACTTAAACAAATACAAGAAACAACAAAACACAAATAATATACCATTAATAAAACCAAAAGACACAATATTTCACAAACTAAGGCTCAAATCCAATCTAAGCTTTGTACGGCGTTCCGTGATTGACCAATTAAGTCGACTCATAGAGGAATCAACTACAGGGATGAAAGATTGAAGTTCATCAATCAATTGTTCAGCAGTAGCAGCAGAGATGAGGATTTGTCGCGCTGAAAATGTTAGAAATTGTTGTTCCACAGCATGATCAAGATAAGACAGTAAAGTATTATAAAAACCATTAACATTTAGCAAACCTATAGGTTTCTGGTGAATGTTCAGCTGAGCCCAAGATGAAATATGAAATATCTCTTCTAAAGTTCCCAAACCACCTGGTAAAGCAATAAAGGCATCAGCATGGTTAAACATTACAGATAGTCGTTCAGACATTGTGGAGACCTGTAGTTCCTCTCCGACTGTTTTTCCAATGATGTCCCCTTCGGCTAAAGCTTTGGGGATGACCCCCAAAACTTGACTGCCTCCTAAAAATGCAGCTATTGAAACACTCCCCATTAACCCAAGGCTACCTCCCCCATACACTAAATGAATCTTTCTCTCAGCTAGTACCCGACCAAGATGATTTGCTGATTCTAAAAACTCTTTTTCTTTCCCAGGATTGGATCCACAAAAAACACAAATAGTTTTTATTTTAGGAACAGAGGAACTGGCCATTTCTACACACTTCTATATCTATTAAATGAATGGGTAGAGTAGAAATGATGGGAAGGAAGAGAAGATTTTATAGATGAGAAATTGAAAATGCAATCATACCACCTATATGTAGGCTAGCTGGAGTCTCACTCTCTCTCTCTCTCTCTCTTTGTTTATTTTTATTTATTTATTTATTTATTTATTTATTTTTGAAAAAGCATGTGTATGTACAAGCAGCTATGATTGTGGCTCACATCTTCCCTTGGTTTTACGTCCAAGAACGGCTTAAACGCCCTCTATGGGTCGGGGATAGGCTTCCCATCCAGTTTTCTTAAAAACTGACAAACAGGGTCTTTTTTAGTCAGATTCCCAAGACTAAGTCGATCATGTTCTTTATGAAAATGAGGCCATAAATCATGAATTGCACGATGCACATCTCCACTAGGATGCGTCTCAAGAGTTAATAGAAGATTATCTAAAGACTCCTTACTCAGGCCATCCTTAATGAATTGTATTTTATCTTCACGGTTTATAGATACCATTCCTAAAGAACGACATTTTGCATTACAAGTCCATCTGGCACATCGGTGACAGACTTTCAGTCGTTTTGCACGACGTTTCTTTGCAAAAGTGCTTTTACCTGTTCCAGGCATGTATGAAATAAAAGTATTGGAAGACTCACCTGACAATCGGACCTTTGCTTCAATCAGCCATCGAATATCTTCAGGAATTCCATGGTTCATTAACAACCTCAATCTTTCACACCTAGCACGGTAAATTTTTGTAATCGCATTCTGAGGCAGGGCGGGAAAATACTTTTTCAATTTTTCAAGAGTGGTGTCCATTTTTCAAAAGAGAAGTGGATGAGAGATGCAAAGAAAAGAGAAGGAACAAGAAATTGAACAAATATATACACAGATATCAGTTATCATGGGAAACTGAAAGAACCGACTTAAGAGTCACGGAGTACCGTTATCCGCCATTTGACCGGGGTTGGAGAAAGACTAGCAAAACAAGAGTCACATAAAAAGAAACACAAAAACAATGTGAGAAAAATAATATAATCAACCTTTATATACAGGATCATTCAAACCAATGGATTCAATTTCACTAGGAAAATTATCAAAGTAAGCTTTCAAACGATGTCCATTTACCTTAAAAACATTGCCATTCTTTGGATTCTCAATATCAAAGGCCCCATAATGATACACATGTTTCACAATAAATGGACCGCTCCATCTTGATCTTAGCTTTCCAGGAAATAAATGGAGTCGAGAATTATAAAGCAAAACTTTTTGACCAACATCAAATGTTTTTCTCAAGATTCTCTTATCATGAAACTCTTTGATTCTTGCTTTATGAATTTTTGAATTTTCATATGCATCATTTCTTATTTCCTCAAGCTCATTTATTTGCAACTTACGCAGATGGCTACCATCATCCAGGTTTGAATTGAAAGCTTTAATAGCCCAATAAGCTTTGTGTTCAAGTTCCACAGGCAAATGACAAGGTTTCCATAAACCAACCTATAAGGTGACATACCTAATGATGTTTTAAAAGCAGTGCGATAAGCCCAAAGTGCATCATTAAGTCTTAAAGACCAGTCCTTCCGATTAGGGTTCACTGTTTTTTCCAAGATTTGTTTGATCTCCCTATTAGCAAGTTCTACTTGTCCATTTGTCTGAGGGTGATAAGGGGTGGCAACTTTGTGTGTGATTCCATATTTCTTCATTAAAGACTCAAATGGCTTGTTACAGAAATGTGTTCCACCATCACTTATCATGACCCGAGGGATTCCAAATCGACTCAAAATATTTTCTTTCAAAAACTTGATCACTGTTTTATGATCGTTGTTACGACTTGGAATTGCCTCTATCCATTTTGAAACATAGTCTACTGCGACTAATATGTACACAAAACCAAATGATGGAGGAAATGGACCCATAAAATCTATACCCCAACAGTCAAAGATTTCAATGACAAGAATAGTATTTAAAGGCATCATGTGACGTCTTGAAATAGATCCTAGCTTTTGACAATTTTCACAAGTTTTGCAGAATGCATGCGTGTCTTTGAACATGGTGGGCCAATAAAATCCACATTGTAAGATTTTTGCAGTTGTCTTTCTTGATGAGAAATGACCCCCACATGCCTCAGAATGACAAAATTTAATGACACTACTTACCTCATTGTCGGGAATGCATCTTCGAAATATTTGATCAGGACAATATTTGAACAAGTAAGGGTCATCCCAATAAAAGTTCTTCACTTCGTTCAAGAACTTTCTTTTGTCTTGGGTACTCCAATGAGCTGGCAAATGTCCTGAAACAAGAAAATTAACTATATTAGCAAACCAAGGCATCGTAGAGACAGAAAGTAAAGATTCATCAGGAAAGTAGTCATTGATTGGTGTGATGTCAGATCTCGAATCAGTTGTCAATCTTGACAAATGATCCGCGACAACATTTTCGGTGCCTTTCTTATCCTTGATTGTGATATCGAATTCTTGAAGTAACAAAATCCACTGCAACAATCTAGCCTTAGAATCCTTCTTAGAAAGAAGATATTTCAACGCTGCATGATCGCTAAAAACAATAACAGGTGAGCCAACAAGATAAGATCTGAATTTTTCACATGCAAATACTACTGCAAGTAATTCCTTTTCAGTGGTGGTGTAATTCATTTGAGCACTATTTAAAGTTTTACTTGCATAGTAAATCACATAGGGTTTCTTATCTTTTCTTTGTCCTAAAACAGCACCCACGGCATAATCACTAGCATCACACATTATTTCAAAAGGTAATGACCAATCAGGAGGTTGAATGACAGGAGCAGAAGTAAGCAAGTTTTTAAGTTTAACAAAGGCTTCTTCACAATGTTCAGTCCATTCAAAAACATTATCCTTTGTTAGAAGGTTACACAATGGCTTAGATATTACACTAAAATCTTTGATGAACCTTCTATAAAAACCAGCATGTCCTAAGAATGATCTAACGTTTTTAACAGATTTTGGTGTTGGCAAGTTAGCAATTAACTCGATTTTAGATTTGTCAACCTCAATTCCTATTGATGAAACAATGTGACCAAGTACAATGCCGTTTGTTACCATAAAATGACATTTTTCCCAATTTAGCACAAGATTCTTCTCTTCACACCTGTTCAAAACCTTTTCCAAGTTAGTTAAACAATCATCAAATGAATCACCAAAAACAGAAAAATCATCCATAAAAATCTCAAGAAAACGTTCAACCATATCACTGAATATGCTAAGCATGCATCTTTGAAACGTGGCTGGTGCATTACATAATCCAAAAGGCATCCTTCGGTATGCAAATGTACCAAATGGACATGTGAAAGTAGTTTTCTCTTGATCTTCAAATGCAATTTCAATTTGGTTATAACCTGAATAGCCATCTAGAAAACAATAAAATTCATGACCTGCAACTCTTTCTAGAATTTGATCCATGAAAGGTAAAGGAAAATGATCTTTTCTAGTCATTGAATTAAGTTTTCTATAGTCAATGCACATGCGCCAACCAGTAATAGTCCTAGTTGGAATTAACTCATTCTTCTCATTTGTTATCACAGTAACTCCAGACTTTTTAGGTACAACTTGGGTAGGACTTACCCATTTGCTGTCAGAAATAGGATAAATGATTCCATTATCTAGAAGCTTAATGACTTCATTTCTCACTACTTCTTTCATATTAGGATTAAGCCTTCGTTGCATTTCTCTAGAGGGTTTAGCATTTTCCTCTAAATAAATCTTGTGTGTGCAAATCAAAGGACTAATTCCTTTTATGTCAGCTATGGTCCATCCTAATGCATTTTTGTGCGTTTTCAGAGTTTGTAATAACTTACCTTCTTGATGAACATTAAGTTTGGAAGAAATTATTACCGGAAAAGTTTCATTTTCTCCCAAAAATGAGTATTTGAGATTAAATGGTAATGGCTTCAAATTGGGTTTTGGTGGTTGAACACTTGAAGGTATGGACTCAATTGATCGTGGTGGCAATTCCTCAATTTTTAGTCTCCAACTATTTGCCTTTGATTCTTCCTGAAAATAAACCATTTGCAAATCATCAGATTCATTAAACTCAGTTTCACTGGAAGTGTTTTCAAATTGATCACAAATTAATTTTTCAATAAAATCTACTTCCTGTAAATCATTATCATCTCCAGGTTGCTTGCAAATGTTAAAAACATTCATCTCCAATGTCATGTTTCCAAAAGATAACTTCATCACTCCATTCCTACAATTAATCAATGCATTAGAAGTTGCAAGAAATGGACGTCCTAAAATAACAGGAATTGAATTACATGCTTCAATAGGTTGTGTATCCAAGACAATAAAATCCACAGGAAAGATGAATTTATCAACTTGTACTAACACATCTTCAACTATTCCTCTAGGCACTTTTACAGATCTATCGGCAAGTAAAAGAGTTACAGAAGTAGGTTTTAACTCACCTAGATTGAGACTTTGAAAAACCGAATATGGAAGTAAATTCACACTAGCTCCAAGATCAAGTAAAGCTCTATCAATTTTATGTTCTCCAATAAAGCAAGAAATTGTAGGACAACCAGGGTCTTTATATTTCAAAGCATTATCATTCTGAAGAATGGCACTTACTTGTTCTGCTAAAAAGGCTTTCTTTTTCACATTCAGTTTTCTCTTCACAGTGCACAGATCTTTCAAAAATTTAGCATAAGACGGTACCTGTTTAATAGCATCTAACAAAGGTATATTGATCCTTACCTGTTTGAAAGTTTCAAAGATTTCAGAATTATGATTGACTTTCCTTTGTTTGGTCATGGCATGAGGAAATGGAAGTGCTGGTGGGGAATCAGTCTCCTCCTTGCAGTGTTCAGGTTCAACCCTTTCCTTACCCTCAGAGACTAACTCATCTTCTTTCTCACAAGGTTCAAGAACGGGTTTTTCAATAACCTTACCACTGCGGAGAGTTGTGACTGATTTGACTTGATCCATATGTTGGCTTCCGGAACCACTTGCACTTGAATTGTATTGCCCTTTGGGATTTTGCTGGGGTTGAGATGGAAACTTACCTTTCTCCTGAAAACTAAGAGCAGATGTGAACTTTGCAAGAGTATCTTTTAGATCTGTCATGGTTTGAGCATTTTGAGAGTTGATTGTCTCTTGCTTTTCAATGAATGCATGCAGTGTTTCCTCAAGATTTCTTCTAGGAGGGGGAATATAAGGAGGTGCATATCCATGAGAATTTTGAAAATTATGTTGTGCTTGAAATGGTGGCTGTGAAGTTTGTGCATTATTGTTACCACTCTTCCAACTGAAATTTGGATGATTTCTCCAACCAGGGTTGTACGTTTGCGAGTATGGGTTATGACTTGGCCTTTGGAAACTATTTAAAACATTGGCTTGTTCATGGAGACACTCCTTAAAAGAAGGCAAAGTTGGACAATCATTGGTTGAGTGTTCATTAGTTTCACAAATTTGACACATAATTTCTTGAACAGATTTTATTTGACCACTCTTTTTTAATTCTAGTGCCTCAACTTTTCTAGCTAAAGATGCAAATTTGGCTTGGAGGTCATGATCTTCCCTAAGGTTGTACATGCCTCCATTAGATGTATGAGGTTGAGTTTTACCTGGTGCCTCACACGTACCTGTGGTGTCCCAATTTTGAGCATTTTCAGCTAGCAAGTCTAGGTACTCCATTGCTTCATCAGGGTCTTTATCTTCAAAAGTTCCATTGCACATCAATTCCACCATTTGTCTATCTTTAGGTGTTAACCCTTCATAAAATTGTGAGACCAATCTCCATGTTTCAAAACCATGATGAGGACAGGTATTAAGCAAGTCTTTATATCTATCCCAACACTTGTAAAATGTTTCTCCTGGTTTTTGAGTGAAAGTGGTGATTTGTCTTTTGAAAGAGTTTGTTCTGTGAGATGGAAAAAACTTCTTTAAAAATTGTTGTTGCATTTCATCCCAAGCACGAATGGATCCTGACCTAATATTTTGTAGCCATGTTTTAGCTTTATCTTTTAATGAAAAAGGAAAAAGCTTTAATCTGATGGTGTTCATGCTACAATTTAAGTCATTATAGGTGTTACAAACTTCTTCAAATTCTCTTAAATGCAAATATGGATTTTCTAATTCTAAGCCATGAAAAGTGGGTAAAAGTTGAATAATACCTGGCTTAAAATTAAAATGAGAAGCATCAAGAGGAAAAACTATACATGATGGTGCACTTGTTCTTGTTGGATTCATGTGATCTCTAAGTGTTCTCACATGATTATTCTCATTATTCTCATTATGAATTGACTGGTTATCTTCTTCGGCCATGTTTTGTAAAGAAAATGAGGATTTCCTAGAAAGTCTACCACTTAATGTACGTGTCCAAACTCTCATGCAAGTGCAAAAGAAAAGAAAAGAAAAATAAAAAGAAAAAGAAAAGGAACAAAATTAGAAAAACAAATAAAAGTAAAAAACAAAAGAAAATAAAAGAAATATAAAATTGATACAATACTTACCTCCCCGGCAACGGCGCCAAAAACTTGACACGACCAAAAGATTGATGTCTTCTCCCAAGTGCAGGAGTGTCGAAGTAATAAATAACCCGGCAAGACCGGGGTCGAACCACAGAGAGGTTAATTGTATAAATTATAAATAACAATGCAACAACAACAACAACAACAATAATAACAATAATAATAATAATAGTAATAATAATAATAATAATAATAATAATAATACTCAGTACGTGGCGTTGTTATACCTGAGAATGATCTAAAAGATCGGGTCACAGGTTTCCAGCCTATATACTGATTTTATGAAAAGATCAAAGAGATATATTATATAATATAAACAGATTTCTGATGTGAATGAATAAGGCAAGACCAACAATGTCAGGATCCTTGATCAAACACAGAGCATACTTAACGTACATAACATATAACAAGAATGTAAATAATAATAATAATAATAATAATAATAATAATAATAATAATAGTAATAATATTAATAGTAGTAGTAGTAGTAGTAGTAGTAGTAGTAGTAGTAATAATAATAAAAAGAAGAAGAGGAAGAAATTAATGAGAACTTTGAGATGGGAGATTAATGTAAGGATTAAACAATGATAAAAACAAATGTCAAGGTTAGAGAATTCACTAATGGTATTTCAAATAAATATAATATAAACTCTTTTTATTACTCAACTAGAAACCACACACAAAGGAGGTTCTAATCGGATGATTTATCATTAATGGCTCATTATAAAGTATTAACATGATCATATTAATTATCTTGTCTAAGTAACACCATACTTATAAATATCATCAGGCATTCATGTTGCTAGCTTATGTTAACAACAAATCAAGTTCCTATCATAACAACGATGTCGGCCGAAAACTATGAAGGATCAAGCATTTGATGTACCAAGTGTTATACAACACAAATCTAGATTAACCATTTAACAAGCAAGGTATTAAGGATTATTAAGATAAAAAGATAAGACATGCTAATAACAATTTTTCTTGAATATAAACATTAAAGTCCATGTTGAGTTTATATTATACATATTCTAACACCATTAGTAAAACCTTTTCACCTTGACATAATTAACTTAGCTAAACATAATGAAGAAGAAAAACATAAATAAACAACATAAGAACATAAACATGATATAAGTTAACTAATTATAGGAAAGGAAATGAAAAAGCATAAACAAGAGATTAATATAACATGAAAGAAAACTTGAACATTACAAAGATATAAAGAGAGAAAACAAGAACATGATTTTGATCTGAAAAATAATATATCTAAATACATGGCAAATGCCTCCTTTTATAGGCTAAGATTCAGAACTATTGATTGGTGGACTAAGAAAATAGTTGGTGGCCAACCATTGATTTGGTGGCTGGTTTTTGACATTATTGGCTGCTGGTTCTTGAAATTGATGGCAGATTTTTGATATTGTTGGCTGGCCAAAACGTCATTGCTAACATCAGAATTTGAGCCCTTTGTTCCATGAAAGCTGTGGGCAATTGTCTCAGCTTTCCAACAAAAAAAAAAACCAGAGCTCATTTGGACTTCTAGAACTCAAGATATGAGCTGAAAACCGAACAGTGTTTGAGCTGCAGGACAGGTTCCGACTTCTCCGTTGTTGCTAATATTTGAACTTGAAAATGGCAGAATTGAGTTTTGGACCCTTCATGAAAGTTTTAGGTCTATGTCTTATCTTTCCATCCATATAAAGTGGACCTAAATCCGAGTTCTACAACTCCAGTTATGATCAAATAACCGAATAGTGTTCCAGTTTGGAATTGAACCAGCATCTCTTCTCTTAGCCTAATCCTCTTTTTGTCTCTTCACTTTCAATTGTTAATCACAGCAATCAATCCTTTGAATTGTGAGATATACCTGCATTCAAAACAAGCATTTACCATAAATTAAAGATATATTATATTATTAGACTTGTTATTATAAAACATGCTTTAGTTAGGGAATTTAACGATACTTTAGTGCAATACGATGATATAAAGCCTTAATGAGAATGCACTTTTAAGTACTAATCAGGAGATAACCTATTTTGCATTGGGTTTTAAAAAAATCAAATACTTGTTTGGAGTCTTGTGTTTGGATTTTCTCAACGTGAACAAAAACAAATACTTTTTTACTTCATCATGATTATCATAAATGATTCCTTACAGTTTGAGAGCACAGTTTGAGAGCGCTATTTATCAGTTTTTCCTACTTGCTTGACTAGAAAGGATTTTTTAAGACACGTAAGGAATGTCGAGTTTCATGGCTATCAAAAAAAAAGTTTATAGGCTCAAATAGTATTTGAGGGAGTGTGACTTCACTCAACAAAGTCACTTTCCTGAAAGGCTCAGCATGCCGTAGAGAATGTTTCCGACTAATGCAGATGTTAATTCTCCTGCTGAGAGAGTTTCCTCGTGTTTAAGGACTGTTTCGTGAATGTTTGTGCAGCCTTCTTTTGGCTGTTGTATAGAGCATACACATTCCTACTGTCCTGTTACAAAGAAAAAGAAGAAATAGATTTTGTCTCTTAGAGGAAAGAAACAATATTTAGCCTTTTCTGACACCCCTCTCCCATCCCTTTTGTGTGAATGGTTTATCCTATGGCCATTCTCCAAAGACAGGTAATAGAAACATTTGGATTCATCCTATATTAATAGTATCTTTGTTTGTTTGCTTACTCAACTTTGATCATTTATGATTGCTGGCTTCATGTCTTGCATGTATACTTGGGGACTGGGAAACATGGGCCAACTTGGCCATACTTCTCTTCAGTCAGGGGAGAAGGAGTTACTGCCGAGGCGAGTGGTGGCTCTTGATGGAATCTTCAGCAACGATGTTGCCTATGCAGTGACTCAGAAAGGAGCACTTTATGCTTGGGGTGGTGGTCAAGCTGGGCAATTGGGCCTTGGCCTCTCCAATCTGGATCTTTTTCATTCATTCCTAGTGAATCAGAATCCGTTCTGCGAAACATCTCTGCTTTGGTTGTCCCAACTGATGTGCAACTTGTTGCTTGTGGACATTCTCACGCACTTGTTTTTACGAGGGGATGGAAGAATACATGGATGGGGTTTCAATAGCTATGGTCAGGCAGCAAATGAGAAATCTACTTTAGGTTGGTATCTGTAAATCCTTGCAAACCCTAGGATAAGATCCACAAAATTATTAATGGAAAATCTTATGTTAAGTATTGAAATTAAAAAGGTGATTTTAAATTTTGAGAATTTGAAATAAAATGTTCATTTGTTAAAGTAAAAATAAAAATATGAAAATGGTGGAAAAATAAAAAACAAAGAAATGCATATAAAAACTAAATGAAAGAGATAAAAATGGAAAGTGATGTTCTAGGATATAATTTAATGAATTTTTATGTAGCCTGTTTAAATTCAGTATTAAAAATGCGTTTAAATCAGGAAAATATGGCCCGACGAATAAAAAGGGTACAATGTAGACCCTTAACCTGAAAATTGATAAATTAGTGATAAGTATGGAGAATTTTTATAAATTTCAGGTGAAAATATTTAGAAAAGTATTTTAGAATTTTCAAATGAATTAATATATGGTTACGCACGAATTACTTTGATTGCCGGGGTGAACTTGTGTGTAATTGCATGGTTTTTAACCCGAAAAGGAACGAGATTTGAGGAAATTTTTTATTATAAATAGGGGTGGGAGTTCCTAATGAATTAATCAAAGATCTGAACAGTACAAAAATTGGATTTTTGGTGTAAAAAGTACTTGTTGTCTAGTTTTACACTATTAAGCTTAATTTTCAATTTCATTGTTGAATCAAGATGAAATTTTACGAGGGGTCTCTTAATATATTGACAAATTCATAATAAAATAAAAAGACTCACATTCTTCTTTATAAATATGGTCGGTAGCCATTTTGGAAGGAGGAGAGCATCTTTCTTCATTTTTCTTGAATTTTCCTTATAGTTGTGAGGGGATTTAGGAGTTCTAATGGTTTTAGCATGGATTAAAAGGAGAAAAACACTTAAATACAAGATCAAAAAGAGATTAAAGGGAGAGAAAGGGGAAGTTAGAGAGAGAAACTAGAGGAATCAAAGGAGGAAGAAAGAGGCTTGGAAAACAATTTGACTAGAAGGCATTTGGGGTTCATATAAATGACTAGTAAGATGCTTAGAACTCATTTTTGTACGTTTGAGTAAGTTTTAAGTAGTTTTGAACAATTTATGAATCTTTGGTGTTAGGGTTCTTAAATAAGACCTGGGGAAAATCTAAAATTATTTGTGATTGAATTAATTGAATCGGAATATGTTATAATAGATGCTAAATCATAGAGAAATTAAGAAATTATGGTGACAAGTAGGGTTCTGTAGGCTGACCAAGAGGGAAATTGTTTTGGAGTTGTTTAGATTATGCAGTTACATATAATTGTGTTATTTTATTGTGTGTAAAGTGGTTACAAATAGATTAAGTTAATTTATCAAAATGATAATGGAATTTTTAGGTTAGTGATGATAAGGAAAACCTTTAAAGAAAAGAATTTGAGGGAGGGTTCTCCGAGAATAAATATGCGCAATTAAATTGGGGATTGATGTTTCTCAACATAGTTACAATAATTTGAATAAAATGGACACTTAATAGATGGTAGATTGTAATATGCTTGACTGCATTGTTATGAATTTGTGAGTAACAATTGGAACTATTTTGAATGATTATGCAATGTATAGTATGGATGTGCTAGTGATTCAAATTATATTGTGGTGTGAGTAATAATGGTTGTTTGGATAAGAGTTGTACGAAAAACATTCAGAAAAAAACTCTACTTCTCAAGAGCTTGGATAACAAGAGTTAAGATAATGGATTGACACTTCCGTGCCTTTTTAATTATTTAGATATCCTTAAGGTAATTAAATTGTATAGTACCTTATCGTTGTTATTGCTAATGGAAGGTGTATGTTTTCGAGGTACAAATTAATATGTAATTTGTAGTTAATTGCAAAGGCAATAATGTGTGGTACATTATGAGATGTGATTTACCACAATGACAAAAATTGATGATATATATTACCATGTTCCGTTCTTAAAGTGTTTAAAATAATTGAAGGTATCATGGGGTTTCTCAATTGGTTCTGAATTCCTTTAGGTTTTTTGCTTCCAATTTAAATACATAAACATTTATATCAAATCCAATATGTGCTAAACCCATTAGGCTGTCTTATGAAAAGAATGAAATTTAGTAAAAAACAGAGTAACAAAATGGTTATCCAAAGACTCAAATGTTAATTTTACATCATATAGACACTTATTATTGCATACAATTTATACTAGAACAATTCAAGGTTGAATAGAAAGGGTTTAGGCAACAGGTGCCAAAGCTACAGTAGCAGCACATTGGTTCCAAATTTGGTCACCCTTAGCTACAACAAAAGCTACTTTATCCTTTGGCACTTTTGAAACGAATAGTTTTATGAAATCATCATGGCAAGCTTTCCCAGTTGTTATATGCTTTCGGCAACAGTATTCTGATGGAGTATTGTTGTTGTATATACTATTAGAGATTTCTATTGCACAACGTTTTGTCACCTTTGCGTGGCACTCTTCCAAATGTCGAGAAAGCTCTGGATCTTCTTCATGAGTACGAATTGCAAACCCTGGTGTAATGACAAGTATACCGATAAACAAAAATAGTCCTAAGGAGATGTTTTTGCCTAGGCTTCCCATGTTTTTTTTACAGCAATATGTTCTCTTACTTGGACAAAAAGTTGTTGGATGCAAATAAAATAATACCATCCAAATCCAATTTATAGGTAAGAAAATACTTCAAAACATTTTTTTGATTTGATATAGCATTGATTAACATTTGCACGTTAAGAGTTGATGAAATCCGTTTTAGGAAGTTAGTTCTAGTTAAAAAAGGAGTGTTCAAGTGGTTTTGATAGCAACGTATTCAAGCATAATTAAGTAATTATGAGTTATATTTATGAAAGGACTAATTCTAAGAAAAAGATTAATAAATTCACAGTTTTAGTATAATAGCATAATCCAATTAAATGGTTTACAAATATAGATAACATACAAACTCTAGTTACGTTAATATTATTATGTAACTCTTATTCCTTAATGTGAACTTAACCTATGCATTTATACTACCCTAATTGTAACTCGTAGTCGTACTAGTAGTAAAATTCTACAGCACAATACAAGAGATTGTGAACAAGTTTTGTAGTTCTCAACTGATCTCGTGTAGCACAATGCAAGGATGATAATGTTAAGGGAAGAGAATTTATGGGGGAATAACAAAAAGAGAAAAGTGTTTAAAATTGATATAAGATCAACATTCTTTAAGAAAACTTTATGAAATTTGTTTTGATCATATAATTTATAAATGTTATTGAGTGGGATGATGCAAATTTTTATTTTGTAATCTTGTGAATGTTACAGATAAATGCTTTTGAGAATATCCATTTCTTTGGACCACCGAGCTACTAGTATTATACATAAAGAATATTTGTATTTTCAAAAAGAAAAACTTTTAAATAGTTAATGTGGATGTAATTTTAACAAGAGTTGTAATACATTTTGTACATTTATAAAATTGTTGGAAGGTTGTTAGGACAATATGTATGTAATTCTTAATTCTTATATGCTCGTCATTGAATTTAAGTAAAACCACACTAGAAAGTACATGATGTTACAATATCCATCACCATTTGACTGGTACGCTATAGCTAAAGTTCTTCAGTAGCTCTGTAGATTTATGTAACTTCGATGGAAGTACCATATCGCAGGTGGTGTGTATGGAAAATGCGAAAACTAGCAGCCGGTGGTGGTCATTTGACAGTGTTAACAGATTCTTGTTCCTCGCTAGTGTTAACATTCAGAGAATTTAACTTTATTAAATGCTTCTGAGATCGAGGATGTTGCGTACAAAACAGGAACATATGCTTTAGCACGCCCATATGGGACACTGAGGAATCGCTCCTTGCATATGGTTAATAGATCTATCTCTAACTTGTTATTTGTATCCACTCCTTGTGACTGGTTACTTTACTATGGAGTTCATTGTAGCACACCATCTTCTGCTAGTAAACTGTCATTACATGGTGCGAGTTCGATTGGAAGCTACAATCCTCTTAAACGTTTGCTTGTTAAGGTTTCGTTATTATGTTGTTGAGCCAGGCAACATTTGGAAGCTGAAATTCTTTCTGTCATGCCATGGAAGCTTTTTATGTTGCTGATTTGAAATTATTTTTTTTCTAAACAAAACAAATCGTATGACATCTCTGTTGTTAGATAGGTAAAAACAAAACCTAATAAAACCTGTTTTTATCCTTTTGTTATTGCAGACTAGCTTTCTTGGCACGCTTTTTTATTATTATTATTCTACTATGTTATGTTAGTTTCTTAAAATTTATGAAGGAATGTTTAGAGTCCTTTTATAAAAATAAATAAATCTCAATATTTATAACCATTAGCGCGATTGTTTTTAAATATGAATGATCGAATATGAAGTTTGATTATATTACTATGTTTGGTTCTTAAAGTGTTTAAAATAATTGAAGGTATCATGGGGTTTCTCATTTCGTTTTGAATTCTTTTCGGTTTTTTTGCTTCCAATTTAAATACATAAACATTTATATCAAATCCAATCCGTGCTCAACCCATGAGGCTGTCTTATGAAAGAAATGAAATTTAGTAAAAAACAGAGTAACAAAATGGTTATCCAAAGACTCAAATGTTAATTTTACATCATATAGACACTTATTATTGCATACAATTTATACTAGAACAATTCAAGGTTGAATAGAAAGGGTTTAGGCAACAGGTGCCAAAGCTACAGTAGCAGCACATTGGTTCCAAATTTGGTCACCCTTAGCTACAACAAAAGCTACTTTATCCTTTGGCACTTTTGAAACGAATAGTTTTATGAAATCATCATGGCAAGCTTTCCCAGTTGTTATATGCTTTTGGCAACAGTATTCTGATGGAGTATTGTTGTTGTATATACTATTAGAGATTTCTATTGCACAACGTTTTGTCACCTTTGCGTGGCACTCTTCCAAATGTCGAGAAAGCTCTGGATCTTCTTCATGAGTACGAATTGCAAACCCTGGTGTAATGACAAGTATACCGATAAACAAAAATAGTCCTAAGGAGATGTTTTTGCCTAGGCTTCCCATGTTTTTTTACAGCAATATATTCTCTTACTTGGACAAAAAGTTGTTGGATGCAAATAAAATAATACCATCCAAGTCCAATTTATAGGTAAGAAAATACTTCAAAACATTTTGTTGATTTGATATAGCATTGATTAACATTTGCACGTTAAGAGTTGATGAAATCCGTTTTAGGAAGTTAGTTCTAGTTAAAAAAGGAGTGTTCAAGTGGTTTTGATAGCAACGTATTCAAGCATAATTAAGTAATTATGAGTTACATTTATGAAAGGACTAATTATAAGAAAAAGACTAATAAATATAGAAAATTGCTCAATAAATTCACAGTTTTAGTGTAATAGCATAATCCAATTAAATGGTTTACAAATATAGATAACATACAAACTCTAGTTACGTTAATATTATTATGTAACTCTTATTCCTTAATGTGAACTTAACCTCTGCATTTATATTACCCAAATTGTAACTCGTACCAGTAGTAAAATTCTACAGCACAATACAAGAGATTGTGAACAAGTTTTGTAGTTCTCAACTGATCTCGTGTAGCACAATGTGAAGGGAGGAGAATTTATGGGGGAATAACGAAAAAAAGAAAAGTGTTTAAAATTGATATAAGATCAACATTCTTTAAGAAAACTTTATGAAATTTGTTTTGATCATATAATTTATAAATGTTATTGAGTGGGATGATGCAAATTTTTATTTTGTAATCTTGTGAATGTTACAGATAAATGCTTTTGAGAATATCCATTTCTTTGGACCACCGAGCTACCTAGTATTATTATACATAAAGAATATTTGTATTTTCAAAAAGAAAAACTTTTAAATAGTTAATGTGGATGTAATTTTAACAAGAGTTGTAATAAATTTTGTACATTCATAAAATTGTTGAAAGGTTGTTAGGACAATATGTATGTAATTCTTAATTCTTATATGCTCGTCATTGAAATTAAGTAAAACCGCACCAGAAAGTACATGATGTTTCAATATCCATCACCATTTGACTGGTACGCTGCAGCTAAAGTTCTTCAGTAGCTCTGTAGATTTATGTAACTTTGATGGAAGTACCATATCGCGGGTGGTGTGCAGGGAAAATGCGAAAACTAGCAGCTGGTGGGGTGGTCATTTGGCAGTGTTAGCAGATTCTTGTTCCTCGAAAGAGTTGTGCGAGTTTAGACATTCAGAGAATTTAACTTTATTAAATGCTTCTGAGATCGAGGATGTTGCGTACAAAACAGGAACATATGCTTTAGCACGCCCATATGGGACACTGAGGAATCGCTCCTTGCATATGGTTAATAGATCTATCTCTAACTTGTTATTTGTATCCACTCCTTGTGACTGGTTACTTTACTATGGAGTTCATTGTAGCACACCATCTTCTGCTAGTAAACTGTCATTACATGGTGCGAGTTCGATTGGAAGCTACAATCCTCTTAAACGTTTGCTTGTTAAGGTTTCGTTATTATGTTGTTGAGCCAGGCAACATTTGGAAGCTGAAATTCTTTCTGTCATGCCATGGAAGCTTTTTATGTTGCTGATTTGAAATTATTTTTTTTCTAAACAAAACAAATCGTATGACATCTCTGTTGTTAGATAGGTAAAAACAAAACCTAATAAAACCTGTTTTTATCCTTTTGTTATTGCAGACTAGCTTTCTTGGCACGCTTTTTTATTATTATTATTCTACTATGTTATGTTAGTTTCTTAAAATTTATGAAGGAATGTTTAGAGTCCTTTTATAAAAATAAATAAATCTCAATATTTATAACCATTAGCGCGATTGTTTTTAAATATGAATGATCGAATATGAAGTTTGATTATATTACTATGTTTGGTTCTTAAAGTGTTTAAAATAATTGAAGGTATCATGGGGTTTCTCATTTCGTTTTGAATTCTTTTCGGTTTTTTTGCTTCCAATTTAAATACATAAACATTTATATCAAATCCAATCCGTGCTCAACCCATGAGGCTGTCTTATGAAAGAAATGAAATTTAGTAAAAAACAGAGTAACAAAATGGTTATCCAAAGACTCAAATGTTAATTTTACATCATATAGACACTTATTATTGCATACAATTTATACTAGAACAATTCAAGGTTGAATAGAAAGGGTTTAGGCAACAGGTGCCAAAGCTACAGTAGCAGCACATTGGTTCCAAATTTGGTCACCCTTAGCTACAACAAAAGCTACTTTATCCTTTGGCACTTTTGAAACGAATAGTTTTATGAAATCATCATGGCAAGCTTTCCCAGTTGTTATATGCTTTTGGCAACAGTATTCTGATGGAGTATTGTTGTTGTATATACTATTAGAGATTTCTATTGCACAACGTTTTGTCACCTTTGCGTGGCACTCTTCCAAATGTCGAGAAAGCTCTGGATCTTCTTCATGAGTACGAATTGCAAACCCTGGTGTAATGACAAGTATACCGATAAACAAAAATAGTCCTAAGGAGATGTTTTTGCCTAGGCTTCCCATGTTTTTTTACAGCAATATATTCTCTTACTTGGACAAAAAGTTGTTGGATGCAAATAAAATAATACCATCCAAGTCCAATTTATAGGTAAGAAAATACTTCAAAACATTTTGTTGATTTGATATAGCATTGATTAACATTTGCACGTTAAGAGTTGATGAAATCCGTTTTAGGAAGTTAGTTCTAGTTAAAAAAGGAGTGTTCAAGTGGTTTTGATAGCAACGTATTCAAGCATAATTAAGTAATTATGAGTTACATTTATGAAAGGACTAATTATAAGAAAAAGACTAATAAATATAGAAAATTGCTCAATAAATTCACAGTTTTAGTGTAATAGCATAATCCAATTAAATGGTTTACAAATATAGATAACATACAAACTCTAGTTACGTTAATATTATTATGTAACTCTTATTCCTTAATGTGAACTTAACCTCTGCATTTATATTACCCAAATTGTAACTCGTACCAGTAGTAAAATTCTACAGCACAATACAAGAGATTGTGAACAAGTTTTGTAGTTCTCAACTGATCTCGTGTAGCACAATGTGAAGGGAAGGAGAATTTATGGGGGAATAACGAAAAAAAGAAAAGTGTTTAAAATTGATATAAGATCAACATTCTTTAAGAAAACTTTATGAAATTTGTTTTGATCATATAATTTATAAATGTTATTGAGTGGGATGATGCAAATTTTTATTTTGTAATCTTGTGAATGTTACAGATAAATGCTTTTGAGAATATCCATTTCTTTGGACCACCGAGCTACCTAGTATTATTATACATAAAGAATATTTGTATTTTCAAAAAGAAAAACTTTTAAATAGTTAATGTGGATGTAATTTTAACAAGAGTTGTAATAAATTTTGTACATTCATAAAATTGTTGAAAGGTTGTTAGGACAATATGTATGTAATTCTTAATTCTTATATGCTCGTCATTGAAATTAAGTAAAACCGCACCAGAAAGTACATGATGTTTCAATATCCATCACCATTTGACTGGTACGCTGCAGCTAAAGTTCTTCAGTAGCTCTGTAGATTTATGTAACTTTGATGGAAGTACCATATCGCGGGTGGTGTGCAGGGAAAATGCGAAAACTAGCAGCTGGTGGGGTGGTCATTTGGCAGTGTTAGCAGATTCTTGTTCCTCGAAAGAGTTGTGCGAGTTTAGACATTCAGAGAATTTAACTTTATTAAATGCTTCTGAGATCGAGGATGTTGCGTACAAAACAGGAACATATGCTTTAGCACGCCCATATGGGACACTGAGGAATCGCTCCTTGCATATGGTTAATAGATCTATCTCTAACTTGTTATTTGTATCCACTCCTTGTGACTGGTTACTTTACTATGGAGTTCATTGTAGCACACCATCTTCTGCTAGTAAACTGTCATTACATGGTGCGAGTTCGATTGGAAGCTACAATCCTCTTAAACGTTTGCTTGTTAAGGTTTCGTTATTATGTTGTTGAGCCAGGCAACATTTGGAAGCTGAAATTCTTTCTGTCATGCCATGGAAGCTTTTTATGTTGCTGATTTGAAATTATTTGTTTTCTAAACAAAACAAATCGTATGACATCTCTGTTGTTAGATAGGTAAAAACAAAACCTAATAAAACCTGTTTTTATCCTTTTGTTATTGCAGACTAGCTTTCTTGGCACGCTTTTTTTATTATTATTATTCTACTATGTTATGTTAGTTTCTTAAAATTTATGAAGGAATGTTTAGAGTCCTTTTATAAAAATAAATAAATCTCAATATTTATAACCATTAGCGCGATTGTTTTTAAATATGAATGATCGAATATGAAGTTTGATTATATTACTATGTTTGGTTCTTAAAGTGTTTAAAATAATTGAAGGTATCATGGGGTTTCTCATTTCGTTTTGAATTCTTTTCGGTTTTTTTGCTTCCAATTTAAATACATAAACATTTATATCAAATCCAATCCGTGCTCAACCCATGAGGCTGTCTTATGAAAGAAATGAAATTTAGTAAAAAACAGAGTAACAAAATGGTTATCCAAAGACTCAAATGTTAATTTTACATCATATAGACACTTATTATTGCATACAATTTATACTAGAACAATTCAAGGTTGAATAGAAAGGGTTTAGGCAACAGGTGCCAAAGCTACAGTAGCAGCACATTGGTTCCAAATTTGGTCACCCTTAGCTACAACAAAAGCTACTTTATCCTTTGGCACTTTTGAAACGAATAGTTTTATGAAATCATCATGGCAAGCTTTCCCAGTTGTTATATGCTTTTGGCAACAGTATTCTGATGGAGTATTGTTGTTGTATATACTATTAGAGATTTCTATTGCACAACGTTTTGTCACCTTTGCGTGGCACTCTTCCAAATGTCGAGAAAGCTCTGGATCTTCTTCATGAGTACGAATTGCAAACCCTGGTGTAATGACAAGTATACCGATAAACAAAAATAGTCCTAAGGAGATGTTTTTGCCTAGGCTTCCCATGTTTTTTTACAGCAATATATTCTCTTACTTGGACAAAAAGTTGTTGGATGCAAATAAAATAATACCATCCAAGTCCAATTTATAGGTAAGAAAATACTTCAAAACATTTTGTTGATTTGATATAGCATTGATTAACATTTGCACGTTAAGAGTTGATGAAATCCGTTTTAGGAAGTTAGTTCTAGTTAAAAAAGGAGTGTTCAAGTGGTTTTGATAGCAACGTATTCAAGCATAATTAAGTAATTATGAGTTACATTTATGAAAGGACTAATTATAAGAAAAAGACTAATAAATATAGAAAATTGCTCAATAAATTCACAGTTTTAGTGTAATAGCATAATCCAATTAAATGGTTTACAAATATAGATAACATACAAACTCTAGTTACGTTAATATTATTATGTAACTCTTATTCCTTAATGTGAACTTAACCTCTGCATTTATATTACCCAAATTGTAACTCGTACCAGTAGTAAAATTCTACAGCACAATACAAGAGATTGTGAACAAGTTTTGTAGTTCTCAACTGATCTCGTGTAGCACAATGTGAAGGGAGGAGAATTTATGGGGGAATAACGAAAAAAAGAAAAGTGTTTAAAATTGATATAAGATCAACATTCTTTAAGAAAACTTTATGAAATTTGTTTTGATCATATAATTTATAAATGTTATTGAGTGGGATGATGCAAATTTTTATTTTGTAATCTTGTGAATGTTACAGATAAATGCTTTTGAGAATATCCATTTCTTTGGACCACCGAGCTACCTAGTATTATTATACATAAAGAATATTTGTATTTTCAAAAAGAAAAACTTTTAAATAGTTAATGTGGATGTAATTTTAACAAGAGTTGTAATAAATTTTGTACATTCATAAAATTGTTGAAAGGTTGTTAGGACAATATGTATGTAATTCTTAATTCTTATATGCTCGTCATTGAAATTAAGTAAAACCGCACCAGAAAGTACATGATGTTTCAATATCCATCACCATTTGACTGGTACGCTGCAGCTAAAGTTCTTCAGTAGCTCTGTAGATTTATGTAACTTTGATGGAAGTACCATATCGCGGGTGGTGTGCAGGGAAAATGCGAAAACTAGCAGCTGGTGGGGTGGTCATTTGGCAGTGTTAGCAGATTCTTGTTCCTCGAAAGAGTTGTGCGAGTTTAGACATTCAGAGAATTTAACTTTATTAAATGCTTCTGAGATCGAGGATGTTGCGTACAAAACAGGAACATATGCTTTAGCACGCCCATATGGGACACTGAGGAATCGCTCCTTGCATATGGTTAATAGATCTATCTCTAACTTGTTATTTGTATCCACTCCTTGTGACTGGTTACTTTACTATGGAGTTCATTGTAGCACACCATCTTCTGCTAGTAAACTGTCATTACATGGTGCGAGTTCGATTGGAAGCTACAATCCTCTTAAACGTTTGCTTGTTAAGGTTTCGTTATTATGTTGTTGAGCCAGGCAACATTTGGAAGCTGAAATTCTTTCTGTCATGCCATGGAAGCTTTTTATGTTGCTGATTTGAAATTATTTGTTTTCTAAACAAAACAAATCGTATGACATCTCTGTTGTTAGATAGGTAAAAACAAAACCTAATAAAACCTGTTTTTATCCTTTTGTTATTGCAGACTAGCTTTCTTGGCACGCTTTTTTATTATTATTATTCTACTATGTTATGTTAGTTTCTTAAAATTTATGAAGGAATGTTTAGAGTCCTTTTATAAAAATAAATAAATCTCAATATTTATAACCATTAGCGCGATTGTTTTTAAATATGAATGATCGAATATGAAGTTTGATTATATTACTATGTTTGGTTCTTAAAGTGTTTAAAATAATTGAAGGTATCATGGGGTTTCTCAATTTCGTTTTGAATTCTTTTCGGTTTTTTTGCTTCCAATTTAAATACATAAACATTTATATCAAATCCAATCCGTGCTCAACCCATGAGGCTGTCTTATGAAAGAAATGAAATTTAGTAAAAAACAGAGTAACAAAATGGTTATCCAAAGACTCAAATGTTAATTTTACATCATATAGACACTTATTATTGCATACAATTTATACTAGAACAATTCAAGGTTGAATAGAAAGGGTTTAGGCAACAGGTGCCAAAGCTACAGTAGCAGCACATTGGTTCCAAATTTGGTCACCCTTAGCTACAACAAAAGCTACTTTATCCTTTGGCACTTTTGAAACGAATAGTTTTATGAAATCATCATGGCAAGCTTTCCCAGTTGTTATATGCTTTTGGCAACAGTATTCTGATGGAGTATTGTTGTTGTATATACTATTAGAGATTTCTATTGCACAACGTTTTGTCACCTTTGCGTGGCACTCTTCCAAATGTCGAGAAAGCTCTGGATCTTCTTCATGAGTACGAATTGCAAACCCTGGTGTAATGACAAGTATACCGATAAACAAAAATAGTCCTAAGGAGATGTTTTTGCCTAGGCTTCCCATGTTTTTTTACAGCAATATATTCTCTTACTTGGACAAAAAGTTGTTGGATGCAAATAAAATAATACCATCCAAGTCCAATTTATAGGTAAGAAAATACTTCAAAACATTTTGTTGATTTGATATAGCATTGATTAACATTTGCACGTTAAGAGTTGATGAAATCCGTTTTAGGAAGTTAGTTCTAGTTAAAAAAGGAGTGTTCAAGTGGTTTTGATAGCAACGTATTCAAGCATAATTAAGTAATTATGAGTTACATTTATGAAAGGACTAATTATAAGAAAAAGACTAATAAATATAGAAAAGTTGCTCAATAAATTCACAGTTTTAGTGTAATAGCATAATCCAATTAAATGGTTTACAAATATAGATAACATACAAACTCTAGTTACGTTAATATTATTATGTAACTCTTATTCCTTAATGTGAACTTAACCTCTGCATTTATATTACCCTAATTGTAACTCGTACCAGTAGTAAAATTCTACAGCACAATACAAGAGATTGTGAACAAGTTTTGTAGTTCTCAACTGATCTCGTGTAGCACAATGTGAAGGGAGGAGAATTTATGGGGGAATAACGAAAAAAAGAAAAGTGTTTAAAATTGATATAAGATCAACATTCTTTAAGAAAACTTTATGAAATTTGTTTTGATCATATAATTTATAAATGTTATTGAGTGGGATGATGCAAATTTTTATTTTGTAATCTTGTGAATGTTACAGATAAATGCTTTTGAGAATATCCATTTCTTTGGACCACCGAGCTACCTAGTATTATTATACATAAAGAATATTTGTATTTTCAAAAAGAAAAACTTTTAAATAGTTAATGTGGATGTAATTTTAACAAGAGTTGTAATAAATTTTGTACATTCATAAAATTGTTGAAAGGTTGTTAGGACAATATGTATGTAATTCTTAATTCTTATATGCTCGTCATTGAAATTAAGTAAAACCGCACCATAAAGTACATGATGTTTCAATATCCATCACCATTTGACTGGTACGCTGCAGCTAAAGTTCTTCAGTAGCTCTGTAGATTTATGTAACTTTGATGGAAGTACCATATCGCGGGTGGTGTGCAGGGAAAATGCTGAAAACTAGCAGCTGGTGGGGTGGTCATTTGGCAGTGTTAGCAGATTCTTGTTCCTCGAAAGAGTTGTGCGAGTTTAGACATTCAGAGAATTTAACTTTATTAAATGCTTCTGAGATCGAGGATGTTGCGTACAAAACAGGAACATATGCTTTAGCACGCCCATATGGGACACTGAGGAATCGCTCCTTGCATATGGTTAATAGATCTATCTCTAACTTGTTATTTGTATCCACTCCTTGTGACTGGTTACTTTACTATGGAGTTCATTGTAGCACACCATCTTCTGCTAGTAAACTGTCATTACATGGTGCGAGTTCGATTGGAAGCTACAATCCTCTTAAACGTTTGCTTGTTAAGGTTTCGTTATTATGTTGTTGAGCCAGGCAACATTGGAAGCTGAAATTCTTTCTGTCATGCCATGGAAGCTTTTTATGTTGCTGATTTGAAATTATTTGTTTTCTAAACAAAACAAATCGTATGACATCTCTGTTGTTAGATAGGTAAAAACAAAACCTAATAAAACCTGTTTTTATCCTTTTGTTATTGCAGACTAGCTTTCTTGGCACGCTTTTTTATTATTATTATTCTACTATGTTATGTTAGTTTCTTAAAATTTATGAAGGAATGTTTAGAGTCCTTTTATAAAAATAAATAAATCTCAATATTTATAACCATTAGCGCGATTGTTTTTAAATATGAATGATCGAATATGAAGTTTGATTATATTACTATGTTTGGTTCTTAAAGTGTTTAAAATAATTGAAGGTATCATGGGGTTTCTCAATTCGTTTTGAATTCTTTTCGGTTTTTTTTGCTTCCAATTTAAATACATAAACATTTATATCAAATCCAATCCGTGCTCAACCCATGAGGCTGTCTTATGAAAGAAATGAAATTTAGTAAAAAACAGAGTAACAAAATGGTTATCCAAAGACTCAAATGTTAATTTTACATCATATAGACACTTATTATTGCATACAATTTATACTAGAACAATTCAAGGTTGAATAGAAAGGGTTTAGGCAACAGGTGCCAAAGCTACAGTAGCAGCACATTGGTTCCAAATTTGGTCACCCTTAGCTACAACAAAAGCTACTTTATCCTTTGGCACTTTTGAAACGAATAGTTTTATGAAATCATCATGGCAAGCTTTCCCAGTTGTTATATGCTTTTGGCAACAGTATTCCTGATGGAGTATTGTTGTTGTATATACTATTAGAGATTTCTATTGCACAACGTTTTGTCACCTTTGCGTGGCACTCTTCCAAATGTCGAGAAAGCTCTGGATCTTCTTCATGAGTACGAATTGCAAACCCTGGTGTAATGACAAGTATACCGATAAACAAAAATAGTCCTAAGGAGATGTTTTTGCCTAGGCTTCCCATGTTTTTTTACAGCAATATATTCTCTTACTTGGACAAAAAGTTGTTGGATGCAAATAAAATAATACCATCCAAGTCCAATTTATAGGTAAGAAAATACTTCAAAACATTTTGTTGATTTGATATAGCATTGATTAACATTTGCACGTTAAGAGTTGATGAAATCCGTTTTAGGAAGTTAGTTCTAGTTAAAAAAGGAGTGTTCAAGTGGTTTTGATAGCAACGTATTCAAGCATAATTAAGTAATTATGAGTTACATTTATGAAAGGACTAATTATAAGAAAAAGACTAATAAATATAGAAAGTTGCTCAATAAATTCACAGTTTTAGTGTAATAGCATAATCCAATTAAATGGTTTACAAATATAGATAACATACAAACTCTAGTTACGTTAATATTATTATGTAACTCTTATTCCTTAATGTGAACTTAACCTCTGCATTTATATTACCCTAATTGTAACTCGTACCAGTAGTAAAATTCTACAGCACAATACAAGAGATTGTGAACAAGTTTTGTAGTTCTCAACTGATCTCGTGTAGCACAATGTGAAGGGAAGGAGAATTTATGGGGGAATAACGAAAAAAAGAAAAGTGTTTAAAATTGATATAAGATCAACATTCTTTAAGAAAACTTTATGAAATTTGTTTTGATCATATAATTTATAAATGTTATTGAGTGGGATGATGCAAATTTTTATTTTGTAATCTTGTGAATGTTACAGATAAATGCTTTTGAGAATATCCATTTCTTTGGACCACCGAGCTACCTAGTATTATTATACATAAAGAATATTTGTATTTTCAAAAAGAAAAACTTTTAAATAGTTAATGTGGATGTAATTTTAACAAGAGTTGTAATAAATTTTGTACATTCATAAAATTGTTGAAAGGTTGTTAGGACAATATGTATGTAATTCTTAATTCTTATATGCTCGTCATTGAAATTAAGTAAAACCGCACCATAAAGTACATGATGTTTCAATATCCATCACCATTTGACTGGTACGCTGCAGCTAAAGTTCTTCAGTAGCTCTGTAGATTTATGTAACTTTGATGGAAGTACCATATCGCGGGTGGTGTGCAGGGAAAATGTGAAAACTAGCAGCTGGTGGGGTGGTCATTTGGCAGTGTTAGCAGATTCTTGTTCCTCGAAAGAGTTGTGCGAGTTTAGACATTCAGAGAATTTAACTTTATTAAATGCTTCTGAGATCGAGGATGTTGCGTACAAAACAGGAACATATGCTTTAGCACGCCCATATGGGACACTGAGGAATCGCTCCTTGCATATGGTTAATAGATCTATCTCTGACTTGTTATTTGTATCCACTCCTTGTGACTGGTTACTTTACTATGGAGTTCATTGTAGCACACCATCTTCTGCTAGTAAACTGTCATTACATGGTGCGAGTTCGATTGGAAGCTACAATCCTCTTAAACGTTTGCTTGTTAAGGTTTCGTTATTATGTTGTTGAGCCAGGCAACATTTGGAAGCTGAAATTCTTTCTGTCATGCCATGGAAGCTTTTTATGTTGCTGATTTGAAATTATTTGTTTTCTAAACAAAACAAATCGTATGACATCTCTGTTGTTAGATAGGTAAAAACAAAACCTAATAAAACCTGTTTTTATCCTTTTGTTATTGCAGACTAGCTTTCTTGGCACGCTTTTTTATTATTATTATTCTACTATGTTATGTTAGTTTCTTAAAATTTATGAAGGAATGTTTAGAGTCCTTTTATAAAAATAAATAAATCTCAATATTTATAACCATTAGCACGATTGTTTTTAAATATGAATGATCGAATATGAAGTTTGATTATATTACTATGTTTGGTTCTTAAAGTGTTTAAAATAATTGAAGGTATCATGGGGTTTCTCAATTCGTTTTGAATTCTTTTCGGTTTTTTTGCTTCCAATTTAAATACATAAACATTTATATCAAATCCAATCCGTGCTCAACCCATGAGGCTGTCTTATGAAAGAAATGAAATTTAGTAAAAAACAGAGTAACAAAATGGTTATCCAAAGACTCAAATGTTAATTTTACATCATATAGACACTTATTATTGCATACAATTTATACTAGAACAATTCAAGGTTGAATAGAAAGGGTTTAGGCAACAGGTGCCAAAGCTACAGTAGCAGCACATTGGTTCCAAATTTGGTCACCCTTAGCTACAACAAAAGCTACTTTATCCTTTGGCACTTTTGAAACGAATAGTTTTATGAAATCATCATGGCAAGCTTTCCCAGTTGTTATATGCTTTTGGCAACAGTATTCCGATGGAGTATTGTTGTTGTATATACTATTAGAGATTTCTATTGCACAACGTTTTGTCACCTTTGCGTGGCACTCTTCCAAATGTCGAGAAAGCTCTGGATCTTCTTCATGAGTACGAATTGCAAACCCTGGTGTAATGACAAGTATACCGATAAACAAAAATAGTCCTAAGGAGATGTTTTTGCCTAGGCTTCCCATGTTTTTTTACAGCAATATATTCTCTTACTTGGACAAAAAGTTGTTGGATGCAAATAAAATAATACCATCCAAGTCCAATTTATAGGTAAGAAAATACTTCAAAACATTTTGTTGATTTGATATAGCATTGATTAACATTTGCACGTTAAGAGTTGATGAAATCCGTTTTAGGAAGTTAGTTCTAGTTAAAAAAGGAGTGTTCAAGTGGTTTTGATAGCAACGTATTCAAGCATAATTAAGTAATTATGAGTTACATTTATGAAAGGACTAATTATAAGAAAAAGACTAATAAATATAGAAAGTTGCTCAATAAATTCACAGTTTTAGTGTAATAGCATAATCCAATTAAATGGTTTACAAATATAGATAACATACAAACTCTAGTTACGTTAATATTATTATGTAACTCTTATTCCTTAATGTGAACTTAACCTCTGCATTTATATTACCCTAATTGTAACTCGTACCAGTAGTAAAATTCTACAGCACAATACAAGAGATTGTGAACAAGTTTTGTAGTTCTCAACTGATCTCGTGTAGCACAATGTGAAGGGAAGAGAATTTATGGGGGAATAACGAAAAAAAGAAAAGTGTTTAAAATTGATATAAGATCAACATTCTTTAAGAAAACTTTATGAAATTTGTTTTGATCATATAATTTATAAATGTTATTGAGTGGGATGATGCAAATTTTTATTTTGTAATCTTGTGAATGTTACAGATAAATGCTTTTGAGAATATCCATTTCTTTGGACCACCGAGCTACCTAGTATTATTATACATAAAGAATATTTGTATTTTCAAAAAGAAAAACTTTTAAATAGTTAATGTGGATGTAATTTTAACAAGAGTTGTAATAAATTTTGTACATTCATAAAATTGTTGAAAGGTTGTTAGGACAATATGTATGTAATTCTTAATTCTTATATGCTCGTCATTGAAATTAAGTAAAACCGCACCATAAAGTACATGATGTTTCAATATCCATCACCATTTGACTGGTACGCTGCAGCTAAAGTTCTTCAGTAGCTCTGTAGATTTATGTAACTTTGATGGAAGTACCATATCGCGGGTGGTGTGCAGGGAAAATGTGAAAACTAGCAGCTGGTGGGGTGGTCATTTGGCAGTGTTAGCAGATTCTTGTTCCTCGAAAGAGTTGTGCGAGTTTAGACATTCAGAGAATTTAACTTTATTAAATGCTTCTGAGATCGAGGATGTTGCGTACAAAACAGGAACATATGCTTTAGCACGCCCATATGGGACACTGAGGAATCGCTCCTTGCATATGGTTAATAGATCTATCTCTGACTTGTTATTTGTATCCACTCCTTGTGACTGGTTACTTTACTATGGAGTTCATTGTAGCACACCATCTTCTGCTAGTAAACTGTCATTACATGGTGCGAGTTCGATTGGAAGCTACAATCCTCTTAAACGTTTGCTTGTTAAGGTTTCGTTATTATGTTGTTGAGCCAGGCAACATTTGGAAGCTGAAATTCTTTCTGTCATGCCATGGAAGCTTTTTATGTTGCTGATTTGAAATTATTTGTTTTCTAAACAAAACAAATCGTATGACATCTCTGTTGTTAGATAGGTAAAAAACAAAACCTAATAAAACCTGTTTTTATCCTTTTGTTATTGCAGACTAGCTTTCTTGGCACGCTTTTTTATTATTATTATTCTACTATGTTATGTTAGTTTCTTAAAATTTATGAAGGAATGTTTAGAGTCCTTTTATAAAAATAAATAAATCTCAATATTTATAACCATTAGCACGATTGTTTTTAAATATGAATGATCGAATATGAAGTTTGATTATATTACTATGTTTGGTTCTTAAAGTGTTTAAAATAATTGAAGGTATCATGGGGTTTCTCAATTCGTTTTGAATTCTTTTCGGTTTTTTTGCTTCCAATTTAAATACATAAACATTTATATCAAATCCAATCCGTGCTCAACCCATGAGGCTGTCTTATGAAAGAAATGAAATTTAGTAAAAAACAGAGTAACAAAATGGTTATCCAAAGACTCAAATGTTAATTTTACATCATATAGACACTTATTATTGCATACAATTTAT
The DNA here is from genome assembly GCF_000002775.5 of Populus trichocarpa. Taxonomy (NCBI): domain Eukaryota; kingdom Viridiplantae; phylum Streptophyta; class Magnoliopsida; order Malpighiales; family Salicaceae; genus Populus; species Populus trichocarpa. The sequence goes on from NC_037288.2 coordinate 10,610,675, forward strand.
ACTAGAACAATTCAAGGTTGAATAGAAAGGGTTTAGGCAACAGGTGCCAAAGCTACAGTAGCAGCACATTGGTTCCAAATTTGGTCACCCTTAGCTACAACAAAAGCTACTTTATCCTTTGGCACTTTTGAAACGAATAGTTTTATGAAATCATCATGGCAAGCTTTCCCAGTTGTTATATGCTTTTGGCAACAGTATTCCGATGGAGTATTGTTGTTGTATATACTATTAGAGATTTCTATTGCACAACGTTTTGTCACCTTTGCGTGGCACTCTTCCAAATGTCGAGAAAGCTCTGGATCTTCTTCATGAGTACGAATTGCAAACCCTGGTGTAATGACAAGTATACCGATAAACAAAAATAGTCCTAAGGAGATGTTTTTGCCTAGGCTTCCCATGTTTTTTTACAGCAATATATTCTCTTACTTGGACAAAACGTTGTTGGATGCAAATAAAATAATACCATCCAAGTCCAATTTATAGGTAAGAAAATACTTCAAAACATTTTGTTGATTTGATATAGCATTGATTAACATTTGCACGTTAAGAGTTGATGAAATCCGTTTTAGGAAGTTAGTTCTAGTTAAAAAAGGAGTGTTCAAGTGGTTTTGATAGCAACGTATTCAAGCATAATTAAGTAATTATGAGTTACATTTATGAAAGGACTAATTATAAGAAAAAGACTAATAAATATAGAAAGTTGCTCAATAAATTCACAGTTTTAGTGTAATAGCATAATCCAATTAAATGGTTTACAAATATAGATAACATACAAACTCTAGTTACGTTAATATTATTATGTAACTCTTATTCCTTAATGTGAACTTAACCTCTGCATTTATATTACCCTAATTGTAACTCGTACCAGTAGTAAAATTCTACAGCACAATACAAGAGATTGTGAACAAGTTTTGTAGTTCTCAACTGATCTCGTGTAGCACAATGTGAAGGGAAGAGAATTTATGGGGGAATAACGAAAAAAAGAAAAGTGTTTAAAATTGATATAAGATCAACATTCTTTAAGAAAACTTTATGAAATTTGTTTTGATCATATAATTTATAAATGTTATTGAGTGGGATGATGCAAATTTTTATTTTGTAATCTTGTGAATGTTACAGATAAATGCTTTTGAGAATATCCATTTCTTTGGACCACCGAGCTACCTAGTATTATTATACATAAAGAATATTTGTATTTTCAAAAAGAAAAACTTTTAAATAGTTAATGTGGATGTAATTTTAACAAGAGTTGTAATAAATTTTGTACATTCATAAAATTGTTGAAAGGTTGTTAGGACAATATGTATGTAATTCTTAATTCTTATATGCTCGTCATTGAAATTAAGTAAAACCGCACCATAAAGTACATGATGTTTCAATATCCATCACCATTTGACTGGTACGCTGCAGCTAAAGTTCTTCAGTAGCTCTGTAGATTTATGTAACTTTGATGGAAGTACCATATCGCGGGTGGTGTGCAGGGAAAATGTGAAAACTAGCAGCTGGTGGGGTGGTCATTTGGCAGTGTTAGCAGATTCTTGTTCCTCGAAAGAGTTGTGCGAGTTTAGACATTCAGAGAATTTAACTTTATTAAATGCTTCTGAGATCGAGGATGTTGCGTACAAAACAGGAACATATGCTTTAGCACGCCCATATGGGACACTGAGGAATCGCTCCTTGCATATGGTTAATAGATCTATCTCTGACTTGTTATTTGTATCCACTCCTTGTGACTGGTTACTTTACTATGGAGTTCATTGTAGCACACCATCTTCTGCTAGTAAACTGTCATTACATGGTGCGAGTTCGATTGGAAGCTACAATCCTCTTAAACGTTTGCTTGTTAAGGTTTCGTTATTATGTTGTTGAGCCAGGCAACATTTGGAAGCTGAAATTCTTTCTGTCATGCCATGGAAGCTTTTTATGTTGCTGATTTGAAATTATTTGTTTTCTAAACAAAACAAATCGTATGACATCTCTGTTGTTAGATAGGTAAAAAACAAAACCTAATAAAACCTGTTTTTATCCTTTTGTTATTGCAGACTAGCTTTCTTGGCACGCTTTTTTATTATTATTATTCTACTATGTTATGTTAGTTTCTTAAAATTTATGAAGGAATGTTTAGAGTCCTTTTATAAAAATAAATAAATCTCAATATTTATAACCATTAGCACGATTGTTTTTAAATATGAATGATCGAATATGAAGTTTGATTATATTACTATGTTTGGTTCTTAAAGTGTTTAAAATAATTGAAGGTATCATGGGGTTTCTCAATTCGTTTTGAATTCTTTTCGGTTTTTTTGCTTCCAATTTAAATACATAAACATTTATATCAAATCCAATCCGTGCTCAACCCATGAGGCTGTCTTATGAAAGAAATGAAATTTAGTAAAAAACAGAGTAACAAAATGGTTATCCAAAGACTCAAATGTTAATTTTACATCATATAGACACTTATTATTGCATACAATTTATACTAGAACAATTCAAGGTTGAATAGAAAGGGTTTAGGCAACAGGTGCCAAAGCTACAGTAGCAGCACATTGGTTCCAAATTTGGTCACCCTTAGCTACAACAAAAGCTACTTTATCCTTTGGCACTTTTGAAACGAATAGTTTTATGAAATCATCATGGCAAGCTTTCCCAGTTGTTATATGCTTTTGGCAACAGTATTCCGATGGAGTATTGTTGTTGTATATACTATTAGAGATTTCTATTGCACAACGTTTTGTCACCTTTGCGTGGCACTCTTCCAAATGTCGAGAAAGCTCTGGATCTTCTTCATGAGTACGAATTGCAAACCCTGGTGTAATGACAAGTATACCGATAAACAAAAATAGTCCTAAGGAGATGTTTTTGCCTAGGCTTCCCATGTTTTTTTACAGCAATATATTCTCTTACTTGGACAAAACGTTGTTGGATGCAAATAAAATAATACCATCCAAGTCCAATTTATAGGTAAGAAAATACTTCAAAACATTTTGTTGATTTGATATAGCATTGATTAACATTTGCACGTTAAGAGTTGATGAAATCCGTTTTAGGAAGTTAGTTCTAGTTAAAAAAGGAGTGTTCAAGTGGTTTTGATAGCAACGTATTCAAGCATAATTAAGTAATTATGAGTTACATTTATGAAAGGACTAATTATAAGAAAAAGACTAATAAATATAGAAAGTTGCTCAATAAATTCACAGTTTTAGTGTAATAGCATAATCCAATTAAATGGTTTACAAATATAGATAACATACAAACTCTAGTTACGTTAATATTATTATGTAACTCTTATTCCTTAATGTGAACTTAACCTCTGCATTTATATTACCCTAATTGTAACTCGTACCAGTAGTAAAATTCTACAGCACAATACAAGAGATTGTGAACAAGTTTTGTAGTTCTCAACTGATCTCGTGTAGCACAATGTGAAGGGAAGAGAATTTATGGGGGAATAACGAAAAAAAGAAAAGTGTTTAAAATTGATATAAGATCAACATTCTTTAAGAAAACTTTATGAAATTTGTTTTGATCATATAATTTATAAATGTTATTGAGTGGGATGATGCAAATTTTTATTTTGTAATCTTGTGAATGTTACAGATAAATGCTTTTGAGAATATCCATTTCTTTGGACCACCGAGCTACCTAGTATTATTATACATAAAGAATATTTGTATTTTCAAAAAGAAAAACTTTTAAATAGTTAATGTGGATGTAATTTTAACAAGAGTTGTAATAAATTTTGTACATTCATAAAATTGTTGAAAGGTTGTTAGGACAATATGTATGTAATTCTTAATTCTTATATGCTCGTCATTGAAATTAAGTAAAACCGCACCATAAAGTACATGATGTTTCAATATCCATCACCATTTGACTGGTACGCTGCAGCTAAAGTTCTTCAGTAGCTCTGTAGATTTATGTAACTTTGATGGAAGTACCATATCGCGGGTGGTGTGCAGGGAAAATGTGAAAACTAGCAGCTGGTGGGGTGGTCATTTGGCAGTGTTAGCAGATTCTTGTTCCTCGAAAGAGTTGTGCGAGTATAGATAACATACAAACTCTAGTTACGTTAATATTGTTATGTAACTCTTATTCTTAATGTGAACTTAACCTATGCATTTTGATTAGTACTTAAAAGTGCATTCTCATTAAGGCTTTATATCATCGTATTGCACTAAAGTATCGTTAAATTCCCTAACTAAAGCATGTTTTATAATAACAAGTCTAATAATATAATATATCTTTAATTTATGGTAAATGCTTGTTTTGAATGCAGGTATATCTCACAATTCAAAGGATTGATTGCTGTGATTAACAATTGAAAGTGAAGAGACAAAAAGAGGACTAGGCTAGGAGAAGAGATGCTGGTTCAATTCCAAACAGGAACACCATTCGGTTATTTGATCATAACTGGAGTTGTAGAACTCGGATTTAGGTCCACTTTATATGGATGGAAAGATAAGACATAGACCTAAAACTTTCATGAGGGGTCCAAGACTCAGTTCTGCCGTTTTCAAGTTCAAATCTTAGCAACAACGGAGAAGTCGGAACCTGTCCTGCAGCTCAAACACTGTTCGGTTTTCATCTCATATCTTGAGTTCTAGAAGTCCAAATGAGCTCTGGTTTTTTTTTTTTTTCTGGAAAGCTGAGACAATTGCCCACAGCTTTCATGGAACAAAGGGCTCAAATTCTGATGTTAGCAATGACGTTTTGGCCAGCCAACAATATCAAAAATCTGCCAACAATTTCAAGAACCAGCAGCCAACAATGTCAAAAACCAGCCACCAAATCAATGGTTGGCCACCAACTATTTCCTTAGTCCACCAAGCAATAGTTCCACATCTTAGCCTATAAAAGGAGACATTTGCCATGTATTTAGTCATCTTGGTTTTCAGATCAAGATCATGTTCTTGCTTTCTTTCTTTATATCTTTGTAATGTTCAAGTTTTCTTTCATGTTATATTAATCTCTTGTTTATGCTTTTTCATTTCCTTTCATATACTTAGTTAACTTATATCATAATCATGTTCTTATCTTGTTTATTTATGTTTTTCTTCTTCATTATGTTTAGCTAAGTTAATTATGTCAAGGTGAAAAGGTTTTACTAATGGTGTTAGAATAGGTATAATATAAACTCAACATGGACTTTAATTTTTATATCCAAGAAAAATTGTTATTAGCATGTCTTATCTTTTTATCTTACTTATCCTTAATACCTTGCTTGTTAAATGGTTAATCTAGATTTATGTTGTATAACACTTGGTACATCGAATGCTTGATCCTTCATAGTTTTCGGCCGACATCGTTGTTATGATAGGAACTTGATTTGTTGTTAACATAAGCTAGCAACATGAATGCCTGATGATATTTATAAGTATGGTGTTACTTAGACAAGCTAATTAATATGATCATGTTAATACTTTATAATGAGCCATTAATGATAAATCATCCGATTAGAACCTCCTTTGTGTGTAGTTTCTAGTTGAGTAATAAAAAGAGTTTATATTATATTTATTTGAAATACCATAAGTAAATCCTCTAACCTTGACATTTGTTTTTATCATTGTTTAATCCTTACATTAATCTTCCATCTCAAAGTTCTCATTAATTTCTTCCTCTTCTTCTTTTTATTATTATTATTACTACTATTACTACTACTACTACTACTACTACTACTATTATTATTATTATTATTATTACTATTATTATTATTATTGTTATTATTGTTGTTGTTGTTGTTGCATTGTTATTTATAATTTATACAATTAACCTCTCTGTGGTTCGACCCCGGTCTTGCCGGGTTATTTATTACTTCGACACTCCTACACTTGGGAGAAGACATCAATCTTTTGGTCGTGTCAAGTTTTTGGCGCCGTTGCCGGGGAGGTAAGTATTGTATAAATTTTATATTTCTTTTATTTTCTTTTGTCTTTACTTTTATTTGTTTTTCTAATTTTGTTCTTTTTCTTTTTCTTTTTCTTTTCTTTTCTTTTGCACTTGCATGAGAGTTTGGACACGTACATTAAGTGGTAGACTTTCTAGGAAATCCTCATTTTCTTTAGAAAACATGGCCGAAGAAGATAACTAGTCAATTCATAATGAGAATAATGAGAATAATCATGTGAGAACATTTAGAGATCACATGAATCCAACAAGAACAAGTGCACCATCATGTATAGTTTTTCCTCCTGATGCTTCTCATTTTAATTTTAAGCCAGGTATTATTCAACTTTTACCCACTTTTCATGGCTTAGAATTAGAAAATCCATATTTGCATTTAAGAGAATTTGAAGAAGTTTGTAACACCTATAATGACTTAAATTGTAGCATGAACACCATCAGATTAAAGCTTTTTCCTTTTTCATTAAAAGATAAAGCTAAAACATGGCTACAAAATATTAGCTCAGGATCCATTCGTGCTTGGGATGAAATGCAACAACAATTTTTAAAGAAGTTTTTTCCATCTCACAGAACAAACTCTTTCAAAAGACAAATCACCACTTTCACTCAAAAACCAGGAGAAACATTTTACAAGTGTTGGGATAGATATAAAGACTTGCTTAATACCTGTCCTCATCATGGTTTTGAAACATGGAGATTGGTCTCACAATTTTATGAAGGGTTAACACCTAAAGATAGGCAAATGGTGGAATTGATGTGCAATGGAACTTTTGAAGATAAAGACCTTGATGAAGCAATGGAGTACCTAGACTTGCTAGCTGAAAATGCTCAAAATTGGGACACCACAGGTACGTGTGAGGCACCAGGTAAAACTCAACCTCATACATCTAATGGAGGCATGTACAACCTTAGGGAAGATCATGACTTCCAAGCCAAATTTGCATCTTTAGCTAGAAAAGTTGAGGCACTAGAATTAAAAAAGAGTGGTCAAATAAAATCTGTTCAAGAAATTGTGTGTCAAATTTGTGAAACTAATGAACTTTCATCCAATGAGTGTCTAACTTTGCCTTCTTTTAAGGAATGTTTCCATGAACATGCCAATGCTTTAAACAGTTTTCAATGGCAAAATCATGATCCATACTCACAAACGTACAACCCTGGTTGGAGAGAACACCCAAATTTCAATTGGAAGAGTGGTAACAATAATGCACAAACTTCACAACCACCATTTCAAGCACATCATAATTTTCAAAGTTCTCATGGGTATGCATCTCCTTGTGTTCCCCCTCCTGGAAGAAATCTTGAGGACACTTTATATGCATTCATTGAAAAGCAAGAGACAATCAACACTCAACTTGCTCAAAGCATGACAGATTTTAAAGATACTCTTGCAAAATTCACATCTGCTCTCAATTTTCATGAGAAAGGTAAGTTCTCATCTCAACCACAGCAAAATCCCATAGGGCAATACAATTCAAATGCAAGTAGTTCTGGAAGCCAACACATGGATCAAGTCAAATCAGTCATTACTCTCCACGGTGGTAAGGTTATTGAAAAACCAATTCTTAAACCTTGTGAGAAAGATGATGAGTCAATCTCTGAGGGTAAGGAAGGGGTTAAACCTGAATATTGCAAAGAAAAGACTGATTCCCCACCAGTACTTCCATTTCCTCATGCCATGACCAAGCAAAGAGAAGTCAATCACGATTTTGAAATTTTTGAAACTTTCAAACAAGAAGAAATCGAGGATGAAAAAGGCACCGAAAATGTTGTCGCGGATCATTTGTCAAAATTGACAATAGATTCGACATCTGACATCACACCAATTGAGAAATACTTTCCTGGTCAATCCTTACTTTCTCGTAGTCCAATGCCTTGGTTTGCTAATCATATCAATTTTCTTGCAACAGGAGATTTGCCAGCTCACTGGAGTACCGAAGACAAAGGAAAGTTTTTGAGCAACGTGCAGAAATTTTATTGGGATGACCCTTACTTATTCAAATATTGTCCCGATAAAATATTTCGAAGATGCATTCCCGACAATGAGGTAAGTAGTGTCATTAAATTTTGTCATTCTGAAACATGTAGGGGTCATTTCTCATCAAAGAAGACAACTGCAAAAATCTTACAAAGTGGATTTTATTGGCCCACCATGTTCAAAGACTCACATGCATTCTGCAAAACCTGTGAAAAATGTCAAAAGGTGGGATTTATTTCAAAGCATCGAGAGTCTTTAGTTAATCTTCTATTGACTCTTAAGTCTCATTATAGTGGAGATATGCATCGTGCAATTCATGATTTATGGCCTCATTTTCATAAAGAACATGATCGACTTAGTCTTGGGAATCTGACTAAAAAAGACCCTGTTTGTCAGTTTTTAAGAAAACTGGATGGGAAGCCTATCCCCGACCCATAGAGGGCGTTTAAGCCGTTCTTGGACGTAAAACCAAGGGAAGATGTGAGCCACAATCACAGCTGCTTGTACATACACATGCTTTTTCAAAAAAAAAAAAAAACAAAGAGAGAGAAAGAGAGAGTGAGACTCCAGCTAGCCTACATATAGGTGGTATGATTGCATTTTCAATTTCTCATCTATAAAATCTTCTCTTCCTTTCCATCATTTCTACTCTACCCATTCATTTAATAGATATAGAAGTGTGTAGAAATGGCCAGTTCCTCTGTTCCTAAAATAAAAAATATTTGTGTTTTTTGTGGATCCAATCCTGGGAAAGAAAAAGAGTTTTTAGAATCAGCAAATCATCTTGGTCGGGTACTAGCTGAGAGAAAGATTCATTTAGTGTATGGGGGAGGCAGCCTTGGGTTAATGGGGAGTGTTTCAATAGCTGCATTTTTAGGAGGCAGTCAAGTTTTGGGGGTCATCCCCAAAGCTTTAGCCGAATGGGACATCATTGGAAAAACAGTCGGAGAGGAACTACAGGTCTCCGCAATGTCTGAACGACTATCTGTAATGTTTAACCATGCTGACGCCTTTATTGCTTTACCAGGTGGTTTGGGAACTTTAGAAGAGATATTTCATATTTCATCTTGGGCTCAGCTAAACATTCACCAGAAACCTATAGGTTTGCTAAATGTTAATGGTTTTTATAATACTTTACTGTCTTTTCTTGATCATGCTGTGGAACAACAATTTCTAACATTTTCAGCGCGACAAATCCTCATCTCTGCTGCTACTGCTGAACAATTGATTGATGAACTTCAATCTTTCATCCCTGTAATTGATTCCTCTATGAGTCGACTCAATTGGTCAATCACGGAACGCCGTAAAAAGCTTAGATTGGATTTGAGCCTTAGTTTGTGACATATTGTGTCTTTTGGTTTTATTAATGGTATAATATTTGTGTTTTGTTGTTTCTTGTATTTGTTTAAGTGTGTTTCAGGTTTGTCAGTAGTCGCTGTTTCAGGTGATGTCTTCTATACTCTATCTTTCTACCTTAAAACATTGAGGACAATGTCTCGTTTTGGTTAGGGGGAGAGGGTAGTAGTTGATATTAAAAAAAATAATAATAAAAAAAAATTAACTAACTGTGTTTTCTATTATTACAACCATTTGCAAACCTGTTGTTACTAGGATGGCAGAGTAAAGGATGAACTTTAGTGACTCTTGAGACGCATCTTAGTAAACATTCTTAACAAGGTCTATTATAATACTTCTTGAAATATTCAGATTTACAAACTCTCGCATTGTTATCACTTAATTCTGCTCATATACTTATTTAACAAGTATTCTTAAACCTTCATTTTCACACACACACTTTAACATATGATTGTGGGTTGCATATTGGATTATTACATTATTTATGTTCTTTTGTTAAAGGTAACAACTAAGGGAAAGGGATAATATATAATATGCAAAAAAAAAAAAACAAAAACAAAACAAAATAAATAAATAAAAGTAGATAAGTTTGGTTTCGTAGCCTCCTTGACTTAAGCAATTAAGCCCGAAGGGGTGTTTTAACACCTAGTACCCTAAAGTCAACTGACTTGGGAGCTATTGGCCCAGTGCTTGTTACATGGGTTAAGGAGAAAAGCTTAAGGGAATCAAACATTGCACTATCTACGTGTCAGTATCTGCAACCCGAGTTACTAAGCTCGTAGGGGTGTCTCAACACCTGATGCCCTAAGACCAACTGGTCTGGGAGTCATTAGCTAAAAGCTCGTTACATGGGTTCAAGATACATTGTATTATAAATTCTTGCTTTCCAAAAAAAAAAAAAAGAGATAATAATCCCAACTCAAGGAAGTTAACCTTAAACATTGGAACAAAATTTTGTTTTCTTCCATGAAAAGCTCCATAGCTATGTTTTGAATTACTGAGCACAAAAGGAAGGTTTATTAATATCTTGTTTAAGAAGTATGAAGCAGATATATAAATTTAATGAGAGTTTGTTTATTTGGATAGATTAATGGAAGTTAAATGATGAATACCTTGCTTTGTGGAACTTGCAAATTGTTTTTGTATTTTAACGCTTTGATTACTAGGGACTAGTAATAAGCTGGTTGGGGGGTGTGATTAGTACTTAAAAGTGCATTCTCATTAAGGCTTTATATCATCGTATTGCACTAAAGTATCATTAAATTCCCTAACTAAAGCATGTTTTATAATAACAAGTCTAATAATATAATATATCTTTAATTTATGGTAAATGCTTGTTTTGAATGCAGGTATATCTCACAATTCAAAGGATTGATTGCTGTGATTAACAATTGAAAGTGAAGAGACAAAAAGAGGACTAGGCTAGGAGAAGAGATGCTGGTTCAATTCCAAACAGGAACACCATTCGGTTATTTGATCATAACTGGAGTTCTCGAACTCGGATTTAGGTCCACTTTATATGGATGGAAAGATAAGACATAGACTTAAAACTTTCATGAAGGGTCCAAGACTCAATTCTGCCGTTTGCAAGTTCAAATCTTAGCAACAACGGAGAAGTCAGAACCTGTCCTGCAGCTCAAACACTGTTCGGTTTTCAGCTCATATCTTGAGTTCTAGAAGTCCAAATGAGCTCTGGTTTTTTTTTTTCTGGAAAGCTGAGACAATTGCCCACAGCTTTCATGGAACAAAGGGCTCAAATTCTGATGTTAGCAATGACGTTTTGGCCAGCCAACAATATCAAAAATCTGCCAACAATTTCAAGAACCAGCAGCCAACAATGTCAAAAACCAGCCACCAAATCAATGGTTGGCCACCAACTATTTCCTTAGTCCACCAAGCAATAGTTCCACATCTTAGCCTATAAAAGGAGACATTTGCCATGTATTTAGTCATCTTGGTTTTCATATCAAGATCATGTTCTTGCTTTCTTTCTTTATATCTTTGTAATGTTCAAGTTTTCTTTCATGTTATATTAATCTCTTGTTTATGCTTTTTCATTTCCTTTCATATACTTAGTTAACTTATATCATAATCATGTTCTTATCTTGTTTATTTATGTTTTTCTTCTTCATTATGTTTAGCTAAGTTAATTATGTCAAGGTGAAAAGGTTTTACTAATGGTGTTAGAATAGGTATAATATAAACTCAACATGGACTTTAATTTTTATATCCAAGAAAAATTGTTATTAGCATGTCTTATCTTTTTTTCTTACTAATCCTTAATACCTTGCTTGTTAAATGGTTAATCTAGATTTATGTTGTATAACACTTGGTACATCGAATGCTTGATCCTTCATAGTTTTCGGCCGACATTGTTGTTATGATAGGAACTTGATTTGTTGTTAACATAAGCTAGCAACATGAATGCCTGATGATATTTATAAGTATGGTGTTACTTAGACAAGATAATTAATATGATCATGTTAATACTTTATAATGAGCCATTAATGATAAATCATCCGATTAGAACCTCCTTTGTGTGTGGTTTCTAGTTGAGTAATAAAAAGAGTTTATATTATATTTATTTGAAATACCATAAGTGAATCCTCTAACCTTGACATTTGTTTTTATCATTGTTTAATCCTTACATTAATCTTCCATCTCAAAGTTCTCATTAATTTCTTCCTCTTCTTCTTTTTATTATTATTATTACTACTATTACTACTACTACTACTACTATTATTATTATTATTATTGTTATTATTGTTGTTGTTGTTGTTGCATTGTTATTTATAATTTATACAATTAACCTCTCTGTGGTTCGACCCCGGTCTTGCCGGGTTATTTATTACTTCGACACTCCTGCACTTGGGAGAAGACATTAATCTTTTGGTCGTGTCACATTTATATTACCCTAATTGTAACTCGTACTAGTAATAAAGTTCTACAACGCAATACAAGAGATTGTGAACAAGTGTTGGAGTTCTAAACTGATCTTGTGTAGCACAATGCAAGGATGATAATGTGATTGGAAGGGAATTTATTGAGGAATAAAGAAAAATGAAAAATGTTTGAAATTGATATAAAATCAACATTCTTTAAGAAAATTTTATGAAATTTGTTTTGATCATATAATTTTTAAATTGTAGTCACTAGAGAGAAAATTATAGAGTAGATAGTAAATGAAAAAGATATATTTCTGTTTATTGGACTGTAATACAGACGTGAGCATACATAAAATTCAACTTGTACAAGATGTTTTATATAAAGATTAGTAACTATTGACTTTCCATGGTTGTATTTCTTTCTATAGTTACAGGATTACTTATTTATATAGGTTGATTTGTCTCTGATCTGCCACAACTATAGTTTCCATGTGATTAGTACTTAAAAGTGCATTTTTATCAAGGTTTTATATCATCATTTAGCACTTGAAGTATCAATAACTCCTTAACTAAAACATGTTTTATAATAACAAGTCTGATACCATAAGATATCTTTAATTTATGGTAAATGTTCATCTTAAATGCAGGTCTATCACATAAATGAAAGGGTTGATTGATGAGTTTAAGTACGGAAATTGAAAGGACAAAGAGAGGGCCAAACTTAGAAAAGAGATGCTGGTTCAATCCAAACCGGAACACTGTTCGGTCATTGGGTCATATCTGGAGTTGTAGATCTTGTATTTAGGTCTGCCTTATATGGATGGAAAGCTAAGACATAGGCCTAAAACTTTCATGCAGAGTCCAAGATTTAAAAAGGTCATTTGCAAGTCCAAATTGTAGCAACAACGGAGAAGTCCGAATCTGTCCTGCAGCCCAGATACTGTTTAGTGTTCAGCCCATATCTCGAGTTCTAGAAGTCTAAATGACCTCAACTTTTTTTTCCTGGAAAGCTGAGACAATTTCCTAAAACTTTCATGATTCAAGTCTATTCAAATTATGACGTTATCAATGACATTTTTGGAAAACAAGAAGATAAGGATTGCCACCAAGTCAAGATGTGGCCACCCACTCAACAATTAGTCAACAAATCAATAGTTCTGAATTTTGGCCTATAAAAGGAGGCATTTGCCATGTATTTAGGCATCTTGGTTTGCAGATCAAGATTATGCTCTTGCTCTCTCTTTATATTTTGTAATGTTTAAGTTTTGCTTATATTAATCTCTTGCTTATGCTTTTCATTTCCTTTCCTTGTTTATTTATGTTTCTCTCTTTCATTATGTTTAGCTAAGTTTATCATGTCAAGGTGAAAAGGTTACACTAATGGTGTAAGAATAAGTATAATATAAACTCAACATGGACCTTAATGTTTGATACTAACATGTTTTATATTTGTTATCTTGTTCACTTTTAATACCTTACTTGTTAAATGGTTAATCTAGATTTATGTTGTATAACCCTTGGTACAACAAATACTTGACACTTTCATAGCCCAACCGTATGGTATAACCGACACTTGTGCTATGAAAGGAACTTGATTTGTTGTTAACATAAGTTATAATCATGAATGCCTGACAACATTTACAAGTATTAGCATTATTCGAATAAGATAACTAATGTAATTATGTTAACAATTTATAATCCGATTGGAACCTCCTTTGTGTGTGGTTTCCAGTTGAGTAATAAAAGAAGTTTATACTATACTTGTTTGAAATACCATTAGTGGATCCTCTAACTTTGACAATTATTTTATCCTTGTTTAATCCTTATATCAATATCACATCTCAAAGCTCTCTTTATTATTGTTGTTATTGTTGTTGTTGTTGTTGTTGTTGTTGTTGTTGTTGTTATTTATAATTTATACAATTAACCTTCCTGTGGTTCGACCCCGGTCTTGCCGGTTTATTTATTACTTCGACACTCCTGCACTTGGAAGAAGACATCAATCTTTTGGTCGTGTCAAGTTTTTGGCGCCGTTGCCTGGGAGGTAAATTCTTGTATAAATTATAATAGTTGTTTTATTTTCTCTTTTCACTTTTCATTTTATCTAAGTTTTGTTTCTTTTGTTTTGTTTCTTTTTCTTTCGTTTTCTTCTTCCTTTTATTCTCTTCCTACACGTGCATGAGAGTTTTGTCACGTACATTAAGTGGTAGACTTTGTAGGGTATCCTCATCATTTTCAAAAAATATGACCGTAGAAGATAATCAGTCGCTTCATAATGAGAATAATGAGAATAACCGAGTGAGAACACTTAGAGACCACATGAATCCCACAAGAACAAGTGCACCCTCATGCATAGTTTTTCCTCCTAATGCATCTCATTTTAATTTTAAGCCAGACATTATTCAACTTTTACCTTATTTTCATGGCTTAGATTTAGAAAATCCATACTTGCATTTAAAGGAATTTGAGGAGGTTTGTAACACCTATAATGACTCAAATTGTAGCATGAACACCATCAGGTTAAAACTTTTTCCATTTTCATTAAAAGATAAAGCTAAAACATGGTTACAAAATTTGAGACCTAGATCCATTCGTGCTTGGGATGAAATGCAACAACAATTTTTAAAGAAGTTTTTTCCGTCCCACAGAACAAACTCTTTCAAAAGACAAATTATCACTTTCACTCAAAAACCAGGAGAAACATTTTACCAATGTTGGGATAGGTATCGAGACTTGCTTAATACTTGCCCTCATCATGGTTTTGAAACATGGAGATTGGTTTCATATTTTTATGAAGGGTTAACTCCTAGAGATAGGGAAATGGTTGAATTGATGTGCAATGGAACTTTTGAGGATAAAGACCCTAATGAAGCAATGGAGTACCTAGACTTGCTAGCTGAAAATGCTCAAAATTGGGACACTACGGGCACTTATGAGGCACCAAGTAAAACCCAACCTCATACATCTAGTGGAGGTATGCACAACCTTAGGGAAGATCATGACCTCTAAGCTAAATTTACATCTTTAGCTAGAAAAGTCAAGGCACTAGAATTAAAAAAGAGTGGTCAACTAAAATCTGTTCAAGACATTGTGTGTCAAATCTGTGAAACCAATGAACATTCAACCAATAACTGTCCAACTTTGCCTTCTTTTAAGGAATGTCTCCATGAACAAGCCCATGTTTTAAACAGTTTCCAAAGGCCCAATCATAACCCATACTCGCAAACATACAACCCTGGTTGGAGAAATCACCCAAATTTCAATTGGAAGAGTGATAACAATAATGCACAAACTTCACAGCCACCGTTTCAAGCACACCATAATTTCTAAAATTCTCATGGATATGCACCTCCTTATGCTCCACCTCCTAGAAGAAATCTTGAGGAAACATTGCATGCATTCATTGAAAAGCAAGAGACAATCAACACTCAACTTGCTCAAAGCATGACAGATTTTAAAGATACTCTTGCAAAATTGACATCTGCTCTCAGTTTTCAAGAGAAAGGTAAGTTTCCATCTCAACCACAGCAAAATCCAAAGGGGCAATACAATGCAAATGCAAGTAGTTCTGGAAGCCAACACATGGATCAAGTCAAATCAGTCATCACTCTTCGCAGTGGTAAGGTTATTGAAAAACCAATTCTTGAACCTTGTGAGAAAGATGATGAGTCAATCTCTGAGGGTAAGGAAGGGGTTGAATCTGAACATTGCAAAGAAAAGACTGATTCCCCGCCACCACTTTCATTTCCTCATGTCATGACCAAACAAAGGAAAGTCAATCACAACTCTGAAATCTTTGAAACTTTCAAGCAGGTAAGGATCAATATACCTTTGCTGGATGCTATTAAACAGGTTCCTTCTTATGCTAAATTTTTGAAAGATATGTGCACTGTGAAGAGAAAACTGAATGTGAAAAAGAAAGCCTTTTTAGCCGAACAAGTAAGTGTCATTCTTCAGAACAATAATGCTTTGAAATATAAAGACCCTGGTTGTCCTACAATTTCATGCTTTATTGTAGAACATAAAATTGAAAGAGCTTTACTTGATCTTGGAGCTAGTGTGAATTTACTTCCATATTCAGTTTTTCAGAGTCTCAATCTAGGTGAGTTAAAACCAACTTCTGTAACTCTTTTACTTGCCGATAGATCTGTAAAAGTGCCTAGAGAAATAGTTGAAGATGTGTTAGTACAAGTCGATAAATTCATTTATCCTGTGGATTTTATTGTCTTGGACACACAACCTGTTGAAGCATGTAATTCATTTCCTGTTATTTTAGGACGTCCGTTTCTTGCAACTTCTAATGCATTGATTAATTGTAGGAATGGACTGATGAAGCTATCTTTTGGAAATATGACATTGGAGATGAATATTTTCAACATTTGCAAGCAACTTGGAGATGATAATGATTTACAAGAAGTAGATTTTATTGAAGAATTAGTTTATGATCAACTTGAATCTACTTTGAGTAAAATTGAGTTGGATGAATCTGAAGATTTGCAAATGATTTATTTCCAGGAAGAAATCACGGATGAAAAAGGCACCAAAAATGTTGATGCGGATCTTTTGTCAAGAGTGATAACAGATTCGACATTTAACATCACACCAATCGATGATTACTTTCCTGACGAATCCTTACTTTCTCTTAGTTCAATGCCTTGGTTTGCTAAAAATATCAATTTTCTTGCTTCAGGATTTTTGCCAGCTCACTGGAGTACCGAAGACAAAAGAAAGTTTTTGAGCGACGTGCAAAAATTTTATTGGGATGAACCTTACTTATTCAAATATTGTCCTGATCAAATATTTCAAAGATGCATTCCTGACAATAAGGTAAGTAGTGTCATTAAACTTTGTCATTCTAAGGCATGTGGGAGTCATTTATTGTTAAAAAAGACGACTGCAAAAATCTTACAATGTGGATTTTATTGGCCCACCATGTTCAAAGACACACATGTGTTTTGCAAAGCTTGTGAAAATTATCAAAAGTCAGGATTTATTTCAAAACATAAGGAATCTTTAGATAATCTTCTATTGACTTTTGAGACATATCCTGATGGAGATGTGCATTGTGCATTTCAGGACTTATGACCCCATTTCCATAAAGAACATGCTCGATATAGTCTTGGGAATCTGACTAAAAAAGACCCTGTTTGCCAGTTTTTAAGAAAACTGGATGGGAAGCCTATCCCCGACTCATAGAGGGCGTTTAAGCCGTTCTTGGACGTAAAACCAAGGGAAGATGTGAGCCACAATCATAACTACGATTTGAGTCTTCATTTGTAAAAATTTATGTCTTTTGGTTTTATTAATAGCATAATATTTTTTTTGTTTTGTTATCTCTTATATTTGTTTAAGTGTGTTTCAGGATTGTTAGTGTTCGCTGCTTCAGATGATGACTTCTATACTCTATCTTTCTACCTTAGGACATTGAGGACAATGTCTCGTTTTGGTTGGGGGGGAGGGTAGTAGTTGACAAAAAAAAATAACCAACTAACTGTTTTTGTTTTTAAAACCATTTGGCAAAACTGTTATTACTAGGATGGCAGAGTAAGGGGGAATTTTATTGACTCTTGAGACGCATCTTAGTAAACATTTTCTAATGGTTATTTGCAATATTCATAACAAGGTCTATCAGAATACTTCTTGAAATATTCAGGTTTACAAACTCTCGCATTATTATCACTTGATTCTGCTCATATACTCATTTAACAAGTATTCTTAAACCTTCATTTTCACACACACACTCTAACATATAATTATGGGTCGCACATTGGATTATTACATTATTTATGTTCTTTTGTTAAAGGTAACAACTAAGGGAAAGGGATAGTATATAATTTGCAAAAAAAAAAAATTGATAATATTGATGATAATAAAAACGTAGATAAGTTTGGTTTCGTAGCCTCCCTAACCTAAGCAATTAAGCCTGAAGGGGTGTTTTAACACCTAATACCCTAAAGTCAACTGACTTTGGAGCTATTGGCCCAAAGCTTGTTACATGGGTTAAGGAGAAAAGCTTAAGGGAATCAAACATTGCACTATCTACGTATCAGTATCTGCAACTCGAGTTACTAAGCTTGTAGGGGTGTCTCAACACCTAATGCCCTAAGACCAACTGGTCTGGGAGTCATTAGCCGGAAGCTCATTACATGGGTTAAAGATGCATTGTGTTTTAAGTTATATTTATATATATTTTAAAAAAAAAAGATAATAATCTCAACCCAAGGAAGTTAACCTTAAACATTAGAACAGAATATTGTTTTCTTCCAATAAAAGCCCCATCATCTATGTTTTCATACATTGAGCACATAAAAAGAAAGGTTTATTAATATTTTGTTTAAGAGGTATTGAGAAGATATATAAATCTAATGAGAGTTTGTTTATCTGGATAGCATAATGGAAGTTGAATGATGAATGCCTTGCTTTGTGGAATTTGCAAATTGTTTTTCTATTTTAACGCTTTGATTACTAGGGACTAGTAATAAGCTGGCTGGGGGGGGTGATTAGTACTTAAAAGTGCATTTTTATCAAGGTTTTATATCATCATTTAGCACTTGAAGTATCAATAACTCCTTAACTAAAACATGTTTTATAATAACAAGTCTGATACCATAAGATATCTTTAATTTATGGTAAATGTTCATCTTAAATGCAGGTCTATCACATAAATGAAAGGGTTGATTGATGAGTTTAAGTACGGAAATTGAAAGGACAAAGAGAGGGCCAAACTTAGAAAAGAGATGCTGGTTCAATCCAAACCGAAACACTGTTCGGTCATTGGGTCATATCTGGAGTTGTAGATCTTGTATTTAGGTCTGCCTTATATGGATGGAAAGCTAAGACATAGGCCTAAAACTTTCATGCGGAGTCCAAGATTTAAAAAGGTCATTTTCAAGTCCAAATTGTAGCAACAACGGAGAAGTCCGAATCTGTCCTGCAGCCCAGATACTGTTTAGTGTTCAGCCCATATCTCGAGTTCTAGAAGTCTAAATGACCTCAACTTTTTTTTTCCTGGAAAGCTGAGACAATTTCCTAAAACTTTCATGATTCAAGTCTATTCAAATTATGACGTTATCAATGACATTTTTGGCAAACAAGAAGATAAGGATTGTCACCAAGTCAAGATGTGGCCACCCACTCAACAATTAGTCAACAAATCAATAGTTCCGAATTTTGGCCTATAAAAGGAGGCATTTGCCATGTATTTAGGCATCTTGGTTTGCAGATCAAGATTATGCTCTTGCTCTCTCTTTATATATTGTAATGTTTAAGTTTTGCTTATATTAATCTCTTGTTTATGCTTTTCATTTCCTTTCCTTGTTTATTTATGTTTCTCTCTTTCATTATGTTTAGCTAAGTTTATCATGTCAAGGTGAAAAGGTTACACTAATGGTGTAAGAATAAGTATAATATAAACTCAACATGGACCTTAATGTTTGATACTAACATGTTTTATATTTGTTATCTTGTTCACTTTTAATACCTTGCTTGTTAAATGGTTAATCTAGATTTATGTTGTATAACCCTTGGTACAACAAATACTTGACACTTTCATAGCCCAACCGTATGGTATAACCGACACTTGTGCTATGAAAGGAACTTGATTTGTTGTTAACATAAGTTATAATCATGAATGTCTGACAACATTTACAAGTATTAGCATTATTTGAATAAGATAACTAATGTAATTATATTAACAATTTATAATCCGATTGGAACCTCCTTTGTGTGTGGTTTCCAGTTGAGTAATAAAAAGAGTTTATACTATACTTGTTTGAAATACCATTGGTGGATCCTCTAACCTTGACAATTATTTTATCCTTGTTTAATCCTTATATCAATATCGCATCTCAAAGCTCTTTTTATTATTGTTGTTATTGTTGTTGTTGTTATTGTTGTTGTTGTTATTTATAATTTATACAATTAACCTTCCTGTGGTTCGACCCCGGTCTTGCCGGGTTATTTATTACTTCGACACTCCTGCACTTGGGAGAAGACATCAACTCTTTGATCGTGTCAATGATAATCCCACCATTCTTTTAACTGGCCAGAGAAACCAACTATAAGAAGTTCGGCTATAGCTTTATTTGGAGTACCAGTCTGGGTTTTGTATGCATTGGCTGTCATGGTTATTTGTTAGAGGGTGTTTAGGATGTGGTATTCTGACACTCCATCTAGGTTCCATTCATATAGATAGGAGGCATTGTATTTGTGTTGGTTGATAATTTTAGGTTCATTTTGGATGGACATGTCTGGGGTAGTAAGGGATTTGGGGCTTCTCCAGAGGAGTTTACTAATCTCAGGATTTTCTTTTTGGAAAATATCATCATATGAAGTATGAACTTGATTTGTTTGGTTATTCTGAATGGTGTTTACTTGGTTTGTGAAGGTTGAAGGATCGACTCTGACTTGGGAGGTGTCATGTACTATTAGGGTTGAGGTCTCAATTTGGTAAAGGTGGTCTTTTATGGCTTTGATAAATTCATTTTTTCTTTGGAGTTGTGTTTGGCTTGTTTTGGTGACTTGATACGGTTTGAAAATTGGGTTTTTTAGTCTGAGGTCTGTAGATTTTGTAGTCTCAACAGGGTTGGCGATTGTCTTTTGGCGATTGTCTTTTGGATCTGTTTTTTGATCTTGGTTAGCTGTTTGCTTATGGTATTGAGGTTGGTATTGGTGAAGTTGTTTTGTTAGATAATATGTTTGGTGTTTATGGTAACATCTTCACTGAGAATTTTGTAAGGAGCAGCTTCAACTGATTGGTCTTTATAAGGGATTTTGAGGTTCCTTAAATTTATTTAGGATTGATGAAAGTACCATATCGCAGGTGGTGTGTATGGGAAATGCGAAAACTAGCAGCTAGTGGGGTGGCTATTTGACAATGTTAACTAATGCTTGTTCAGCAAAAGAGTTGTGCTAGTTTAAACATTCAGAGAATTTAACTTTATTAAATGCTTTTAAGATAAAGGATGTTGTGTGCAGAATAGGAACAAATGCTTTAGCACGCTCCTATGAAAGAATGAGGAATTGCTCTTTGCATATGATTAATAGATCTACCTCTAACTTGTTATTTGTATCCATTTCTTCTGACTGGTTATTATTTTATTATGGAGTTCTTCGTAGCACACCATCATCTACTAGTAAAGTGTCATTACATGGTGGGAGTTCAATTGGAAGCTAAAATCCTCTTAAATATTTGCTTGTTAAGATTTCATGGACAACATTTAGAAGCTGAAATTCTTTGTATCATGTTATGAGAGCTTTTTTATCTTATTGATTTGAAATTGATGAGAATTGCATGGACTAAATAATCAATAAAATGGAGTGGCTTCGGGATACTCTCATTTATTGATATTTCACTCGATCTAGAGTGACTATGATATTGTGAATCTCATATTAATTCGGTGCTTGAACGTTAACCTTCTTTTTAATTCACTCATTGTACACATCTTGTTACCTCAGCATGCATGCAATTTATGTCACCATGAGCTTTGCCACTTCTGCTCTGTGATGGCTTGCATGTACTATTTCGTATGTTTCATCATATTTGTTCCTTTGCAGATATGACAAGGCACCGGAGCTGGTCTTGGTCTTGAAATAGTGAAAGTTACGA
The DNA here is from genome assembly GCF_000002775.5 of Populus trichocarpa. Taxonomy (NCBI): domain Eukaryota; kingdom Viridiplantae; phylum Streptophyta; class Magnoliopsida; order Malpighiales; family Salicaceae; genus Populus; species Populus trichocarpa. The sequence goes on from NC_037288.2 coordinate 10,632,402, forward strand.
AATACATTCTTGTGAACAAGCACTTGTAATTGTCAGCATATTTAGTAGAGATTGTGTGATGAATACATTGATGGCTATATGAACGAAGTGATAAATGCTCTTCTTCACTTCAATAACCCATTTATTTTCCGATCTCCCATGTCTCAAATTGTATCGTTGACATGGCGAAGCATCCAAGATGGCATGGTGCTAGGTGGAGTTTGAACCTCAACATTCTCATTTCCGTTGAGGAATCCTATAATCTGGAAACTGTCACTGCATCATTTACAACAAATGAGTATTTTAAATCAACTAGCAAAGGATGGAATTATAGGCCTCATTAAATTAATCACACATCTTTCTTTCTATTTTTCTCACCACCTTAGAAATAATGTTTCTCAAGAGCAAGAAGGGAGAGAACACATACCCTATAGTTAAAGGAGCATGTGGTGGCATTGGTGGCTGCAGCGGAGGTTGTACTACCGGTGGCATAAAAGAGGATGAGTTTTGGCCAAGGTTTCGCTGCTCCCATTGAGCTTGTTCAGTCAGTGACTTCTCATTTTCCTTTACCTTTTTGGTTGTCATGAAATTCACCATTATCAGTTGGTCGGTGCAAGGTTAAGTGCGAAGCACCATGTCTGACAATAAAAGATAAGGGACTTAATTTTACCTGTTCTGCCAGTATGTTGTTCTGCTCCTGCAGTTCCTTTTCCTGTGACAAGCTTGTGTCAGATGACAACGAAGATGAATTTATCACAATTCACATCCCACCCACAACTGACTGTACGTTTTTTTAGTGTATATGTTCATATCCTTCTAGAGTACTTTTGAAGACAAATATTTAACCGGATGTAGAAGTATTGATTGAAAAACAGAAGGAAATGCAAAATGCACCTTCGGGAAATGTCAAGAAGACTCTGTGATTGTTCAAAAACATCATAGAAATGTTTTCAAAATACTGCCTAACTGACATTAGAGAGGGCGTTTCAAGATCAAAATCCAAAGGCATTCTAGAATTTGTCAGGATTTGAATCAACTCCTTCATGTTGTAAGTGACAAATCTAATCACTGAACTGACGACACCTCGGGTAGAAAGGTGATTCTTCATATATAAACTGAGTCCAAAATCCAAGCTATTTTATCATAGAAATTAGAGCCAAGAATCCAGGGCACTCAAGCTAGTGTTTTAGTAGAGCAGGCTAGTGCTATATTAGTGACTTCGTACGGCTTCGAAAACATGAACAAATATAGCGTACAGAAGTGCAAGAATCTTACTTTTTTCCGCAGCTCATTAAGGGATTCATGGATGAGTTGGTTCTGCAAATTTGAGATTAACTTACGCCATGAGCAAGCATTACAACATGTATATCCAAACAAGCACACATTGAAAACATGCTAACTTAACCTTTCTTGATCGTATGCGCTTAAGAGCAGTATCTATTTGTTGCTCCAAATATTGAAGTTCTTTCAGACTTAAAGGATCCAATTCCTGTCCTGCATAGTTCCTATATAATCAAATGTGGAATATGTTATATAATTCTCTTGATTGTTAGCCAGTGCCAAGTGAGAAACAGTAGTACGAAAAAGAGGGTTTCAAGCATCCTGGATTTTGTTCAGATTTTCTTAAAGAAAAAGGAATCTCAAAACGTCAGTCACAGTAGTTCCCATACCTTCTGAAAAAAACATAAAAAAACTGAACGAGTGTTTCTGTATAGTTGACACAGAGACTACGACTTCAGCATACTGCACGAATAAAAGTCATGTACTGGGAAAATCAAAAGAAGTCTAGTAGTACCTTAGGTTTCTTTGCAAGATTTCAACCCTAGCCATGAGCTTGGGGTGCTCCAGAGACCAGCTTTCCTAAACAGGATTCACATAAATATTAAGAAATTGTGACACATACTGAAGATTTTCAGTTTCATGAAGATTGAAATACATGATTAATCACATACTATAGACTAATACTAGTACACCATCTACATATAATACCTGATGTTCAGAACCATTTGGTACAAGCTGTTGCTCTAGATATGAGCATCTCTCGTATCTTTCAAGGATTGATTCCATGCTGCCAAAAAAATGGAAAATTTCGGAAGAGTGCTCAACAAAGTTCTACGCAGATGAACTATAAGCTTTAACATTAAGTAACGTCCATGAGTTCTAAACAAGAACGATTATCCATCAAATGAAAGCAGTATTTCTTCTAGAATAAGTATTACATGACATGAACATCTAGTGAAGACCTTAACATGGGGTCAACTTATTCAATTTATGACCCTTATATGCTGTCAGCATTGCAGTCAAATTTAATGGAAATTTTCTAGTGCACAAATGATTTCGAGATCCAAAGTTATTTTGAGCATTTTATCATGTAGATGTTTTCCTACCCCACCTCAGCCTTGTTATATGCTTCTCCTTGCAGCTTCTGAGTTCAATACCTCTTGCCACTAAAGACATTGGCTCCGATAAGCACTTTACCTACTTAATCATTTGAATTCGGTACGTAAATAAAACCTAAGATATCACTTTTTTTATATCGTCACTTTCTTCTCTAAAGTTAATATTTGTTTGTCTCAATCCAATCTTTCAGTAATGCTGACCAGTAGAAACTTTCTAATTCCAACAAAGTACGTGCTCAATAATGTGCTTTATATTTTCTACTGGATTGATTGAAGGGATCCTGTCTTGTAAATTCTACTCCAATTATTCTTTACACCCATTGTCAAACAATTTGTGTCCAACCAAACTATTAGTTTGGTGGACTCCTTCGCATCATATCTCAACCTAAGGCTTCATGTTATAGTGTTCTGTAGGCCATGAGTAGCTTGCAACGCCTGCAGAAGAACACTACCATTTCACATTATAATTTGACTCAAGTATTTTTTTCTTTAACAAAAAGTGGGAGTACTACTCTTATCATGGCATGCGAGTATATATGTCAAGGAACTCCTATCCAAACCGAGACTACTTAATTTCAAAGATCAGCCTTCACTTCAATGTTTATTTGGGAAAAACATCATGCAAACCCTATCTTCTCCTAATCCTACTCGTTCAAATAACAAGTTTTCTACTTGGTTTCTCTTTCTATATTGCTTTTCAATCATTGAGAACTGCTTCACCATCAAGTTATATTCATGCTTTTTCCCACAGATAAAACTCAACCTCGGTGTTTTAAATTCTCCACAGTTATTTTAATAGCTGAGTCTAGGTTCAAAAAAATTATTAAGATTAATAGACGTTCTCGTGTTTTTTTTTTTTTAATTTATTTTATGTAAGATAATGTTCACTCACTCACCTTCACTTATAATCTATCTTTTAGAGCTGTAAATGATTCGGGCTTCAAGATATCTGTTGGATCGATTCGAATGATTTTATTACTATATTAAAGTATAAGTTCTATTTAAAAAACTGAAGTTTTAAGGTGAGTGATGGTTTTAAATTTAAAATTTTTATGTTCTTTTTGTTTATTTACTCCATGCGAGATATATTTTCTTATACGAACAGTTATTTGTAATGCATATTTTTTATGTTAGCAAGTGGTTCGATCTCTACGATATTTGCTTGGACATTGTGTCCAAATCGATTCACTACCATATTTAAATTTTTAGAAATGTTGTTCTACCTGTGATTTTAAAAAAATTAAATATTTTTTTGTTAAAAAATAATTATTTTTTGTGTTTTGGATCGTTTTGATATACTGATTTTAAAAATAATTTTTTTAAAAAAAAAAACATAATTTTAATACATTTCGGCACGAAAAACACTTTAAAAAGCAATTGTAACAACATTCTCAAACATGCTATAAATATAATAGGTAAACTTGAATAAAATACTAAAGGTTTACAGTAAGTGACTTATCCCCAGCCTTATATTGCTAATATTTTTTATTTATTTATTGATTTAATGTATACATATACTGTTTAACATACACAAAAATCTTAAATTTATACTGATCATTCGTCACTTCTCAGGCAATATCAAATACCAAATTATTTGCTTGAACTAACTTTCATGGTAAAGACCACATTAAAATAATTTCTCAATGTGTAGAGTTGACCCCTTCAAAGTGTTTCACTTAAGAGTTATATTTTGTTTTGAAAAAACATATGTTAAAAAGAGAAATGATATATATTATTTAGAGCCTGCAAACTTTCTAAGTCGTTGGCTCTTTGTAGCTGTGATTTATTTAAGTATTCAAAATCACATAACTTGTATTCTCACAAGCATGCCACTCCTTAAATAAAAGATATCGCATATCTCGCAGGAGTTTATTAGAAAACATCTTAATTCAAAAACTGAAAATATTAAATGAGTTTTCAAAAAAAAAATGATTTTAATATTAACTATCTGTCATATTGTTTTAACTTAGCACATATTTGAAAATCCTCACATATAATTTTATTATTAATAAAAACTAATTGAGCAGAGGAAAGCATTCCTTTTCTCCTGACAAAGTAGTGTTCTTTCTCTTTTTTATAAAGCACTGTTCATTGAAACAGTACTTTGTTTTTTTTAAGTTTTTTTTATCTTTTTTAATTTTATCATTTAACATTAAATTTATTGGAAATTGAGTTTCATAATTTATTTCAGTGTTTTTTCTATGAGGTTATTTTATTCTCATGACCCGAGTCATTGTTTGGATTGGTTCAGAATTCATCTTCATAATTTGCTTTCTATTGGGATATTTTGATCTTATAATTTAAGTTTGACAGGTTAATCTGAGTTGATTCAAGTTTTTTTATCCTTTTTTAGTTAATTTTTCTCAATTTCATTTTATTACGGTCTCAAGACCTAAGTTGCGAGTTTTATATGTTACCATAGGTTGACAAGGGTCGATATATATTATCGTCTCAATTTTTAAAAAAGAAGTTATTTTGAAATTTTTTTAGTCAAGCTATATTTTTTTTTCTAGTTATTCAGGTTGTCTTTGAACTTTCCAAGTTGACTGGGTCATATCGGATCAATCCCTACACGATTTAGATTTTTTTTTTCATTCTTGAAAAATGTTAGCAATGCCTAGATATTTTTTTTTATTTTTTTTCAAGAATTGATCCAACTCACAATGTAGCGTAAATAAATGATCTATGCTAATGCCATTGCAAACTAATCAAGAAGGAAACAACTAAATGAAAATTAGAATTTCAAGTTCAAACTCTATGTAACAAGATATGGAATCAAGAAAACGACAATAATTTTTTTTTCATGTTATAGATGTTTAGTTTGGAGTGAGGTGAGAATGGGAATAAAAAACAAGAATGAGTATAAACATTAAATATAAGTTTCCTTGGTGAGAATAAAACAAAAGATATGAATTTTTTTAAAAAAAATAATATATTATTTTTATTCATCTTGTTCAACTACTTTTATTATTATTATTACCTTAATCACAACTATTGCTTCCATCATCGATAGTGTAATGATATATTATTATTATTATTATTTCACCACCACCACTTTTCTATGACAACCACCATAAGCATCGCCTTATCATTACCATCTCCACCATCATTAATAGTGGTAATGACTTTAAAATTATTATTAGATCATAACCACTCTTTTTCTATCATCACTTCTTATGATGGTGACATTAATTTTTAAAAATATATTATTACTACTACTATTATTACTACCATCACAAACACCACCTTGTCCCCCCCTCTTTTCATCACTACCATGATGACCGAAACAATCACTTTTATCATTATTAATATCATTATCATTGAAGAAATTATTTTTCTAATCATTATTTTATTTCATCTTAAAAATAAAATATTAAAAAAATTATTTTTATTCCAGTCTTTTAGGTTTTTAATTTTCATTGTGATTCCTCCATTCTCATTCTAGATCTTTCATTCTATATAATCAAATACTAGGAGTTCAGGTTGTAGCCTCATACTTGTGATACCTACTTGTGATACCTCCTACAATGAACTTTAGAATTAAAAGGATCACCTACGTACTATAAAGTTCGAGCAATGTTGTCAATACCGTTCCTACAATTACTCTAATTTTGCTATTGGTATGAAATTTTTCGATACTGAAACATCGCAGCATTATATTCCAGGATCCTATGGATATACATTCTTCATCAATCTTCTTGTATATGTCTTTCAAAGCTCATCATATATTGTCATCCATACCGACAAATGCCCCTATTTAGGCCGAAAACCTATGACAAAAAAGGTAATAATCATAGTTATGATAGCTAGTAAATATGCTTTCTTTTCATTGCATCCATGCTCTCCAAAAAAAACTCTCTACTCTAGCTTTGCGAGCACTGTTCAACTCCTCAGTTGAACAGTAATTGCAATTGTTCAACTGCTCGCTACAGGTGGTGGGGCCGCAGCGGGAAACCAAGCTATTGTTTTTAGCTCTCCAATTTATAAAGCCCTCTTTTAAAATCCTAGAAGCCAGCCCTCTATCTTTTTCACTCCTCAAGAGAACGTACTTGCTGTAAAAGAGGTAAGCAATTTCTCTCATTGTTTGTTTTGTTTTTTTCCCTCTCCATGATCTCTGCTATATTGGATGTCACAGAAATGCACTTCACAGAAGTGGTTGTCTTTTGTTTCTTCTTTTAGAGTTGATTTAGTGTTAAAAAGGTTGGTTTTTATGTCCCTTTAATTTTTTTATTTTTTTTGTGGAATTATGTTGTTTGAATGAAGTAGGATGGTTAAGAAAGTGATGGGTTGGTGCTGATTTTTTAGGTGTTTTAGAGGTATTGAAACATGCATGCTTTGAATTGGAGAGGGAAGTTAGCATGACCTTGCTTCTTCCCCTCACCTGTGCTTGGGTTTAATGTTGCAGAACATGAAAAGAAGAACTGCATATGTAATTCCCGGCATGTGTCCTGCTTTCCCATTCTACTTCATAATTAAATTATTGGATTCTTGCTTTTTCATTGATTCAAAAAATAATAATAAAATACTCATGATTCTTTTTTGTGAATAGCATGGATGTGATAATATTTTTTAGAGTCGGTTTAGTTAAAATGTAGCTAAAACAAAGTGGATCCAAAATTAACTTAAGATGATATTAACTATACTTTGTTCTCTTTTAGATATAAACTAAGAAATGCCAATGTAACTTAACTGGTGAAAGATGTTTTTAAGAAAAAATATTTTTATTTTTTTTTCTATTTAGTTTAGAAAAATAAATAATATGCTTAATAATTTTATTTTTCTAGTTTGTTTAGGACTTTTATTATTTTTTTTATTTTCAAATTTTCTAGTTTGTTTAGGATAATTTTTAAATTTATTTAAAGAATTTTAAACCTCTTAAAAAGGCAGAATACTTAAAAAAATATTCAGAAATAAAATTTTAAATTAGGGTTTTTGTGTAGCAACTTTGGCAGAATCACATGTTTTGCTTGTGCTTCTTTTCTTCTGTTGTTTATGTATGTGTCAATAGTTATGAAAGCCTAATGATTCATAATGGTTAGTTGTTGTGTGTTGTTGAATAATCATAAATAAAAAAAAGATGGTTGCAGAATAAGATGTGCTCGTGTAATAGGGGATGAGGAGGTCTCTTCTCGGAAAAGAGACATTCATGAAATGATAATAAAAGACATTCAGAGAAAAATTACGAAATTAACTTGTTGATTGGAGATAATAAACATGCAGAGACAAGTTGAAAAATTATCTCGCCGATTAGCAGAGATGAATAAGAGAGAATCGCAGGATCATGAGAAGAGTAATTATAGATCTATAGCCAGTTTTGAAAATCCATTTCAGAAACATGAGCAAAGGAGGAAACCTCTTAATTGAGACAAATATGATATTAAAATTGAAATATTTGTTGATTCTAATTATTTTATGGATTGGAATCAACTATCAATTTATGATGTTTATTTTGATGAGGATAAAATAAAATAATGACAGTAAGGACAATAATATTATCATTAATGTTCTCATTAATAAGTTAGAGGTGAAGTGCAAAATGACTCAACAAAAAATAATTGTTAATTTAAGTTATAATGATTCATTTGATTATAAATTACTAATAAATCACAAGTAGATTTTTTCAATGGTTATATGGATAAAGCAGATGTTGATGAAGAAAACTTAGATTTATAATTCATTACTAAGACAGTAGTCATTTCTCAATTGATATTTCTTTATGCAAACTTTAACATGAAAAAACTAAAGTGAATATCTAAAATTGTTATATATCTAAAGCGAAGAAAGAAAATGAGTTGGAGAGTCTTGATTGAACATCTATAAAATCAAGACAAGAGTAATTTAAATTTGAGGATGAATTTGTTTTCAACATAGAGAGACTGATGCAAGAAGTTTTTAAGAAAAATTATTTTTTCTTAATTATTTTTATTTTATCCTATTTAGTTTAGGAAATTAAATGATATGCTTAATAAAAGAAATTTCCCAGTTTATTTAGCATTTATATTGATTTTCTTTTATTCAGGGTTTCTAGTTTGTTTAGGTTATTTTTACAATTTATTTGAGTTATAAATCTCTTAGAAAAATAAACTATTTAAAAAAATATTAAGTAATTAAATTTTTTATATAATAACTGTACAATAAAATTTTATATTGATTCTATGTTATCTTTCTTGTGTTATTACGGTCAATGTCAATAACAATATTAGCAACAGTTTTTCAATGTCTTCTCTCTGTTTACTCTCCCCGCACGTTATTTGTTTAGCTATTGAATTATACAAAGGTTTGACGAGTGACATTTCTTTTTTAAGTAACTCACATTATTATTATTATTATTATTATTATTATTATTATTATGTGATTTTGTATATGCAACGTCCTGATCTTCAAGCATTGACATCATATGAAACAACAATTTTAGTCTTTAGATGTTTTCTCTATTACTATGATATAATTATGGGACGAGGAAAAACACATTTTTTTCTGCCAATGAGAAATTCATTTATCGATTGAAAAATTCGAACAAGAGTCTATCCTCGTTCACAAGGCCTTGCAAAAGAAGGGTGATTTTGGGATTGAGTTTTAATTTGTTTTTTTTGTTAAAATTTTAAATTTATTTTTTTAAATTATTTTTTAATATTTTCAAATAGTTTTAATATGCTGATATCAAAATAAATTTTAAAATATAAAAAAAATTTATATATTCTGATACCTTTATGACCAAAAAACACTCTGAAAACAATCATTACCATACTCTAAACTACAAATAAGGCTGTACAAATACGTCTGCTGACATAAACAGAAATTCTAAAATTATTTTTAATATTAACATACTAAAATAATCTAAAAATATATAAAAAAATTAATTTTAAATAAAAAAATTCAAAATTTACCCAACAGGGACTCCTCATATAGTACTTAGAAAATAAAATATAAATACCAGACTATGTACGATTTTTTCAACTACCAACATTTCATAGGAGTTATGATAAACGTAAGATCAAACAACAGAGACTTGTATCAGTCTCTTCTCTCCCCAAAAAAAACCTCAAACTCGAAGTTCAAACTTCTCCTTCATCAACAATATATATATGGAAAGGTGATATATAGCTAGAGTCAACAATGGTAACATTGTACTCAAATGTTTGTCATAAAAAATGTATTTTTGACCTAGTGGAAAAGATCTACAGATGATGCTTGAGATTAATTACATCTCAAACTCTAATAAAACCTCGCAATCTGGTAGAATATTCCAAGTCCATACATGCCCTATATATCTTCTCTTTTTTACAAGGAGGTGAAGGCTCTAAATCTGTACACCCTATGGTAGATATAAAGGTTGACATTGTTATTACAAAGATCTGAAACCAATCCTGCTACTTTCGTTACCCTTGCTTAAACAAGTTCTTAAAGGAAAACAAGCATTCGTTTGCTAGCTAATCTTAATTACTGTCGACACAAATCCCTTATTGCCAGAAAATCTGGGCAAAAAATACAGTAAGTCTTAGTCAACTTATTGTCCCCAACTATTACCATTGTAATTTGTCGAAGTAATAATAACCCCTAAGGTCTCTAATGCAAGATCTTTGCAGAAATCTTAAATAACCACCTAGTATTGCTTTATATCATTGAGGGGGCAAATTCCTAGGTGCACCAACAACAATATATATGTCCTAATATCCTAGGATACTAACCAGACGTTGAAACACAAAGCCCAATGACACAAAGCTCTATGACCTTTGCCTAGACCTGATTTGCTGAGCTCCACTTATATGATCTTCAGCTTATAATTTGGAAATCCATGTCCTTTCCTACCCCTAAAATACTGCTACTTTTATGGGTGTTTTTGCTATAGTACATTTGAGTAATGACAATTTTACAGGAGTCGAAAACTTCAAAATGTACACAATTGAAACATCCCTTTCTCATCTCTTTTACTGATTGATTCGGTGTACTAACTCTCTATACAAAGAAAACAAAATTGACCAGCATGACAAAAGCGAATAAGAGTCGAAAAGTAAAGAAGACCTGTACTGCTGAACGTATATTTATATGCATAAGAACAGATAGAAATACCAAACTCTAGTTTTATTCTCTCTACAGAGAAAAAAATCGTAACAGAGTTAGCAGTCAGTGATGACACAAAACGGTCACTCATTATGTACATCTATAGAAACATCAAGGTTCTATATATTTAACACAAATAATACTATAGCATCATTTCTTGTTTAAACCTGAGTTCGTACAGAAAAGAAGGCTCAAAGATTGTTGCGAGAAAATGGGCAGTGGTGATGAATTTCAGTGTAATGCAGACTTTGGACAGCATAAAAAATAACAACAGGCAGAACCCAGATGAGATAGGGAAAAAAATCACACAAGTAGAAACTTTACTACAAAGCAAGAACAACATGCAAGAACAAAAATGAAGATAATTGGAGGAAAAAGAAAAACCTTGAGTCAGTGGAGTACTCAAAAAGCTTCCCTCTTGTTGAGAAAACAATCAAAGCCACATCAGCATCACAAAGAACAGAGATCTCATGAGCCTTCTTGAGTAAACCAGTTCTTCTCTTAGAGAACGTCACTTGCCTGTTAATCTTGTTCTCGATCCGTTTCAGCTGAACCCTGCCTCTCCCCATTTTTTTTTCTTGAATTTCTTTCGGAGTTTTATGAGTTAAAAGAAACCAAGAAAAATTCTAAGAAAACCCTAGCTGAGGATTTTATGGTTTCAGCTAATCATTGTGAGAAAAACAAGAAAGCCAACATGAGAAAGAAATAGAGAGTCATTTATAGGAAGGTATTATGGGCAAGTTTCTATTTTTGTGATGATGGTGGAGAGAGGTCTTGTTATTGTTATTCTATGAAGCAAAAGCTTTCCTTGTGTATGAACACTGAATGTTCCTGTGTGTATGTATATATGGGAAAAGAAAAAAAAATATAGGAATTTTTCTTTCTTTTTCTTTTTTGTTTAGTGTGATTTGGGTCTGGTACTGTGGTAAGGCGGTTTTGAAAAACAGGAGTGGTTTTAGAGTTACGTGCTTGTCGAGTTATGATTGGTTGAGAGGTCTGATGTTGGTTAATGTCTCTTATAGAGCCACAGGTTTATGGGAGAGACAGTCCGTACATAACGTATTTGTTTTGCTAGCATTTGTTTTGGTGACGGCGCTTCTTCTCCTTCTGTTAAACTGGTACTCCCATTTGTTTTGGTGACGGCACTTCTTCTCCTTCTGTTAGGTCACCCTTGTTATGTCTCTGTCACCATTTATAACGTTCTCTAAGTTTTGGCTGTTATTGTTTAAAGCTGTGTTTTTGAGAAATTTTGATATATTTTTTTTTGTGTTGAATATATAATTTTAGATATTATTTTTATATGTTGGTATTAGAAATAAATTTTAAAAAATAAAAATAAAATATTATTTTAATACATTTTCAAACGAAAAATCACTTTTATTTACAATAATTTCAAAAACACTATTTCATCCAGCAAAATCACTTTTGTTTCGTGCCTTCCAAACTAAATTATAATGGGAAATTGAGGGTACAAACATATCTTTACATCATTACTCTCTCATATCTCAATGAAAAGGTAAAAAAGTTATCAAATTCAATAATGCTATGAGCACTTAGACATGAGTGTTTTTCAATATTACCATTATAGCAATCTCTTAAAATTCAACATTGTTTTCTATAAAGCTTACAATCCATCACTTTGATGTGATTCTTTTTTCATTCACAATATTGGAGATTAGGATCTTATTTCTCAGTCTAATTTTAGATTTAAATCCTTCAATTAATTAAGGAGTGAGTGATTTAATTCTTTTTATTCCATGGTGATTATTTTTTAAATGGGAGCAATCTAATTGATTTTGAATCCAAATTTGGCTATCTCATTTCCAGATTTATTGATGTGTCGAGTCTCTTAATTTTCGGGCACAATGTGAGTAGACGGCCGATATCTACCACTCTTGAGGTTGATGTATATGCTATCCCTTCCCTGCTAGAAATACTTTAATTTACAAATTAATTACTCTCCCTTCAGCATTCCCTAGACAGATTCCTTTGTCTCGTTAAATAAAAAAATAGATTCTTTTTTTGGTAGATAATATATATCCGGAAAATGGATTTACATACCCTTATGTATAACTTGTGAATAATAATACGTATTAAATTTATGTTTATTAAACCCTAATTAGAATCTTAAATATTCTTTTTTTTTTTACTATCTATTGTAACATGATTATTTTTTTAGTTTTGCTGGGAAAAATATGAGATTGGTAAATTAACTTGTGAATAATAATAAAATAGTTTTTTTTTTACACATTCTGCCTTAACATTGCCATCCCCCCAGCCAGTGCAGTATCAATTTTGTTCTTCACCTTCCCACGAAAGCTATAGAAACGTACGGTCCAGTTTAGCATGTATGTATAGTTTGGTAAGATTTGTCCTCCAATTTAATTGGAATTATTCAGTCACATGTTGCTTCAGTCACATGTTCCTTCGTTAGTTCACTTGCACTTCTTACTTTCAACATCCTTCTCATTGCTTCATTTTATAACATGGGCTCGAATTTGGTCAGCACGCAAATCTGACACATCCCCATGCTACTACGATATGCTTGCCCTTTAAGAACTTGGTTTTTTTTTTATATATTTATTTTTATCTTTCAATAAAATTATTATTTAATTGTACTATCTATATTAATTTCTTTGTATATCTAAGAAACTCACCATTTAAGTGCTTTTTCTTTCTTTTATTTTAGTATCCTTGAAAAACCTTCCATGATGATTATTTTTTAATATGTATAGTTTTTATCATGTGTAAGATTTTTCTTAATATTAATTTATTTTTTCTTATATTACCATTATATCGAACAAAATTATAGTTATAAAAATAGAGAGTATAATTCTTTGTGAATTTTATTTTTTTAAATAAAAATTTTAATGAACATTAGCTCTGAACCTTTTCTAAGAATTATAGCAATTTATAAGAACATTTTTTTCTTGACTAATTTAGATTCTTTGGATTCCAACCACAACCAGAATTTTGCATAATACCAGCGGATTATTCTGTTGGTATTTAAACACTAGTTCTGTTAGAAAATCATTTACTAACGGAATCATGGATGATAGATGGTCGTTGAAAAATCTATCGTTGGTGATTTATATTATGTTGTTACATCCATCAATAATATACTTACTAATGGATTTGCGTACTAAAAAACACGTCAAACAAAAACAATTATTGCCATCATTTCATCAAAACTTTCATGAGTGAGTATGACATATCACCTACATAAAGAACCATTTGTAATTCCATCAGTGATTGAATTCATATTAGTTTATGAGGGACTTAGTCCATTAATGATTTTGTCTATAATGGTCAGCGGCAAAGTCAAGTAATTTTCTTGAACTCTCTAGAACTTTTTGAGGGACGTAGTTTATCGATGATTTCATTTGTAATTGTTAGTGGTAAAGTCCTGTAATGTTGTCCAACTTTTTAAAACTTTTCAAGGGACTTAGTCCATCGGTAATTCCATCAGTATTTTTATTTAATATTAAATAAATTAAATAAAAATTTAAAGCAAATAAAACTAAAATAAAAAAACAAATATTTATTACTAATTTTAAAAAAATCAGTTTGAATATCATTTATCTAGAGGATAGAAGCTGGAGGAGGAGGAGGATGAGGTGAAGATGAATCTTCATCAGGACTGGGTGGGCGATGAGGTGGACCGCATGTACCACCGAGGTTTGACAAAAATTCCACGTACAATCGCCTAAGTTTCATTTTCTTGAACCTAAGTTGGGCTGTCTCAGCACTAAACTGAGTCATTTTAGCTTCAACTTATTCTTGTACAAGAGCCTGGACGACCAAATATTAGGAGCTCAAATCTGATTATGAGGAACCAACAATTAATACACTATGACCCATCTTCATATCCTCGATCGTAGTGTTTTAGATACCATAAACTTGATTTATATCGGGTCTACCAAATGATCTGATCTCTAATCACAAATCCAGATCGAGTTCTAGATGGGTCAATGGATCACCCCCGTATCTGTCCTGCAATTGGGTGGTATATGTTTCTTAAAAAAGTAGTAAGTTAATTAATAAAAATAATAAATTAAGAAAAAAATCGTTGAAAACCAAATTATCATGAACTTCTAAGCTTGATTATCCATGAGTTGTTGCACCATTTTCTAAAGGTCATCATTTTAGATGTGAGTTTCTACACAAAAAAAAACTCTATCGGTCTTGGTTTGTGTCTAAGAACTATAGCTTACAAAAGAGAGCTACTGTTAGTTAAATATTTTCATATAAAACAACATTTTAAAAAAATGTATGTAATAAAAAAGAATAACATCCACTTTGCATGCAAAATGAAAGGAATGAATCCGCTAGTGTATGTGGTAATCGAACCGTGAATCTCCATGTTTTGCTTCTTCGCACCAGACCGCGGTCACTGCACCAAAAACATAGACATCACATGCTAGACATAAACTTCCCAGATAGACTTCAAGATGTGCGGAGGTCTAAAATCCCTTCACATGACCATGTTTCCACAACTTGGAAAACCCTTTTCTTGTGCATATTTATTTTCTTTTTCTTGCGCCTCATACTAAAAATCACGTAACCTATATGGTAGAAATAAATTATTGGTTAAGATAATGAAAAATAAAATTTTAATATTAAAAAAATACAACATTTTGAATTCAATCTTGCCTAATGGCGTTATGATTCTCCCAAACCCGCTTGGAAACACCGTTGTTAGCCTTATCCTAATAAAAACTTTCCTTTGATGTCAATTTTGTAAAATAATTAGTTCATTAAAATTAAAAAACTGACTGAAAAAAATAATAATAAATTAACTATTTTTATATATACTAACCTTGAACTTTCTAAATCATGCATCAATCATAGAGTTCCTTTCAAGATTTTTTGAAACCCAACTCCACTGAAATAAAGGCATTTTTATCGACCATTTCATCACCGATGTTATTGTGCGAATAATCTTCACATTTATAAACCTGAAATTCCAATTGTTCATTGAAATTAATTATTCAAAAATTATCCATTGTTAATTATTCTTTAATCATACAGGCAATGAAAACAAACTTACATATTGTGGTCGAGCTTCCATTAATCAATTTAGTTCCCAATACATACATGTCGCTCAGAACGGACACCCTTTCTGTCAGGTGGCATTGCACTCGACGAGCCTGCATCGAGAGAGGGTGCTTGTACCTCAGGTGCTTGGTCATGGTCAGAACCTAGTGGCTCATAGTCATTAAAAGTGTTGTTAAAAGAATTAGCAACACTCTTATCTGTATTACTCACTAATGAGCTTCTCTTCATCATCTAAACAAATTAAATCATAAAAAATATAATAACATTCTTAATATATCATATTTAAAAAAAATTGGTAACACCTCTCTTATATGGGAGACTACTCAGAATTTTAGTACCTACAAATATGCATCGACAAATAAAGTCACAAGCCAATTGATTTTATTTATGACTACTATTCACCCATTTTTAATTTTTCAAAAACATTCATACAAGTTTAGCAACAAAACCTATTTTACCACCATTTTCCTTCCTCTCTTACCTAAGCCGAAATACAAAACCTAAAATTCATTATTTTTTACCTAAAATACCTAAAATCCAATACCACCACAGCATAGATCAACAATATCATTCCATCACATTTAATAATATCATATTGTTGTTATTCAAAGGTACCTCCCTCTATTTCTATGCCCTAAAACAACTTTAATAGGTATTCATAACCCCAACCAAGCCTAACCATATTGGCTAACAAAATTGTTTAACACCGAAGTAATGCAAATTATATAAGGTTGTGCTAAGGAAAAAAGATATCTTAACCTTCTCAACAACTCTTAACATCTTTAAGCAAATGATTATAAGAAAAAAAAAAAACTTAGTTAGAAGAATTGTAAGCTCTTTGCATAACCTTCTTCATTTTGAAGCAACTAACTCTAGATTCGCTATCCTTATAAACAATGGCCAATGTACAATGTGTGTGTGTTTATATATATATATAGCTAGGAATATATATCTTAAATGGCCCAATAATATATGACCCATCAACTAAACAATTCAAATTTACTAACATATTAGTTAATATAAATTTATCTTAAATGTATCAAGAAAATTCTTTTAAATGTATCATACTTATATGTGAGGGTATTTTTATAATTGTTTGAAAAGAGATTTAATTTCAACTAAGATGCAAACTAATTTAAAATATCTTATTGTAAAATAAGAAATTTAACAATAAATATGAAAACTAAAACAAGATGGAAAAAATATTGAATTGAAACAATCCTACCTAAGTGAAAGAAAAAACAATTAATTTGCAAACAATAACTCAATGAAAAGAAAAAAAAATGAAAAATGAAAAACAAAAAATGAAAACCCAAATCAAGATGAGGTCTTGTACTATTACTGCAACTACCCAATCTTACTACACGATCAAGCTTCTACCAGCAACACCAAATCTCTACTATCACAACCATAATAATAATAATAATAATAATCCATCTTTTAAACCATTAACAACCATTAAATTCATAGGGTTTAGTGTGCTAAAATTGCAATTGTTCAGTTGAAAAATACAATTAACTTGAGAGAGAGAGAGTGTATAATTTAGTTGAACAATTTGTAATTGTATAAATTTAATGTTTTTTTTTAAATTAAATTTTATTTTATTTGACAATAAAGGTATTTTGAATCATATTATATGTCAACCAAGACTAAGTCCTTTTCGAGATATTTTGAAGGAATTATCCTCGTAATACACTCAAAAGAATTTTAATAAATTTCTTTAAATACTTATACTGAGATTTAAAACCTAAAAATTAAGAAATTGAATAAACCTCCTTAACCACTACATAATTTCCTTGAATTTTTCAATATAAATTTGAATTATGTTAAATCTTAACAAACCAAACAGTCAAGCATACATATAGATCCTTAAAAACAAACATATCTATAAACAAAAAACCAACAATCAACAAACAATGGCAAAAAAAAGAAAGAAAGAGAAAGATATTTACCTAGTGTGGAGGATAAGGATTTGCCTGGTGTTGAGGATGAAATTAGGGATTCTAATCTTTCAATTAGGGCTTTTTACTGATGGAATTATCGATGAATAATTAAATATTTATTAATTTTTAAACTCTATAGTAATTCTGTTGATAATTAAAACTTTAAATTTTCAATTAAACCCAAAATTTTCCAAAACCCACCTAAAATTATCCGATGAAATTTTGTTTTGTAATGTAATTGATATAAAATAGTTTCTTTTTCCAAAGTATTTTTGTATTTCTTATCTATCCAACCTATAAATACAATAAAATCAAACACTTTTACACCATTTATGTTAATAATAATAAAATCGAAGCAATAAATGTTCCACCAGTGTTAGCAAAATTGTCTTCTTCTTCGTCAATTTCATCATCCTTATGCCCATCATAATATTCTTCATTGAATTGATGTTCGTCTATACCATCATCTTCATCGATTTTTGTATGTCTAATGGTTCTCTATACATCATTTAATTTCTCAATGTCAACATTAATAAGAATATTCTCAACAACATGAAAATTTGAATTTTTTTCTAAATCGATAGACGAAATAACTCGATATGAATAAACTAACTCATCAATTTGAAAAACATTGCCTCCCACAGTTACTTCATTGTTACCTTCCTAAACAACTTAAACTTGACCCCTAGGTTTTGTTTTCACTACGGATAGCCAATCAACCCTAGAATGATCATTTCTAAATGAAAAAGTGTATGTGTAATAAACTTGGCATTTCTTGGCAAAAACAAAGATATTATTGATGTTGTTATATCTAGCCTTTATATTAATTTTAACCAAACATGATGGGGATCTACTTTGATTCCTCTATCAATGATATCATACCAATAGCATTTGAATAAAAAGACTTTATTAAGCTCGTTATGATATTACAATTCAATCACCTCTTTGAGCTTCCAATAATAATCAATATCAAACTCATTAGAAGTTGATCCTTTAACACAAATTCCACTATTATAGGTCTTTCTACTCTGACTATACTCTTTAATATGAAAGACAAATCCATTGATGAAATACTCATTATAGCACTTGACCTTTCTTTCAAGACCAAAAAATAGTAGATTTAAACTATCACTAGCATCCCTTCTTAATTGATAAACCCGGTACATAATAACAATCATTAATAGTTAAAGAGAGAGGTTTAATGAAATTAAGTATTATAAGAGATAATAATTATTAAGTAATGCTTACATGTGTTCTGAACCATGTGGCAAATTGTTCATCTTGTAATTGAAAATTTTGAGATTAAGTAAGATGTGAATTTTGAGATAGTAAAAATTGACGATGTGAATTATTAAGTTGTTTGAATTCGATTTCTATTAAGTATCTCCTCCTCCCTGTATTTTTTGGTAAAGGTTGTCTAGGATAAGAAAATATTTACAAATTCTTAGTTAAAGACATTTTTCCATCGTCATCGTGTCTTAGAATACGGTTGATTCTTGTTCTCAAATTTGGTTTAAAATAGTATGGGATAAATATTGAGATCTCTTCAACAATATAATCCTTGCATATCAAAGTCTCAACATGCATCTTGTTTTTAACTTTTTTCCTTAAATTGAACAAGTATCTGCATAGAATTAAATAAATATTATATTTTTTTTAAAGAAAAGACAATAGAAATATAATGAGGATGAATGCGTAATCGATAACCTCTTAAATGGATATATCCATCTATATTGGATAAAGCCTTTAACTTTTACCTCAAATGATAGATGCATTGGTAGATGCTTCTTTAAGTTGAAGAAAGATAAAGGGAATATCATCTCAAGTTTGCAAATTATTTGGAAGATATTCGTTTTAAGCTTCTCCATGTGTTGGGTATGCAACTTGTTAAAGCATATATATCCAAAAAAATAACTGATCTCTGTGAGTGCATCCTATGTTCCTTTTGGGAATAAATTC
Source organism: Populus trichocarpa (assembly GCF_000002775.5). Taxonomy (NCBI): domain Eukaryota; kingdom Viridiplantae; phylum Streptophyta; class Magnoliopsida; order Malpighiales; family Salicaceae; genus Populus; species Populus trichocarpa. The sequence goes on from NC_037288.2 coordinate 10,651,801, forward strand.
TGGTAAGCTATTGGAATTAGTATTTGCATAATCATGTAGTAGTTATAACTCTTTATTTAATACAATCTGTTATCCTCCAAATTTATCAATCTAAATATGTTCAAAGCATATCCATTAGAAAAATGCAAACTCTTAAGTTATTGGTACACAACTAACTGTGCATTCTTATCTAAAACGAAGCTAACTTTGGGTTTTACGACTCATAACCCATTATAAACCAACCTCATATTCTTATGGTTGAAAAATAAAGGTATATCCATTATATCCCTCATGTTGCCCTTTTGTCTTCCTTCTCATGTTCATTACCGTGTTAAAAATATTTTCAAACATGTTTTTTTTATATGTATGACATCCTAATTATGGCAGAGAAGATTAGTCTTCTAATAAGAAAACTCCCAAAAAATACTTTGTTTAACTCAATTATAGGTCAGACCAAAACCAGGAAACTTCTGTTTATCGGATTGAAAATCAAACACAATGCCCTTGTATTATGAGACCACGTCATAATATTTTTCACCCGACGGTACCAACGATGTAACATCTCTTTCATCTCTACCTACAATGAAGTCATTTATGTTATTTCTATACTTGTTATTGGTTGGCTAGAACCTCTAGTGGCAATTAAAAAAAGACTCTTTACCATCATTTGTTAAAGTAAAGGTCTTGTTATTTTTCATACAGTATGGATATGCTAATTTTTTATACATGCTCCAACCAAAAACCATTTTATATGCAAGAAAATCATTAATAGTACACAACAAAGTTGCCTTTATCTAAAAATTATATTTCATCAAGACATCATACATGAAAGTCTCAGATGACCATAATTACTTCAACTCACCAATCAACGATCGAAGACAAACATCTATATTCCTACCCGGACTATTAGGATTGGATATAGATATAGATAAGAACATGAAATCAACCCTTATACACATTCTCAGTGGCAAGTTGTAAGATATGAGTATCACCGACCAACAAGAATATGGTACAACAAATGACCCAAATAGATTGAACTTATTTGTATATAACCAAACACGTATGTCCTGTGGTTCCATTAAAAACTAAGGATGCACACTATTAAACTGTTTATAGGCTTCATTATTAGAAAGGTGCACCATAACTCTGTCACCGCATCATGTGAATGATGTCATATTATGTGCTCACTAGTCTTTAAAAATATGAATAACCTTTGTAGTTTAGGAGTAATTGGAAAGTATCTTATTTTTCTATGTGCGATAAAAGTCCTTCACTTGCTAGTTCTGGGCTTATACCAAGCATAATCATAAGTTCTACACTCGATCAAATCTGTATTTTCTAAGTAATACAACATGTTGAAGTTTGGACATATATAAATTTTCTACTATCATAGGCTAAAGGGTTTCACCATGAATTTAACAACATAAAATTTTTCCCTCATCCTATTCCATTAAGGTAAAATGTTTATCTCTCATTCAATGACTTTGTCATAATTGGCCTCACTTAGCCATAATATAATTTGATGGTGAACACCTATGCAATGGTCGATAGTTTATTGTGACTTATTCACCCATTCCATAATGGTTTATTATAATCTTTCAAAAGATAAAAAAAAACTTGGTTACGTCTTTATTTAATTCTTCATCTATGATTGAACAGTCACTTGTATCACCCTGATTCATTCTTATTTTATTCATAACAATACTCCTATAACGATTACTATTATCATCTACAACTTCATGGACGTTGCTAGAACTAGTAGTTGACCAAACTGTCATTTTTACCATAGTATTGTAAGGAACATATGGTTCTCCGTGTGTAAACCAACACAAGTATTTTTCCATGAACCCTTTTTGTAGAAGATGTATCGTAACAACATCTGGATTGAGAAGTTTTTTTTATTTTTACACCTTTTACATGGACATCTAATATCACCTCCACTAATATTTCTCAAATTAGATAGTGTGTAATTAATAAAACCCTCAACCATATTACAATAATCCATCCGGCACAACCTTTCAATTGAAACTCTATACATCCAAGAACAATCATCCATTACTTATATGAAACTTATATAGAATATTGATGAAATCATGTATTGATTAATAAAATGAACTATTATCGGTACCCAACTAATTTGCTACCATTGGTTTTATTCAAACTTATTCAATCTATTTTAATATTACCCTTAACTTACTATCATCTTTGTAAAAAAAATCAAATTCCTTCAAATTTACCAAAATTTTCAATTTAACAATAAAATTGATACAATATGAAATGTGCCCATTAAATAAGCCATTATTTATTTCATTATAAAACACATAAGTTACAAAATCAAACTCAATTTTATCAAATGACAAACAAATATAATTTTTCAAAATCTCAAACAAACCCTAAATGTACAAATCATACATTCATAAACCCTTCGTTAATAGATTACGATGAACTTTACTGACGACATAGTCTCTCGCTATGTCACTCTATAAACATCGATACACTAATGGAATTTCCGAGGAAATTAAAGTGGGAAAAAAGGAATTAAAAAAAACAAAAAGTTAAAATGATATATTACTTTTACAGATGGGATTACCGACCATATAACCTCTTTAGTAAAATTTGTTTGTAAATTCATCAGTAATATTTGAGTTATGACTTGACAAGCGACCCCTCCTCCCTCCCTCCCCCCATTTCTATTTTCCCTTCATAAGCTCTCTGTAAAACAAAAATAAGCAGAAACCCCCCTCAAATTCAATTATTTTTAGGATTCTCCACATCAAGTAAGCAAAACTATCTATTTTTTGTTTGAACTTAATTTGAAAATGTCAATTTTATTGCATATTTTTGTAGTATATATAGTTTTTTGCATATTTTTGTAGTATATTTTTAAACTATCCTTGTTTTATAATTTTTTCCCATTGAAATTTGTTGTATGGAAGTATAATTTGTACATGTTAGGGTTTGTTTGAGATTTTAAAAAAATAGTATTTGTTTGTAATTTGATGAAATTTGTTTTGAATTTGTGACTTAAGTGTTTTGTAATGAAATAAATAATGACTTATTTAATTGCTACATTTTATATATTGTCAATTTTATGGTGAGTTGAAAATTTCAGTAATTATGTAGCAATTGGAATTTATGTACTTAATTAATAATGATTTAAGAACACTATTAAAATAGATTGAATAAGTTTGAGTTAAACCAATATTACGTAATTTATTTAGTTTACATAATTAATTAATACATGGTGTCATCAATATTTTATATAGGTTTGACATAAGTAATGGATGATCGTTCATGGATGTATCAAGATTTACTCAAAGGGTTGCGTAGGATGGGTTATTGTAATGTGGTTGAGGGTTTTATGAATTACACACTATCTAATCCGAGAAATATTAGTAGAAGCGGTATTAGATGTCCATGTAAGAAGTGAAAAAATAAAACATTTTTCGATCCAGATGTTGTAACGATGCATCTTCTATAAAAAGAGTTCATGAAGAAATATTTGTGTTGGTTTGGACACTGAGAACCAAATGTTCCTTACTAGATCATGGTAGAAATGATGGTTAGGTCAACTTCTAGTTCTAGCAACGTGCATTGAGTTGTAGATGACAATAATAATCCTTATAGGAATATGGTTATAGATTAGATGAGAATAAATCAGAGTTATACATATAAATGTTCAATCGTAGATGAAGAACCAAATACAGAAGCTGCTAGGTTTTTTTTATCTTTTGAAATATTATGACAAACTATTATGGGATGGGTACATAAATCACTGTAAATTATCATTCATTGCACAATTGTTCACCATCAAGTCAGATCATGGGTTGAGTGAGGTAGGTTATAAAAGAATTGTCGAATAAGAGATAAGCATTTTACTTGAAAGGAATAGGCTAAAATAGAACCTTTATGCTGCAAAATCAATGATGAAACCCCTTGGCCTAGAATATCATAAAATTGACATTTATCCAAACTTCTGTATGTTATATTACCTTGAAACGGCAGAGTTGACCGAGTGTAGAACGTGTGGGCATACTCGTTAAAAACTTAGAACTGGTAGGGAAATGACTCTTGTCACACCTAGAAAATTTAGATACTTTCTAATCACTTCTAAACACTAAAGGTTATTCATATCTTCAAAGACTATTAAACACATGACTTAGCATCATTCACATGATGCAGTGGATGGATTCATGGTGCACTCATTTGATGGTGAAGCCTGAAAACATGTTAATAGGTGCATCCTCAGTTTTCAATGGAATCAAGGAACATACGTCTTAGGTTATGTACATGAGGATTCAATTCATTCAAGTCATTTACTGCTCCTTATTCTTGTTGGCTTGTGATACTCACGATTTACAACTTGTTACTAGGGATGTGTATGAGGCTAGAGTTCATGTTTTTATATATAGTCATACCTGATCCTAATAGTCCGGGTCAATATATAGATGTTTATCTTTGACAATTTATTGATGAGTTGAAAGAGCTATGGTCATCCGGGATTTTAACCTATGATGTCTCGAGGAAAAGAAATTGTAAATGAAGACAACTATGATATGGACTATCAATGATTATCCTACATATAAAATGGTTTCTGGTTGGAGCACACATGTAAAATTATTATGTCTATAATGTATGGAAAATAACATGGCATTCACATTAACAAATGGTGGTAAAGTGGCTCCTCTGCCATAATCTTGATGTCATGCACATTGAAAAGAACATGTTCAAGTTGTTTAAGATGGTAATAATGAAGTAACTACGGGACATGGTGTCTTTCAACTTGATGAGTTGGTTAATCTGATCCATATTGAGTTTCTTCGTCTACCGACTTCAAAGAAAATTCAAATGTTCATGTTGTTGAGAATGCTTTTATTGATGTTGACGTTAAGGAATTAAATAATGTTTTGAGAACCAGCAGACATATAGAAGTCGATGAAGATGGGGATGAAATAATGTAGAAAATTGCAATGGAGATGACAATGACAAAATTGTTAAAGAAAAAGAAGAAGACAATTCTGATTAATTTGTACAACATGATTGTCTAATGAAATCAAATATAATGTAATATTTCTATACAAAATTAACTTTAATGTAATGACAATGACTTGAATTTATTATTACATAACAATGAAACGTTTATATTTTATGATTTTATTATTATACACAAAACATTTTTATACTAATGGAATTACTAATGGCATGTAAAATACCAACAGATATATCAAAGTCTAAATCCGTCAGAAAAACTAGGGAGTTGGGAAAAAATTACATGCATTTCCACTGAGACTTATAGACGGAATCCTTAATGAACAATAAACATACAACTGGAATCACCAACAAATTAAGTCTATCGATATATTCTAGAGAATAAAAAAAAATACACTCTAATGCCACTGGAACATACAAATGAAATCACCGACAAATTAAATTCATTGGTATATTCCCAAGAGGTTGGGAACTATTCATTACAGATGGCAATGTTCAATATAGACGGAATCACCAATGAATTATGTTCATCAGTATATTCTTGAAAGGTTGGGAACCATTCATTACATATGGAATTGTTCATTACAAATGGAATCACTGATAGACCGAAAAGTCTTGGTGAAATTTAGGGGGATTTCTAAAAAAATTTAATTTAATTGAAAATTTCAATTAAATATAAAATGGAATCATCGATGGATGTGCTTAAAATATTAATATTTAATCTTATGTCAATAAATCCATTGGTAAAAAAGCTCAAAATTAAATAACCAGAATCCCTAGCTTTAGAACGCTAGTTTGTCTTCTTCTTTGTTCTTCTCTCTGCAAATTATTTCTCTCTTTCTATCACCCATCTGTTCTTCTTATGATTCCCTATTATTCTCTTCCACCCTGATTCCATCCTCACACCAAGCTTATTCCATACTATGTAAATCTCCTTCATTTTCCTTTTTTTTTTGCCAAGTTTTGTTCAGTTAATTTTTTTTTTTCCATTCTCAATCTATTCTAGAGACACTCTAGCAAGATAATTGTTGCCATACAAACAACAAGAAGGGTTAACGAGGTGAGTTTTGTTTTTTACAAAGTTCTGTTTATGTAAAATTTGGTTAATTGTTTAGATTTCTTATGATAGCAATTTGGGTTAATGTGTTTTGTTTCGAATTTCATTTTGATAGTTGATGTGTTTGATTAATGATTCTTTTTGGGTTCTTTAAAAACAGGATGTTGGTATTTAAGATGATTTTTGAGTTTATGATTTTTGATAATGTTATTTATATGTTAATCGTGGTTACTTTTTTACTTCTCTTTGTATAAATGTGTGTGGTTTATTTTGGTTACTGTTTTATTGTTCTTTTGATAAATATGTGGGTATTACCTTAATCTTTATTAATTTGTTTGTTATCACGTGAATCTTGGATAATGTGTTTGGTTTTGCTAATTTATTATAGTTTTTATAACTCTTTTCTTGATTATATGAATATTAAAAGGGGATTTCTTGATTAGGGGTTTTGGGTTTGTTTTCTTTTTAGATAATCTATTTTGTTTTTAGATAAAATTGATATGTCAATCTTGGCTGATATATTCAAATTTTGTTGTCTAGTTAATTTGTTTTTCTCTTGAAGTTTTGTAAGGCTACAAAAAAAGAAAAGATTCTTAAAGGAATTTAATGGATGTTTTTGTTTTATAAGTGTACAAATGTGTCATAATGAGAATAATATATGCATAAATTACAACAAAACATATATGAAAAAAAAAAATTGATACACAATGGGAATTATTGCAACAATATATAGTTGATGTTTTCGAAGAATTGTGAAAGGAATGATATGTAGATGGTTTCGATTATAGTGATTTTCTATTTCAAATTTTTTGTTATTAATTAATTATTTTTGTTTTTTATATTTTTTAGTGATAATGATATATCTCATAAATCTTAGAGGTTTAAAGTTGATTTGGTATGTGGTAAGGTAGATTTCTAAAGGTTTACTAGTTTTAGTAATATGTTGGAAATATAGAAAGTAATAGAAATAAAATCAACTGTTTTGTGGCAACATATTATTGATGTATATTTACAGGAAAACAATTTTTGGGTTGTCTCTTGTATAGGGAGGTGTTGCTAATTTGTTTTTAAATAGGAATGTTATCACCTTTCTCAATCTTTTAATTTGTATAGATGTCTAGGGGAAAGTTAGTAACGCGTCATACAGACAGGATCGCTACTAGTTCTTCTAATAGCAGTTCTAATGACCATGTGTCATGAGGTGCTGACCATTAACAGGCACCTGAGGCACAAATAACCTCTCTCAATGCAAGCTTGTCAAGTGAGATGTCGTCATGTCGAGGAGGGGTCTTTTATGAGCAGGACCTATTTATTGGGAAGTACGTTGTCTAGTGGAAGCCCAACCACTTAATGTGAGTTTGATTTTCTTTCATGGACTATTAAAAAATAAAAAAACAACTACTAATTTTTTAACTTAATTTCAATTAACGAATGCAATTTCAAGTTTGCAAATGTTGAAGCTGCTCGAACAATAACATCGACGATGAAATCATTGATGGAAGTGTCATTGCTGCAATGGAGTCATGTTTCCAGGAATTCTAAATGGAAATTAATAATTGAGGCATGGTTCAAAAAGTTTAGGGTTAGTATATACTTAAACAATTTTTTTATTATTATATTAATTCAGTTAGTTTATTAATATTAATGAACCAATTCTTTTATATATTTGATGTGTAAGGGAAAATTTTACTGGGATAGGGTTGACAACGTTGTTGCCATGAGGGTTTGGTAGAATCACGGCACAACTAGGTAAGATTGAAATTAAAATAATTTTTTTGTTTAAATTTTAAAATTTTATTTTTCATTTATTAACCAATAATTCATTTCTATTATATAGTTGCGTGATTTTTGGTATGAGGCGCAGAAAAAAACCAAAAAATATGCTAAAGAAAGAGCTTTTAGGCTGGAAAGACATGACGATTTAAAAGGATTTCAGATCTCCATACATATTAGAGGCTATGTGGGCAGAATATATTCAACAAGTAATGTATGATCATTTCATGCGATGGTCACAATCTAGTATGGAGAACTGGAACAGGGAGATTCACAGTTACATTACCATGCATACCAGCAGATCCATTCTATTCAGTTCGCATGTGAAGTGGATGGTGAAATTCTTTTTTATTACATCCATTTTTTAAAATTGTTGTTTTACATGAATATGTTTAACTAATAATAATTTTTTCTTGCAGGCTATGGTTCTTCGACTCGAATAAAGATCAATGGAGCTTTTTGTAGAAACTCATATGTGAAATGATGATTGTTGAAAAAAGGTGCAACATCTTATGGATAACCGAGCTCAGAAGTTCTTGGTATGTTTGATTTCAACAATTTCATTTCTTAAGTTATTATTTTCACATAATTATGACTTTTTTTAAGGAAACATATAACACGCAGTTGTAGGAGACATATGGGGGCGATCCTTTTGACCAATCTTGAACTCAATTTGAAATTGTGGTTGAAGACAGGATTGTCTGATGAACTCGATATAAATAAGGTTTTTGGTATCCCAAACTCTAAAGCTGAGTACTTGCGAACAACTTGAAGTGTTTCAACTGTTGGATGCTCACAATCGATTCCAAGCACTCAAACTTTAGAGTTATAGGCAATTTGAAACCAATAAGTTGAAGTTTGAATGATCCATCTTACTGCTGTGACATAACGACTTAGTATTAAGATGACTAAACTTTGATGATTGTACATGGAATTGAAATTACACATAAGTGGTATATGTGCTCCCCCTTATTACCCCTTGATCCTGGAGAAGACCTGCCTCCTCCTCCTCCTCCTCCAACCCCTCTCTTCTATATGAATTGTATTTGAACTAATAAATTTTTTAATCTATAATAAATATTTGATTTTTATTTTAATTTAATTTCTTTTAATTATTTTCTACACTATTTGTTTATTAGACTAAGAACAATTATTTTAATAAAATTCTCGACGGTCCTTACCGATGGATTAAGTTTGTTCATATATTTTAGAGAATTGAAAAATAATTACTGGAAATGTTACTGACACTATTTAATCAATGATGATTTAATTACATTTGTAATGTTAAAAAAATTACCGATAAGATTACAAATAATTTTTTATGTCAGTGATATATCATATTCACCAAGGGATATACTGACAGAATAAAACAAGTAAATTTTTAGCATGATGTGTTTTTTTTGTTTGTAAATCTATCGATAGTTATATTATCGATGAAATATAAATCACCAGCAATAAGTTTTTCAATGAACTGTAATTGTTTTTGAGTTTGTCGATAAAAGTTGTGCCAAGAAACAAGTGTTTAACTACTAACAAAGTATCGTTTTGGTAAATTATAAAATTCTGGTAATAACATGAACGGAGAAATTAAATCCCCCAGGTCTTGCTACCCATAAATGACTCCGACCAATCTTCTTCTTCTGCAAACGTTTCTATTCTAGCTCAAGCGATTCAATTTTTTTATTTTATTTATTTTTCTTTGGCATGATGGATATTTAAGAATTTGAAATCATCATTTGTCATTGTCATCATGATGAGAGAGAATAAGAGGGAAAATGCTGAATTAAAAATCGTACTAGGGTTTTTGTTATTTTGTATACGAGTTGTTTTTTCATTCATATTTAAAAATCACTTTAACCTAAAATATAAAAGAATGAATACAAGATGAGTATCCTCGTAATTTTTCAAAAAAAAAAAAAAAAAATCCAACCCTCCTTCCAATCCCAACCAAGAAAACATGTGCTTCAAATTCTTTAAATATTGTATCCCACTACTTTTGACATCCGGTCAAATCAAACCTTCTTCCTTAAACCCTCTCTACAATCAATTATAGGTGATTTTAAGCCTCGTATAACTTTTATTTTAAATTAAAACTCAAATAAATATTGATAAATATGTTAAAGAATAATATAAATTATATTTTAAAATTTTATTAAATATATAGTTTAAATTATTGAGTTAAATTAAATTTTTTGACATAGTATTAGAGCCTCGATGACTAAAAAATAACGAGTACGAATTTCATCATCTTCATTTATTTGATAAAAATGAAGCACAAGATAGTGTAAATTTATGCAAGTTTTAAGTTTAAAAAGCTTTCACTTGAGGGGATGTGTTAGAGAATAACATAAATTATTTTTTAGAACTTCAACTAACAGTTTAAGCTATTAAGTTGAGATAATTCTTTGACAAGATGGTGCCTCTTTGAGTAAACATAATTAAACATAATTAACTAGTGTAAAATTATTTAGAAATAAATTAAAACTAATTGTGATAATTTTTAATTTAAACTTAGAGTAAACAAAAGAGTTAGAATAAACAAAATATAAATTTTTTCAGAAAATACCTTTTGATATATAGCTTATATTGAATAAAACTTAAGTAACTTCTATTCTATTTTATTACTAAATAAATCATTCCTTTTCATTTTTTTTACATTGTAAACAACGTTATATGTATTTTAATCGATCTTATGTCTCTTATTTATTTTTCATCCTCTTTATATAAGTGGCATTATTAATCACCCTTTATTTTAATGAACAAAATAAATATCAGTTATTTTGGGTCTAATAACCATAATTTTAAAACTCAGCCCGGCCTGGCGGGTCGACCTGAGATCCGGAGCTGGAACCGGGCTAGGTTTATGAAAAAATAGGAGTAGTTAAAAACCCGGTGACTTGACAAGACCCGGTCAAAATTTCGGTTGCAACCCGTTGATTATTGTTTTATTTTTTACTAAAATAATATTGTTTTGATTTATAAAAAAAATAAAGTTGATCCGGGTAACCCAGTCAAAACCCAGTGATCTGGTCAAAACTCGTGACCTGAGTCTTGGACCGGATCGGCTGTAGGCTTTCGACCGGATCATATTTAAATACACTGCTAATAACAGTACCTTTGGTTAATTGGTTACGGTCGTGGAGGATTTAATTTAAGCCAATATAGATTAGGTGGTTGAGTTTGACTTGCAACAAGGAGAAGTGACCGATGGTAATTTTTAGCTAAAAAAATAAAAAAGAGTACTAATTAGGTAACAATCATAAATAACAGCACTAAAATAAAAAGAAATAATTAAAAAGCCAATATATTTATTTTTTGGAATTTAAAGAAGACTGGATAAAATGAAAAAAATCATATCAATAACTCACTAAAAATAATAAACAATATTTTCATTTGTTCTGAATTTTTTTTTATATTCAATCTTTTATTTTTTATTTTTTGTGTTTTTTTTGTTTTTTAAATTAGGTTCCATGTTTCAGACTAAAGAGAGAATTTTTTTTTTTTATCACTGTTGGGTGACAAAATTTAAGTTTTTGGTTGATCAAATACTCAAAATTTAAGTTTTTAGGAAGATATTAATTTGATTTTATGGCATTTGAATAATTTTGAGGGAGGAAAGTGTTCACTTATAAGACATATAACCTTTCCATTTAAGATTCAAGAAATAAAATAGCATATCAATTTTATTATACTAAATAAAATAAAAATATATCATTATTTTCATACTACTTCTAGAGAAATTAGAATTTGATGTCTATTTATATATCACATAAAATCTTAAATATTGTAAAAATAAGCTTTTTAAATCACCCTTAACTTGTATAGTACCTCATTCATATTTCATAGGTAATAAACTAAATATGTCCTTATATTTTAAATATAGTCTCCAATCTATAATTCTTTCCTATAGTTTTAATTGCTTTCCATATATACTTATTATATTTTATAAATTCTTTCTCCAATCTATAATCTTAGTTGATATTTTTATACAAACTCAGAAAATACCCTCATATGTGAAATTTAAATCACATAATGTATTAAAAAAATGGCAACAAAAAAAAAGCAAGTCTTAACATCATTTGATCAAAAAAATATTTTTGTAATAAATTAGGCGGGGTTTTTAATTTCTCGAGAGAGTATATTTTCTTAGTTCTCATGAAAATATCTATTAGAATGATAGATTGTAAAATAAACTAAAATATAAAAATTGATTAGAAGCACTTACACTTACAGGTATAGATTGAAGACTCTAAACTTAAAATATAAGAACATGTTGAGCTAATTCATCGGTATTTTATTTTGATTACTAGAACTTTATGAATAATTAAAAATAAATCAATAAAATCCAATACTTAAAATAAATCAGAAACTTGTGGACTTTTTTTTTTTAATTTTTTTGAGCCAAAGTAGACCTAGGGCCTGGACTGGTTAGAGTTAAAAAAAAAACTAGAGGAAGGATTGACCCAATCTATCCTAGTAAAAAATATGGGTCAACTTGTGACCCATTTGACCCGAGATAATACACGAGTCAGAAACTTATTTACTCTTTTTTTTTTGAATTTTTTTGGGGTCAAAGCAGACCTAGGGCCTGAACTGGTCTGAGTTAAAAAAAAAAACTAGATGAAGGATTGACCCAACTAGCCTAGTCAAAAACCTGGGTTGACTTATGACCCATTTGACCCAAGATAAAACACAAGTAAAAAACTTGTTGATTTTTTTAAAATTTTTTGGATCAAAACATGGTTTTTTTTATTTTAAATTGTTTTTGGTAAACCCGAATTGACACTTTTGACTTGTGACTCAGGCCTTGCCTTGAATATACTCTCAAGTCATGCTTAAAACTATGATAATAATTATTTTTATCCATACATTAACCCGGATCAACCGATTTGACTCTCTTGACCTGTGATATATGCCTTTCCACTTATTCAATCCCCAAGTTGAGTTTTAAAACTATGATAATAATCAATTTATATCCTTATATTAACCTGGCTAACCTGGGTTGACCCTCCTAGGTTGTGACCTAGACTTTGCCCAGGTCGACCCTCGAGTCTGGTTTTTAAACTATGATAATAACAACTTTTATTCTTATATTTACTTAGGTCAATGGTCAACCAAATTTGTGACCCGGGTCGACCTCCAAGTCGAGTTTTAAAACTATGAGAATAATCATTTTTATTCTTACATTAACTCGGGTCAACTCAAACTGACCTTCTTGACTCATGATCCAGGCCTTACCTTAGATTAATCCTCGTGTTGGGTTTTAAAACTATGATAATAACTATTTTTATCTTTATATGTCTTAGTTTGACAAGTTTGGAATTGAGAGTTTCTTACAAAGATAATTTATGAATAAAATAAATAAATATTGTCTCTAGAAACATGTCCCTTATATACTTTCTGTGTCTGAAAGTACATAAATTCACTCTGAAATTATCCCAAATATAAATTTATTTTTATGACTGTTTCTTTGTCTCTTTAATCAAATATATTTTTGTCTTCACTATCTCTATTTCTTCTGTCCTAAAACAATAAACAAACACTACCTTAGTTATCTTTAACTCCTTAAGAAAAAATTATTTATAATTTTTGACAAGATTTATTAAATTAAAAAGGACTTCTTAGTTAAAAGGTAAAATAAAACTTATATTTGTATCTATATTTTTAATATTTATCTTGCTTATATTAAAAAGTATCTCTTTAAAATAAAATAAAAGGATTTGTATAATTTGCAATTCTAATATATATATATATATATATATATATATGTTTTATTCATTTTTATTTCATTATTAAATTAATTATAATAGTTTTATAAAACTTAATTGGTATGTATATGCAACATATATGCTAAAAGTCACACGCACATAAAGATATTAATTGGCAATCCCCCGTAATGAAATCATGAAAATTTTATCGATCAAGCTTTCCATGACTATGTCATGAGTTGAAGCATGTAGATAACATAGACTTTGTCTTTAGGCTTAGTTATTCCTTAAAAAACAAGTCTTTTATAAGAATAGGGGACCCTTAAATGCTTAAATCAATAAACACAGGAAAAGAAATAATGAGTATGAAAGAGAAATATAATGAATGTCATAGGAAATGTATGATTGAATAAACTACTATTAAGCCCTTGAATGAGTTTGAATGACCTTAACTTGCATGGCTTGGCTTGAAGGTTTTACCTAGTGACCAGAAATATTTATAGACCTTGGTCATATCAATTTACCTTGTGGAGCATAAAGATCACAACAACTTACCTCGTGGAGCATGAAAAGTTGTGTTGTAGATACCTCGTGGTGCATAAAGTAATGATGGAGAGCGACCTCATGGTGGGGGGAGAAAAATAAAAACTGTTGGTAGAAAGGTTGATATTTGTTATTGGTCTGTGGTGTTGTTTATACCATTGGTGGAAAGGTTGATGCCTTTGCTCGGTATGTATAATTTATATGCAGGGTGGTGTGCGGTTATGTGTCATACCTGCACGAAGAATTTGTATACACGAGGAGTGTATGCAATAATGGATGGTGTGAGTCTTCTTAAAACATGAACAATACATCGAAGTGTGTGTCGGGGTAGATATAGGATAGCCCGAGGTGAGTCAAAATGGGCGAGGGAAAGGTGAAGGCTTAGCCTGAATGACTAGTTTTTTTTTAATAATATAATCTCCATCATGTTCAAAAGACTTAACTAGTAAGAATAGAAAGAAAGAAAGTACTTATTGTTTTATAAGGTGATATTACCTTTTGTGACTTTGGTTAATGTGCTTGCAAGAGATGGGTGTTGGATTTCAAGAAATCAGAGTGTTTGCTTGCAAGAGAGATGAGGGTTTAATCATTTTATTTATTTTCTTAGAGTGAGAATGCTTTATGTGAAAGTAGTGTTTAAATCATTGTGTAAGGTGATAATGCATAGATGTATATTTTTATTGGTGACTCGGAGAATTTGTCTAGAGACATAAAGATTTCAATGGAGATATAAAGATCTCAGCGTCAAGATTTTATTGGAGACATGGAAACCAGTTTGGAGATAAGGAGAATCTCTAAACGAGGATTTTATTGAAAAGTTTCAAAACATTTTCTTAAGTAAGTTGAAATGCAATTTTTAAAGATTATCTTATTTCAAGAATGCATCAGGGAGATTTTCCCCTATTTATTTGGACTGCACTTCCTTTCTTAAAAACTAATGGAGGTGACCCTTAGTGATAAATATTCTATCACCTTTTTTATGGCATCGTATTCTTTAGTATCATTACTGTGGACGCACTCGACTTCATAACGACCATGATGAAAGTGACAAAACTTGTTACAATTTCTTATGTTCATGTCGTTGTTTATAGAATGTTAGGTGGTCATCAATAGATCCTTTGGTACTTCTCTTGGATGCCCTAGTAGAAAATTGATGGTGTTGGAAGATTCTGCTGTCCTTAGCTTAAAAAAAAAAAGATTTCTTGTTTGGTTATGCTTATTTTCACTACCCAAAAGTAGTTTTTCATCACCTATTTCACATTGAGTGGAGTTTGATCAGGGAGAGCATACAATCATTTTTATGAATAACAATTGTAGACCTTACTAACCAGGGCTACAATGGTAATAGGTTTGAGTATATTCTCCACTTTAAGAATTTACTTGTTAATGTTCCAATGCTTTCATATTCTCATTGTGTGGTTGCGAAGAGATTAATAATGCTTTTTTTAGCTAGTATACTTATATTGAAGCAAAATATGAGTTTAAGGCAGAGATCATGAAGGTCGAGTATGGATTCAGGCTCAAGATTGTGATACAACACTTAAGTAGATCCACATAATATTATCGAGAAGATTTTACACGTAACATTACTCTTTTGAATAACAAACTATAATGTCATAACCTGTTTTTGAACCCCCCTTGTTTTTTAATATATTTTTTTTAAAAATTAAAAATACAAAATATTAAAAAAAACATTTTTGATACCATTTCATAATTTCTTACATTTTTGTTTATCCATAAATTTTTGAAAATAAGAAATTGTAAAAGAAATCCATAAAGAAAAGAAAAACAAAAAAAAATGTTTAGTTAGTGGAATGATAATAAAGTAAGAATTGAGGGACTAAAAAATGAAGGGATAAGAATGAATAAGAAATACAAATAAAAATATTCTTGGAGAGGGTAGAATATAAGGTGTGTGAATGGTAGAGTTTAAGGGGGGTGGTTAAAAGAAAAATCCTAACCACTATGGGAGGAGAAAAAAAATCAGAGAGAAGAAAGTTGGAGTGAAAAAACAATGAGAGATGATCAATACAAATTTTTAGAGAGAAAATCAAGAGAGAATTTTTTGTGCAAGCAGAAGATTTTAAAATAATTGGCTAAATATGAATATCATGAAAACATCATAGGTCATTCCATTGATCTTTGTGAAGGATTAAAAAAGCAAATCAATAGCCTAATTAAGAATGATTGACTATCATTTGAACATAAAAACGATGAATATGACATAAACACGAAAAGAACTTAGGCTAATTGAAGAGGATGTTGTCTTAATGATAAACAAACTATGCAAAGAGGTTCAACTTGATTTTTAAATAAGTAGAAAAGATATCATGACTATCAAAGAATAGGTGCCTTAACTTTGCAAATGTAGTCACTATACCAATTATTGTTTTGAAATCAAGAGATGTTTTTATAAAAGTAACATGTGGTAATTTATTTTTGTCCATAATGGATAAATATAATCGCAAGTTCATTTATTTTGTCAAATTCCAAGATATATCATGAAAATGTTAAGAGATATTCTTTCTTTTATGAATCCCAAAGCCTCTTTTTTCATCCTTAATGAAACTTGAAATAGTAAAGCCTTGATAATCTCTCTTTTGGAACCTTAAAATTATTATTTTTCACTTCTAACGAACCTTAAAAAAAGAAATTTTACTTAAAAAAATGATTTGATGACATAAATGATGATAAAAAGAGAACATTTAGATCATTATCCCACCACTTCTCTAAGGTTAACCTCATGGATTTCCCAGTCAATAATGATCTTAAATAAGGCTAAGACTTATCAACGTAAACAGATTTGGTTTTAAGATGAAAGTAATTCATCTTTGATAATCTCATCACATGTAAATAAAACTTATCTTTGTAGTTCCTATTGGACCCTAAAATATTGTTCTTAGATAATAACCCAGACTAGGATCTCCCTTCACACTGGTGATAAATTTTTAAAATTCTTCAAGTAGACAAAACATAAAAGGGGACAAAAATATCACAAATAAAGAAAAAAAAAGAAAAAAAAAGAAAAAAAAACATATGTAAAAAAAAGAGAAAAAGAAAAATCAAAAATGAGAATGAAGCTCTCTAAAGTTTCCCTAATTGAAGACAAAATATCAAATGAAAAAGCACAAAAAAAAAATTAAAGAAATAAGGTTGGAGTAAGATCAATTGTTGAAATGTCAAAATCAAGATAGCAAGCCTAAATAATCTTAACATGCAATAAGTGATCTTATGTCTTCACACCTTTAAACACCATTTGAGCCTTATGCATACCCTTCTTCTTTGTCGCAACAAACCATAACTTGTGTTACGTCCTTTTAAAAACCCTATCTCATTAAAAATATTTTGTTAATGTTAATAAGTTTTAACCTCTAAAAGGAGAAGAAAAATCATTTTTCTAAAAAACAAATATGACCTATTTCTTAAAGAAGATTTTTTTTTTTTAAAAAAAAAGGTGTGTGTGGAAAAAATAGAGAGAAAAGAGAGAAGAAAGAAAAAAAAAGAAATATTCATCTCCATCTTACTCACTCTCCCATAAACCAAAACAAAACCCTATCCACCATCATCGGTGTCACCAACCCTCAGCCTCACCAACAATAGCCACCTTAAGACCCTCCATATTCTCTTGCCAATGAACTATAGCTTCACTATTCCATATAACAACAACCCTCTCTCCTTCTCTCTTTCATTTTTCAACCACAACAGTCACCACCCATTTTCCTCGTCTCTTTTGGCAATTACCACTATCTTCTCTTTATCAATTACCCAACCACCCACCATAGTCATAAGTTAAATGACAACATCACCATAAGAAATAAAAACACAACATACTGAGAGAAATAAGAGAGAAAGGGAAGAAAACTGAATCTCTAGGCTCTCGATCTCCCTTCATAAGTAGCCATGGATGACATCGTCAACACATAAGAAAAGAGGAAGAAGAGGCATACTAGGCGAGGCGGTTGACGCACCCTCCCAACCTCACTAGCACATGTAACGACATGCCAATAATAGTTGTTACCCTCCAACACCAGTAGTCCATACACCACCATCGCCTTTTTTTAGGCAATTTTAACTTGGTTTTGCCATTATAAAAGGTTGGTTTTGAACCCCCAAACATCTTTTGAATAATTATTTTTGCTTATTTTTTTTTATTTTGATGTGTATTATGATGAGATTTTTAGGATTGAACAAATTTTAATACATTATTGTTTATTTTTTTTATTGTGTATGATTATGATTATTTAAAGTGCCGGGGTCCACACCATTGTGTGACAACCCTGAATGTATGATGCCACCAATGATTTACTTCTAGATGGAATAAGGTCAAAATCAATACCTTAAGAGATATTGAGTGGATTGGATTACAACATGTTTATCTGAGGCATGCTAATTTGGTCTCGGTTTAAAATTTATGTGTTGATGTTGTTTTGGATTGTTATTTTATGTGTGGACATTTTTTTTAATTGTTTGATCTTAGTGTGAAATTTGATGTGTGTTAATGTTGTTTTTTGTTTTTGAGATTTATGTCTTGAAGTTGTTTTTGAATTGTTAATTTACGTATGGATGTTTGATTTTCTTGTGTTTAATTTTCCAACATGTGTTTTGCATATGAATATGCGTCGTGGGTGTGTTCAATATGTTCTCAAAAAATATAATAGGAGCGTTTTTATAAAAAAAAAATAAAAGATATAAAAATAATGAAGAGTTATTTTGATGAATTATGGTTTAGTTTTTCAAAAGAAATGTTATTGTTAAACATGAACTTGAATTAGTGAGTTGAAGGGTGCCTTTTGAATTATCCTATTTATTCACCTTTCTATCTTATAGTAAACTGATATCCTATCCACCTTAGTCACTTCAAAGTGACAACATATGATTTAAAAGATAAAAAAATAACTATCATGTTCTTTTTATCGTCTTTATTTATAAATATGTTTTTGATAATTTTTATGGGTTACGACATATTATCCCTATTATTGTGAGTGGAACTAGACTGGGTCAAAGTGACCCTAGATAGGGCCAATGAGTATGAGTAGCGTCCTTTGGGCCAATTTTGGATATATTCAAAAGAGTGGTGTCAAAGCCCAAATTCTACCATCTATGCGAGTCCAACACTCGTTTCATATACAACCAAATCGACTAGTCTTTTATTTTTAAGGACAACTGTTAAATTTTCATGAATGACCTAATCGACGAGTTTTTTGTTTTTTTAAGGATGGACACAAAATATCTCAAATAGTCTAATTGACGAGGCTCCTATTTTAGAGACTGGCGTGGAATGTTTTGTGAATGGCCTAATCGATGAGTATCTTAGTCTTAAGGATAGACATTGATTTTTTTTTCAAATGGCCTAATCGACAAGTCTTCTATTTTTAGGACAGACGATGCATTTTTTAAAAAACATTAGAAATAAATTAAAAACCACAACTCATCTTATAAAATAATTTAGACAGTTAATGACATGCAATTTAAGAGAAAACACGTAGCAAACGTAACATTTTCTTTAAAAAGATGCGGTAAGGATGATGCTTATCTTTTCTTAAACATAAACAACTTCTTACCTGAATATTTAAAATGAATGCATATTTTAGGATTCTTAATTTTTCTTAAAAACTAGGTGGCAACTCTATTTTTCTAATTTTCCTTTTTCTTTGGCTACATCTTGAGCTAAGGTGTATAGGCTAGGATGTAGGCTTTATTGTTCTTATAAGAACAAATCCCCTATAAGAACATAGGACCCTCCAATGCTCACATTAATAACATAGGAAATGAAATAATATGCAAGAAAGAGAAACATAATGAATGTTATAGGGAATGTGTGATTGAATAAATTGGTGTTAAATCCATGAATAACTTTGAACTGCCTTAACTTGTTTGGCTTGGCTTGAATGTTTTACCTGATGACCAAATATAGTAATAAACCTTGATCATGTCAACTTACCTCATAGAGTGTGGAGAGTGGTGTTGTAGATATTTTATGGTGCGTAAAGTAATGATGGAGAGTTTCCTGGTGGTAAATGGAGAAAAATAAATATTGTTGGTGGAGATGTTAATGCTCGTCATTAGTTTGTGGTGCTCATTGTGCCCTTGATGGAAAGGTTAATACTTTTGCTCTACATAGAGAGTTTGTGTCGAAAGGTATACATTTGTGCGTCAAGCTTGCACATACAATTTGTGTGCGTGAGGAGTGTGTGCACTAGTGGATGATGATGCGTGACCTTTTAGAAATCAGAAATACACTTAGGTGTGTGTTGGGATAGATATTGGATAGTTTGAGGGGAGTCAAAGTGGGTGAGAAAGAGATCGTTCAGGCTTGGTTTGAACAACTATATTTTTTTCTTTTTGAATTTTAATTTTTATGCTTCATCACCCCTCATACCAAGAATAGGTAACAACAAGTTAAAATCTTGCTTGGTAGTGCATTAATCTTCAAAGACCTCGTTTGGGAACGCAGTTGAAACTGCGTTTCCCAAAAACTTGAATGTTTTTGTTTAAAATTAATTTTTTATATTTTTGAATCATTTTGATGTTGTAATGTCATAAATAATTTTTTAAAAATAAAATAAAAAATTATTTTAATATATTTCTAAGTAAAAAACACTTTAAAAAAAAAATGTTACTACACTGTTAGATATCTCCAAAATAAATTAGTCACGGTGAACAAATCCCTCCCTGTGAATGTACCAAGGAGGAAGAAGTAATATTTATCTCTCGAATGCGAAGAGTAGCAAAGGGTGTGGTAAACAAAATATTTATTTTTTATAATGCAAAATGCATAATTGATTGATTACGGGTTCAAGAGATAGTTATTTGAAAACTATTATATTACACATTTTTTCTAGTGGTCCATACTTTGTATTGGGAACCAAATTACGCTTAGATTATGATCTTTTGGGTTACAGGGATTATTTTTCTTTATTATTTTGGTTCCCATATTTGAGAATTTCATAAAAGTGGTCCCTTTAGCACTACTAGCAAATTTAATTGTTTATGTAGAAATTATGCAGCTTTTCTACTTCTTAAACAAAATTCTCCTGGGACCATGATGCACAGCCAGCTCCTCTAGGATTAAAATAGTTATGTAGAATTACCTCGTACAGAAACTTTTCCCATTTTCATGGCAACGGGGTCCATTTCGCAAGTTCATAAAAAAGCCAAAGAAAATTCAAAATTAAATAATTAGTAAATAATAAGGTAGCAGAAGGGAGGACAGATTTGTATATGTAAATTAAAGGATATCTAATCTTTTTTATTCGACAATTTGCCATTAATAAATACATAAATCACAACTTTAATGGACATATCTCGAAAACACATCGAACATATAAAACCCTATGATCCGATCCTATTAATTCTGCCAGTGAAAGGGGGGATTTCTTCACGTATGCCACGGTTTGAAAGACAACTTCGCTTCCAAAGCCTAATAATAGCCTAATAGAGGTCATATAGGAGGCATCATGGACTGCAAAAATGTAATCCCAAACTGTTCTACGTCTTTGAAAAACACCCCTTCTGTCTTAACATTCTCAGACGTTGCTGTCATGCAATTGTAAGAATTGCACATAATACAACACTTCAAGCTCTGATGTGGGTTATTGGATTCACTATATGGTAGAGCATGAATTATTTATATTGTTGATCAAAGAGAAAAAGAATTTTTTGGTGTTTTCTTTTGAAAAAAATTCCCCTTGCCATATGCAAACCATGTGAATAGAAAGTTCTTTTTAAAAAAAACAATTATGTTCTTCGTTTTTCAGCTTTTAATGGAATAATGGTAATGTTCAATTATCTGTTTATAGTATGTGAATTCATAATTTTTTTTGAAATTCTGATATTTACAAGTTGAAATGAATCGTTATATATATATATAAATAATTGATGAACATGTTGCGATTCTCATCCGAGTTTTGAAAGACTATTACATGAAGATAATGATGTTTTCTATATATAAAAAAACACAAAAGATATTTAATATTTTCATATACATGGATGTCATTTCTCAAATTATTGCACCCACAAAAGATAGATTCCAGACCTAGTTGCACTCAATAGTAGGGTAGCAGTTTTTTATTTATTTAAATAAATCAATAAATAAATAAGAACCCAGTGAGAAAGTAAGATTCTCAGTCTCTAATAAAGTGGTTCTATGAAACTTTAGGAATTGCAATTTCAGTGTGAAGAATCTTGATTAGGCATCCATTAATGTTGTGTCCTTAATTCTTGTAAAACCAAATCCATAAAGTTGGCATTATAAAAATAAATAAATAAAAGAAATTCGATAAAGAAAGAAAGAGATTTAATAAATTTGTCAAGCATAGCATATTACTACTATCTTCTTTAATTAAAGGGTGATCTTATTCCCACTCTACTATTTATTGTAGAGATCATCAATATAACATTATTTGATGTGTTTCTTAAAACAATACAATTTATATTATAAAAAATAATAAAAGAAGACTGTCTCTACACAAGAAATAATTAAGTGGGAAAAATTTAAAAAAAAGAGAGAAAAATACATTTAAGTTCTATTCTAATCTTTTAAGTTGAATAAGCTCATTTGTATAGTTTATCTTCTCAAAAATTTCATATTTAATTGTTCTATCTATATTACCCTCTCTAAAAACTTAAGAATCACATATTGATTGATTTTTCTTTCCATTTTTAATAAAAAAAATTATTAAAAAAATGATTTAGGAAAAATCCCCAACAAAATATGAATTAAGAGAAAGTTACATAATAAAACTTATTGTAAAGTATTTTCTAAGACATGTGTTGTAACAGTAGTACCATCCCACTAGACATGTGTTGTAACAGTTCTCTGTTTGGTTTATGAAGATATCCCTTAATTTTCTATGGAGAACGATGCTTTAGTTTTTTCACCTTGACAAGGACAAGCAAGAGAGAATTGTCATGGTGGAAGTAAATTGTTAGTAAATATTCTAGGACAGAAAAAAGAGTTAAAAACAAAAGGCTTCCACGGTGCTCATTTCACACCAAAGAAGAAAGGTGAGTGATTATACTTCATTGATTCGAGTTTCAAAAAGATGGTCCAAATGAGGCATGCATGGAATAGAAATTCGAAATCTTTATCTAATTATAGAATAAAATTTGTCATCCTTTCCAATGTATAGAAAATTCAGGACCCCTCTTTAGCTAAACACTTTATGCACTTATTGAGAGGGTTTTAGACTAGGCGTGACCTTCCTCGTATCTTTGCTATCAATGGCAAACCATGTTACTATGTGAGGAAACCTCTTTTGTTTTTCTCTGAACAAGTGAGGAAACCTGAAAACATGGCCATCTCCACTAGGTGGGTGAGGAATATCATTCCATATTAAATTAAAGACAAGTGGAACCGTGACTTCCATTCATATTGCCTTCCATTCAAGTGAGTGAAGTATGAGGTTCTTTTTTTCCTTTTTATTGAACCACAAAATAAACTTTGAATATTGATGGAAGGGTAAATCAATCTTAAGCAGATTTACACTACACAGCATATATAGCAGGTTTCGACAACACAGTTTGCGTGGATAATTACTTTAATTAATGGAAGAGAGTGAGTGATATTCCTTTATTTTATTTGGAAGATACATAAAATATTTGAAAAATGCGCTCAAACGGATCTAAATCAAGGTTTACATAGGTGCAATTGCAAAAAAAAATAAAAAGTTTTAGAGTCAAATATTGAGGGTGTTTGTACTGAAATTGAAAAGACAGGCACTAACTTCAAATTTTCTAAAATCTCAATTAAAAACCCTAATTTCTAGGGTTTAAATAGATGATATGTCACTTGTTTTTAATAAAGAGACTGAATGACACATCATTTCATCCTTGTTTATCATCTTCTTCAATAGATAAAGACTGATCGAGATGTCATTTTAAGGCGAATGAATGTGACATATATGACCATCTCAGGGGCTCTTATCACCATCACTCAACAAATAAACATCTCCTTTACAAGGATTAAGTTCTCCCATCAAATGTTTATATCCCATTTGCTACAATGATGTTGACAACATCTTGTCTCCATTTAACCTCCTCTGCATTGAAAGATGCAGGTTGATTGGGGACCAAACTTCTAATGAATGAATTGAGAGTTATAGACCTTTAAATTAGATGAGTTTTGTTCCTAATGGTAGATATACATCCCCTTTACATAATTCATGTCTACATATGACACGTTTAGAACCTATGTTTAGCATTTCTTGTTATTAGATTTGATATGTATTTTTTAAGAAAGTAAGTTCAAAATAGTTTTGAATATATAATTTGCTATTCTTTGATTGTTAAAAACATGTAATTATTATGTGTGAATGCCATTTTTTATGTTTTGAAGTTTATATTGATCACCTTTTTTTTTGGTTGAATACATTGGTGATTGATTTGCTTAGACCTTGCTTTTAATTTTTTTTTCACATAATGCTAAATGTAGTTAGGTTATTGTACATGATAAAGATGATGAAAAACAAATGTCAAAACTGATGTATCAGTTTTGAAGGATTTCAGAAATGCACTGCTAGTTTTTGTTGATAATATATATGTGAATTCTTGTTTTGTTTCTTTTACATGCATTCTTTTAGTTTTGGAAGTTCTAGCAAGTCAGCACAAGCATGTTTGAAATAGGTTTGATAAGTTTAGACTTTTCTTTTGAGGTTTTAGCTAGTTTCTGGGTTTATGCCTTTGTTGGGGTTTTCTGGGTTTTCTTTGATTTTCTAGGTTCATGTTCTTGGTGTTCTTGAACCCAGATTCAGGTTTTCTTGTGTTTTGGCATTTTAGCCTCTTTGATAAGTTTCACTTGAAGCTATAACTCATGTTTGATCTTTATATGCTAGCTTTTCTTTCTTTTATAACTTGTTTTGGATCAATTGATCCTTAAAGCCCTTGAATGTCTGGGTTAGGTTTTTTCACTATTAGGTCATTTTGGTTAAGATTAGAGCTTATCATATTTGTTTGATGGATGATTTTGCATTAGATATTTTTATGCATTATGTTTAATGAAATCTGGTCTCTTATTTCATCCATGTTTCTGGCTATTTCAAATGAAATTTCTTATTTGATCTTTGTTTTTTAGTTTTTTTCATTAGACCTTGTTCAATGACCTTGTTATTTTCACCCACACTCGAGGATCTCAATCCGAGTAGATGATCGCCGCAACACCGCACACGTGCAATAGAATGACAACTCCACTAGGGATTTTCCTATGGATTAAACTTTGTTATTTGTTTGTTTATTATGTTTGAATTATTTGGTATATGTATTTATTTTTTAACATTCATTTTCTTTAAATTTTTCTTATATACTTTAATTTTTGCACTTTTTTCTCATGCACATTTATTTTGGATAAAGATTAATGTTTTCATGCATCACATGCTTTAATTTTTTAGAGCACACATAAACTTCTAGGTTAGGTGGGGGATTAATGGTCTGTCCTATAACTATCAATCAAAGTTCAAGACCCGTGAAATACCCAACTCAGATTTGAGTGCTTGATTAGCAATGGTGGGTATACGTGTCTTAACCATTCGTTGCAACGCCCCATACTGTCCTTACGACGGTTGTTACTGGACAGATCTGAAACCCTTTTGAGACTAGATATAAAACTTGACCAGGTTCACTTAACGAATAAAACCTATCCTTAGCTTGTATATACAATCTGTAAATTTTGCATCAAGCATGACCATATGTTCCTTATATTGCAAGACTTTGAACTGAGAATCATGACTTCTTTTAAATACTCATCTTTTGAAGAATTTAGGAAAGAATATGAGCTGACATAATTAACTGAGGGAAACAATCCAAGAATCGATGCTAATGGATTGCTATATATTACAAATATAAATCATATTGTGAATGACATAAAGAAGTTGTTACCACCATAGGATATGTAGATGAGGTCCTTTTTGAAATAGAATATAGGAAGATCCCACAGTTGATGAGGCTATCGGTACAAGCATCAACTATAAGAGCATTACTGGATTTTTAGGATCGTAACTATAGGTGTTTTACCTTTAGAAATATTGATATGACACCCACATTAAAAGAATATAATAGGATCTTAGATTTTCCAAATTACAACCATAGGTCTACTTTAAGTAGAGGTTTGAAGATACTTCTTCAGAGATAACCAGATTATTATTCTTGGGAAAGGTCGACCAGTGTAGGGTAGCTAATTAGGGATTTAGATGGAAAAGTATTGAAGCTAGAATGAAAAAAAAAAACATAGAAGATAGAAAATTAGGAAACAAACGATACAAGATAGTGTTTTTGCTATATTCAGGCTAGTCTTGTTTTCATCTGAAGCTGGACTCATTAATGTAGAAGTTGCAAATGCATTCATGGAGTATGATCACACTAAAATTAACATTTTCGTTGTGATTTTGGTTAAAACCATCCATTGTAGGATGCATGGAAAAGGGGTCATAAGATGTCGTGTTCTAATGTTATATCTATGGAGCATCAGTCATATCAAAACACCGAGAGATATTTTCAATAACTTTTGGTGGCTTGACCTTCGACCATTAAAGATCATTATAGGTGAAACTTGGAAGAATCTAGATGAGAAAACATGGGTGGAGAAATATATAGCATTACCAAAAAGCAATTTCAAGTGGAAAGGACCTTGGATGAATGAGACATCTTGAATAATGAGTTGTGGTAGTAAATATGGGTCCCTTTGATTAGAATCACTAGTTACATTAGTTACGCTCCTGCATTGATAATAAAACAGCTTGGTGAAATACAATATGTACTAAGGACCTTTAATTTAGTAGATTTCATGGGATCATTTAAAAATCGGTCGTCATTGGAAGAGCTTAAACTTATTAGACAAGATTAGGGAAAACCTTTTATGTTAAAAAAAGATAAAGGAAATGAGGTTGAATCATCATTTAGCCAAAGTTACACCATCTGGAGAAATAACGGACTTCCTGGAATGATTGAATCCATACCTCCTAAAAACCCAGAAGTAGAGCAGTCACAAGTAACTAAAGAATGACCAAGAAGAAAAAGGATTGATAATGAAGGAGCAGTTAGAAAAGTGCAGAATTGACCTCAGCAATAACAAAAGGCAACAACAGCTCCTAAAAAACAATTGGAAGAAGAAGATAAGATGAGGAGTTTCTTGCATCAGCAAATAAAAGGAAATGATGAACAATTAGCAACCTTGACAAAAGATCTCGAGATGTCAAAGGAATGGAAGAAAAGGGTTGAGGTGGCCGAAAAAATAGTTAAAGGGATACAAAATGAGTTAGGAATTCGAATAGCCAAGCATGATGAACCGGTCAACAAATGTGTGCAAATAAAAAAAAAAGGTCAAGAAATGATAGGTTCCTTAAGAAAGGAAAATAATTGTCTTAAAAAGAAATTACATGCTGAGAAAGACAGGAGTCAAATAACTGAAATTATCATAAAAAAAGAAAAAAAGGATTCGAGCCTAATATATAACACAGTCGGAGAAATAAATTAGTGCTAGGAAAACTGTTGAATTTGATATGAAAGACTACAAGAAAAGGGTTGGTTCTTCAAAAGAACAGCTCATGGTGTTATGATCTGAGTTAGGAATTCAAAAGGAAGAGTTGATGGTGCTAAAATACCAATACTTTAAAATGGAAAAAGAACTAACCAAATCCAAGCAAAAACATCAAGAATTTTGAGATTACATCTACAGTTTTTGAGGTCTAGATTAACTCCAAAATAGTCAAGCTTAACATAGAAATGGAAGAGCTGCAAAGAGCAATAGCTAAAGTAACATATCTAGGAAAAACAATATAAATGCTTGAAAGAAATAATGATGCTTTAGCTTTTAGTAATGGTGTCCTAGTCACTGATAACATTTTATTCCATGATAAGATAAGGCAAATGACAAGGCAGGTTGAGCAAGTAATACGCTAGGCCAAGAGATTGCAACGATAGGCTACCTAAATTGGAAATGATGCTATGAAGTACTAAGAGCACTTGATTGCAACAACCGCTTTTATTAGAAATATAGCTAATAGAGGCAATGCTTTATATGAGTAGTATATAAGTTTTTTTAACTTTTCTAAGTTTGGTTTTATCAAAAATATACAAACTCTTTTTATTATATGTAATGAAAGTGCCACAACTCAGATTTTATCTTATCTAATATGTTTGGAATTCAATCATGATAAGAACTTAATGAAATACTGCTTTACAACTATCAACCAAAATCAGAAAACTTGCCCAAAATCAAGAAAATAGAAGTCGTGAATCAAGTTGAAAGAAGCTAATCCATATCCAACATAAGCATATATAAGCATTAACATGCAAACATTTTAAAGTTTTACATGTCATGTATGCATATGCAGGAGAAATACAAACACACTCTTTTAACGCCACCCCTTACCAAGAAGTAAATGGAAGACAAAAGGGACTTTCAACCTGGATAAAAGTAGAATAATTCTCTAAAAAGGGAAATGACTCAATTAACCGATCTACTAAGACAAACTATTCACTCTAAAAGGAGCCCCCCACATATGGAAAGCCAATATTGAGGAGTCTACTAGGAATATGCCCTCTTGTCCCTCTTTTCACCCTCATTAAAAAAATGTTTAAAATGATTATCTAATCAATCAAAATTTGTAAGAACGTGATTCCAATGCCCCGAGTACATTAAAGATTCATGGTATCTTATCTTTAAATTCACTATAAATTATTGCAAATCAGATACATTAAACACCTTCACTTATGTTCCACCTTAGATATCACGAATATCTAAAATGCAAAAGAAAATGTATGTTTTCTCCTCTTTCAATTCCTCTTTATGATATATATATTTCCATTAAATAGTGCCTCAACCACTTAAGCCTACCTAACCACCCTTTCCTAAATGGTACAACAAGAATGCATAATGTAAATACCATGTAGAAGAAGTACATCATTCCATTAATGTTATCATGGATTTAAAAGAAAGATTGATCAGCTAATTCAACATGGGTGGCTATCATTCTAGGAGAAAAATGGTGTATTTAGTATAATAAAAAAAAATAAAGATTTGTATGATCAATTTCCAGCTAGGGAAATATACGTGAGCAAGATATTGAGATTCCTAGAAAATTTTATGCTCCTAAAATTGTCAAGTATACAGAAGTACAATGCGTAGAGACTCACCTTAAAGTCTTGATCCATAATGAGAAACTCTTTATCCATCATTTTCTCGATAGCTTGGTCAGATTTGCCCTCAACTGGTATATGGGTTTAAATGGCTCTAAAAAAATAGAAATGGAAGTATTTGGCTAATGCATTTCTACAATAATTCAGATTCAACTTAAAGATGACTCCAACCAAGTTAGATCTTCAAAGAATGGAGATGAGAAAAGATAAGTTGGTCAAGAAATATGCAATGAGGCTGCGTGAAATGGCAACACAATTTTATCATTTACTACTTGAGAATGAGCTTAATTCTATCTTCATTGTGATTACTTGATTGGTAAGTCATTAGTTTTTTTTTTTTCTAGAGGTAATAATGGCAGCTAAGAGGGTGGAGCAAAGATTGAAATTGAGAAAAAGGTTCTAGAATCCAGAAGAGAGGTTAAATGTTATACTAGTTGACAAATCAGAAGATAGCTCTCACATGGAAAGTATGAATCGAGATAATTATGTGCCTCGATATCCTAATAATTTTTCTCATACGATGAATCAGATTTTATCTAATAAGCAACCATATGAAAACTCGTAAAAGCTAAAGAAAATTTTACCACCCTTTCTTTTATCTTTTAAGAAGATGTTTTAAAGATTAATCAGTATTGGACAGATTATTCCAATTCCTTAAAAACCATTTTGACCCCATATCCAAAGTGGTATGGGTCTGACCAAATATGTGAGTATCATGGTTGCACTAGAAGGCATAATAATGAAAAAATTTATACTTTTAAAGACAAGCTCTTCTAGCTTATCAAGGTGGGATGAATCATTTTTAAGAAAGCCCTAAATAAGAACTCAAACCCACCTCTAAATCATACCTTTGAAATTGAAGTGGTCATTGCCATTGAAAAGGAAAAGAAGGTGCAATAGTCTTAAAAGTGACCATATAGAATCTATATGGAATGTTGATATAAGCAGGATACCTCAAAGCACCATCCAAGACATAAATAGTGAGGGATCTTGGCAAGTTTTGTAAATATCATTGCCAACATAGTCATGATATTGACTTCTGTGATGAATTCCATCATGAGGTTGAGAAGATGATGACTATTCAAATATTAAGAGTTGAAGATATCAAGATTGATTCTAAAATTAGAATGATTGTATCCCAAGAGTTGAAGAATGGGGTATATTGATCACTTGAAGAAGGAGCTTCTTATTAAGAATTAGTCTATATTGAAGCATAATTCACTACTCACACAGACACAGATCAAGACTTATGCTTAGATATCATTTTTGAGATCTTAACATGGTCATCAATGGAAACTATAGGGAGATACAAACTTCTTTCCAAATAGAGCAATAAACTCACCTGTAAACCCATATGTCATAACCCAATTTTAGGTTTCCCTAAAATTATCTTTTCCTTTTACACCAAAAAACTAAAGAAAAAACGTTGAAAAAAAAAAGGACAAGCTATTTGGTTAGAAAAAACAGGTTGAAAAATGATCTACATGCATAAATGAGAGACAGAGGGACCAAACTGGATCTTAACATTTTTAAATGTTAAAGGCAATTGCACCCTTGAAGGACCTAACTGTGAAAGACAATGCAAATTCAAGGTTAACTTAAATGAATATTGGATGAATTTGCATAAAAATTAAGTATGGGGACTTAATTAGATTTTTAATAGGCTAATATAATTTAATCATAGGCCTAATTAAAGATTTAACAAAGTTTATAAATTAATTTAGACTAAAATAAAAAAAAATTAAGTTTAAGACTTAATTAGACTTTTAATGGGTTAAATTAATTTTATTAAGGACTTAATTGGTGAATATTGAAATTGAGAATATTGAAATTTGGGATTAATTGAGAATATTAAAATTTTGAAGGACCATATTTAATTTTTACAAGCTTAATTGGATGAAAATAGAGATGAAATTGCCAGAAAATCAAGGTTTAGAATTTAATTAAAGGCCAAATTAAAGAATTTTCAAACCAAGAATGTAAACACCCAAAAGAAAAGAAAAATATATATATATATATATAGATAGAATTGATGACGCAGTTTTCGTTGTCGATTTCTGCATCGGCAACGACACAGTTTTCGCTGCCGATTTCTTGATCAACAGCGACACAGTTTTCGTTGCTGATTTTTGCATCTGCAGCGACGCAGTTTTGGCTGTCGATTTTTGGATCAGCAACGACACAGTTTTTGTTTTTTTGTTTTTTAAAATAATAATTAACTTAAGGAGCTGGGAGGGAGGGGTAAAACCGGTTTTAGATAGACCAAAACAAGGATAAGAACACATCTAAACCAACCCCCAAACAACCCACCTCATTTGATGGGGAGTATAAATACAAGGAGGAGAGAGGATGATCCATCCTCTTCCAAACAGCAGCTGCATGTCGTTCTTCACTTCCTCTTGCACAACAGAAACCTAAACCAAACCAGTAGAGAGTGCTTTGTGAACGTGTGAGGGAAAGATGAGACCTTGAGAGAAGATTGGACAGCTGCCTAAAGGGAAAGGAAAAAGAGGGCTGGAAAACGTGAGAGGAAAAAGAAGGAGGAGAACCAGCAGGAGAAGAGAAAGAATAGTGTCAAACCTTCCTCAAACTTAGTTAGATTCGAAAGGTATGGGTCATGAAACTCCCTTCTTCTTCTCCTTAAGACCAGAAACAAAAATGAAGAAAAAAACCCTAAGAAAATTGACCTAAGACCTAAGCTAGCTGTGAAGGAAACTGAAATTAATTAGGAGGAAAAGGAAACAAAAATGAAATGAAGCCAATTTCAAAACATCTAACAAAGAAAAATGAATAAAATGGAAATAACAAATCATGGTAGAGGGTTGGCTTTAACTATGTGGTTGGCCAGCATACATGTGTGTGTTCTGCTGGGATTTGTTGAAGGATTATATGATGAAATTGATGGTTTCAATGTGTGTGTTATGCTGGAATTTATTGAAAGATTATATGCTATAATTGATGGTTTTCAATGTGTGTGTTCTGCTGGGATTTTGTTGAAGGATTATGTGCTGAAATTGATGGTTTCAATGTGTGTGTTCTGCTGGAACTTAGTGACAGTGTATATGTTGGGGTTGTTACAGCATGTGTGGTGTGTGTTCATGCCAAAATGTGTGTTGTGCAGCGAAATTGTGATTCGCTGCCGAAACTGCGTTGGCTGCAACGAATTAGCATTCGCTGCCGAAACTGAGTTGTCTGCAGCGAATTTGTGATTCGCTGCCGCCGAAACTGAGTCTTCTGCAGCGAATTAGCATTCGCTGCCGAATTGTGTGTTGTGCAGCGAAATTGTGATTCGCTACCGAAACTGCGTCGGCTGCAGCAAATTAGCATTCGCTGCCAAAACTGAGTCTTCTGCAGCGAATTAGCATTCGCTGCCGAATTGTGTGTTGTGCAGCGAATTGTGATTTGCTGCCGAAACTGTGTCAGCTGCAGCGAATTAGCATTCGCTGCTGAAACTGGGTTGTCTGCAACGAATTTGTGATTCGCTACCGAAACTGAGTCTTCTACAGCAAATTAGCATTCACTGTCGAATTGTGTGTTGTGCAGCGAATTGTGATTCGCTGTCGAAACTGAGTTGTCTACAGCAATTTCGTGATTCGCTGCCGAAACTGAGTCTTTTGCAGCGAATTAGCATTCACTGCCGAATTGTGTGTTGTGCAGCGAAACTGTGATTCGCTGCTGAAACTGTGTCAGCTGCATCGAATTAGCATTCACTGTCGAATTGTGTGTTGTGCAGCTAAACTGTGATTCGTTGGCGAAACTGAGTCTTCTTCAGCGAATTAGCATTCGCTGCCGAAACTGAGTTGTCTGCAGCAAATTTGTGATTCGTTGCCGAAACTATGTCGTCTGCAGCGAATTAACAATTCGCTTCCGAGTGGCGTGTTCTGCAGCGAACTTGCGATTCGCTGCCAAAGTGGAGTTGTCTGCAGCAAATCGTTGCCGAACTGGCTGCCGGTAGTAAAACAGTTTTTGCTGCTGAATTGGCTGCCTGCAGCGAACCAGTTCTCGCTGCCGAATTGGGCAGCCTGCAGCGAACTAGTTCTCGCTGCCGATTTCTACAATAAGCCTCCTAGGCAGAAATGACTTAAATTCTAATAACAATTTCATGGTATGATGGTGTAAAATGTGGAACACTTGAATGTGAACATATGAACTCTTGAAATAAGTGTGGTGACGAATGTGATTCAAAAATACAAATGTACTAATTTGTGACCATTGATGTCTTAGGTGGTGCGGTCGGGATTGGACCATCGTCAAGACAAGAACAACCCATAGGTGGAGCAGGTAGGTGACTTGCACCTTCCTTTTTCATATGTTGAATAATGAAATACTTTATCATGAATATTACCATATTGCGTTAGAACCGATATTAGATTGTCGAACTCTTAAATGTTGACAAATGGTTAATTAGCTTTGGCTAATGGCATCCGAACGGATGACTGGGATGAACGACTGATTAGCTTCAGCTAATGGCATCCGAACGGATGACCTGGATGAACGACTGATTGGCTTCAGCTATTGGCATCCGAATGGATGGCCGGGACAAATGAATGAATAGCTTCGGCTAATGGCATCCAAATGGATAGCCGGGACGAACGACTAATTAGCTTCGGCTAATAGCATCCGAATGGATGGCCGGGATAAAGAATGATTAGCTTCGGCTAATGGCATCTGAATGGATGACCGGGATGAACGATTGATTAGCTTTGGCTAATGGCATCCGAAGTGGATGACCAGGGTGAGTGAACGGTTAACCTCAGCAAATGATGCCTTAAGAGGATAACTGGGTTTAATATTATGGTTGATTGTAAAAATTGGCGCATCTATATGTACTATAAGCTGTTTATACCAAGTACATGAAGAAATTATAAATGTTAATGCTTCATTTAACTGCCAGACCGTTTAGTTACCATTATTATTATCATTAAGTAATTGCATTCTTTTAAATGTTTTGTACTGCAGCAGGGACGTCACACCAACGAGATGTCTAGGAAACCCAATACACAGGAACCTACTTTTGCAAGGAATCATGTAGATGCACTCTAAATCACAATGTATTTTGTATGAATCAATGTACTGAATGTATAAATTTTATTAGATCCTTTTGTTTAAATTCGTAATGGCTATTAGTAGGATAAGAATGCAAACTCATGTCTATGTATGTATATTTTTAATATGAACTTCTAATCATGCAACCATAATATTATGTGTTTATGTAAGATTCACTTTTAAATGAAATGTTGATTGTATGGATTGTATTTTGATGATGTGAGGGATCAGGTTCGCTGATTAACGACACCATGTGTGTCAGGTATATAAAAAAAAATTACTGTTGTTTTGGGCTTGAAAAGCCGGGTTGTTACAAAGAACCAAAGTGTAAAAGGCGTGTAAGTTCGGGGATTGAAATCAATCAAAATCAGGAGTCAATTTGAAAGAAATTGAAAGTTTGATAGTTGATAGGGGTCAAATTAAACAAATTGAAACCAAGGATCAATTTGGAAAAAATGCTAAAATCGTAGGAGTTAAATCAAAGTTTCTATGGTTGTAATTACAAAGATTGAGAAGTTTCAGGGTCAATTGCAGGTGCATATGACAAAATTGAAATTTACAGAATCCTAAATTAGAAATCCTTAATTTTTAAGGTTTACGCATATGACATGTCACTTAATTTTAATGAAGAAATAGAGTGACACGTTATCTATCTATTTTTTATTATCTTCTTCAACCGAGAAGGTTAATTGAGTTGTCATCTTCAAGCGAATTAACGTGGCACCTCCAACCACCACCATTCGATAGAGGAGATCCCTCTCTATAAATTTGTGTCACCCTTTTTGATGTTTGTGCCCTATCTATCACATGGAAGCCCTCAACGTTTTGTCTCATGGCAGCCTTGTCTGATTCAGTAAAATTTAACAATGTTACACTCAACTTTGGATTATTGGTGGGAAAGCCACAAGCCACCAAATCAAGTATGGTTTGATCATAGTTGAAGAATAACACCCCTTCTATAGGATATATGGCTTGGTTGGTTTCAATGACCTCCTATTTGCCACGATTAATTCATGGAAGGTGTACCCTCACTCAACCATTTTCATCCAAGTTTAAGTTAAGAAGTTCCTAACTTTTTCTAAAAGTTCCAAAAGTTTGTTAAACATTCAGAGAGAGGGAAAATAGAAGAAGAAGAAGAAGAACTAGAAGAAGAGAGAGAGAGAGAGAGAGAGAGAAGAATGGTCTCTTAATAAATCAGAGGTAAGAATGAGAAAGAATACCATATGATCTAGTTTTGAAAAAACCACCTTCAACACCACAAATAGTTTCACAACCACTTGTCCTTTTAAGGCTATAAAAGAAGGATCTAGGGGAGAAAAGAAAATGAAGAAAAAAGAAAGCTTAGAGAAAAGAAAACAATTAAAGTCTCTTGATAGGAAGCTTATGAAATATTGATAAGAAGTTGAAAGAAAGAGGTAGAAGAAAAAGCTCTTGAGTCTAAGAGAAGAAATAAAAATACCAAAAGATCTGAATCTTAAAGAAAAAGCAAGAAATTCTAAGCAAATGAGACAACATTGTTTGTCAAAGTATTCCTCAAACTTTGAAGAGGGGGTGGAGCTTAATGAGCACACCCGCTCTCCCTTTATTTTGCCTTTTAAATTGTTACGTATAATGTTTATTATGCATCATTTGAAGTTATTTGTTAGTTTAAAAGCCATGATTTTTGTTTTGAAATGTTTAAGCATGCTTTGAAAATAGTTTGTGTATGCTCAAGTTTGTTTCATTATCTTGATTTGATGTGTTAAAATGTGATATTGGAATAATAAATGATAGCATAATGTTGTTTTTCATGTGTGGATGTTTAGTTAATCATTTTTTAAGTCATGACAAGATGTGTTAAGTATAGATATAGTTGTGGTTTAAGATGTTTTAGGTTAGTTTGTTGGGTTTTTTGAAGTTGTAAGCATGATGTTTGAGCTTAAAAGCTTTGAAATTGACCAATGGAACAAAGTTTTTGCCTAAGAAAATACTATTTTTGCTTGTTATTATTATGGACTTTGCTTGATGTTTTGCTCTTGATTTTTTGTTTCTTGTTGTTCTAATTGTTCAAACAAGTTATGTTGAGGCTACTTAAGCTTTGGTTGCTAGGTTTATGTTGTTTTCTAGGCTTTTTATGCCTTTTTTCTAAGTTTAGGCTTGTGCTGGGTTTCTAGGTTTTTTCATGCCTTTTGGGTTTAGTGTTCATACATTGAAGATTGCATTAGGTCCTTGATTTACATGTCTTTTATATTATTTATTAGTTCTTACATATATGTGCATGCTTGTTGATCATTAATCTAGGGTCTTAATAGCTTAAAAACACTAAGATCATGGCAATTAATCTTAAGTTCATTCATTTTATTTTTTATATAAAATCAATTAATTGTGATGATTAGGTGTTCATTATGATGATCCAGCCTCAGATTCTTGTTTGAATAATATTTTTACATGTCTTTGTACCTTTAATTTGACATAATATGGTCTAAATTAAAATCCATGTTTTTGGGTTCTTTGTGTTGTTCTTCACTACTTTTAATGAGATTCAAGCCAAAAACCTTGTTTGATTTTCAGTGTTTTGTATCTATTTCTATGTTGTGTTTCTGGGCTTGGGCTTTGGGCCAAGAAGCCTAACCCACATGGTTAGGCTAAGTCCATTAGCTTAAGGCCGAGTTTGGCGTGTTCAATTTTTATCAAAGGAAAAAACACAATATTTTGTCCTTAAGACATGTTTTCTAAACATGACCATAAAGCATTTTTTAAGCCTCTTATTTTAATTAAGGGCGTGTTTGAGGTGTGTTTAGCAAACACCTTCTACTTATTTTCCAGCAATGTTTATTTTCTTATTTTTTTTGTGTTTTATCCAAACAAAACTTAAATGATTTCAAATTTTTTTGAAAGAGTTCAAAGACCATTTTAAATTTATTTATGGGTCCCTTGCATGTTTTCCAATAATTTTATTTAATATTTGAGTTATAAACTTACACTGTAAGATACTGACCTGATATTAAATATACATGTTTTTTCTTTAAAATACCAAAAAAATCCTTTTTTATATATTTTTATTTGTTTCCATACAACCAAAATCTAAAATTTTCATGTATATTTTATTTAAAAAAAATGCATTTTATCATACTTTAAAAAATACAAAAAAAAAATCAATTAATGGGTATCACAACAAGTTTGTGATTATCCATTAGGATTTGACCAAAATCTCAAAAACACCATAAAAATCATTTTGATTAAGTTCGGGATATGTATTTTACATAATTTTTTGGTTTTAGAATAGTTAGATTTTAACCTGATAAGATAAATACCTCCTAACTGAAGATAACCTTTTCTTGAACCTTGGACAAACTAACGAATAGAAACATGACTTAGAAAAAAATAATCAATCAATAATGGTAGGGTGCATTGGGGATGATGTGTCTTTTCCGTCCATAACTAGTTCCCCTACCTAAACTCTCACAGACCATTAGGTTTTCTAGTGATCATAATACTCGTTGGCAACTCCTAAACCATTTAAATCATATTTTTATGATTTATCTCAATACATCCAAAACCCCATTGATTCAAGAGCTAGATTCGTCATCCGATGTTGTGCACACCATGACACCATATTTGCCAAGTTACATACCCAAAAAACAAATATCATCTTTGGGTTCTTCATACAAAGCATACTTAGAAGTGAATATTATGCTACCTTTGTGCCAAACCATAGGTCGTTCTTTGATTGTTTACCTAATTGTGTAAAGATTGTAGCATTAACATACAAAGGTATTTTACTTTATCAGGCTCATAATAAACCTCGATAATATGTGTGTGAGCCCGCTACTAAGCGATGACATAAAATCCAAAACCCTAAAACACAGTACCATGCTCTAAGAGTTGGCATGATAGTGGTGAGATCATATCCTTTGCATTACAAGATCATATGGTTCTCAAAGTCCGAGTTTTGCTCTCACAAGGGATTTTATCTGTATAATTGGATTTGATGTAAATTGTTTGATTCAAAAGCTTGTCAGTAGAGGCAACTAAACGAAATCAAGTTACCGCAAGATGAATCACTTCGTCACATGAACCCATTGTTTATGAATGGTTTACTTCACTAGCTCACTTGGAAAAGAGACATATTCATATTTGATAGGAACACGAAAAGTTATGAGTTTTGTTTAATTTCTCCATTAGTCTAGAAATGTGATAAAGATATATAGATCATGATTGTCGAGTACACAGATAAACTACATGGATGAGAAATGCAACTTTATAGAATTATGGGTCATGGAAAGTTATATTAAAAGAGAATGGCACAAAAGGTACACGGTAAACATAAGTGCAGCAATAGGGAGGGGACCTCATATGAGCCCTCTTGCATTTTACAATACCAACACTGTAGTAATGGGAGGATACATTTCTTATATAATTCTTTTCAACTTCAAAACCGAAAGAATTAGCATGATGCAACTATGGAATGGAGTATTTCATTGATGTTTCCCGTTTTGGATCATTCCCAGCATAGCAAACGAATATAAAAAATATTGGTGAATGCTGAGAAGACATTGGTGTTGCCGAGAAAGCTAATTTAAGAAAGGGTGTTGCATTGTTAATACTTTTGCTATAGAACTTTGCTACTCTTGTTTTGTTGTTAGTATGTTTTTCATGTGTATTGAGATCTCATCATATCTGATGTGCCGTGAATGATTCAAAAATCTGCAACAATGAATCTGACGAAAATGGATGAAGGATGGGTCTGGTTGTGTTGTCTTTCTTTTGGTGTTTAGGTTGGATTATAGTGATTTTAAGGTAAATAAGATGGATGATAGACTAGAATGATACTTTGATAAGTCAATCTGGACG
Source organism: Populus trichocarpa (assembly GCF_000002775.5). Taxonomy (NCBI): domain Eukaryota; kingdom Viridiplantae; phylum Streptophyta; class Magnoliopsida; order Malpighiales; family Salicaceae; genus Populus; species Populus trichocarpa. Next base: position 10,690,858 of record NC_037288.2, read on the forward strand.
CCACAAAGATCAATCTAGGATTTCGATGTCACACTCTTTGTGATTGACGATTGATAAGTCAGGTAGGGTTTTTCACAAAATCAATTTGGAAGAACATTCTTAATTCTCTGAATTAAGTTTCAAATCTTGGCCAAAAGTCCTTTATTACATATTCTGATACTATATCTATAATTGGAACATCCTTATATAGTTAGGAAAATTCAACATGACAGAAGTCAAGCCCAAAAATTAGACTTTGACAAAGTAACTAGACAAATTTAACTAGCACACATTTTCTGACTTTAATTGAAACATAAACAGACCAAATTTAAAATGGCTATAACTTCTTGCACAAAAGTCCAATGCAATCATGATTGGACAATCTAGAAAGATCACGTTCTGAACTTGAAATCCACCTAGATTAGTCTTGTTTTCACATGCAATGGATGACTTCAAATTCGGGTTCAAATTCATTTACTCTTCTGATCGTAAACAACATCAATTCCTTCACTTATTTGCATTATCAACCCAAATTCAAGTAGCCCAGCATCAAGAGAACCATTAAGGGCTTTTCCCATCTCTAAGTTCCAATTGTAGGCAAATAAGCACCCTTGAACCAATTTCAAACTGATTGCTAATTTTTAACTCCGACACAGCTTCAATCATTCCAATTTGACTCGTCAAGGCCCTTTGTAGTTGTTTCGCTCTCGCTCTTGTCATTAGACCTTCTAAATCCTCTTGCATATTAGATTTAGCTTTACGAGATGGATTATAATTCCCATGATGCACATCAATAACTTTTAATGAAATATGAATCTCCTTTATCTATTTGTTGTTTTGAAATTAAAAGATGTCTTAGTATTTTATTGTTGTCCATGATTGAATAAATATAACGGTAAAAATAATTGAATTCTATTGTGTGCCATACAAAACATTAAGAGGCAATCCTCACCCTTTTTAAAACTTTTTTACCCTCATAATTGATTTCATGGATCTATTCAAAGCATTGTGACCAAATCAGTTTTGTAAAATTAAAAAACGCCTTTTCCAAAATATTTCTAAAAAATTGAATTTCCTTTTTCATTTTAGAAATAATTCAATGTTTGCTTAAAACAATGTTTAGACACCTTTTTGTAAAGTAGCAAACAAATCATTCAAACAATTCCTATTTTGAGGTGACCAAATAATTTTGAACCAATACATGAAAGAAAAAAAAACTCACGTCCCATGTCTCTTGGGCCATATTTTAACTATATGTATAATTGCATATAGTTCAATTTGCTAGTTATTAATTCAAAATTTATTGTTCTTGACCACTTACATTTGAAATGATGAAATGTCATCTTTGTTATCCCTTCATGTTCTAATAGTATACCCTTTGTGGTTCCTATTTGAGTATGAATAAGTTTTTATTTCATAAAACGCTAACTAGAATCACACCTCACACTAGAAGACAAGCAAAACTTTAAATATTAAATCCAAAGAGAGGTTATAAAAAGCTAAAGAGCCTGAGATATCTAAATGCTGGGGGGTGCCCAAATAAAAAACAAAAATGATTACGTCAAGGTCAAAAATAAAATAAAGATACCCCACCAAAGAAAATAAAAAAGAGTAAATCAAAGAAATACGATTGAAAGACACAATGATAGTGATTCTTTCATAACCAATAGTCATAGCCTGCATTACGTGCCTTTAAAATGTCCTTTCTTATTGAGCAAGCAAGTAGCATGAACCAATAAATGTTGTTCTCAAAAATGCAAAAGAACTTTTTTCACAAGAATCATGACATTGTGAACAAAGCTACTCGTTATTATTAATGTTGATAAAATAAGTGTGATGAATGAGACCTTTTTTTCTCAATAAAACCTCGAGTTTTACTCGAGCCTCTTTCTTTTTATATATATAAAAAAGATCATCTCATCATATATCTTCACTAATTTCGATATTGCCTGAATAAAAGATCAAATTATCCTATTCCTAAATATTATACCCCTTAGGAATTGTAAGAAATTCAAAACAAAATTATTTTAAGCTCACATCAGATAAATTTCTGTTTTCAAAATATAAAAGTCAAAATTTCAAAGTATTTAGTCAAGTCATAGATAGCCCAACTTTGAGCTAGCACTTCTTTTCCAACCTTTACCCTATCAACTGTCAATCAAAAACACATGAAAGCTATATCTTTGTGTTGAATGACATGTCTTAAGTTTTAGATCAAATAAATACTTTTAAAATTATATCCCTATGATTTTTTTGCAACAATAAGATTGTAGTGCATACAATCTTTGAGATTTGCAATTTGATTCCAAAACAAGAATTATATTTTCAAAAAAATGCATACATGCTATTTTTTTATTTAAGATGATTTTTAATTTTTTTTATTACAATTTAATCCTTGAGTTTTTTTCCTATAAAATAAAATATTTTCGTTGTTATTATTGCTATTTTTTTACCTTGCAAGATTTTTTTAGATTGATTTTTTATTGTTTCATCTCACAACATTTGATTGGCCGGTGTTTATCTTTTTAGTTAAGTTAGAGTCTAAAATTTTATGACTTGCGGGTTTAAGAGATTGACCCAGGTTTATGAAGTTTACCTAGTCTTCCTTTTTTTATTTTCTTTTTATTTTTGTTTCATCCTACAAAATTTTATTGTTTCTTAAATTCATTTTCTTTGGGATTTTTCAATTATTTTAAAAATAACACGGGTTACCTCAAAGTTTTTTTTTTTTTTGTCTTTGTTAGATTTAGCTTTTTTAAAGGGATTTTCTCTTTAAATTAAATTAAATTATTTCATCCTCTAATATTTAAATCTTCAAGTGTTGAGCTTCTAGATTGAGTCCGGATTTACAAGGTTCGCTCATGCTTTTTTTTTTCCCTTTGTTTAAGTTTGTTTTTTTCAATTCCATCCTCCAGTACTCTTTTTATTCTTTTTCTATATGATTTTTATATCTTTTTAAAATAACAAGGGTTGCCTTGAGTTTTTCTTCGTGTCTTTGTTATATTTATCTTTTTTAAAAGGAATTTTTTTTAGTTGAATTAAATTTATTGATTTTATCCTTAAGCTTTTAATTGGGCGGGTGTTGAGTTTCTTAGTTGAGTTTAGGTCTATAATTTAATGGGTTATGAATTTGAGAGATTAACCCGGTTTTATAAGTTTCACCCGATCTTGCTTGGTTTTTTTTCTCCTTTCTTCAGCTTTTTTTTTTTTAATTTCATCCACCAACATTTTTTTTTCTTTTTATGGGATTTTCTATCATTTTGAAAGTAACAAGGGTTAACTCAGTTTTTTTTTACCTTTGTTGAAATTTTATTTTTTAAATAAATTAAATTAATTACATAAATGTAAACACGAAATACTCGCTTTATGATGTTTGGTTTTGTTTTCTTTTCGGGTTACTATTCTTACAACTAGTGTAACCTTTTTTATTAACAATTTCTATTTTTTTTTTTACTCCTTTTAAACCATTACTATCCCATGATTATTATTTTTTTATGTTGGGAAAAAATTAACTCGACTCACAGTATAGCGCGGGTGATCTATTGTAGTTGGTCCTAAATGTTATCTTAGGTGTCAATGTTCATACCATGACTTAAAAAACTTTGCAATTTGACTAATATACATTCACTTAGACACTTTATTACGCAAAAAAAAAAAAAAATAAATAGATAGACACTTTTATATATATATATATATATATATATATATAAGTTCAAACACTGAATTATGAAAATTATATGAGTTCAAGCACTTTAACTTAAGACAAAATTAAAGATCAAACACTTAATAATAATAATAATAAGAAGCACAAAACTCAAAATTAATATCTTAAGTTGTATTTGGTATTTATTTTATAAATTGATTTCAGTTGTTTCTTACTTAGAAAATTAAGTCAAAATTTTGATTTAGTCAAAGTTGAAATTTTTAAATTTTGATTGACGCATTCTAACCCATACTACACTGATTCTTAAAAAACATTGCTTTAAGTTAATTTTAACAATTATATTTTTTATTTAAAGTTATTTAAACTCATTTTTTCCATAAATTATTTATAATAAACAACTTTTGGATTTTGATTTAAAATAAAAAATCATATTTCAGAATCATGTCAAATAAAATGGTTTTCCTTGGCGTGTAAACAACTTCTAAAGAATTTTTCTTTAGAGTTCGTCTGGCATGGCCTGCTTAAATTTCGAAGGCCTGTTTCCTCCTTCGAAAAGTATAGAATGTAGACAGTTGTGTATATGGATTTCAATGGAGGCCCAATAGGTTCAAAGACTTTAGCCCCCTAGAACTTGGTGGGCCCGTTGCCCACTCTTCAATGTGTAGATTTTTTTGCATTGGCCCAATTGTTCACAGCTATTCTTAAAATTGAAACTGAAACGATTTTATTTGTTTCTTTATTCAAAAGAGTAGAGATTTTTATTATCTTGCTTCCCCCATGAATAACAATCATAGACTTATAGTATGATTAGAACTAATTCTCTGTTATAGGGTTTAATTAATAAATAAAATAATTTCATGTGATTAAAAAGATTTTATCACTGAATTTAATTTAATTTATTTTATTTTTCATATTACACTTATCATCTTCATTGAGGTTTATTAATGGTGGTGCATATTTATTCTTGGCTATAAAGAGAATAGTGATAAAAGAAAAGAGAATCGGTAAAAAAAACTAGTTTTAAGGCGAGGATATGGAAATATAATCCATGAAGATTTTCTTTGCTATCAAATATAATGGTGATTTTTCTGATACATATTTATAACTAGGATGGTGTTTATGAAGCAAAGCTGCCATATAAGGGTCTCTCGTCAAGAAAAAGATGGTAAAATGGCAACAATCTTGCTATCTTAAGATGGCTTTGAACACTGTCTCTTCTCACAGGGAGAGCAGCTCAGTAACTTCATTGTTCGAAAAGAAGCAAATAATCATAGAGAAACAAATTAAGTCTTCCAAAGTTCTTGCAATAATTATGAACTTCTTACATGCCTCTTGTCCCTGGCTAAAGTTCTGAAATCCAGTCACAGAAGTTTTCATGTCCAAATGAAAGTACACATGCTCTTGAAATCATTTACACATTACCAACACCAAGAGAGAAAGTTACATAGTAGGTGTTCCTTTATGAGAAATGAAGAGCACGAAACTCAAAGCATCCATCCTGGAATGAACCCATGGACTTGCTGGGTGGCATGTGTTGTTGCAGTCATCTGGTCTGAACCAACAGGGTTGTAGCTGTTGTCACCATATGAACAAACAGAAAGAAGGTTAGGATATATAGCTGATAAATTGACGAATCAATATTATGGACACTGGCTTAGCCTTGAATAGTTGATTTCAGTACTGATTAGATAATGAACAAATGACAAAGTGATTGAGAGATCTTGAGAAGTTGAATGTTTACCCTATTTGCAAAGTGGGATTGCATTCTAAAGCCTGGAATAGCCCCTGAGACTGAGCATGCTGGTGGCCGTAGGACATATTTTGCTGATCATCACCTTCCCATGATGGTCGGAGGCTATTTCTTGCACTGATTTCATCCAGCTGCCAAACATTAGAAACATGAAAACAAGAAGGCAAATCATATTAGCTACCAAACATGAGTATTTCAGCATATTAGTATGTCTAGAATGTCATGTTCTGAAGAATTGAATTGTTGCTAAATTTGACAATTGGAGTGTGCTAGCCCGAATTTTAGTACATAGAAAAAACTGAAAGTGAGGAGAATGAGACCAAAGCATAACAGGAAACTCCTGATTCCAGTATAAGTAAGAATTAAGACAGTATTAAGTGTACTAAACATGGTTTTATTTTTCTTTACACTTTTAGATTGTAAAAGGAAATACTGGTAGCTATTGGAAGCTTTCATGGCTAGCTGAACTTTGCTATCCATTAATTATCGGAAAAAGTGTGGAGTTTGGTTTTAAAGATCACTATATATGGATTCTTAAGGGGAAATGAAAGATTAAATATCCGATCAGCATGAAAGATGCAAGGCCTTTAAACCATGTTGACGAATAACTCCTGACAATCTTGCAGAAAACAAATTTCTATAAACCTGGAGCTAAAAAGTGCCAACCAGCAAGTCTAGCCTCTCATAAAGTATGGAATCAATTTGGATATAGCAAGTTAACACATTACCTTTATTGTCAAACCTCTGTTAGCTTCCAGCAACAGATGTTCCTGTACTCAAAACACTTTTCAGTTAGCATTCGAAGCAACAAAAAGTGAGTTACTCTAATTATACCACCACTTTTATGTACCTTATTTTGAAGATCAGCAAGTTGGTCGAGCATATACTGGGTCTGCAAAGTGGCATGGAATAATAATATTATCAAACACAATGCAGAAGAACTTGTATTTCTTATCAGCAAAAACCAATAAGAAGCATGATATACAAAACACAAGCAAAAACCAATAAGAAGCATGATATACAAAACACATGCTTTCTCAAGAGATAAGAACAGCAGGTTCTTAGCCTATGCAAGCCAAGCCAAGAAACAATCTCATAGTTTAAGTAACATATACTACAGTAGAATTGCTTGATACAAAATGATCAGCATGTACGCTGATAACAGGTGGAGATCAGGGCAGCAAAGGCATATTTAATCAAGGTAACGTTGATCTTTCCTAACAAAGATGGGACCATTAAATACACTATACAACTAGAACAGGCTGCACAAACAAATGGTTGAAAGAAAGATAGCCATCTACACCTATCTTTAAGGAGGAAAACCATGAAATGAAAGGAGAGAAATAGGGAAAGAAAGCTATTAGTCAACAATAACTGCATAAAAAGAAATCTTAATACAAGCATTAATTGTTAGCTAGAACACCTTTTAGCCCAATCTTCCAAGTAATCTTGTCTTGTTTTCTGGTTCATGTAACTTTAACATCATAGAACATTAATGCAAGAAATTGACACAGAAAATCATTTGGATTGTGAAATACTAGCATGTGAAATTCGTTGTTCCCTTGACGCTAAAAAGAAACAAGTAACACTAAAAATTAAATTACCTTAGTTGACCGAACTTGGTTCAATGACGACTCTAACTGACGCTCGAGCTGCTCAAGCTCTTTGGTATTCAGAGGTCCGAGGTCCTCTCCAAGAAGGTTCCTGCAGAATTTATCAAGGATAGGAACTGCTTATATTTGATAACAAGGCAGCATCCACTAAAATGTTTACGGTCAGGAAAGAAACTTCAGCTTGAATCACAACATCTTCATGTCATGGTGGAACTAAATATCTTGAAAGTAAAATTTGCTAAATAGAACGATCCAGGATGCTTGCTATTGTGGTTACCTCTGAGTTCGTTGTAGGGCCTCAAATCTTGCTTTCACTTTCAAGTACTCCCTGTAGCTGCTCTGCTACCATACACCCGAATCAGTTGAAAATACAAACCAAGAAATATAACTCAAGTTTTTCTAATGCAATAGATGATCAGAACATGACACGTTGATGGCTGCCTTGGTTAGAAAACCATAGCACGCATGAAGTCAGCTTATAATAAAGGCAAAGTGAACTCTTAACCTTAATTCTTCTTCGTTTCTTTATGTACTTAACGTATTCCTATATTGTGCGACTCAACTTTGATCTATTTCCTCAACTATCATCAACTATTGAGGACTAATAGATAGTTGATAAATTAGAGTACTAATATCATGATTGCTTGTATTAAGAAGATTCAAGCCTATGAGATTTGGCAAAGCCTTGAAAAAACTGAAGCAACAGACAGCCATTTTCTTTGGCTTGCTTCCCCAATACAACAATACAAATAAATCTTGCGAGTGGCTCGCGCATTTGTTTTTGCGTAAAAGTTATAGGAAGCTTTATCATCCAAACACCATTTTAGTTACTGATATTCCCACTGTCAATAATTTGAGGAAATACTTCACTTTTGTTCCTGTTACTTATGTTTTTAATTTGAGGAAAATACTTCCCTTATATCATAAAATTTGCATAGACGGGTATTTATAGCTAAGAAAATATCTGTAACTTTTATGTCACCATACGTTCAAAGTAGTCAAAGAGCGTAACTCTAAATAAAACCTGTACGTCATTTATTATTAAAATGTTTCAACAGATCATATGTTATAACAAATTTTGTTAGATTATGAGAAAAGCATAATGAATACTCAATGTACTGTATCTAAAAATAGTATTATTCTGTAGTCATCTACAATGTAGGAAACAGAATACAACTAAGCTTACCTCGAGCTCCTTGGCTGGTTTATTGACTTCTTCTGCACCATAGCTGCACTTCTGATACCTTTCCAGGGTCTTGAGCATGCTGCAAAAGGGAAAAACATAAAACAAGGCTAATTAAAATAGTCTGATTATCGGAAAAAAAGCGAAGCAAAATGGAATTTTGTTCTTATTTTTTATAAAACAAGACCATTGTATTAATCACGAGCTTACAGGAAAAAAAAAAAAAACTTTCCTAGTTAAAAGTAGCAGTCACTAGTAGGGTTTTTTTTTTTTTTTTCCTTGGAAAACTCCATTTATTCAGGTATGGACGAATCGTTCTTTCTATCTATTATTATGGAAAAATAAAAGATATTGATCGTTCTCACATGCTAAACTTTCTTTAAGATCAAACAATTTCATCAAATTAAATATAATTGTATGTATGATAGTACTATCTATTATACCGGAAATATCAAAAAACCCTATTAGTGAAATTGCTCAATCAAGGCACACACTCAAAAGTAACCTGTCTGTTTCATCATCTGGAAGCCACACAGATGTTTCTTTACCCCTAAATGCAATGTGGGAATCCCTGCAGACAACCCTCCATAAACTGTGATCTCAAAATCTTGATTGATTTCTTTTTAATTTGGTACACATAACTAAACTATTAAAATTAAGCCATTAACCATCTTTCTATGACCTGATTGATTTCCTACAAGAGATCGAGAGGTGGATTAAATTATAAGATCTGGTGATATTTGATCCATCCACACATTGCAAGACCTCCATGCCCTTCCACGCAGTTGAAAAACTGCATTAATGGTCATATTGACATCAAGATGTACAAGGTTAATTATGAAATAGGAGTAGCCCGGCCCTGTATACCTCTATTTTGAGTATATTTTTTAGTTTTTATGGATCCAGCACCTCTATTTCTTTCCAAATGACAACCTCTCTGTGTATATATTACTATCCATGCATCATAAATCTAGGTTTTTTTATATACATATATTTCTAAACAAACCTATCACACTTTCTTGCATAAAAAACATCAGTGTACCTTTAGTTTATATATACTTTCCTAATAGTACTATCTATCAATTTTTCCTATTAAAATTTTCTCATTAAGATTTTCAATTGATCCTTAAAATTGTTATGTCAATCTAAGATTTGTCTTTTTAAATCCCATTATAATACCATCTATAATTTTGTTGATATATATCGAGAGATTATTTTTATCGGTATATCTATGAAAGAACTTTACCATCAAGTTAATTCTATCAGTAAAGTCGTTGGTAAAAGTTACACCTCATCATACTTTTCTGGTTTTTTTTTTTGTTTTTTTTTCTCACTATAATTCCCTCGGTATATATCAACGAAATACTTCCATCAGTGTTTATTGAGAAATTTAGCAACGAAAAAGTCTGTCAGTAAAATTCACCGAAATCTACTGACGGAAAAAATTCCGTCGGTATTTTAGTTTGTATTTATTAAATTTTTTGTAATGAAATTCCTGAATAGGTTAATAACAAATACACCAATCAAAACCAATATTAAAACCCAACTTTGAAGTAACAGTCTAATTCCTTCACAAACAAAAATTTTCATTTACAACCTTTAAATTTCTTGCAATCTATATGATCTTTAACTTATGAAAACTCTAAAATCAACTCCATTTCCAAACTTTTCTTCTTCAACTTTACCCCAAAAAAAACTTTAAAGTTAACAGTATAATATTTAAGAAATCCATATGTTTCAAACTCCAATTCGTAGTTCAAGTTCTGATCCACATCCATCCATCTTTTCCAATTCAATGATTAGGCCAAGGCTTAAAACCTGAAAACAAAATGACCTCTATTTTTTTTTATTTCACTTGATTTATTTTTTTCCGTGTACTATAATATTTATAGTATTGTGCTACTTACCAAAAAAAAGAAAACAAAAAAGTGTACGAAGACTATATAAATATAACAGGCTTATTTTTTGAAAATTGATATTGAAATATACAAACAATATTATTATCTGATAAATTCTACAAAGAAGGCATTCAAAGTTGGTGATCAAAGAATTTGCTCCTCGAAAAGATCAACAGAAGTAGCAAACACACGAGAATCAATTGATGATTTCATGTTTATTTTCCCGGTAGCTGGTGTTATAAGATAAAAACCCTAGCTAATGTCAGTTTTACGTACATTTCTAATGGCAATCTCTAGACCCGCTTGCTTGTTGTAAGAAGTTAAATAATAGCAACAAACACATGCATAGTTGCACTGAGACGTTTAAAAGAAGAAGAAGAGGAAGAAGAAGAAGAAAGGTTTTGAAACACTCAAGAATCTAGAATGGAGTTTGCTAATATCTCGCACTAAATTAATCCACTACATGCTTAGTTTCCTTTTCATTTTTTTTTTTTAAAAAAAAACTCGTACTCAAGTGAACAAATCCCAAGAAAAGTGTAAAATATCCAAAATCTTATGCTACTAGAATTTCTAAAAGAAATCGTACATTTATTGTAAGTTTAGTTAATAACCACAGTACTTTCATTATTGAATCAGGTGCATACAGGGATTTCTGGAAGAACCATGTAACAAGGGAGAAGTACTTTCTATACCTAGCAGATAACACTTATCATGGCCAAGTAATTCTCAGCCTTTTCACACTCCAAAGTTTTCTCTAACGAACCCAAATTGTCTAATGGGTAAGAATAGGTTTCCTGGATAATCAACTCAACCTCATTTAATGGAGAGCTACCAGCTACCGGCCGCTGGATATATCAGTTTCTTTTGTTGTTTTTTCAACCTAGGGGAAAGATAAATTAGAAGAGAAAACAAAAGAAGCAATGGAGTTTTTTTTGTCGAAGAATTTGAAATTTCTTGAGAGAAAAAGAGGAATCTTGAGCTACTATTGAATAGATCACCTTAATATAAATGCTTGATCAATTAGGTACTCTATAGCTCACCAAAGCAAACATCAAGATCTCAATCATGAACAACAGAAAGACTTCAAATTTAATTCAGATCCCATGAAGTATGAATCACACCGAGAAGATCAAACAAAAACCTAATAGATTTGAGCTTCACAAAGATCACAACAAAACAAAACAGTAAAATTGTATATACTTCACCGAATTCTTAACCTTGATTACCATCAAACTTGAAAAGTGATCGTTTCAGAAAAAAATAAACTCAGAAAAATTGTTAGATAGAAAGAGATTCAAATAAGCTTGCTCTCTGGGACAAGAATCACACAAAATATCAAGTCCATGAACAAATAAAGATAGACGATAAATGGATCCAACCTAAGATTATTATTTTCTTAAAAAAATGGCTTAAAAGATTGCGATAAGAAAGAAAAAGAAAAGGGTCATACTTAGATGTGCTACAAAACTCGTAGAGCTTGCCACGGTTAGAGAAGATGATGAGAGCAACCTCAGCATCACAGAGCACAGATAACTCATAAGCTTTCTTCAACAACCCATTTCTCCTCTTTGCAAATGTCACCTGCCTGTTTATCTTGTTCTCTATCCTCTTCAGCTCCACTCTACCTCTCCCCATATTCCTTAACTATAATCACAAGCCAAAAAAAACCAAATAAAAAACCATCTTTCGTTATAATTAATACATAAATCCAACCATATAAGTTAATGATATATTTACTTTTGTATTAGTCTTTATTTCCTTTATATCTTTCCTTTTCTTTTGTTTTTTTTTTCGTTTCTTGTTCTTCTCTCAAGAGCAAGAAGAAGGTGATCTAAACTTTTAGGAATCAGAACCCAAACTGTAACCAAATATGTGAAAAACGAAGAGAAAGTTAGATATTTTAAAGAAACCCTAGAGAGAAAGAAAGACCCACCAATAATAGAGAGAACAACAAAAGTTTGAAGAAAGAGAAAGTTAGAAGTTTAAAGAAGTACTTCGGTTGTCTTCTTCTTTTCTGTATATATATATAACCTTTTCTGTAGAAAAGAAATGCAGCTTAATTAGGGTTAGCTGTTCTTTCTAGTTACATGCAACCTCTGTGTATTTTACTGTTTTATTTTTCAGTATTAACGGCAATGGGGTTCTCTACTTGACTTTCTCCTAATTAAGTATCTCCTAATCTGTATTATGTATGTCTTTCGCATTTATATAGTTATATTTATAAATTATATTGAAAAAAAATAATTTCCTTACAATTTTCTTGAAGAATTGATATATATATATATATATATATATATATATAAAGTAAATTCATTTATTAGCTTTCAAAGCTTCTTGGTTTTTACTTTTTTGTCACATCATTGATTACGAACGTAAGTTCTAAGTTTGGAGAGTGTATCACGCGCCACCGTCTCGGTCATTGTGTCAGTGTTGTTGGAGGTAGGGTTGTAAGTGTGGTCACGCGCTGCGGTGGGGGGTAAAAATGGGTCAGTGGTCCTTTCATGTAAGAAAATTTTATGGGGCATCAATTTGTCATTTCCAGATGTTTCCACACGTGGCAGAAAGAAGTCCTCTTCCTTAAAATGAAGCTCCTCCACGTGTCGGTTTGATACTGGAGAAAGTTCTTGATCTGGCTTCTCCGGATGAGGTTGTCTGATTACGGCGTTACTGTTTGGGGCATTGAGAAATCAAACAAACTAGAAATTTAGTATTTAGAATATTCAGTCTTGGTTGATGCTTTGCCACGGGCTCAACTATTTTTTTATATAAAAAATAATATTTAAATAATGAAATGAAATAAAAAAAAAAGTATATAAAACAAGTTATAATAAGCTTGTAGTTACGGTAACTAAAGTCGAGCCAACCTGAGATATCTTATCAAATTTGTAGTTTAGATCATGAAATTGAAATAATTCCATAAAAAAATTAAGAGAATTATAAAGTTTTTTTTTATAAGAAAAACATGTTAACTTTTTAAATTCATGACCTAAACCATTAGACCTAAAGCATCCAATCTAAACAAATTATAAAACTTAATTCTTAATCAATCAAATATTGAAGGATAAAATTGAAAAAAAAATCAATTATACAAAAGGATTAAAAAATAGCAATTAAAAAAATGAGAATCAAAAGTAAATACAAAATAAATTTTATATTTGATTGAAAAGTGAAATTGAAAATAAAAATAACTTTCACAAAAGGAGCAACAAAAAAATTAGAAATCAAAACAATGAGAACTGAATTGAAAAACATAATACCAATAATATGAATTGAATGATAAAATCAAAAACCAATCAAACTTTTACGTAAGGGCCAAGACAAAAAAAAAGTAGAAATCCAAAGAATAAGAATCAAATTGGAGAATATAATATTTAGTAAATTTGGATTGAAGGACAAAATTGAAAACAAATAAAACTTCAACAAAAAAAGCCAAGACAAAAAATTAGAAAAAGAATAAGTACTACAATTGAAATACCAACAACCAATAGGGCTAAGCTATAATTTTCAAGGGAGGAGAGAGAAAAGAAGGAAAGAAAGAAAGGTCCACTGGTGACAAATTGAACCACCATCAGAGAAATGCGTTGTACCAATAGAAAGATGACATGATGGCGCTTCCAACAACATGACAGAAAGGTATTTTTGGATGTTGGGAGATATCGTATGCATCGTCTAAATGGCGTGAGCACCTCCCACGTGCCTTCGGGTGCACCACATGTTCACGTTCTTTTTTGTTTTTTTTTATTTAGCTAAATAGCAAAGTGCTACTAAGCTAACTTTATAATTACAAAAACACCATTGTGAAAAGACCAAGAAGCCCCTTGACTCTATTTTTTTCTTTTAAGGGTATTTTTGTCATTTTATTATGCATTTTAATTGTTTATTATTTTTTTATATTTGGTCAAATATAAAATTTCCCCTCAGCTAAAATAATAATAAAAAAAAAACCATTATGAAAAGATAAAAATACCTCTTAACACTTTGTTTAATTTTTTTTTCTTTTAATGGTATTTTGGTTGTTTTTGTAAACCCCTAATCTAAAATAAGAATATTTTAAGAAAAAATCCAATGAAAATTATTTAAGTGGATATTAAAGAGTGGATTAAACAATGAAAAAGTTGGGTGTGACATTAAAATTTGTTTAAAGGATGGGGGACGCAAAATAAAGGACATTAAAATCCTTAGGGACCAATTTATAAATAGGTAAATTAAGGAGTATAAATACCTTTTTTTTCTCGCCTTAAGGCCGACAACTTGGTTAAGAGAGGGAGTTAGGGTTTTTGAAATTTTTTCTTCAAATTCTTGGTAAATCTCTTAAAAACTAGTTGTTTTAGGAATTCAAAAGGGCTAGAGAGTGGTTAAAGAGGGAAAGTGAGTGATTTTAGTGGGTTTAAAGGCTTGGAGGAGAAAATATGGTGTTAAAAAGAAAGGAAAGAAAAGGTGAAAGGAAGCTTGAATTTTCTTCCAAATTTCTCTTTCGTTCTTTGTTGTTTCAAGGTGAGAACAACTTTTATTGTGTTTGGTTTTGAAAATGTTAGCATATTGAGGTTTAAAATGATATTTAGTATTATGGAAAAATGGATTTTTATAGTTGTGATAATTGTAAGGACATTTTCTTTTGTTAGAATCAAGTTTAGAAGCATGAATAAAGTTTGAGTAAGTGGAAAAATTGTATAAATTTGAAGGAAAATACATTCCTTTTTAAAGGTACATGTTTGGCTAGAGAGGGAGAGTAGGATGGAATTTTGTTTGATTTTTTGATAAAAAATGATGAGTATTATGTGTTTAATTGAACTAATTATGATTGAATTAGGTTAAAATTGGATGCTTAAAAAAGTGAGGGGCTTTAGAGCCGACCAAGTGTAGAATTTGGGAGAAATTGTTTTTGGATAATTGGTATTGAACTCATTAAATGGTAAAATATTTTGTAGTATTATAGAGATAATAATTGTTGAGAAAAGGATAATTAAATTTTTAATAAGAAATGAGAATATGAATGAAATTATCCATAAAAAATTATTGAAGACTTATTGGATAAAAAGGAGAGGCCAATTAAGGTCTCTAATTGTGTTTATAAGAATATTGATAGTATTGGTTATAGTATAACATGGGACATCACTGCAGGAAAGCCATAGACGGGAGGAGCAAGACCTTTATGTGCAAAAGTTAGGTACAACAGTGCCTAAAATAAATAATTTAGCAATGCATCTTATCTTATCTTTTCAATTTTTTATTGTTTTGCTTTAAATAAATGTCAAGGGAATAGTTTGTGTAGAAAGTTGGTAAAGGGAATGAATGTGGAAGAAAAAAATCCCATTAGTCGTCCAGGGAACTTGGAGACTAATGTTATTAGCAAAATTAATATCAACCATAATGGAATTCTCATGATAAAATAAAATAATTTATAAAAAGGAAAGTAGAGAATAAATGCTAGTAGCATTGTGAAAATTGGCATAAATTTATTAGTCACCTGAGAAATAGTGATTAATGATAATGTTGAATATCATTGGCAACATGGATTAATTACCATGTGAGGGTAATTAATGATATTATAGATATTGATATCATCATAAATTGATTAGTCCCCTGAGAAAAGGTGACTAATGACAACAATAGATATTTGTCGGCATAAATTAATTACCAAGTGAATGTAATTAATGATATCATGGGTATTGATATCGGAATAAATTGATTAATCACTTGAGAAAAGATAACTAATAATAACGATGAATATCATTGTCGACATGGATTAATTATTAGGTAAAAGTAATTAATGATATTATGTGTATTGATATGAGTATAAATTGATAGTTACTTGAGAGAAGGTGACTAATTATAACAATAAATATTATTATTGGCATGAATTAATTACCAGATGAGGGTAATTAATGATATAATTGATATTGGTGTCGACATAAATTGAGTTTTCATTTGAGAAATGATAACTAATAATAATGATGAATATCGTTGTCGGTACAAATAAATTACCAAGTCAAATAATCAATGGTATAATGAATAATGGTATCAGTATAAAATGATAATAAAGAAAAGAAATCTTCTTACGATGCAATAATAAAAATGAGACATTGATTAATTCTAAGATTGAGAATAATGAGTGACCAAAAAGAAATACTATTATGGTAGTAAATATTTTTCTAAGGTAGAGGTTGTGTTATATTAATTATATACTAATGTTTTATGTTATAGGTTCCTTCCGGACTTGTCCATTATCGAGTAAACTGTGCTTGTAATAGATTTTTATTATAAATTAGGTAGTAATATAATTTCATCCAAGATTAATGTATTGGAATCTAAAACTTAGTGAATTAATGACAATGTGAAATGTTGAATTTATAAATAACTTTCTAGTTTATATGTGGTGATATGTAACTTATAAGTTAACACTTTTTTGTTAGATAAAATGTGATATTTTTATCTCTTCCATTAATTTTGTTGTTATAATTTCCTTAATCTTGAAAGATAATTAACAATATAATGTAATTATTTTTTGCTATGTAATGTGTATAAATAGTATACATAATGAATATAGTTTATTTGAGAATGTGGTGATCATTGGAAACATGTCTAAGATGATTGGATTATATGATAAAAGATGGTTGGCATAGAAATTGATGATGTCAATAACTTAGTAGCGTTACCGAATAAAGGAATTGTTATCAGATTTATGGCAAACTATACATTAATGTGTATGTGTAATCCTGTAAATTAAAAATTGAGGCTGTTACAGTTTTAATGTGCAATTGAGATGGGAAAAGACTCGAGTTTTGTAATGACTAATGGGCCCGTGAAAAGACTTTACTGCCCTTGAAATCTATTGTCAAGTTTTTTGGATGGAGGAGCAAAACTATCATTACACTCTTTTCAGTGAATAGTGCCAATGAGCCTAGAGCTATAGTACTTTTCCAATGCCTATTAGGTTATATTAATGTTATCCATTCTAAGTTGCGGGTAGTATTTTAAATTAAAAGAAAAAAATGCCAATATTATAGATATTTATATGTTTTTCAATATCATGATTTTTTTAATTGAGAAATGTAAAAATGTACCTATACACTATAAGAATTTCGCATACTACTAATGTATTTTTCTGTTTAGACATTGATTCTATCATAAAAACATTTATCGATGAAATCATGGACGATATATGTTCATCGAAAAACATATCGTCGGTGATTTCTATTATGTCAATCATTTTGTCAGTAATGTAATAACTGATGGATTTACAAAAGAAAAAAGGGCGCCAAAAACAATTTACCGCCACTATTCTGTTAGTAATTCCATTAGTGAGTTTGACAAATCACCGACAGAAAATACATTTATAATTCCATCAGTGATTGCCAGTGGCATTTCCTATAGTTTTTTTCAAACTCTCTAGAATTCTTCGAGGGATTCAATCCATCCGTGATTACATTTGTAATGGTTAGTAGCTTTTCATGTAATTTTTTTTATCTCTCCAGAACTTTCCGATGGACTTAGTCTATTGGTAATTTGGTCTGAAAGTTTTTAATATTAAAAAAAATAGAATTAACATAACAAAAAAAATAAAAGAAATAAAATAAAAATAAAAACTAAATATCTATTACAAATTTAAAAATTATCAATTTGAGTACAATACTGAATCTTTACCAGGACCGAGTGGGTAAGGAGGTGGACCACAAGTACCACCAAAGTTTCACTTAAGTTCAGTCGTCTCAGCACTAAGTCGTTATGTATTAGTAGTAGTAAGGTTATCTAAACTTCAACTTGTTGTAGTACAATCGCTTGGAACTTCGAAGATTAGGAGCTTGAACTCGATTGTGAGGAATCAATGGTCAATACATTATGACCCATCCATATATTCTCGGTTGTAGTGTTTGAGATACTATAAACTTGATTTTTATTAGGCCTAAAAAAACAATTTAGCCTCCAACCACAAATCTGAATCAAGTTTTAGATGGGTCGAATGATTGTCCTCGTATCTCTTCTGCTATCTACTGGTATATATTTCCTAAAAAAAAAACTAGTCAACTAATTTTACATGAACTTCTGAGCTTGACTATCCACGAGCTATTGCACCCATTTTCCGACTATCACTTTTTCACATGTGAGTTTCTACGAAAAAAACTCCATCAATCTTGGTTCGTGTTCAAGAACCGTAGCCTGTAAAAAAAACTATTTTTAGTTAAACATTTTCATATAAAACAACAATTTAAATAAAATGGATGTAATAAAAAAGAATCTTACAATAAAGTTTCGTAGTATGAGGGCATTTTATTTGGTTTTTATTTTGGTAAGCGAAAGTTCCTTGGTTTTGGTGTGAGCCATATTTGGGTAAAATGAAGTTTTTTTTTTATCTTTTTTTATTGGAAGACTAATGTCATCCACCATAATTTAAATTGAACCTTGATGGACGTTAGCCAAAACTAAAATGTATATTGGAAATCTAAGATTCGCTACCTAGTAATTGTAAGAAAACTAGAGATCCTAAAATATGTACTAGTTCTAGAGATTCAGGTAAGAAGTTAGTTATGCCTAAAGAAAGAATGACATCATTTCTTACAAAAAGTTACCTTTACTATGTGTTTTCTTCTGAATTTATCTTTTTTATTACCATTAATTATCGTAATTATTTTAGCTTATTCTCAATTTATTCCTGATTATCTAAAAAAAAATGACATCAGTTCCTAATGATAATAGACTTGTTGATTAGGTTATTCGCAAAAATCAAATCTTGATATTGTTACCTTTTTAATAAGAGACTATTTATAACAAAATTATTATTAAGTCATCTGAAAAAGATACTTGTCTTATGCAATATTTTGACATCGTTCCCTTATAAAGAGAAGATGTGTCAATTAAGTTGTTTCTAAAATTGGCATTAAACCCATAAAGATGGTTAAAAAAATTAGATTAGGCTTTGACCTATTTATTTTGGTTAGTTTTGAATAATTATTACTAATTTAAAAAATATCAATTTAAATACAATTTATCTAGAGGACAAAAGTTGGAGGAGGAGGAGGAGGTGGTGGTGGTGGCGAAGATGAATCTTTGCCAGGACTAGGTGGACGACAAGGTAAACTATATGTACCCTCAAGGTTTGACAACAACTCGTACAATCACATAAGTTCAGCTGTCTCAAACCTATGTTAGGTCGTCTCAGCATTAAGTCAGGCCATTTAAGCTTCAACTTGTTCTCGTATAATCGTTTGGACGATCAAAGATTGGGAACTCGAACTCAATTGCGAGGAACCAACGATCGATACACTATGGCCCGTCCGCATATCCTCAGCCATAGTGTTTGAGATATTGTAAACCTAATTTCTATCAAGTCCATAAAATGATCCAATCTCTAACCACAAATCCAGATCGAGTTTTGGATGGGTTGAAGGATCGTCCCTATATCTCTCTTACAATTAGGTGTTATATGTTTTCTAAAAAACTAAAACCAGTCAGTAAATTTAAAATAATAATAATAGCATAAGAAAAACAATTATTGAAATCCCACTTACCACAATAAGATTAATTATCTACGAGTTGTTGTACTCCTTTTCGACGATCCTCATTTTGCATATGAGTTTCTACAAAAAGCTTCATCGGTCTTGGTTTGTGTCCAAGGACC
Source organism: Populus trichocarpa (assembly GCF_000002775.5). NCBI lineage: Eukaryota > Viridiplantae > Streptophyta > Magnoliopsida > Malpighiales > Salicaceae > Populus > Populus trichocarpa. The sequence continues at coordinate 10,710,561 of NC_037288.2, forward strand.
ATAGCCTGCAAAAGAAAGCTATTGTTAGTTAAAAATTTCATATAAAATTTTTTTTTTAAAAAAAATGTATGTAATAAAACAAAATCTTACCATGTATTTTCCATGTGAAACGAACTTAATGGATCCACTAGTGTACGTGGTAATTGAACTATCAATTTTTCTATTTTGGTTCTCCGTACCCGACTGTGACCACTGTACAAAATACTTAGACGTCACGTGTTGGATATAAGCTTCCTAATCTGCCTCCGAGATGTGTGGAGGTCTGAAATCCCTTTACACAACCATGTCTTCCTGGCTTGGAAAACCTCTTTTTTGCATATTTCTTTAAATGTTTTACGCCACATACTAGAAATCACGCAAATTATATGGTATAAATAAATTATTGATTAAGATAACAAAAAATAAATTTTGACCATTTAAAAAAAATAAAAAATTTTGAATTCAATCTTACTTAATGGCAGTGTGATTCTTCCACACCCTCCCCACAACAGCATTGGCAACCTGCTCCTAGTAAATGTTTTTCTTGCATGTCAATTTTATAAAATAATTAGTTTATTAAATTTATAAAAACTAACCAAATTAAAATTAAAATTAAAAAATTATTGATGTATATACTAACCTTGAACTCTCCGAATCATGCATCAATCATAGGCTTCCATTCAGGATTTCAAGAATGACACTTCCATCAATGATTTCATCACCGATGTTATCATGCGAGCAACCTCCACATTTATAAACCTGAAACTCCATTCTTTCATTGAAATTAATTATTTCAAAATTATTCATTGTTGTTTTTTTTTATTTGTGCAGGAAAGTAAAACAAACTTACGTGTTGTGGTTGCACTTCCACTAAGTAATGTACTCCCTAGTACATCTTGCTTAGAACGGACACCCCTTTTGCAAGGAGGCATTGCACTCGACAAGCCTGCATTGAGAGGGGGTGCATGTGTCTTTAATGCTTGTTCATGATCGGCACCTAGTGACTCATGGTCCTCAAAAGCACTACCAGAAGAATCAACAGCACTCTTATCTATATTACTCATCAATGACCTTCTCTTCATCATGTAAATAAGTTAAGCATAAAAACGGTAATAACATTTTCATTATATATGATTTTAAAAAAAATCAACGTCACCTCCCTTATACGAGAGACCACCTAAAATTTAATTACCTACAAATCAACAAATAAAGCCACAAACCAATTGATTTTACTTAGGACTAATATTCACCCGTTTTTACCTTTTCAAATACATTTATACACAAACACTAATTGCATAAATTTGAAAGTAAATCAACTATTGAGAAAATATTAAACAAAAAATTAAAAAATATTGTTTCACTCTTTAGGATGAAAAAGATTTGCAATCAAACAATTACACCATTGAATTTTGGTATAGTAAACATAAATATAGTATTCAACTTGGACAACAAGCTTTGAATTATTTTTCATTTTCTGTCATGCTAGTCTTATATTCTACATGTTGTCACACTAATAAACCAAAGATGTGAATATCTAACTTATCAAACTCACCATTCCCATTGGTTTATAAGTGCAAATAATATATTTTTTTTTTCAAAAAAAGAAAAGTGTTAAATATGATGATTTCATTACAAAAAAAGTTTAACTAAAATCATGCATTTTCTCTTAATCGAAAAGAAAATTATTTTTTTATTTTTAGAAACAATAAGTATTTTTGAATTCTCTCGAATACCAAAACTAAAATCACGCCATTTGTGACTGGCACTCTTTACTCTTTTATTAAACCCAAACCGCACTTTTATTGTGGAAAATAAATTGTATGCCATGCAAATTTAGAATTTTGACATTCTCATGGTTACAACTACAAAAAAAAAAAAACAAAAACAATGTTGTGCATAACCTAATCAATAACGCAAAATAAAAGGCACTAATCAATCACTATCCAAAACCTGGTTCCATAAAAAAAATCTCCACTTTAGAATCTCGACATTGCACCCTATTAATATTGGAGACATATATAAACTAGACATTATACATTTTATTTATACTAACAACAAGATCATTCATTAAAAAAAGAATTATTTTTCATAAAAAAATACTTCAAATCCAACATTAACTAGGAAAGTCATTTTTATAAACAAATTACATTAACACATTTCATTTTTTAGGATACCATACCCTACAATTATCAATCTTATCTAAATCAACTTACTAATTTAAGCCAAACTCAATAAATACAATAACACAAATACAGTAACAATACTTACATATATCACATATAAAAGAAATTAATCATAATATTGTTAAGAGAAAAAAAGAGAGAAAAGTAAAAACTCCTCAATTTTACTACACAAATTCTTAATAACACAAGAGAAGTTCAATCATCACTAGAAAAAAAAAACCTCTAAATGAGATTCTATCAAGACTATGCTAAAACATAAAATAAAAAACATCATGCTTAGAATGTATGCAGAAACAATGGTAAAAAAATAAAGAGCAAAGACTTACCTAGCATGGAGGCATGAAGGACGACGTTGAGGGTGTAGGGAGAGTGGAAGAAAGATGAGAAGGAAAATAGAGAGAATAAGTCGATAGAAATTAGAGAGAGGAGGAAGACTAAGGGAGAAATAAGACGAAGAAAACACATAAGAGAATAAAAAAAAAAGACAAATGAAAGTAGAGATTATAGTCTTTTAATTAAGACTTCTTACCAACAAAATTATTAATAGACAATTAAATATATATTATTTTTTGTAATCCATCGATAATTTTATTGGTAATTAAAACTTAAAAACTTCAATGAAACTTGACATTTTGAAAAAAAAAACCCTAAAATTATCTGTTGGATTTTCGGTACATTAGTGATTCCATCTATACTTATTAGTGAAAGAATATATAATTATTCATTCCATCGATAATTATCAGTGGTAAAGTCATGTAATTGTTTTCAACTCTCTGGAACTTTATGAGGGACATAGTCCGTCAATGATTCCGTCTGTAATTGTTAGTGGCAAAGTCATGTAATTTTTTTCAAACTCTTTAGAACTTTCTAAGAGACTTAGTATGTCGGTAATTCTGTTTATAATTATCAATGGCAAGGTCATGTAAAAGTTTTTCAACTCTCTGGAACTTTTTGAAGGACTTAGTTTGTCGGTGATTCCATCAGTATGAAACAATTTATATTTCTAAATTGTTTTTATATTCCTTATCTATCCAACTTGCATGCACAGTAAAATCACATCATAACAATACCATTTCATTTAATAATAATAAAATCAGAACAATAAATTTTTCATCAGTGTTAACAACAATTCATTGTAAATGAACAGCCAGAAATATTACATTAAAGTAAAATTCATAACACATTAATGTTTTACAATTTAATCAGAATTATCTTCTTCTCCTTCTTCTTCTCCAATTTTATCATCATCATGTCCATCATAATCTTCTTCATTGAATTGATGTTTGTCGATATCATCATCTTCATCGCCTTGTGTATGTCTATTGGTTCTCAATACATCATTTAACTCCTCAATGTCAACATAAACAAAACTATTCTCAACAACATGGAAATTTCAATTTTCTTGTAAGTTGGTAGATAGAGCAACTCGATATATATCAACTAACTTATTAATTTGGAAGACATCATCTCCCGCAGTTACTCTATCGTTATCATCCTTAATAACTTGGAAACGACCCTTAGGTTTGGTTTTCACTATGAATAACCAATCAATCCTAAAATAATTCTTTCTAAAGGAAGGAGTGTATATATAATAATCTTGTGTGCATTGCATGAAAAAAATAAAAAAAATCATCGACATTGCAAAGTGTAGCCTTTATATTAATTTCAACCAAACCATGGTGGAGATTTACTTTGATTCCTCTATTGGTGGTATCATACCAATAACATTTGAATAAAAAGACTTTATTAAGCTTGCTATGATATTGTAGCTCAATCACCTCTTCTAACTTCTCATAACAATCAACTTCAAACTCATTAGAAGTTGATCTCTTAACACAAACTTCACTATTATAGGTTTTTCTACCCTAACCATATTCTTTAGTATGAAAGACATATCTACCCGTTATAGCACTTGACCTTTCTTTCAGGACCCAAACATAGTAAATTCAAACTACCACTAACATTCCCTCCCACTTGATAAATTTAGTACATGATTACAACCAGTAATGGTTAAAGAGAAATTTTTATTGAAATTAAGTATTACGAGAGATAAGTAATGCTTACATGTGTTCTGAATCACGTGGCAAATTGTTTATCTTGTAACTGGAAATTTTGAGATTTAATTACATGATGTTACTTATGATGAATTTTTAAATCTATTAGTTTATGAGAGTATAAGAGAAAAAGATATATAAAAATAACATGTTAATATTGTACTTAATAAAAGGTCTCAATTCAATGCAGTTAAATAACACATAATTATATGCATGTTTGAATTTGATTTCTGTCAAGTATCTTCCCCTCACTGTATTTTTTGGTAAAGGTCATCCAAGATGGAAAAATATTGATAAACTCCCACTTAAAGGCACTTCACCACCGTCATCGTGTCTTAGAATGCGATTGATTCTTGTTTTCAAGTGAAGCTAAAAAATAGTACGAGATGAATGTTGAGATCTTTTCAACAATATAAGCCTCATATATCAAAGCCTAAGCATGCACCTGATTTTTAACTTTTTTTATTTAGGTTAAACAATTATCTATATGGAATTAAATGAATGTTTTAATTTTTTTTTTAAAGACAATAGAAATTTAATTAGGATGAATGTGTAATCCCCAACCTCTTGAATGGATACACCCATCCATCTATACTGGATATGACCTCCAACTTTTGCCTTAAACGATAGATGTATAAGTATATGCTCTATTGAGTCGAAGAAAAACATAGGAAATATCATCTCAATTATCTAGATTGTTTGGACGATATTTGTTTCAAGCTTCCCATATGTTGGATAGGCAACTTGTTAGAGCATATATCTCTCTAAAAACGTGACTAATCTCTTTAAGTGCATCTCATATCCCTTTTGACAATAAACCTCGGTAAGCAAGTGGAATGAGTGTTTGTATAAACACATGATAGTCAAGACTCTTCATTCCATATAATCTGTCATCCTCTAAATTTACCAATCTAGATATGTTTGAAGCATATTATTTAGAAAAACATAGATCCTTAATCCATTGGTAGAAAAATAACTTCGCATTCTTGTCTAAGGTGAAGCTAGCTTTGGGCTTTATGACCCATGACTCATTATAAACCAACTTCATGTTCTTACGGTGACAAAAGAAAGGTATATCTATTCTAGCCTTCATGTTGTCCTTTGTCTTCTCTTTCATGTCCATCACCATGTTAAAAATGTTTTTAAACACGTTCTTTTTTATATGCATGACATCCAGATTATGGCAGAAGAGATTAGTCTTTCAACAAGGAAATTCCCAAAAAATACTTGGCGTTACCCAATTATGGTTCACAGCAAAATTAGGAAACTTCTGCTTATCGGATTGAAAACTAAATACAATGCCCTTATATTGTGAGACCACGTCATATAATTCTTCACCAGACGATATCGGTGATGCAACACTCCTTTCAACTCTACCTACAAAGAAGTCTTTAATGTTTTTTTTGTACTTGTGATTGATTGGCAATCAAAAAATTAAGTTTTACCATCATTTGTTAAGGTGAAGGCCTTGTTATTTTTTGTATAGTATGGATAACCTACTTTTCCATGCATGCTCCAACCATAAAAACATTTCATATGCAGGAAAATCATTGACAATCTATATCAAAGCTATCTTCATCTAAAAATTTTGTTTTCTCGAGACATCATACATTAAAATCTCAAATGAATACAACTATTACAACTCATCAATTAACAGTTGAAGACAAACATCTATATTCCTACCTGGACTATTAGGATTGGGTATGAATATAGATAAGAACATGAACTCTGGCCTTATACACATCCTTGGTGGCAAGTTGTAAATCATGAATATCACCGGCCAACAAGAATATGGTATAGCAAATGACCTGAATGGATTGAACTTGTTTGTATATAACCTACCATATACATTGAGAATTAAGGATACACCTTATTAAATTATTTTTAGGTTTCACCATTAGAAGGGTGCATCATGACTCTATCCATCGCATTATGTGAATGATGTCATATCATGTGCTCAGCAGTATTTGGAGAGATGAATAACCTTTGTAATCTAGGAGTAACTACGAAGTATCTCTATTTTCTATGTGCAATAAGAGTCATTCCCTTGTTAGTTTTGGGTTTATACCGAGCATGCCCGAAGGTTCTGCACTCGATCAAATCTTCATTTTTTAGGTAGTACAACATGCAGAAGTTTGGACACATGCCAATTTTTTGGTATCCTATGTCAAGGGGTTTCATCATGGATTTAACAGCATATAAGTTCCTTTTCAACCTATTCCCTTCAAGTAAAATGCTTCTTGCCTATTCGATGATTTTTTCGTAACTAACCTCATTTTAGCCTATGATCTGACTTGATGGTGACACATGTGTAGCGACCAATAATTTACTGTGATTTGTACACCCATCCTATAAAGTTTTGTCATGATCTTTTAAAAGAATAAAAATTTGATTCACAACTGTTTTCGGTTCTTCATCTACAAATGAATATTCACCTATATCGCCCTTATTCATTCCCATTTCATCCATAATCATACTCCCATAATGATTACTATTATCATTCACAACTCCATGAACATTGTTATAACTAGAAGTTAAATCCATCCATGGTTTATATAATGGTCTCTTTAGGTACATATGGTTCTCCATGTGCAAACTAAAACAAGTATTTCTTAAAGAACCTTTTTTTTTTGTAAAAGATGCATCAAAAATCCGGATCAAGAAAAGTTTTTTTTTTACACCTCTTACATGGATATTTAATACTGCCTCCACTAATATTTTTTGGATTACATAATGCATGATTAATAAACTCTTAACCCCATTACAATAATTCATCATATGCAACCCTTCGGGTGAAACTCGATAGTTTCAAGAACAATTATCCTTTACTTATATGAAACCTATATTAAATATTGATGACAACATGTATTAATTAATAATGTGAATTAAAAAAATTATCGATACCCAACTAATTAGCTATCATTTACTTAACTCAAAATTGTTCAATCTGTTTTAATAGTACCCTTAAATCAATATCAATTTTCTTCAAAAAATCAAATTCCTCTAAATTTACTGAAATTTTCAACTTAACAATAAAATTAACAAAATATGAAATGTACCCATTATATAAGCTATTATTTATTTATTATAGAACACCTATGATATAAAATCAAACTCAATTCCATCAAATGACAATCAAATATAATTTTTCAAAAGCTCAGACAAGCCCTAATATGTACAAATCATACATTCATACAATAAATTTCTATGAGAAAAAGTTATAAAACAAGTAAACAAACTATATTTACTACATTAAAATGCCTAAAAAAAATTAACATTTAAAAAATGGGTTACAAGAAAAAATGGATAGTTCTTATTTGACGTGGTGAATCTTCAAAACAAAATCGAACTAGAACAGGGATGTTGACAAACTGAGTGTTGGGGTAGCCATATTTGTGATGATGGGAGCTTGATTTGTGATGAAATGTAGGGGTGTTGTATGTTATTTTCTATAGAATAATAAAGGAGGAGGAGGAGGAAGAGGAAGAAAAAGAAGAAGGAATGAGGGAGCGGGGAGGGGGGGTTTGTCTGTCAGGTTATAACTTCAATATTATCGATGGATCCATTGACGAGAATTATTGACAAACATATTTCCTTAGTAATTCCATCTATAATAATGACACATCATTTTTCTTCTTTTTTAATTACATCATTTCAAACTGTAATTCCCTTGGTGAATACTAATGTAATTTTTTATTGGTGTATACCAAGGGAAACAACAAAGAAATATTTTGTCAGTAAATTTCACTGTAATTTACCAACAAGTTTTTTTATCGGTATTTGCGTTTGTATTTGATAATTTTCTAGTAGTGATCTGTGTAATTTTGCAGTGAGGTTGTTTATGCTTTTGTTCTAAATGACGATATGATTTTCTATGTTTTGTTTTATTCATGAAATGAGTTTAGCTTTTTAATTTTATTTTTCTTCTTGCAATCTCCAAATTTTAAGGTATTATAGGATGTTCTCGTGCACTTGTGCCCGAGAAATTATTCGGTATCCACTTGAGAAATTTTGTTTAACTATCATGTGATGTCTTTATGATTATATATGTGTTGGGTTGATTTGAGTAGACAAATATTTGTTTGATTGTGATAATAAAATCTATAAACATTGAATTGATTTTGTTGTGTTTATTAGTTGAATATATGAAGAATTATTATGAGATAATATGAATTATGTAAAGATTTTTAATTGTGTTTAGGTTTTATTTGTGTATTATGTAGTGATTTCATAGCTTGGATGTGTATTAAGATAATTAAACATGAATTTATTTGGTTATTCTAATCATTGCTTTGATAAACTTTTGGATTGATTTTTTGGATTGCTTGAGATGATTTTGGTGATTAAATGATTGAGATATTGCATTGAGATGATGAATATATATCATTGATTTGATTATGATTTTATTTTGAAGTTGTCATATCTTAAAATTTGGATATGTTATTGTGCATAATGATTGATTGTATTTTTAATTGCATAGTTGTGTTCATGATTATAATATTTTGTCGTGTAACTGATTGTGAGGTTATGTTGATGATTATTTGTTGATTTGGATAATTTAGTTTGATTGTTAATTTGTTGTGGAAGCTTATGTGAGGATAGATTGTGTTGAGGATTATAATGATTGGTTGTGTAACTAATTATGAGGTTATGTTAATGATTACTTATTGATTTGAATAACTTTGGTTTAATTGTTGTTTTTATTGTGAAAATTCGAATGTGGAGATGATTTTAGGTATAATTGATTGACTGGGGAGTTTATTTTAATTTGTGTTAATTGTTCCCTTCAAATACCATGTTTCAAAGAAAAAAAATTTCAAGTCCAACAAGAGCGTTGATGCTTCATCAAGTAGTAGTGTCGGTGATCAAGCTGCTAATTTAAGTGTTGATCATGAAGAAGTACATAAAGAGGCACCTAAAGAGATACTTACAAAACATGTTATTGACCAAGGCTCGTCCAACATAGGTAACAGAGCTGGAATCCTTTTGTCTAGAGATATTATATCAGGAAACTTTATTGCAAAATGAATGGCTAATCACACAATGTAAGTCATGTTTTTCTCACTATTGAAATTCTTTATCCGTATTATGTTATTTTAGTTTTACATTAAATTAAAATGACTTCAATGAATTGATATTCAGGTTTATCAATATTGAAGCTTCCTATTTGATTACTTCTGTCGTAACCTAATTTTGGGTTCCCCTAAAATTATCTTTTTCTTATATATATATAAAGGGACCTATATTTATAAATAAAAGATGGAGGGACCAAACTAGATCTTTGATATTTTTTTAGAAACTCAGTTGAACCCTTAAAGGACCTAAATGCAAAAGGTAATGCAAATTCAAGATTAACTTAAATAGATATTGGATGAATTTGCATAAAAATCAAGTCTGAGAACTTAATTAGATTTTTAATAGATTAATTTGATTTAATCATGGGTCTAATTAAAGGTTTAATTAAGTTTATAAATTAATGTAAGTCAAAATTAAAAGAATTAATTAAGTGCAAGGACTTAATTAGACTTTTAATCTGTTAGATTAATTTTATTAAGGATTTAATTGGTGAAAAATGAAGTTAGGAAGCTTAATTTGGGCTTAATTGAGATGATTGGAATTTTAAATTACCAGATTTAATTTTTCCAAGCTTAATTAGATGAAATCAAGGGTGAAATTGCAAGAAAATCAAAGTTTAACGGTCAATTAAAGGCAAAATTGAAGAGATTCAAGACTAGGGACTTGTCTGTAAAAGGCGCGCAACATTGGGGGTTGTACCAAACTTTTCCAAGGACTATATTGAAGAAAATCAAAGTTTAAGGCTTAATTAGGGACTAAATTAAACAAATTGAAAAACTATGACTACTTTGAAAAAAGATGTCAGCTATGAGGGATCCCAATTGATTTTTGACAAGGGCCTAATCACATAAAATTAATTAGTTTTGTCTCAATTAAAGACGTTTAAGCTTAATTTGAAACAAAAACAACCAAATTGAAACTTATTAAAATCGCAATTAGAAAACCCTAATTTTTAGGGTTTAAGTAGACAACTTGTCACTCATTTTTAATAAAGGAACAAAGTGACATGTCATTTGTCTCTGTTTTATTGTCTTCTTCAGCCGAGAAAACTAATCAAATTACTATCTTTACGTGAATGAACGTGACATTTCCTACCACCTTAGTGACTTTAACCACCACAACCACTCGACTGAGAAACATCTCCTCTATAAGGATTAGTTATTCTCATCACATGTTTATACCTCATCTGACTCAATCAACTCAACAATATCTTGTCCCTCATCAGCCTCCCCTGCATTTGACAAATTCAAGCTAATCAATGGTTCACCTTCCAATCAGTGAATATGGAGTTCTGGACCTCTAAATCAGATGAGATTTGATCCCATGTTAGATATACATCCCCTTTACAGGATCTATATCTTGGTTGGCTCCAATGACCTCCTATTTGCTACGGTTAATTCATGGAAAATGCACTCTCAATCAACCATTTTCGGCCATGTTTCATCCCAACTTTTTTCTAGAAGTATCAAGAGTTTGTTAGACATCTAGAGAGAGGAAAAATAGAATAAAAAGGGAGAATAATGGTCTCTCAACATAACAGAGACAAAAAATAGGAAAGAATTCCATATGACCTAGTTTTGGAAAAACCCACCTTCAAATCCACAAGTAGTTTCACAACCACCTTCCATTTTGAGGCTTTAAAAGGAGAAGAAATCACAGAGAAAAAAGGGAGGATCCGAGATAAAGTCATAGAGAAAAAAGAAAGGAAATATATAGAAATTAATAAGATACCTAGAATAGAATTGAAGAGAAAGTTATAAAGATTGTTTTGTTGAGAAAGAAAATGTGGAATCTAAATAAAAAGAAGCTGAAATTCAAGAAGAAAGAAGCAAACAATCTAGAGTAGGAAACCACTTTCTCTTTACAGGGTAAACTTTCAAACTTTGACGAGGGGGTAGAGCTCAATAAGCACACCCCTCCCTGTTTTATTTTGTCTTTTAAATGCTGCTCATAATGTTTGTTATGCATCCCTTAAAGTTTTTTGGTTAGTTTAAAAGCCACTATTTTTGTTTTGAATTGTTTAAGCATGCTTTGAATATAACTTATATAGGCTCAAGTATTGTTTAATTGCTTTGTTTTTGAAGTGTTAAAATATGATAATGAAATGAAAAATGTTAGTATAGAATGCTATTTTGCATGCTTTGATGTTTGGTTAATCAATTTTTGAAGTCATTTCGAGATGTGTTAAGTATTGAAGTTGTTATGTTTTCAGTTGTTTTAGGTTAGCTTGTTGGATTTCTTGAAGTTATAAGCATTTGTTTGAGCTTCTGGACAATAAGTTTAATTAATAAAACAATGTTTATGCAAAAAGAAATGCCTTTCTTTTTCTTGTTGTCATCATAGACTTTGCTTACTATTTTTGCTTTTGATTTTTGTTTCTAGTTGTTTTAATGATGCAAAGAAGTTGTTTTAATTTGCTAGGTTAAGTTTTGTTTTTTTGAGCTTTATTGCATTTTTTGGGTTAAGGCTTTGTTGTTGGGTTTCTAAGTTCGCTAACATTTTTGGGTTGATGTTCTTGCATTGAATATTGCATTAGGTCTTTGATTTATGTGTCATTTTGATCATTTGTTGACTCTTACCACTACCAAAAAATTGACAAATACTAATAGAAACATTGAAGAAATTTTTTCATCAGTATATTATAATGCATTTACTGACCGAATTTTCCATCGTAAATCCATCGCTAAACACCAATAGGAATATTCTCACGGTATATACCGAGGGAATCATAATGGAAAAAGAATGAATAAAAAAATCCAAATAGTACAATGACATGTAAGTTTTACAGACGACCTTACCGATATAATTAACCCGACGGTAAAATTCATCCGTGAAAACTTTCATCAGTATATACCAACGACATTATGGAGAGTATTATAGTGGGACTCAAGAAGGCAAATCTTATGGTGATGTGGCATTTCTACCTATAGAATTGCCGACGAAGTTACTATCGGAATAATTTCATCGGTCAATCCATTATTAATATTTAATTTATGACCTGGCACTCGACCCTCCTCTCCCTCTCCCCCATTTCTACTTCTTCCTAGTGTATTTTTTCTGCAACAAACAACCACCCCCTCCTCCCCAATCTCAATACAACCTCCCATAACAAATCCAGCCACCACAATACTCAATTTGTAGCATTCATGTTGTGATTCAAATTTTATTGAGGATTCTCCACCTTAAGTAAACAAATCTACCTGTTTTTTTATTTGAACACAATTTTAAAATGTTTGGGTGTTTACTTATTTTATAGTTTTTTCTCATACAAATTTGTTGTATGAATTTATGATTTGTACATGTTAGGGTTTGTTTTATATTTTGTAAAATTATATTTTTTTGTAAATTGATAAGACATATGTCGAATTGCTGGCTTAGGTGTTTTGTAATGAATTAAATAATGACTAATTCAACGGGTCCGTTTTATATTTTATCAATTTTATTACTGAGTTGTAATTTTCAGTAAATGTGTATAAATTTGAATTTATGTAGATAATTTATAATGAATTAAGAAAAATATTAAAATGAATTGAATAAGCTTGAGCTAAACTAATAATTTTGCAAATTTATTTAGTTAACATAGTTAATTAATACATGTTGTCATTATTATTTTAAATAGATTTGATATAAGTAATGGATGATCGTTCATAAATGTATTGAGATTCACCTCAAGGGTTGTAGAGGATGGATTATTGTAATGAAGTTCAGGGTTTTATTAATTACACAATATCTAATCCGAGAGATATTAGTGGAAGCCGTATTAGATGTTCATGCAGGAGGTGTAAGAATAAAAAGTTTCTTGATCCAGATGTTGTAACTATACATCTTCTACAAAAAGGGTTCATTGAGCAATACATGTTTTGGTATATACATTGAGAACCATATGTTCCTCATGAGACCATGGTAGAAAGGAAGATTGGGTCAACTTTTAATGCTAGCAATGTTCATGAAGTTGTAGATGATAATAGTAATCCTTATAGGAATATGGTTATGGATATGATGAGAATGAATCAGGGTCATACCGGTTCAATCATAGATGAAGAACCTAATGCAAATGTGACCAAGGTTTTTGATCTTTTGAAAGATTTTGACGAACCATTATGGGATGGTTGCACAAATCACAATAAATTATCGATCGTTGCACATGTGTTCACATCAAATCGGATCAAGGAGTACAAGAACCCATCCCATCTCAATGAAAAATATGAACAACTCTCTGCGGATTATGAAGAACTCCGCCAAGTGGTAATGAAGATGAGATCACAAATGGGTGGTACATGCGCATCCCTTTATTGGCCCCACATTCCTGGGGACGACTAGCCTCCTCCTCCTCCTCCTCTAGAGTCGCCTCTATTCTAGTTTTATTGTATTTGAACATACAAATATTTAAATTTGTAATAAATATTTTACTTTTATATTAAGATAACTTATTTTTAAATATTGAAATTTTATATTAATTTAATTTTTTTAATTATTTTCTATTTTTTAAATAGATTTTAAAAAAATATTTTAAAATTATTATTGATGGGGCTATCGACGGACTTATTTCGTCGGTATATTTCAGATAGTTGGAAAAGAATTAAAGCCAATGCCAATGCTACTGTTAACTAATCGATGGAATCAGTCCGTCGATATATTCTACAGAGTTGAAAAAGAATTACTGCAAATGTTAACTCACCGACGGAATCACATACGGTTCTCCTGTCGGTGATATGCTAAATAGTATTGAGGGAATTACCAATAAAATAAAGCGGGTAATTTGTTTTTTTGCCACACATGATCCATCTGTAAAGCTATTGGTAAATTTATTAACGACGGACTTACCAACAAACCAGAAATTACAGACGAGCATTTTTCTAATGGACATTTTCTGTCCATGATCTCATTGGTAAAATAATCACAGACGGACTGTTAGTATAAATATAGACAAAAATATATGTCGGTAACACTGTTAAATCTAGTGGCGTACACATACATACAATCTTTTTTTATTAATAATCTAAGATTCTCATGATTTTGCCAACAATGCTTATTTTTTTTCTTTTTTATGCTTTTGCCAAACAAACCTCAAATAATTTCCAAGACATTTATAGACCATTTTAAAAATATTTGTGGGTCCCTAGCATGTTTTTCCAATAATTTTATTTAATATTTGGGCTGTAAACTTACACTATAAGATACTGACCCGATATTAAATATATATGTTTTATCTTTAAAATTTCAGATATCCCCAAACAAATTTTAAAAAAAAATATGTTTTTATTTGTGTGTACACTGTCAAACTCTAAAACTTTTCATACATATTTTATAAAAAAAATTGCATCTTCATCATATTTTGAAAAAAAAAAATCAATGAGTATCACAACAAGTTTATGATTATCTATTAGGATTTGACCAAAATTTCAAAAACAAAAAACCATAAAAATCATTTTGTTTAAATTTGGGATATGTATTTTTTTTATTTTTTTTAACTTTAGAATGGTTAAGTTCTTAGCCTAATAAGATAATGATCTTATTACTGTTGGATCATATTGGAATCAAGTTTATGGTATGCATTTAGCCCATGTTATAAGGATGATTGTAATGTTTCAATGTTAGGCACATAACATTTCAGCCTAAGCTAGAAATAACCATCCGTTAAGAAGATGGTCTGAGATAGGGTTTAAGAACAATCAGTTATTAAGTTGCCTAGTATAATAGTAGAAATGAGGGTAGATGATGAGAATGCAAAATGTCATATTTTTCTCCATTAATGTTTAGTATTTTATAATAATATGATGCCTAAATGTACTTATTATTCTTATATTTCGACTTAGGATGTAAATGGAGGCATTAATGGTGAAAAGAAATTAATAGGATGATTTTGGACAATTTTGACACAACTTTATAATTGGGCATAAATCTGTCATCGAGCTCTAATTGGGTGATCCAAAATGCTATGGAATCCTAAGGAAAAAATCTACAACTTTCATGTTTTGATGTTGGAGAGATACTGACAATATCAAGGTCAGAATTGGGCATAAAGACGTTACACCTATGCCACCAACGTGCTGGAACGTCCTTAGGCATGCTATGTTTGTTTCCTGAAAACAGGTTTCCGGGAAACCACTTTCCAAACTTTCTTGTGTTTGTTTGCCATTAGAAAAGTAGGTCAAAAGGAAAACACTTTCCAGTCAAAGGAAAATTTGGCTTGGTTTTAAGGAAAGTGTTTTCCTTTTATTTTGGGCGGAAGTTGTGAAAAATTTAGAAATGTCAAATTATTTGCTAATTATATCAAATTTGGTCCTCAAACTTTTGATTGCTATATATATTTTGTTTTGAATATTTGTTTTTCAATTTCATCCCTTAGAATTTAATTTTTATATTAATTTTGGTCCTTATTTTTATAATTGTTGTTTGCTTTTCCCTTATTATTTTTTAATTGAAATTTTTTATCTATCAAATTTGGTCCTCATTCTTTTGATTGTTACTTATTTTATTTGAAATAATTTATGAAATGTTAATTATTATTATTATTTTAATTTTTCCATCTTTCAATTTTTTTATTTTTTAGATTTGATCTCTATTATTTTGATTATTATTTATTTTATTTAAGATAATTTATGAAATTATATTTTTTTTTCAATTTTATTCCCATTCAACTTTTTAATTTGTAAGATTTATTCTTCATTATTTTAATAAACTTGAAAAAAATAAAACATTAATAAGTTATTTTCCAGCTCATTTTCCATGACATAACCAAACACTAGAAAGTGTTTTCCAACTTATTTTCCATTACACTACCAAACATGGGAAAATAATTTATTTTCCCGAAATTCACTTTCCAAAAGAAAACTACTTTCCAGTAAACAAACGAGACAAATATGATGTGATTTATTTTCGAAAGCTTCTAGACTTGGTTTATAAATTTCAGCTGAAAATATCACTTTCCTTATTATATTACGACTCTATTTATTATTTAATAATTTTATTAAATATTCAGGTTTGATGATTATTATTGGAGATTATTTTTAGAAGATTTTGTAGGCTTCTAAAGATGTAGGCTTCTAAAGAGAAAAAAAAAACATGTAAAGGAGAAAAGGGAGATCAGATCATATTTGGTCTCCCATTTCTTTTCTTTCTTCCTCTTCCCTATTTTCTTTGTCTCCTTCATTATTTTCATGATGGTACTGAGTAATTAAATTTGACTTGGTCAAAGTAAACGAAAGCCTCTAAATTAATAAAATTATGAGATCTAATTTGTTTTCATTGTTTACTTTATGCTTTAAGTGTTGAATGTTCTTCGATGCCTATTTATCATGATTGTCTCGTTTAATTACTATGAGGCCTCTAGTTTATTATCTGTTGTAATCTACTGCTAGGTTAGATATCAAATTCATAATTGTTTGATCTCTATAATCTATGAAGCAACTAAGATTTAATGATTTACTGCGTCAGAAATTAGTAAATCTTATGAAGAATTTTTTATTAAATTAAATGCAATTGCTTGTGCTTGTGTTGTTTAGTTTCATCAATCTCTCTTATTTTTAAGGCTACTACTGGATTAAAATTTAGGGCTTGTCTTAAGTTGTTTAGTAATTAGAGTTAATTAGATTGTTTGTTTTCTAATTGACTACAACTTAAGAGAGATAGGAAAATAGTTCTAATGATGAATATTCAAAGTACGAATTGATATGTATGCATCGATGATCAATTGTAAAAGACATGATGATGGATGTTGACTTTGACCAATGTTTGTTCTTTTGATTGATTTTGATGTTTTAATATGAGTTGTTTCTTGGTTATTTTTCTTTAGACTATTTTTGTTATACTCAACCCGCCCCAATCATTGTTCACGTAGCACAATATTAGGTTAAATACTCTTCTGAGAATGATCATTACTCACACTACTATATATTTTGTTAAAGAGTCTAGGTTTTATTTTGGTTGCCTAGGACAACACACCAGTAGATCTATTCCATTATTGATTTTATCGGCAATGTGTGTACACATCTTATCAGAAAGTTACAGAATGTTTGTGTATTTTTAACGGAATCTACAATAGAATAGTTCATCGGTAATTAAGGAGCATTTTTATCAGTGATTTCATCGGCAATTTCACTCCTATTTCATACAAAAGTTATAGAATGTTTAGGAATTTTCAATTAAATCAACCATGGAATACTCTGTGGAAAATTAAGGTGCATTTATGATGGAATCATCGTCGATGGAATAGTCTATTAAAAATTAAGGTTGCTGATGGACTTCCTACCAGAATATGGGTGGTAAAATCTAATTTTCTGGGGTGAATATCCTATCAAGCATTTTGTTGGAAAAGAAAGTAGCCGACGGAACGCAAATCCCTTACAAGCAATTTAGCAACATGTTTCATTCCATTAGTACTTTAATTGCCGACAGAGGTTTTCAATTGCCATTTCAGCTCATTACTCAAATGGTGCTATGGACCCTTCAGTTTCAAACTAAGAGATAAGCAGCAGATAAATTACCGAAAAAGGAAATTAAAGAAGCATTGCCAATTAGCTATAACTATGGGAATGAAAAATTGAATAAATGAAAGTTGAATAAATGAAAGGAAAAAAAGTAGATCGAAGTTTTGTGATTTAGGGTTTTTTTTCAATTTCTAACCAAGTTTTTTCTATTTTAAGGCTATTAATTGGTTTTTTAAAAGGTATATATGGTATTTATTGGGTGTTTTTATATGGAAAATGATTAAAAATAGTTTTTTTAGTCCAAAAGTCAAAAACCTAACTTCCTAGTCTAAAGTGGCTGAAAATTAGGTAGTTGGTAGATGACTGTTTATTTGCTTTATTTTTTTTAGAAAAGATATCATCTGATACTTTAATATATATATATATATATATATATATATATATATATATATATATATATATATATAGGCCAAGCACGTGGACTTGACCTATGGGCCCAAGTATGCCTAAGACCACACGTCTAGCCTTCTTCTATTTGGGCTAGACGTTGGGCCTGACCCTTTTTTTTATTCTAAAAAAATATTTAACATAATAACTCACTCAATCTTGATTTTGACATGATTCTTAAATGATATTACAAGTTTTCATTAGAACTAGATGGCATGTCCGTGTGTTGTCGCAGGCTTATGGAGCAAATGTGCTTGATGAAGTTATAATTGCGAACCAGCGTTAGATAAGTAATAGAAACTGAAGGTGCAATGGAGCCAATATTCCATGAGGGGAAAAAAGTTGTTTTGGTGATAAAAAACTTATAGACTAAATAAAATGAGTTGTAGCAATCCATAGTATTTTGTAAGGAAAGTTACAGTGTTTTGCCCACATGATTTAGCTATATTGTAATGTTAACAATATATACTTAATATGCAAAAAATTAATAATAATAATAATAATAAATTTCTTAAGAATAATCTTAAAATCAAATTTTTATTTTTAAATTTTTTAAATAGTTTTAGACTTGATTTTGTCAAATTTATTATTTTTTTAAGCTTTCAATAACATAGAAAATATGGACACATTATATATATATATATATATATGGAATTTTGATAATAAATTGCTCATTAATATTGAATGAAGGTAAAATATCTTTTTTTATTTTTTTATAAAATTAAGAACCCATGACAAGAAAATATATTTGTTTTTTGTTGAAAATATATATTAATAAGAAAGGGAAGAATTATACTAGATTTTCTTTTTCTAATGGAGTTTAAATTATTTATTTTCTAACAAAAAGCAATTTTATATTTGTATAATAAAATAAAAAGATTTGAAGAGCTTCATATAACATTAGATCAAATATTTTAATATATATTTTTATCTCAGTTTTTATATTTAATATTTGGTTGAAATCAACAAATTTAATATCAATTTATTTTATTAAACATTTATATAAACTTTTTAACTTACAATTACAAAAAAATTATGGTAAAAAAAAAAAAAAAAAAACTAACACCCAAGCCTTTTTTGCGTTGAAAAAAATTGCTACACGGGCAAGAATCAAAATAGTATGTGTGTGTGTGTGTTGTGCAAGGGTAATTTGGTCATAAACTATCAGATGATCATGTCATGAGAAAACCCCAGGCTGAGGGCAGCAGATTGTCCATGACCATGACTACGTAAAACCTAGTCATGAGTCAATAAAATTACAGACGAACAAGATGGATAAAAGAATGTATAAACTATAAACCACAGTGCTTTACCTTTCCATGCATGTCGTTTTATTGGCTCCAGTTTTCTGAACACTGTCAGCTGTCAAATAAGTCACAACGTGTTGGTCTCCCATTGGCTATCGTAAACAGTTCAGGTTCCCCCAGGTGATAATAGCTGTCTCTGGAAGCCTTAGAATCTGAGCAGTGATCTGCCCTGAGGGACGCGTGTCGAGATTAGAGCTAGGGAGTACGAATATGCTTGGTGATTGACGTCTGTCGAAGGCGTGCTCAGAAAAGTTACTGTACAATAATTGGGCGGGCTGCCTATTTCAAGCCTTTAGTTTTTTTCCTTGACTTCTCGAGCTATGGTTTTGATTGATTTGACTTGGATCTGCCCCAAAAAAGATAATTCATAAACGTTTTTTTATTTAAAATGTACAATAATATTATGATCTTGGAATTACCTTTCTAGCGTTTCTTATAGTATAAATTTGGTGTATATTATTTTGGTTTTGAGAAAAAATCAATTAGCATGAGACTAGCTTATTTGTCACGTGTTCCATTGCGAATTGGATAAAAGTGGTAATTAAAAACTTACATGTATATTTGATAAAATTTATCAATAATTATATACTCCAATAAATATAAGAAAAAATAACTCCTATAGCTTGATCAAAATTACATTTGCCTATCAATTTTAAAAAATTAAATCATGTATCCTGAACTACTTTATACAGTTACTAACATTTAACATCGTCACCAAAAAATATCAAAAAAATCATCTTATTATTTTCAAGTTTTTCATTAATTTTTATTTAAAAGTTAAAAAATTTTTATATTAAATATTACAACTTTACCATTAATTTTTTTAAAAATAACTAGTCCCTTTCAATAACTTGATAAATGGTTCAATTAACCTCCAAAGCCTCTCTCCCTTCTTTCAACCTTCCTAAACAACAATAGCAAAACCTTGAATTTCTCCTCTTCTAAGTGATGAAGACCAAGTTTTTGAAAACAAAGAAAACTAGTGTTATAAAATAATCTCCTCCAAATAATCCTCTTTCACTTCCCCTACAAGTGTTATAAAATATAGCTTGCATAACCATCTAGGTGGTGGCCCAGTGGTAAGAGTTTGAGACCAAGAGGTTTGCTCCCTCTGTGGTCTCAGGTTCGAACCCTGTGGTTGCTCATATGATGGCCACTGGAGGCTTACATGGTCGTTAACTTCAGGGCCCGTGGGATTAGTCGAGGTACGCGCAAGCTGACCCGGACACCCATGTTAAACTAAAAAAAATATAGCTTGCATATTAGATAGTTAAAGAGAACTTTATTCCACATTGAAAAGATAAGATGTTTTGTTGTATCTTATAATGTGAATGACACCAAATCAATAGATTTTGATGTTGGAGGAAAGATTTGGAGGGAAAGCCAATATCTTGGCACTTGGCATTATGTAATATAAATAATTTTGTATTTTTGGAATTAATTAATTTAAGTTAAGTAATTAATCTTCAAAATTAATTAATTAATTAATTATACATGATACCTTCTGCTAAGTTGTTCAATTAATTTAAATGAAGAGTTGTCTTTTGAATTCTATAGACATATTAGTCTGAAATGATGTTATTTTCTTTATAAATATTAGTTTGATATTGGCAGAAATCAGTTAAAAACAATCTTTTTTTATCCCTAATTTTTCTCTAAAAACTCTATGTTTACGTTTATCAGAAACAAAACTAAAATTCTTAATAAATTTATTGAAGTTGTTGTCTATAAGTTTAAGGTTTTATTGTATCTTGAAGGTATATTGTTTTAACAATGAAATAAATATAGTAGGGGCAATTAATACCTTAAAGATAGTGATCTTCATGGCTCAAAGTCTATTTGTTATACTCACTAACATAATAAAATTAAGGTATTAATTTGGAATGGTGTCCAAGACTATAGTGAGTCAAGAGTTTATGAAGCTGGATTGTTTTGATGGAACATATTTTGTTTGTTAGAAAGACAAGATAATGTTTTTGTTGACTGCTTTAAAGATCTTCTACATCATTGATCTGAATTTGCCTGAAATTCTTGCATTTACAGTTGAAGACAGATCATTAAAAATGAGATGAAGATAAATTGTTATATTGAAGCTTTATAATCAATAATTTGTCAAATCATCTGAATTATCTTTTTATATTCATAAAGTCTTTAAAGAAAATCTAGAAGTCACTATAGTATAAATACAACACAAAAAACAAGCTGTGGATAAATTTCTTATTATGAAATATTTTGAGTTTTCAATGATTGATAATGATTCTGCTATGGATCAAGTCCATGAGTTACAAGTCCTAATTTCTAAACTTACGAACTTGAAAGTGGAAGTTCCTGAAGCATTACAAGTAGGAGGAATAATTGAAAAACTTCCTCCTAGTTGGAATGATTACAGGAAGAAGTTACTACATACCACAAAAGAATTTTATCTTGAATATATTAAAAAACACTTGCGGATTGAAGAGAAAACACGAATTCATGTAAAGAATTTCACAACTGAATCTATAAAAAAAATGAATTATATTGAAGGAAATCAGAATGTTTAAAATAAGAATGTTGGAAAAAAGAGGAAATCTTTTGAGGTAGCAAATAACTTTAAGAATCCAGACAACACAAGCAATTCAAATAAAAGAAAGACATGTTACAATTGTTGTAATAAAAGGCACTACAAACGTGAGTGCAGGTTTCAAAAGAAATAGAAGCAAGAAGATTCTAGCAATGTCTAGAATTCCAATAATGCAAATATGGTTAAACAAGAAACTAAGTTGGTTGCAATGATTTCAAAGCTATGTAATGGAATGATTAATGAACTTCATATACCTACAAGTACCATGTCTAACGATTGGTGGTATGATTTTGGTGCAACCATCCATATATGTAACAATAAAAATCATTTTAAAGATTATGAAGTTGCAGAAGATGGACAAAAAGTTCTGATGAGAAATTCTAATGCTATAAAAGTGATGGCAAAAGGAAGTGTTGAACTAAATTTCACTTCTAGAAACAAATTGTTATTGGATAATGTCTTACATATACTAGATATTAGGAAAAATCTTGTATTTGTAAATTTGCTTTGTAAGAAGGGTTTTACGGTTGTTTTAGAGTAAGATAAGATTATTCTTTCCTAAAACGGACTATTTATGGGGAAAGGCTATTCATGTGGAAGAATGTTCAATCTTAGTATTAATAATAAAGTTAGTGTTTCTATTTATATGACAAAATTATGTTTATCTTTATGGCATGATCATTTGGAACATTTTAGTTTTAAATCATTAAAATATATGGCTCAACATAATTTACTTTCATATAAAATTAAAGATAAAAGAACATGTGAAATCTGCATTCAAGCAAAGATGACTAGAAAAGCCTTTTTTAAAGTTGAAAGAAATACAAATTTATTAGAACTTGTGCATTCTAATATATGTGAATTGAATGGCATCCTAACTAGGAGAGGAAATAGGTATTTTATAACTTTTAATGATGACTATTCAAAGTATACTTAAGTTTATTTAATGAAACATAAAGATCAAGCTTTTCAAACATTTAAGAATTATAAATTAGAAGTTAAAAACCAAAAGGGAAAGAAAATTAAAATTCCAATGAGTGATAAAAGGTGTTAAGTTTTTTTTTTTTCCATGGAATTTTCTTCTTCTATAAAGAAAATTGAATCATACATCAAACTAGTTCTCCATATACACTACAATAAAATGGCTAGGCAGAAAGAAATAATAGAACTTTTATTGATATGCTTAACTATATGTTAGTGAATTCCAAGTTACCTACCTACTAGTTTATAAGGGAAAGCTTTACTCACTACTTGTCATATACATAATTGAATTCTTTCCAGAAAAATAAAAGTTTCTCCATACAAATTATGAAAACAAAAACCCAACTTAAATTATCTTAGAGTTTGAGGTTGTCTTGCTTTTTATAGAGTTTGGGATCCTAAAAAAATAAAATTAGGATTTAGAGCTTTAAAGGGAAATTTTGTTGGCTATGCTAAAAATTCAAAAGCATATAGAATATTGGATTTGAGTTCTAATGTAGTTGTGGAATCCAAAGATGTTGAGTTTATTGAAAATAAATTTCAAACTGATTCCAATTCAAATAGTGAACAAACCAATAATTCTAAACTAGAGTTAACAACTAATGCATGTTTCTAGAAATAAAAGAATTTAAAAAGATCATCTTTTTGAACTTAGGAGAAGCCAACATGCTAGAAAAGGAATGACTTTACATCCTAATTATATCTTCACAATCTATTATTTTCTTAGTTAAAGGCAATATGACTGGTGTGCTTAATAAGATACCAATCTTATTAATAGTAAAACATGGTCATAAAACATACAAAGAGACAATGATGTCTCGAGATGTTACATTTTGGAAAGAGACAATGAATGATAGGATGGATTCATTATTATATAACAATACTTAGACAATTATTGATTTGCCTCCAGGTTCTAAGATAATTGGATGTAAATGGGTTTTTAGAAGAAAGCATAATAGTGATGGATCAATTCAAATTTTTAAAGCAAGGTTGGTAGCCAAGGGCTTTAAAAAAGAAGAAGAAAGGAATAGACTATTTTGATACATATGCTCTGGTGGCTCGTATAATATCTATAAGAGTACCTTTTGCTTTATCATCAATTTATAATTTGTATGTACATCAAAAGGATGTTAAGACTGCTTTTTTCAATGGTGAATTGGATGAGTAAGTCTATATAAAACAACCAGAGGGTTTTGTTTTACTAGGAAATGAGCATAAAGTCTGCAAATTGATTAAATCTCTATATGGATTGAAACAAGCACCTCGACAATTGCATGATAAATTTGATTATGTAATTTTAGAATATGGTTTTAAACATAACAGTGGTGATTAATGTATTTATTCTAAATTTACAAATGATTTTGGTGTGATAATGTCTTTTTGTAGATATCATGCTCATTATTAGTACTAACATGAATGATGTTAAAGGCATGAAAAAATATCTAACCTCAAAGTTCAAAATGAAGGACTTAAATATCTCATTATATTAAAAAAAGTCTTAAGTAAATTTAATCATTTGACTATCAAAGAAACAAATACTTCGTATGATGTTTCCTTTAAGTTGATAAAAGTATTAGTAGATCAATTGCTCAAATTCAATATGCTATTGCAATTGGTAGCTTAATGTATGCCATGCATTATACTATATCAAATATTACTTTCATAATATGTAAATTATCTAAATACACAAGTAATTCTAGCTTGGATCATCGATTATGAATTTTGGATTATTTTATAATAATCTTCCATTTTTACTTGAAGGTTATATTGATGCTAGTTGGATACCTAGTGAAAGTGATAATAAGTCGACCTCTAGATGTATATTTACTTTAGGAGGTGGTGTTGTTTCTTGAGCTTCAAAGAAATAAACATGTATAACTCATTTTACAATGGAATCCGAGTGCATAGCTCTAACAGCCATAAATAAGGAGGTAAAATTGTCGAGAAATATGTTATTAGATATTAAGTTGTGGCTATAATCGATACCATCTAGCAGATCTTGTAATAATCTAGCAGATCCTTTAACTGAAGGTCTCTCAAGAGATTTAGTTAGAAGTACTTCTACTAGTATGGGCTTTAGACCCCATTAACTAAACTTACTAATAACAGGAACCCAACTTTAATTATTAGTATTTGCTAGTTAGGAGTTTAATGGGTAAAAAAAATTATTAGTAAAAGTGGTGTATACTAATTTGTGTATGAAATCAAGATTTATAAAATTAGTATTCTAAATAAATGGGAGGATAAATGATTAACACTCAATGAAACCTCTATATAAGAAGAAAATTTCACCTATATAAACATATGAAGTGGTGTCACTTCAACAAAAAGTTTGGAAAACTTTGTAAATATTCATGAATTAAGGAAGTAGCATAAGGCTATATTAGTTCTAAAATAATGGTGAACTTCTGTTTTGGATTAATTAGATCAATTGTGTAGTATTTTTCAATTTTATTGAATGAAATCCTAATTTAAATTCCTTTGCCATCAAGATTTCTTTAGAGTTTTGAAATGCTTAAACTAAAAAAAGGTTTAGATAAAACAAATACCTTATTTTATGCATGAAATAAGGTACAACCTAATATTAAAAGCTAAGTGGGGGATTTTTATAAAATATAACTTGCATTTTAGGTACTCAAAACTTTATCTCATATTAAAAGGTAAGAAGTTTTGTTGTACCTTATAATATGAGGGACACCAAATCAATAGATTTGGATGTTAGAGGGAAGATTCGGAGGGAAAGCTGAAATTGATATAACGATAAAGTTTGTTATCCTTTTATCTTTCTTTCTGTTATAAATAGGAAATGAAGATGAAAGGATAACAAACTTTATCATTATTACAATTGATTTGGTCTAACAAGCTTTGGAAGGAAAAAAAAAAGTGAAATGGAAAGAAGGAAAGAAAAGAGAAGGAAAATAACAATTTATAGCTAGCAAGCTTAAAGAAGGTATAATCATATAAAAGTTCAAGGGTGAAGTCTATATGACCTACCTATTCATGTTTTCTTAATCTTTAAACCTCTTTTATATTGTTTGAGCTCATCTTGCATTTTTTGTTTGATTTTGGTATTGAAATAATTTGATGTTTTTCGGTAGAGTTTGTTTTGTTTTTGTTTTTTTTTTAAGTATGTTTTAGATTGCTCAAACTTTCATTATGATAGTTTGTTCTAGTTTTTGTCAATAATATGTTAGTAAGGCTTATACTAAAGGCATGATTCTTGGTTTTGATGCTTGTTTGATTATGTGTTTTTAGCCCAATAGCATGTTAATGATTTATTTGAGGTGTTTTGATTGATGTTTGAATCTATTTTGTAATAAAACACTAAGTTGCTTTTGTTTGTGGGTTAAAGATTTTGGAAGTATGTTGATCAATTTGATGTTCTTAGTGCAAATTTATGGTTCATGCAATTATGTTTTGGTATATAGATGTTAAGAATATCAAGTTTTGAATCCAAATAGCATAAATATGTTTGTTGTTTAGCTTTGGTAGTTTAGAACTTTGAAACTTTATGCATGTTATTAATGATATGATGTTATTTGTTAGTTCTTTGGATTTAACAACGCTTAATATTGGTAATGTGGTTTGTGATGACCAAAAGCAATGTCTTTAGAGGCCTAGAAAGCCATTTCTAGGGTTTGACAGTGCTAGGTATATCTGGGTTCTAAAGCAGTGTTCTTCGTGTTCTTGGGAAGAACATTGTATTAGCCTCATGATTTTAACCAATTTTGGTTCAATTCTTTGCACTAAACGAACAAAAAATTCTTCTGAAAACAGATAAAAATAAAATAAAATAAAGAACATGAAGAATAATGAAGAACATTCAAATTCAAACCCAGCAACATGAACATCAAACTAGATTTCAAGAAATAAAAGGCAAGGTTTTGTTCGCTATCAAGCATAAATCAAGAATCAAGGGTCTAATTGCTTCGATTATCATTAAATCAACATGATTTTGTTGAAAGAGGGTTTCAGTATGAAACCAAACCATAAGATTAAAACACTTAAAAACGTGTTATTAATGCATAAACAACCTAGATTATTGACTAATGATGATGTATGAACATGGAAAGACCAAAATAAACTTAAAAAGAAACCTAAATCTAGTACATAAAACAATGTTCTTTGGATGAATATGAAGAACACGAACCTAGGCTGCCCAGAAAACAGGGATTACTTCCAAACCCAGAAAATGACCTTTTAGGTCTCTAAACTTTCATTTCTTGGTCCATATAAACCACATTATTCATAACAAAACATGTTTGAATAAAAAAACACTAATAAATAACATCAAATCATTGAAAACTTGCTTAGGATTTCAATTTCCAAAAATACAACCCCATTGACAGCCAATAAAACATCTAACTTCAATCCAAAACAGACTATTTAGGACAAAAACTAAGTTTAGGAACCTAGGACATGAACTAATAACCTAAAAACATGCATCAAATACCTACTACCATATTTGGCAGATTCCAAAAAAACACTCATTTTAGCAAGCATAACTTTCAAACATTATTCTAAACATCCAATAAACGTTAACAACTAACTCAAAGTAACATTAAGCAAAGAAAACTACATTTTCATTCATTAATCCATATAAATGCTAAAACACTAAATAATGCTAAAAAGGTTAAAAAAATATCATCAAACATTGAAAAAATCATAAATGGGCAGGCCACATGGACTCCACCCTTGAGTTTTCATAGCATTATACCTTCTTCAAGCTTGCTGACAATAGGCTACTAGTTTCATTTTCTTTTCCTTCGTTCTTTCCCTCTCACTATCTATTCTTTTCAAAGTTTGCTTGACCTTCTGTGTTAGGCTCTTGAACCTTCACAGTAGGGTTTTTCCAGAGGGTATTTACTCACGTTCTCTGTTTTTCTTCCTCTGTTTTTCTTTGATGTCTAGGGATGTTTTTATGGTGTTTTCTAGGTTTTTTGGTGGATTCTCTAAAAAATTGATCAAAGCTCAGCTCTTTAATAAAAATGAGAAAGTTTTGAATAAAAGCTAACTGCTGAAAGCTCTTGTACTAGACTAGTTTTGCAATGATGGTTTTTTTAGGGGTATTTGGTGGTTTACTAGACTTAAAGGGCAAGAAGCTATTTCTAGCCTTTTGATCTTAAAAGTCATTGACAAGAACCTTTATAGAAGTTTGAAGTGTGAACACGTGAAAAAATTGGTTGTTTTTTTTATTGAAAAAAAGGTGTCGTAGTCTAGGCTAACTTGGTTAACCACTTTTGAGGCTTCGTTAGAGCAACTTCGATATAAACATCATTGGAAACCACTTGAAGTTAGTAGAGAAGGTGTATATCCTTCATTTGGATCCAACCTTGCTTAATTTAGAGGTCTGTAGCTTCACATTCATTTATCCAAAAATGCCAACTCGATCAACCCAGAATCTAAAATTGTATTGATGACTTATCGAGGACAAGATGTTAGAGATTTTTATGGAAGAATTGGCATGTAAATATCAAATTTCATGGAAATGGGTTTGTGAAGGGGATGTTTTTTTTCCATTTGCAAAAAACTTCATGTTATTTGGAGGTTTAGAACTCCACAGCGAGTTCTTGAAAGATGCCAACCCGATCATCCAAAACTACCATGGAAGGAGATGAACAGTGGGTGAATGATGCGTCGTCTAGGTTAAATCCCTAGAAGTTATGGTTTTTAATTTGGGATCTAACATATTTTATTTTAGTTCTTATTCTTCCAATTGCTTTTAATTGCACCCGTAATTGCCTCTCAAACTCTTAATTTCATGCAATTTTACCCTTGCCAAACTCAATCATCAACCCTAGAGTTTAACGTCATTTTCATCTTGGTCCTTGGTTTCTGATTTGTGCATTTAAAGCTTTAATTGACCATCAAACTTTTAATTTTCTTCAATTTGCCCCTTTATCTGGTCAATTCCAGCCCTTGAAGCCTTGTGCCTTTAACAATTTGGTATTTGGTTTTGAATTTCTTTAATCAAACCACTAATTGGCTATCAAACTTTAATTTTTTTCACAATTAAGCCCCTGATTTGATCAATTAAACTTTTCAAAGTCCAACTTTAGTCCCCAAACTTCAATTTCTTCCAATTAAACCCAAATTGATTCTAAAAATTGATTTCCCTTACAATTAGATCCTTAATAAAATTAATTAAGCCTTCTGAAATCCTTATTGATTCCTTAATCAACCAATTTTTTATTTTTTTACCCCAAATACAAATATTTTAACCTAATGGGTCCTTTGTCAATCAGAATTGGGTTGCTAATTTTACCAATCTTGTACATTTTGGTCCCTTCAACTTTTTTATTTTTTATTTTGGTCCTTCACCACCAACTTGGACAATCTTCTGGGCTTTCTTCATTTGTATCCTTTTGTATTTTTTTGTATTTTTTTTTCTTTTCTAAATTTTTTTGCGAGGTCAAAAAATAGGTAACAATAAGTATCATACCGGAAACCTTGACCATAATATTGATACTTGCTCAACATTCAAGAGGAAGCTTTTGCAGTTATTCAAAGCATGATGGATAAGATTTGAAGATACCCTTAACATCAATTTTAACCCCCTGCCTGATCATGCTTCTAGTAATGGGGGAGTAAATGTTGTGGAGTTTAGAAGAAGAAAAAAAGAGAGAAGGTTTTAAGGGTAACCATGAATATGTTATATGACATGTTAGTGCAAGTCAGGTGTTTGTCAACAAAAAATAAATCAAGTTTAAGAAAGAGTGAGATTTTATAGGTTCCATAAAGCAATGGGATATAACATTGATGAATGTGAAAAGTTTCACCAAAAGGTTTTATAAATGATGACTTGTGGTTTATTACAAATAGAGGAGAAAAAGGATGATGTTGTAGGCATGATAAGTTTCAAAGGGAAGAAAGCAGAGATGTGTAGGCTTCAACATATTAAGGGTCATGCTCCTGTGTTTCAAACCAAGATTGATGGATTAACTTGAAGTGACAAGTGTTTTACATTTGATGAACTAGAAAGGCAATGAAAAGCCAAAAACAAATAGATTGTAGACGTCATCAATAATATGAAAATAAACAAACCCATGAGTGAGGAAAAAGCTGATGAATTCTTATAGTGTGGTAGAGTTGCTGAAGAAAACCCTTGTCAGGATATCCTTGATGTCTCTTATCCTGAGTTCTAATCCCTATTGCAATGCACTGCAAAGAGTGTTGAACGAGGCATATGTGCCCCAAGACATGGTCCAAAAGACTATGAAGCATTTGGTCGGAAGAATTCATGTGGAAAATTATCTATACATAACTAAAGATGAGCTCATTGTTGGAGGAATGAGTCATAATAAACCTCCCAAAACATGTGTTAGATGAAATTCCAGTTGATTCAATGCATATGCTACCAAGCACCATGACAGCTAGGGCTTATGATGGTTCCCCAAGGAAAGTTGTAAGGACCATTGAAATAGAGCTTTTCATTAACCCACAACTATTTTTAGTAACCGTGCAAGTGATAGGCATCCACTTGTCATACAATATATTATTAATAAGGCCTTGGATACACGCCACTAGCGTCATGGCATCATCCTTACATCAATGTTTGAAGTATATTGTGAATGAAATATTGGTGATAGTTAAGGTTGAACCTTGGCAATGGTGCAGAATGTGGTAGTTCCTTATATAGAAGTCGAAAGGAGCAAATATGGAAATCTTCATGCTTTTGAAATTGTCAATGCAAAATGGGAAGCCAAAAAACACAGTATTAAAAAAACCGGTAATTTTCTAAAGTCGTAAAAATAACAACCAAATATTTCTTAAAGCATAGACTTTTTTTATAGTATGATCCTATCTCTGAAAATTCTAAGAGGATAAGTCAGATAAGGTTGAAGACTGCAAATTAGAGATTTGAGCTTGGTTTTAAGCCTATGAAGAAAGACTATAAAAGAGATGTTAATATCAAACAAGAAAAAAGACTAGCTAGACTTGAAGGAAGGGAATTAGAATAAGAAGAGATTTCCACCCCCCCGATCCAAGTATCATTCCCCAAGGTTGCTTATTAATGCACTTTGCAGATATGACAGATATCTCTACCTAAGGCTTGATTGTTATAGGCATCAACACATTGGAACAAGATGATAATAATGTCAAAAGCTGCAATGAGAAATGATAGGTTGTGAAAGGAGAAGACTTGCTACTGCAACTAACTATCCACATTATAGAAGAAATGTCTACAAAGACCTTCGTGCGAAAGCTGGCAAGTAGTGAGGTGATCTAAGAGGCTCCTATAGTCTTCAAAAAGTAAATGACAATGTTGTTCTAGTGTGTTTTTTGTGCTTTTAGTGTTTTTCTATGTGTTTATCTTTGCTTTCATACCAAGT
This sequence comes from Populus trichocarpa, assembly GCF_000002775.5. Classification (NCBI taxonomy): domain Eukaryota; kingdom Viridiplantae; phylum Streptophyta; class Magnoliopsida; order Malpighiales; family Salicaceae; genus Populus; species Populus trichocarpa. Next base: position 10,741,910 of record NC_037288.2, read on the forward strand.
TGGTAATCTTGACTCAAGATGTCAATATATGGTTTTTGTTGTAGTTGATCCTTTCTTTTTTATCAAAGAAATCATGTATTTTCCCTAATTTCTCTGTTTTTTTATCTTTGCAAAATACACTTAAATTGAAACATCTTCCGCTTTTAGATTTCCTGAAAGCAGATCGTCTACAAAATCACAACTACCTTACATTGAAAATGAATGACCAAATTTTGATAAATACACAATTGCAATGGAAGAAAATGAATGGGAAGTGGATGATGTAAAAGAATTCGCTAGGCTAGTAGAACAATCAGAGCAAGCTTGGAAACCAACAAAAAAAAAAGTTAGAGACAATTAATATTGGTATAGGGCAAGATGAAAGATAATTAAAAATAGGGACTCTAATCACTATTGGTGAAAGGGAAAACTTGATCTCACTATTATGCGAGTATGTCAATGTGTTTGCTTGGTATTATGTAGATATGCTTGGTTTAGATACCAACTTTTTAGTACATAAGGTGCTATTAAATGAAAGAAGTATACATGTGAAGTATAAACTATAGAGAACTCGTCCGAATATAGTGCTCAAGGTGAAGTCGAGATAGAAAGGTAATGAGATGCTATTTTTTTGAAGGTGGTTAGGTACCACAATGGGTATCTAATATAGTAGTAGTTCCCAAGAAAGGTGACAAAATCAGAGTATGTGTAGACTACATGGATTTAAAAAAGCAAGCCCAAAAGACGACTCCCATTTGCCATACATCAATGTCCTGATTGATAATGTGGCGTGAAGCTCAATGTACTTCTTTATGGATGGTTTTTCTGGGTACAACCAGATCAAAATAGCCAACAAAGATAAAGAGAAACAACCTTTGTTACATTGTGGGGAACCTTTTGTTATAAGGTGATGCCATTCAGATTAAAAAACATTGGGGCACTTATTAAAGGGCAATGGTAACTCTATTCCACAATATTATACATAAAGAAATTGAAGTATATATGGATGATATAATTGTTAAATCCGAAGAGGGAGAAGAACATTGTCAGAATATGAGAAAGCTGTTTGAAAGGTTGAGAAGGTATCAATTGAAGTTAAACCTTGTAAAATGCTCATTCAAGGTAAAATCTAGAAAGATGCTAGGATTTGTGGTGAGTAGCCAAGGTATTGAAGTTGACCCTGATAAAGTAAAAGTAATTCAAGCCATGCCAACTCCTAAAACAGAAAAAGAAGTAAGAGAGTTCTTGGGTCGTTTGAATTACATTGCTCAATTTATATCTCAAATGAAAGCAACTTATGAGCTAATCATCTGACTCCTTTAAAAGAAAAATCTTGGGGTATGGAATAAGGAATCGCAAGAAACTTTCAATAAAATCAAGTAGTATTAGCAAAATCCACCTTTGTTGATGCCTCTCGTGCCTTGCAGACCGTTGATTCTATTTATGACAACAACAAAAAACGCAATGAGATGTGAACTCAGGCAATATGATAAGTTTGGTAGAAAAGAGAGAGCAATCTATTATTTGAGAAAGAAGTTCATAGATTGCAAGTCCAAATGTACAATGGTAGAAAAGCTTTTTTGTGCACTTGTATGGGCTGTAAAATGACTTTGGCTATACATGTTATATTACACTACATGGCTGATTTCAAACTGGATCCTCTCATATATATATATATATATATATATAAAAGCCTTATTTATCAAGCAAAATAGCAAGATGAAAGGTGTTTTTGGTTGAGTATGATATAATGTACATGACAAGAAAAGTCGTGAAAGGAAGTGTTATCGCTGATCATTTGGCAGACAATGCAATTGAAGATTATGAACCTTTGAATTTTGATTTCCCAGATGAAGATGTGTCGGTAGTAGAAAAAGAAGAAGAACTAGACTAGTGGACAATGTATTTTAACAGAGTAGTAAATGTATATAGCAATAGGGCAAGAGTAGTGATAATTTCTCCTAACATAAATCAATACCCTATTTCGATCAAGTTGCAGTTTGAGTTCACCAATAATACGGCTGAGTATAAAGTTTTATCATAGGATTAAAAGTTGCATTAGAATTAAAGATAAAGAAAGTTGATGTCTATGGAGACTTAATGCTAATAATCTTCCAAGTGAAAGGAGAATGATAGATAAAAGATGAGAAGGTAAGGTCATATCAAAAATATATGTTCAAACTAGTAAAAGAAATTGACGAGATAAAATTCACTTATGGGAAGAGATAAAAAACAATTTTCTAATGTTTTGCACACTTTAGCTTCCATGGTAAAAGTTGATTATGGGAATAGAATGCAACCCATAAATATTGAAGTCAGAAATTCTTCGGCTCACTACTGTTCAATCGAAGGAGAAGTGGATGGGAATTCATCGTATTATGATATTAAACAATTTATCCAACACTAGAAGTATCCCCAGGGGCATCTAATAAAGATATGAGAACCCTACGAAGGTTGGCCATTAACTATTACTTTGATGCAAAAGTTTTATGCAAGAGGTCATCTAATGGAACATTGTTGAGATGTTTAGATGGGATAGAAGAAAAAAAAAAGCACTCCAAGAAGTTCACAAAGGGGTTTGTATTTCTTGATGACCATGGAAAGGGATTGAATAGAATATGTCAGTAAATATCATAAATATCAAGTGTACAATGATAAGATAAATGTGCCTTCAACTACTCTATTTAATTTGACATCTCAATGGCCATTTGCAAAGTGGGGAATCAATGTAATTAGGCATGTCAATCTAAAAGCCAACAGCAAACATCGGTTTATCCTCGTGGCCAAGGTTGTCAAAATCATGATTTTGACACGGCACAGAAAATGCAAAACAAACTCGGATTGTAAAATCATAAGGAATTTTAAAATACATTAAAAAAAATTCATGCTTCAAATAAAAATTCATAGCACCTTAAAATACATGCTTCAAATAAAAATTCATACATAGTTCAAGCACCTTAAAATACATGGTTCAAATAAAAATCCATACATAATTTAAATAACTTTTCATTAGCTAATAATTAACAAACTTAAAACAAATAATTTGTTGGTGTGTCATGTAAACTAAAACTAGCTTCATTGCCTTTATCTTCCTCGTTATTCCTCAGACATTCATCAATATCATTAGCATCAAGAGGATTATTAGTGTCACTACTAGTACCAACACCAATATTATGAGCATTAGTGCTACTACTAGTACCAACACCAATATCATCAATTTGAATCTCCAAATCATCTTCAGTACCATGACTCTCCATTTCAACATCATTAGGAATTTGTTCTTCATCACTTTCATCTTAATTACCATTTTTTCCTCATGTTGCACTGTCAATAGCACCAAGCAAATCAATGTTTGAATGTTTTTCTCCGTCGGTTATCCAATCATCATCAGATGAAAGATCATCTTCTACACCAAAATCATCAGCTTGCTTTTTGACTTGATTATTATTCAATTTCAGATTGTACATTACAAATACCAAGTCATTCATTTTTCTCTGGTGCAAACGATTTCTTCATTTTGTATGAACCTAAATAAACAATTCAAATTTATAAGATTTTTATCAAATATTTCAACATTTAAAATAATAAAATAAAAAAACTCACCATTTCAAATGCACTCCAGTTACACTCACATCCAGATGAAGTACAAGTTAAGCTTAGAACTTGGATTGCAAACCTTTGTAATTCTGGACATTCATCCCCATAAGAATCCCACCATTGAGCTGGAGTTTTTTTTTATCTCTTGCTGTCTTGGCAGCCTCAATGCCAAACAACCCTTTTGCATCCTTGAATTATTCAAGTTGCAAGTCAATTTTGCACATTTCACTTGCATTAGGCACCATCCTTTCTAAGCATTGATATAATCCAATTTTAATGTTGGCATTAACCTTAAAATTAGGATTATAATGATAATGATGATTCAAATAATAAGTTGCTGCATGTAAGGGTTTGTGGAGTTGAAGTTCCCATCTTGCATCAACAATATTCCATATAGGTATATAACTATATAAAAAAAAAAACAATAAAAATATCATTACACTCTAGGAATATCTCAATTGAAAGTATCTCTAAAGACATTCATATTAATAGATGACAACATTTGAAATAAAAATTAGCAAGATATATACCTTTTTTTCACAGAACCAAAATTCACTCGTATCTTCTCTTTTGCTTCATCCATTGCTTTATATATAAAACCCATAGTTGGTTTCTCATCAGAATCAACTAATCGAAGAACTTTAATTAGAGGATACGCTGCCTTAATACATATAGTAACATCATGCCAAAACCTGCTGTCCAAAACAAAATTTTGAATTCGTTTCCCTTCTTCTATTCTTGCAAACCTACATGAACTCCATTGTTTGGAAGTAAACATAGTCATCAACTATATTTTATGATCATTCAAACGTCCCAGAGTCAAATATGCAGTAGCAAATCGAGTGGCAGTAGGCCTAATCAAATCCCTGTCTTTTGTAAAGTGCCTTAGCATGGAAATAAGAATAGTTATTGAATAAATATATAAGGTGATTCTCCTCCCCTTAGCAATAGTTACTTGATGAACCTCTAACTTCTTCTTAAAATCCTCTAATATCAAGTCAATACAATGGGCAGCACATGGTGTCCAAAACAAACTCTTTCTTTTTTCCATCAATAATTGTCCCGCTGCCTTATAATTTGCAGCATTATCGGTGACTACTTGGACAACATTTTCCTCCCCAATCCTCTCCACAATGGCATCTAACATCTCAAATACCTTATCAGCAGTCTTAGACATATTAGAAGTATCCATTGATGATAAAAAAAACTGTCCCTTTAGGACTATTAACCAAAAAGTTACAAATACAATATTTTTTTTTATCTGTCCATCCATCAGACATTATTGAACAACCAATGTTTTTCCATTCTAGCTTGTACTCCTCAAGCAAATTCATTGTTTGATCCACTTCTTGCTTCAAATACTTCTCTCTAATATCATGGTAGGATGGAGGCTTGAAACCTGGCCCATTCTTTGCAACCAATTCAAGTGCCTTAAGAAACTCGGGGTTTTTTTACACAATTAAATGGAATTGCACTAGTGTAAAAAAACCTTGCAATTTGTCGACATGCTTCTTCTCTAATATTCTTTTTTAGCAATTGATTTAGGGTTGTTTGTGTACTTCCATTCTCACTAGCTACTCTCTTTCCTTTGTCCTTGGAGCTAATTTCTTTTATTTCATCATCATCATCATCATTTACACTATATTGATGGGCCTTTCTTTTCTTTTCAGTTGCTTCTAGATTTTTCACCAAAACACCTAAAATCATCTGCTTAACATTTTCTGGTACTTGCTGACATGACTCAACATCCTTACGAGTGCAAGCCAAATGCTGTTTAAAATGAAAAATACCTCCACTGATAATTTTTTGACAATACTTGCACTGAACTTTTCTAGAATTTTTATCAATATCTATACCATGTTGCCATCCCACATCAAGCCTATTACCAGAAGAATTTTTTTAGATGCCATAAGTTCAACAATTCAAGAATCAATTCAAATCAGCCCTGTAATCAATCCAAATATTTTATGATTGTAATTAAATTTTTGTTAAAAACAAATACCATAATACATAACAGCCTATCTTCTATATTATTATCCAAATCCAGGGTAAGAAAAAATTGAGAGACTAGCTGACTCACTATTCATCTCCTTAAGTGCAGCAGTTAGGTCTGTAGGGTTGGCAAAGCTAACAAATCCATAGCCCTTGGTCTTGCCACTCCATTTATCCCTGACAACCTATTATGTGAGAAAGCACAACAGCATATGCATATAAGGTAACCGTTACAGCTTAAAAAAAATAGAAATAAAAACCAAAAGGAAAGGGCAAGAAACAGAAACACCCAAAACATGATAGCAAATACATGATGGGTGCCGGTGCACAGGCACACAAAAGAAACATGCATTTTTAACATAATCACAGCCCAATTCCCAGCCAACCACAGGCATTGCAGATGAGGTAACACTAACAACTAAAAAGGACTAAATTGAAACAATCAGAGGCAGAGCATCATGAATCAAGTCCCCAAGAACATGACTAAGATTAGTAGGTTATTTCAACAGCCAAACTTCTATGAAAAACCTCCTTTTTAGACTCATACCACAAGGGAATTTCAGAAAATTAAAGTCCTTATGGAGATCATTGCAAGTAAATGCAAAAAATCTACATTGAATACAACTAGCCAGATACTGCTCATTTTAGATGAATCTCTGAAAGACTTTATTAGATTGCTCTATCATACTAATAAGACAAAATAAATTCCACATTAATCAGTTTAAGAGAAAAATAGCGAAGCAGATACAGGTTGCTTGGTAACTGAACCAAAACTACTAAACCCAGGCACTCTGGAGAACCTAGTCAGATCTATTGACAATACCAAACCTTCAAAAATTCATCATCTTATCAAGATCAACTCAAACAGAAAAACATCTAGGGAAAAACACCTGCATGCTTAGAGGTTATGGAAATTTTGTGGTGAGCAAAAGATCCTGAAACTCAGGTTTCTAACGAAATCAGCACATGGAGCCCACTTAAAAATTTTAATGGGTTACTGACCTGACTCCAACTTGTTCAGATCAAGAAACAGAGACAACTGATTTATGTGAAAAACCAGAGTCACACACACACAGTTAAATTTGAATCTAAAATTCGCAGGCAAACAAGATAAACAGAGTAACTTACCTGGTGGAGACTGGAGAGACGCCATTGTTGTTGGGTGGACTCTAGTTCTCACGGTGGCGGGTGAAAAGGACGCCATCGATGATGGCAAAAATAAAAAAGATGAGGGGCGAGGTTGTTGTGGAGTACCGGTGGACGGTGACCGTGGAATCGTGGACGGCTGAGAGAAAGAGATAGAGACTGAGTCACTGAGGAATCCTCAGTGATGATTTAGAATTTAGGGATTTCAATTTAGGGATTTTTTTTTGTTCTGAACGTGAATGATGAACTGAAATGTGAAGAGAAGATTGCATACGTGAATCGTGATTGATGATTCGGTGAATTTGCATTTGCTTTGTTAAAGCCAATAGGCGGTCGACACCTGTTAGCAACATTGCATTTTTATTTCCTGCGGGCAAACTCGTTCAATCGGTAGTGAAATTGCAATTTTACGCGATTTCACCCGATTTTACCCATTTTCAAGTTTTATAAACGATTTAGCACGTAAAGCCTATATCAACTCGTACAAACGTACGATTTTACGAGTTGAATCGCGATTTTGACAACCTTGCTCGTGGCCATTAACTACTTCATAAAATAGATGGAAGCCAATTCATATGCTTATGTAGCCTAAAAGGTAGTGAAGAGAATCATTGAATGAGATTTAATCTGTCGATATAGAGTACCTGAAAAGATAATGACTAAGAATGCTCAAACTTCGATGGAAGAATAACAATAGAGCTTTGCGCAAAATGAAAAATCAAGTACTCAAATTCATCTCCATACAGGCAAAAATTAAACGATGTTGTAGAAGCTGCCAACAAGAATATCAAGAGATTATGTAGAAGATGATAATCACATACCAGGATTGGCATGAAATGCTCCCTTTTGCTCTGCACGCATATTGCACTACAATAAAGATGTCTAAAAGAGCTACACCTTATTCCTTGGTTTATGGGATAGAAGTAGTATTGCCACTAAAAGTAGAAATCTCACCTCTAAAGATAGTGGTGGAATCAGAACTTGAGGAAGCTAATTGGGTCAAGATGAGATACAAATAGTTAAATATGATTAGTGAAAAAAGGTTAGCTACAATTTGTCATCACCAGTTGTATCAACAAAGAATGGCTAAAGCATATGATAAAAAATTCAGACTTAGGGTATTTCAAGAAAACGATCTAGTGTTGAGAAATATCTTACCTCTACTTAACAAATATTATAGTAAGTGGGTACCCAACCACTAAGACCCATATATAGAGAAAAAAGGATTCTCTAGGGGAGTTTTGTTATTGACAAGAATAGATGGAGACGACTTGTCTAGGGCTGTGAACTCTGACTCTGTAAAGAAATATTATGCGTAGTGTACTCATCTTCTTTAAATCAATAAAGTTTGGTTATTCATTCTCGTTACATCTTGTGTATTTTGCAAATGATCATAAAAGGCTTAAAAAAAAAACCTTTTCAAAATCATTTCTCTTAAACAAAGGATCTCAAGATTTGAATTTGGTTAACGATTTGAAGAAAAATCAATGATTTGTCAAGAGTAACGATCGACCTAGCAACTCCTTAGGAGATGGCTAAATACCTAGAAACCTAAAAGGATGACCCAACCATCAAAGTCTGTTATGCAAAAGCTACATGAACCAAACCCCATATTGATTCCTACAAACCCATATAAACATTATGAATATATGGAGAGTGGTGTTTACGATAGGGATAGGTTAAGCAGTAAAGAATTAACTTATTGTTCAACCTTTTTGTAGACACATTTCTAATTTTGATGAAATTTATTTCCTTAATTAGGATTTTTTTAAAAAAATATTAGATGATTATTAGAGTTTGAAGCATATTTTCTATTGAAGAAACTTCTAAGTGATCATAAGGTACGATTTGTAAGATATAAACTTATGATGATGAAGATTGGTGATATGATGTTTTGAAGATAGAGTTTATGTTGGTAAGTTTGTAATTTCATCAGGGCAAATTATGAGAAAATTAATAATTTTAAACTTTGTATAAGACAATTATTGAGATATTTTATACTAGGAATATAAGCAATTAAATTATTATTATTTGTTTTTTTCAACCTTCTCAAATAACAAGGAAGCAAAACATAGAAGAAAGTTATTACTAATCCATTAGGATGCCTTACAAAGAGGTAGCAATAATTATCACCATCCTTGGAGAAGTTTTTATAAAAAGAATGCTCCGGTATCATTGGAAGATGCCCTTGATAAACTTCATGAGCAATAAACAATTCTTTCTATTAAATAATCAGAAAAAATTGAGGTAAGAAACATAGAAGATTCAACAATGTTAAGAGGATTTGACAAACCAGAATCAATGTTTTCTGAAGTTAAGGTGAAATCTGAGGAATAATATGAAGTTTAGTTACCAATTAAAGACTCATTTGGTTTATTAAGCATCAATAATTCATGACTTTGATTATTATTTTTTCTATTTTAAGAATTTTTGCCTTGGTTCATAAATTATACATGAATCTTTCTTTGTTAAAATTAGATTTAAGTTATTTGAAGCAAGCTATCTGATGTATAAATTACTAACAATATTATATTTAAAATATCAATTTTTTTGAAATGGAAAAGTTTGATTTATGATATTTAACTTGATGACTAGTTTTTCTCAAATAGAAAAGCCTCACATAGGACACATAGGATTCAATTTTTAGCATAATTATTTTTTATTATATTACTTTTTTAATTATCAATTTTTTTTGGGATATTTAATTAGAAAACTGGTTTATTATGAAGCTAGTAATAATTCTAGGATTCTATTTTTTTCTTTCTTATTAAGTATTATTAATGTTTTTTTAGTTTTTTTATTTGAAGGATTGTAATAGTATTTTGGTAAGAAAATTTTGATGAATAAAAAATTAAATATTTTTTATGTTGCTTCATTTTTATGATGCTTTTGTTCTTTAAATTTTTTTATTTATAACCATTCTTGTTTTGCACTATATGCTATGTTAACCTATGCCTAGTATCAATCTCTTAATAATAATAATAATAATAATAAATATTTATTTGGTATAGAAAAGTAGATATAAATACAGTACTAATATATAATTTTTAATAAAATAGCTAGACTTCGTGCAACCTCTATAGCTAGGTAAACATCAATCCAAAAAAGCTTGACAATCCAAGTTTAATTGTAGGTGATAACATCTAGAAACATTTATTCATCAAAATATATTAGATTGACTTAATCTATATTGAATTAATGTTGTATAAGAAAAAAACCACACGACCCTTGTTAAGAAAAAAACCTTCAATCTTCCCCGCATCAAAACAAAAGCTATTTCGTTTGCCATTTCAATCTTCCCCGCATCAAAACAAAACCTTCAAGCTTTAAATAACACAGTTGCTCTTAAAATAATTTTTTTATATAACTTTGGTCTAGTAGCCTTTGTGTATTTTCATATTGGGTTTTTTGTGTAATAATTAGGTTTTTAGAGAGGCTATTTGGTAATTGATTTAATATAAATATAATTAAAAAAACCTTATTGGTGCATGAGGTAGACATGCTAGTGTATGAATTGTCCCGGTGTTTTTTGGATGGTGCATGAGATGCCTTTCACTGGTCAAGCTTCCCCTTCATCCAGGTGTGGCGCATGCTTCAAATAGATATCTAATTTGACATGTGTAACCCTTTTTTCAATGTCTCGATTTTAGTGCTAACTTTACAAAAATTAAAAACAACCTTTCAATTTGTTATTTCTTTACATTTGGTTCTTTGTCTTTTGATTTCTATTTGTTTTATTTGAGATGGTTTATGAAGTTTGATTTTTTTTTTAATTTTACCCCTTTTAAGTTTTTTCATTTTTCATTTTTCTTATTTTTTTAATTGATATTTGTTTTATTTGAGATGATTTTCACATGTTTATTTTTTTTATTTCAACCTTCTTAATTGTTTTTCCTACCAATATGATCTTCATTATCTTAATTGATTTTGTTTCCTCTACAATTTTCTTATAATTTTTTTTATTTAATGATTTCATGCTTTAACATTTTATTTGTTGAAAATTGAGTTTCTTGATTGAGCCCGGATCTAGGATTTCACGAGTTGCGAGTTTGAGAGATTAACCTAGGTTTATGAAATTCGCTTGAGTTTGTTTTTTTTTCTCTCCTTTTTGTTTAAGCTCGTGTTTTTTTTTTTCCTTCAGTTTCATCCTTTAATATTTATTTAATTGGATATTGGACTTGTTTTTTTTTCTTAATTTGCTTTCTATAAAATTTTTCACTAATTTTTATAATGATCCAGGTTGTCTCAAGTCTTTTTATTTGTCGATCTCTTTTGAACCTATATATATTTTTTAGAAATTTTGTTTTTAAGTTAAATTAAATTAATTGATTAAATATAAGTATGAGATGTTCATCTCATGATATTTTGGTTAGCTTGCTTTTTGGGATGTGTGCAACCTCTTTTGGTGTTGCCATGGAGCCTTTTGCAATGATGTTTGAATTATCTCGATAAGCTCTTTCTTGTGGTTGAACAATGTCCATGACAGAGCGATGGTAGGTCTCTATCGAACTTTTCTTTTTTCTTGTCCTATATATATATATATATATATATATATATATATATATATATATATATATATATATATATATATATATTTAATTTTTGCCTTTTTTGTTCGCATTATTTACAATGCTTGTTTTCAAATTATATTATTAAATTAACCGGGCTTATTAAACCTGATGAAGTCAATAATTTGCATTTCATATTTTTCTTATTTTTTTAAGAACAATGACATCATCTTAATATATATTTTTATGTTAAGAGAAATTTTACCTAACATCTGATATAACACAAATCACCTATCTAGTTTGTCTCTAACAAAAATTAGGATCTCAAATTGTAGATTCAAAAACTCAAAATTTTGAAAGCAATAAATTTGTAGAGGGAGATGTTTGTCATCATAAATTGAGTTAACAAAGGGAGAACCTCTTCTTATACTCTTAATATCAAATTCAAAAAGTGCATATAAATCCATTTTTAAAATGTAAATTACCATCAAGTTATTTGTTGATTTTTAATACCAATAAGTTCACCTTTACATTTTATCTTTCGAAAAGGTTCATATTTAATCGTGATAAACTACATTTTCCACTTCATATACTTAAAAAAATTATCAATTAATTGCCCTTTTTATTTTTTAGTGTTCTTAAGAAACCTTTCATCATATTTTTCATTGAGTTGCCCTAAACTTTTCTAAGAATTACATCAATTAACAAGAATAAAATTGTAGGATGATAAGTCTTTAATTAATTGAGGATTTTGTAAGAAAATTTAAAAATGCATAAACTTATTTGAAAGAGAAACTTGAAAACTTTTAATTTATTAGGAATTATTTTCTTAAAAATAAACTCATCTATACTTTTCCCTTAAAAATAAACCAAAAGTAAAATAAACTCAACTGGTGAGCTCATGGTTTGAATTTGGTTACAAGTCATTGCGTGTGGCATGATTTTGTTTTTATTTTACTTTTGGTTTCGAAATCTATTATATTCCTTTTCTTTTTGGAGAAATTACATTTATTTAACTCTTCAAGAAAAAATTCAACAATAATTGATATATTTACAAGATTGCCATTATTTTTTTTTGTAAAATGACTACAAAGACCCCGAAATAAAAATACCCTCTCTGAACACAACCACCTGATATCCTCGCTTTTGCTAGTAACAACCTCTCGAATAAACGACGCCAGTAGCAGCGCCACAACTCCATGGAAGCCAACAGCAGCCCCACACACTGGCTCTCTCCTTCAGCCTCTCATATTCCACTCCCTTTACCGACTCACAACCGCCCCTCAAAACACATATAATCAAAAGAAAAAAAAAAAAAAACCAAACATACAAAAAAGTCTCTCCCAAATACCCAGTTTTCTTCTTCAAATCCAACAACCCCTTTCTTCACAATAGCACCACACACGGCGAACAACTGCCTCTCCTCGTCGCCAGCCACCAACAGGAATGCTTACCACGCACGCTGACATACCTCAACCAACATGACAACAACAACGACCCAGCCACCAGCAGCCACTAGCCATGGTTCTCTCCCACTTACAGTCGAGACAATCCCTCTCTCTTACAGCCATTAGATCTCAAGATATTTATACGAAGGTTTTAAGTTACAATTTATATGAGGGTAAGATGGACATTGCAACTCAATCTGAAATTCTGCATTGACTTGGAGGCAATGTGTAATCTTTTAAACTATGAAGGAAGGAAAAATATAATCATCAGCAAATGTTAAATGTAATTTTTTTAAATTGTTTTGAATATCTTTTTGACCTAAATACTCTTTATAAAATCTTCAAATCCCTTTGATTCCATCTCTGCCACCAATTTTAACAACTTAAATGGATCCAAGTGGTGGAAATTTGAAGACCCAATTCATCACATTATAAAAACCACAAGTCTAAGCACTCTCTCTTTTATTAATGGAAACTTATTTTGTTTTTAGCTACAGCCCTTCTAGCCTACAAATGATATTGTTGAGATGTTGACTGTGAGGTGAAGGAAGCGATTGGGAATTCCTACTCAGAGGATGGTTATCAACAGTCCAATTTTTTTTTTCTATCTACGATTTAGATGAATAGAAATGAACTTTATGGAGGAGGAGTTTGATGCAACAAGAAAAGATGGAAAAGAAGAGTGCGCAAGCAAAAGGAATCACATTTTCCAAGCCTCCAAACAACGCGGTCTAGCCCGCCCCCCCTCCTGTTTACTTCCAAAAGGTTGAGTCACACACGTTGACCGTTTTTTTTAACTTTTAATTGTATTAAACTAGGAGGTAAAAAATACTTAATTTATTATAATAAAAGCATTCAAAACATTAAATTTTTTTTAAGAAAAGTCTATAATTTATACAATTTTAAATTTTCAAGTAAGTAAAATAAAAAATCTTGAAAAACATGCTTTCAAATTTACAATTGAAATTAATTTAAAGTTCTAGCATGCAAACTAATAATAAAAATATTTATGTTTAAATTAAAATAAAAAATAGATACTTATTTATTAAAACACTTTAAAGTTATGGAACTTTTGTAGTTGTCAAGGATTAATCCTTTATTCTTGAGACTTTATTGCTCTTCACCTGTGCAATTAGAATATTTGAAATATATCTCTCAAGATTTTAACATCATCATCTTAGTTTAAATGTATTTTTAAATAAGATATTAAGTAAAAGAACTCAATTATCTCTCAGCAAAATAAACTTAAACCCTGGATTTTGGAGGAAACGCTAAGCGTAAAAAGAGAAGAAAAACACTAAAAATAAGGTAAGAAAGGGTGCGTAAAAATCTGGAAAAAAAACTTGTAGGAAACTCTTCCTTCACCACCATTTTTATAGTGATTTTTAAAAGCTAAAAGGTTAAAGAAGTAATTATGGTAATGATAAAAATATATTCCTACCATTATCAACATTTAATTAGCCACCTATAAATCAAGAAATAAACTTGACATGGTGGCCATAATGTTCTAAAATATTATTTTACAATAACCCTACACCTATGTCTGGCCTGAAGCATGAGCTAGCCCAATGCACGCTCACATAAGTTTAAGTTCAAAGCCCACTTTACGTAAAACTTTTTTCCTCTAAAAGTTTGGATGCAACTAGGATGTTTGCAATATGTCTTTTAAGATTCTAATACCACCACCTTAATTTAGATATATTTTTAAACAAGGTATTTGAATCAAAATAAAAGAATTCAATTATCTTTCAACAAAGTGAGCATAAGCTCTATATTTGGGAGGAAACAAAAAGCACAAAAGAAGAAGGAAAATATTAAAAATAAAGTGAGGAAGAGTGAGTAAAAAATTGAAACAAAAACTTGTAGAAAACTCTTCTTTCACCCATCTTTTTATTGTGAATTTTGAAAGTTAAAAGGTTAAAGAATTAATTCTAGTAATAACCATAATTAATTCCTACTATTATCAATATTTAATTAGCCACTGTAAATCAAGAATTAAATCTAAACATAGTAGTTATAACGACTTAAAATATTATTTTACAATATAGCTACACCTAGCCTAAAGATCGAGCTAGGCCAGTGCATGTGTGTGGGGGTTTAATCCCAAAGCCTACTTTGCTTATAACCTCTCCCTTCTAGAACTTATGAACTAATTTTCCACAATCAAGCATATGTTTATTCAAAATCTAAACTTAATATACTATAATCAGAAAGAAACCAAAAATAATTCTATTTTAAAACCCTATAACTTCACCATAAAAGAAAAATTTAATGAAATTAAATAATATCAGTTAGAGCATTATAGTAGTTGGTGGAGAGTTATATTCAAAAAAAGAAAAAAACAAAACATAATTAAGCTCTAGTTTTGAAACAATAATGTTTCCTTAACATATGAGAAAACAATAGAGAAGAGCATGCACTTTTAACATTGATGGTAAAAATTATTAGAGGTTTAAGCTACATGATAAAGGCAAGTCTCCCCATTCCAATAAATTAACCTTGTTCTAATGAGATAACAAAAAATCTCCAAGTTAAAATTCGTACCTAAAATCCCTTAATTAGATCAATATAAAAAAATATGCTCTTATATATCTAATTTTTCTTTGATGATCACAAACAATTTAGTTAATCCCCATATAGTATTTTAGAGTTAGTTTTCATACACTCTGATAATAATAATTTCTTTTCAAATTAATAATTTCTTTTTCTTGCATTCAGGCCCTTCCCCTTTTATGATGAAATGCTACTCCACTATAGCTAGAGAACTCGTACAAAAATATAGTCATGCTTTACCAGTTAAAAGCATAATTTGACTGCACATGCTCTTGTTATCATGAAACTATTCATGATGAAAAAGATTGAAATATACATGTAAGGATGAATGTAAAAAAAATTATATATGTAAAAAAGATAACCATAATTGTCTTTGCGAAAATTCTCAATCCTAGGATGAGTATGGCCTAACTCATCCAAGCTGCGGGCTCCATTTATCTTATGATTGATAAATTTTAGCAAGTGAATTGAATATACTATTTTATAGGGTATTTCAGTCGATCAAGTTCATTTGCCTCAACTCTTCCAGGCTTAGACTTAGCACAATTAATTTTTTTATAGTAAAATATCAAATACAAAAATATATTTAGGGGTCTAGTACATTTGCTAGAGTCACAGATAATATTTACGACACAAGAGTGACGTATAATATTTACGACTCGATAATCACATTCTTTATTTGTGACTTGAGAGTCACATATGTTATCTGCGAGTAAACTAAGAGATTCATCCTAGAACAATTTCTTTTGCCATTAACTCCTTTTAAAAAAAATCACAATTCACACTTCAAATAATCAGTTTTCTAGCATCAAAATGCAATTCACATAAGCAGCACATAACATTTTCAATTATAAGTAAAACATTTAGACCGACAATTAACATAAGATAACATTTTATTAAAATCAAACTAACTATACATCTATTCATAACTCTCATAACATAAAATCACAAGTAACTATATCTAATAATCACTCCAACTCGTAAAAGGGCCCGAAGCACTCATGGACGGGCTTGAAGCATCACTCCAATTCATCTAACTTGAGGGCGGGTCTGTAATATCCATGTAGGTGTGAGGAGGACCCATATCACCCTAGTTCGTGGATAAACCTAGGAACCTTGTGGATAGACATGGGATGTTTGTAAACAGACCCGCATCCTCAACATTCCCAAGATAAACAATCTTATCTTTCA
Source organism: Populus trichocarpa (assembly GCF_000002775.5). Classification (NCBI taxonomy): domain Eukaryota; kingdom Viridiplantae; phylum Streptophyta; class Magnoliopsida; order Malpighiales; family Salicaceae; genus Populus; species Populus trichocarpa. The sequence continues at coordinate 10,758,324 of NC_037288.2, forward strand.
CTAAAAGCACTTTAAAACGCACATCCTTCCTAACCTCTTTAAGTCCTTCATGACATAATTGAGCATAGTGTTGGCCACAATATATCCCATCTCATTGATACCTTCTTGGATAGCTGTTGCTGTTTTCTAAGCCTCCTATACCAAGTAATAAATTTATACGTATATTAAAAACTAATTAGTAGTCATCATCCATAACAACATTAATATAGTATTTAATAAATGTTCTATGTAAAACAATATTGTATACCAATCAATTTTGTCTCGGATAATATGGATGCATCAGATTGCATGGATGCCTCATGAAACGTGACCAAATAGGTGTAATAAAACAACGCATAATGGACATATATCATCTCATATAGGTATCTACATCAATCATCAGATGCCACTCTTTAAAAACGTGATCTCTTCTAGTATCCTAAAGATCTAGGTAAGATGTATGAATCATCAACCAATTCCCCTCGCGTTTACCCTGATAACTAATATTGTGTAGCTCGTCACCGGTATCAACATAATCCGGTACATGCTGAGATCATTCAAATTGTCACATTACCTAATATGGATAATGAACCTCAACAATGTCAAAGCAGTGCATATGATCTGTGCTAATTAAAGGTCAGATCCCTCACGGTATATAAACAAAGTTGAAAGTATCGAGTCCTTTGTATATGACATTTATATAGCCTATCATAACATATAAAAGAATTATATTAGATAACAAATCAAAACTAAATAATTTATGTTCAAATAACATAAAATTCAATACATTTGTAACACATACCTGATGTGGCCATTGTCCAGCTCATCCTGGTAAAACTCGTGGATATGAGCGAGATTTATCATGAAATGTCTAGCCCCACATCATCCTACATGACAAGCCATAAGTTAGTATATTTTTTTACATTCGGTTTATATAAATAACATGTTGATTAGAATCAATTTTATTTTATTATTTCCTATAACCAATGGATAATGACCTTTGAATGACAATGTCAAATATATTATTACCTCAACTCTCTGAACATCCAATATGAATATGCTCTTATGATTAGAGCAATATTAATCAACATTGACAATTATAAGTTAGTATTTAAAATGCTATTAATTATAATAATCAAAGAAATTAAAATAATTATACTTGGCAAAATAGTAGACACCCGACAATTTTTCTTCCATTTTTATAGACATGTTTTACATAGTTTTTAATATATATATATATACAAGTATGCCCCTCAGTTGTAACTAAGAATGACCTAGAAATCCTCAATCAGTGTCAGAAAGAACAACGATAATGCATTGTTAGTTGTACTCATGAAAAATAAGACATCAAAACATATGAAATTTGTATGCTTAAGCATACATAATCGATTAGTCCTTTATTCCATCTGCTGGGGGGGTCTTAAAATTTATATCCAACCATGTCAATTTGATGCAATACCCCTATAAGCACTACCTGGAGGCATTCATCCTCATAGACGATCACATAAAGCATCTCTGTCAATCAACCCTCCACGTACTGTCGTAGGGGTTCCATCTATCAGAGTACTGATCAACATGGTGACATTCTAGAGTATGGGTGTCATCTCACCAACACATAGATGGAAGGTATGTGTCTCGCGTCTCCATTGCTCAACCAAAACTGCAATCAATATGTGGTCAAAATGTATGCCACGCAGCTGGTTGATCTCATAAAAACCAGAGTAGATAATAAATGGGAGGACATGCTCATGCAACTCTATCAAGGTATGTTATCGAGGTGTTACAAGATCATCACCTTGAATATCAAGAAATTTAGTTATTTAAACAATTAAAATCGTTAAAATTTAATAATTTACAATGCTTAATTTAAATAGTTATTTAAAAATTCTACTTATCTAATGATGTGACCTCTCCGCTCCAAATATAATTGGAATGATGTGATCCTACATATATAAAATTGACCTATGATTAGGACCTGCCTCAATAACCAAGTGGTCCTACCTGTTGGCACTCATAGAAGATGCCTCCTTCCTAGTCCTGTATCAACAAATTATTAGCCTTTGCAATATAATTGAACATCCATATAATTGAATTTAAAACAATAATTGAAGTTTATATAATTTAAAAAAATACATAGAAAATAACATACATTGTATAGTTTCACAAGGTTTTTTGTTATGGCCCTTTGACTGTATATGTCATATCTATTTAGTGAGTGCTTTTCTCTAACATCAATCTTATTATATAGACGAGTGGATTTCATTTGACCCTTATCCATTTGACATCTAGTTTAATATCAATATACATCTGGATTAGTATATGCAGGCCACAACGGCATATAAGGCAAGGGTTAAAAACGAGGACTATGTGCATTTTTGTATGACAAGTTGGAGTAGAAATCATCAACAAATTGCATATAGTCCATATTTTGTAAAGTGCAACATGCAATTAGGTATGAACATAATCAATGATACAATTGTTATTAACCACAAATACAAGTTGCTTCATTGATGTTAATTATTTTCCATATTTCTCTTGTAACACCAGCTATTATAGGTGTCTCAAGCTGAAATATCTTGTCTCCAAGATCAAATAGAGAGATATCAAGTGTGATCTAGAAATTGCTGCGTCAACAAGTACTTCAGCTAGGATATTTGGAGGCCATAATACATCACGACTCAAAAAATCTTTAAATTTTTCTCTATGCTCCACAAAATATTTATTACACCTAAAAAATATTATTTTTACTATAGCTGATATAGGCAAGCCACACAGTTTTAAAAAACATTATTAAAAACCTTTAACAAATTCGTGGTTGTATTGCCATAACGATGACCACTGAAATCATATGACAATGCTCATTTTTTTAGGTTCAACTTCTAGCCATGCTCTAATTGCATCATTAGTCTCCACCAAATCCTCATATAAAATGTCAAATTCATGTTTAGAAGGATTTGTACACATCTTATATAACATATTTTTCAAGACAACATTTTTGAACTTAGTGTTGAAGTTACTCATAAAGTGTCATGAACAATATCGATGATACCTAATAGGCTTGGGAAAAATACATGCCATAGAATTCTTAATTGACACTTGTCTATTTAATATAATACATAACTTAGTGCGACCACCGATCACATATTAATGAAGCAAATCTAAAAACCAACTTCAATTATTGTCCATCTTTTTTTCGACAATAGCAAAACATAATGGATAAGCTTTATTATTTTCATCATAAGAAACTGCAACCAACAACTTTGCCTTGTACTTACCATAAGGGTGAGTACCATCAATACTAACTAGAGGACAATAATATTGAAACCCATCAATTGGAGCACCAAATGCCCAAAATTCATTTTATGATCCCAAATGACAATTATTCTTAGATGTGAATCTCTGATGGCCAGTAGCATTCTAGGTAAGTTTTGAAATGAATCTTTATGTGTACCAAATAATCACTCCAATATTTTCTGTTTAGTCATCCATGCCTTTCAATAGAAGACTTCATGTTTATAATTTCTCTCCACGATACCTTGAATTGATACATCATCATACTTAAATCCTTCTTTACAATTCTCAACATCACCTTAGCAATTAAAATCTGAGTCAATCTGACGATGGCGTTGCAAAACAAGAGGGTTCCAACATATGTGTGGCCCTTTCAATTTTGAAATTTCCTATGAATTAGACCTTTGGTGATATCCCCTATGCAAATACCATTTACAAACTAGTTCCTGAACATATTGTAACTGAACATAAGTAGTTGAATAATAGACCTTCTACTGCAATGAATTCTTTATATGCCACCACTTTACTGTATGAATACATTTATTCTTGTCTCTAAATTTCCTTCCGACCTCCAATTTATCAATTGATAAGCCCAAATGCCTACAACTATTAGCCCAATCATTGCATCCATATTGTTCATCCACACTCACAACCTTAAATTTAGAAGCACGAAGAGTCATGTATTGATTAATAGATTCAACTAACTCAATATCCCCATCACCCCCATCCTCCCCATCTTCCTCCTCAACCTCAACTCTATTAATGTGACAGTCATCTTCATCATCACTTGGTTTAGATTATCCATACCAATATGGAGTAGATGTTATACCCAATTGAGGTTTTATATTAACAATTTCCCGCACCAATATTTGTCTACTTGCATTACTACCTAACTTACATAGACCAACTGATCGTGATGCTTGTGTGATTCTCTAAGAGTTACTTGGAACCCAGGTTAACTCCATACTAAAAGAGTTTCTTCGTCTAGGTCTACTATTCAAGTAAAGCTCAAACATATTTATCACATTAATCCTCACAAACCTAAATATTGAATTCACATTTCCATTACTATAGATTGGTTTGCTGACATAATGAGCTTGATTGATCCCGATTTGCAACATCCTCCAAGTAATTTCAACTTTTATTTCAAATATATTCCAGCCTAATCGATTACATAACATTCTAGACAACTCGTTAAGGGACATGTGTAATGAAGGAGTTAGGAACTCATGGCTTCCTTCATTATAAGTGATACCATTATCAATATTAACAATAATACCACCATGAAAACATAATATTCTTAAATTACCAAACATTCCATCAAACAACACAACAAAACATAATTCTAATTTATTAATATCTTGGGATTAATCAAAGTGCATAATTTATCAACAAAACCATAACGATAATATAATCGGCTACAATCTAAATTCATCAAATTAATCGGCGAACACCTACATTCATCAAATTTCGCTACCATAAAAAATTGGAGTAATTAAAGTGCATAATTTATCAACAAAACCATAACAGTAATATAACTGGCTAAAACCCAATTCATTAAATTAATCGGTGAACATCTACATTCTTTAAATTTCACTACCATAACAAAATTATCAATCAAATTCATGTATTTCATAGCTAATATTATTATTTTATATGTAATTTAGTATAATCCATAATTTAACCTAAATCAACACTAACTCTAACAAAATAATTTTGTTAATTCACAATTTAATTAACCTAATCTCTAATTCAAAACCCTAACATTTAAGTTTGTAATAAATTAATCATTTAGGATTGAGTTTTTATTTTTATTTTTAATGTTATCATTTAGGATTCAAATTAATCAGAAGAAAATTCGAAAATCTCTAGACCGGTTAGTAATTGAGTTTTTATTTTTATTTTTAATGTTATCATTTAGGATTCAAATTAATCAGAAGATTGTAATAAATATTTTTTTATATAAATACATCATTTTTTATATAAATAACATTTAAAATTTTTAAAATTGATTTAGAGTGTAAAATCTAATTTGAGGATATCTTTATTTTAAGATCCAAGCAAGAAGCATTAAAAAAGAGAGAGAGAGAGAGATAAGTTGATTTGTTTCTCTTGATTGCTCCATGTTTTACGCACAATAGATTTGATCCATTCATATTACATTTTCACACCCTCCCGTGTAAGATGAAGGCAAATTGAGACGAAATTGGATCATATAAAAGATTAGACTGAGAGGGTGTCCCCTTTTTGAAACCAAAAAGAACCAAATTTCTTTTATGACATGATCCCCACGACGATGCTGTGGAAAAACCTGAAAAAGGATTTTTATAAGGTTTTATGGATTAAAGTAGGTTGACAAATATTAGAAAGAAGAGTTTTTTTTTTTTTCCTTCGTTGAGTTTGCGCAATCATGTCTTGACAAAAATTCGAAAGCTCATGTGTGTTCATGTAGTCAAAGCATCAACATGTGATTTCGGTAAAGATTGCAGTTCAAGCAATGATGCTTTCCTGACTTAGCTAGATGCCATCAAAACCCAAACCTACCTGCCAACCAGACATTTAAAGTCATGTATGCTTTCATGACTGCTGGTCTTTATTTAGATGCCAGAGTTTTGCACGCAAAGAATGCTCTATTAAGGGCAATCAATTGACGGTTAACCCTTTCTTGCAAAATCCATGATTGTTACCACCGCTACCTTGCATAAAGAAAACCCAGTTGGAACTTGAAACTTGAAATGGTGTGCCACACCCATAAGCCTATATTTAAAACCCACAACAGGTGAAACTAGTGTTTGAGGGTTATAGCATATTAATGGAGCCTGATCCCTCTTCTCTAGATCATATATCATCTATGGATTCCAAACTAGTGTTTATATTTTTCACAATGGAGTCCACAATCAGTCAGAATTAATCTACAAGTTCTGAAGAAATGCAAAAAAGTTTGATCCTTTAAGACCTATATGTACTTAAACTGATTGTGCTCTGGAGCAATCAGGGCAGCGAAACCGACCTCTAGCTTGACATTTAGAGTATCTAATGGTTTTCACCTTGGAGTCGCCACCAGAAGGCATAGAACGAAGCAAAAATTAACTGTGAGAATGGCATCCAACTATGTTAAGAAAAAAACAAACAGGACAAACAGTTGGTTATGATATTTGAAATCATAATAATGGTCTTGATGCACAAAATAAATCACAATTAAAATTATATTCTGAGAGTAGAGTGATCCAGTATGTTTGCATTAAAGAGAGATCATCTACATTGCAATTCTCTACACAAATTGCCAGTTCAAATTTCTCTCACAGCATTTATATTAAGCATAATTGATATCCACTAGAAAACAATAGAACTTCTGTATAATTCAACCACAGAAAGATCCTACAGTTGAGTTCATCCTATAAAAGGCAGAGACTGAAAATGGATAACAGAACTTAACTAGAGCACAGTTCCAATTCAAGTACCTATTGACATAACAAATACAAAATGGTTATGAAAGCCAGAGTTAGCATTGTTAATTTACCAATCTAAAAGGTACAAGACCATTTATATATAAAGTAGAAATTAATGTACTCAACGTTGCTGAATAAAGAGCCAAAAACTTCAAGCTTGGAAGAACAAGACATGAGCATCTTCAGTCTTCCTACTGACAATGGCTCATCTTTCTAACAAGATTCTAGATTCAGGTTTCCATTTTAAGTTGTAAGGGCAACAAAATTACGGCCCATAAGATACTAGCTGCAGAATTATGTTAAAAACTCAATCTTCGATAATTTTCAGCAAGTAGACAATACCTGCCATCCTGAACTATTTTTTTTCCTTCCAATAAGTTTTGATCCTCAATCTAATATGCTCTTCTCTACAGGAAGAGAAACACTAGGCTATGCATGCTATTCTATCAGGTGATATCAAGCTTTCAAAAAATAACAAAGACATGCAAAACTTACAACTTTGATAAATCTTCAATCTTCCATTGCACACTTACCAATTTGTACAGTGACCCAAGTTTCTTTTATTTAGACTAAATTGGCAAAACATAAAGAAAACAAAATGGACATAACTAAAATCCTATTCAAACTCAAAAACAGACCAAAAAAAAACACTATCTTACAAACATTTTAACAAGGTTGTAGCAATCAGAGGTAACAATTCGTAGAAGAGGTAACTTAACTTGGTGTTATGCTAAAAATGATAAAAGAAAGTGAAAAGGTTTGGATATATATATATATATATATATATATCTTTTTTGTTTTTTTTACCTTCTTTGTGAAGCAGAAATGAAAGAATCAATCTCGGGGGCAGAAATGGTTGCCCATAAAAGCAAAGCTCCAACCCCAAAACCTGCTATTTCACTTGTTTTATCATCATCACGTGTTAAATGTATAATACATCTTAGGTTTTGGGCACACAGAGTCTTACTAGCTCAGATGGTTGGAGCTTCATGCTAGTATTGCGAAGATCGCAGATTCGAAACCTGTATGGGCCATTTCTGATAAATTGTTTTTCTTTTTGGGTTTGGCATAACGTATTTAGTGGCCTGATTTCAAGCCCATGTAAAAAAGCCCCCGTTTAAATCTCAATGGAAGTTTTCATACAGTTAGCTCATGGACCTTAATTATTATTTTTTAAACATGGAAAAAAGAGCTTAGGCGACTATGATGCTTTTAAAGAAGTAAAAAAAATTGAACAATCAGTTTAAACATTAATTAATTTTATGATATGACAAAAAGTGGGCAAAAATAACAACAAATAATAATAAAAAATAATATTGGGATAAGTCAAGCTTAGTTAATTCATGAAAGTCTTTATCTAACGCATGAAATCAAGATAACTGAATAGAAAAATAAAATCTGAAAAAACCAATTATAGAAATAGAGTTGAAAAAAGATCTAAACCAACCCAATCCAATTTTTAAAACTCGTGACCCCAAAGGTTAATAAAATCTCAATCAATAAAATGTTGAGAGATGAAATAAAAAAGAAAGTTTCAATAAAAAATGATTAAAAACAAAATAAATAGCAATTAAAAAATAAATATCAAATCTGACATAAAATAAATGAATTAAAATATTGAGGGATGCGATTAAAAAAATAATTTAATTAAGAGAATGATTAAAAAAATTAACAATGAAAAGAATAGAGACTAAATCTGAAAGGTAAAAAAACAAATGAGGGTTAAATTGAAAGAAAATTCAAAAAGACCACCGACAAAAAACTTGACTTTTTTTTGTCACACGTGCCGCCTAGAAATGGAGGCGATGTCATGAGGATTAAAACATTGTCATGGAAGCCGGAGTTTAGTCAGTAAATGACGTCATACGTGCCGTCCAAAAACACGAGAGCACCCATCCGTGTTAATTTATTTTAAATATGTCTAAATACTAAATTGCTCCTGATCGGATTTGGTAATTAAAAAAAAACAAATAAAACCAAGAGGAAAACTTGACCCGAGAAAAAGACAATTTTAATTTAAGGGCAGCATGATAATTTTATTATGCCCTTGAAAAGAAATAGTCAAAAGTCCCTTTGCTCTTTACCTTTGCTACGTACCAAGGTCATTTGTGTTATGTTTTACAAGGCAAAATCAAAATTTTAGTTTAGAGCAACAGTAGAAGGACTACAATAAATATTCTATCCCTTTTAATTTCTTTTAATAATGCTATAAAGAGTAGATGACTGGGAAAAAAAAATATGATGCCATATATCAAAAGGAAAAGATTATTAATTGTTGACTGTGAAATTATTAATCACATCTTTGAGTTAATTGAGATTATATGTGTGTAATGGTATGGTCTTTGTTAAAGGTCATGTACTAATATGTTTTTGCCCTTTAATTGTGAAATTGAAGGCTAATTTAGGTTAATTTGTTATGGAATTGTGAGATTAAAAAATAGGGGATCAAGGTTAAAAAAAAAAAAAGCGGAGAGAACGGGTAGCTTTAAAAAGTTTGGGTGAAATGTTCATTGTAGTCCCGAAACTATCTCAATTATAAATATTTGATCCCTTTAATTTTTAAAATTTAAAAACAAAATCAATTTTGATCCCAAATTTAATTTTTCTTATTTTCTGGTTCTTAGTTTAAAAGAGGAGAGAGAAAGTGGCTGTAGTCTGACATTAAATAGAGAAAATCATTGTTTACACAAATTTCAGCCACAGAAAAGGGTCATTTTGGTGTTAATGGTTCCTTTCGATGGAGAGAGTTCATTCTAGGTGTTCTTTTCCTCGAACTTGCCTGATTTAGTAGATTTGAGCCCGGAAACAATTTTGGTTTCGGGGGAATTGTGGGTTTTTGGCTAATTTTTAGGTTGTTTAAGGCCATGGATATGTCTTACAATGTTTTTAGGGTGTTTTTTTTGCTTTTCTTAGTCAAAATATAGATGTAAATGGTTTTTTGTCTGAAATCTCACAACCAAATTTCCAGCGACCAAAGGTCACTAGGATCTGGGCAGGCGAGGCGTCGATTGATTTTTTTTCTTAAAAAAAAATTAAGAGGCGGATGACAGGTTGTCAATCAAATAAGAATTATTTTTAAAAATAATAATAAGGCCCAGATGCGTGGGATGCTCCAGGCCTACACGCTCGAGCCTTTTTCTTGAAGCTTATGCACTTTGGGCCAACTAGGCCCGAATGCGTAGAAATGTTTTCTTTTTTCTTTTCTTTTCTTTTCGTTTTCAAATTTTACGCATCACAATTGGATCTTTATTTATTTTTCTTTCTTATTTGTTTTTAATTTAATCGTTTAATAATTTGTTGATTGTTAAATGGGCTATATAATTTGTTTCGATTTGATACTTTTTTCCAATTGCCTTGATATTTTGTTATTCTCAATTTTATAGTTATCTATTTTATATTAAAAAAATTTATTATTTTTTATCCCAATTGAATCCATGATACAAGTCACGAGTTTTGCTAGTTAACTTTGATAAAATAAAAATCAAGCTTTATAATTTTTTTTTAGTTGTATAGATAGTTCTTGATTTATTTAAGTAAATATAAACATAAACTTTTTAATTTACAATTAAAATTTTTTATGTTAAAATACATGTAAAAAATATTATCATATTAAAAAAAAATTATTCAACTCATAATAAAGCATAGGTCAGATAGCTAACGATAGTACTATAAAGAGTAGATACCATATATCAAAAGAAGAAAAACATTAATTGTTGACTGTGAAATTAGTAGTCACATCTTCAAGTTGATTGAAAAATATAAATTTTTTGATTTACTATTAAAACATTTTATGTTAAAATACATATAAAAAATATTGTCATATTGGAAAAAAAAATATTCAACTCATAATAAAGCACATATCAATTAGCTAACGATGGTGCTATAAAGAATAGATACCATATATCAAAAAGAGAAAAACATTAATTGTTGACTGTGAAATTAGTAGTCACATCTTTGAGTTGATTGAAAAACATAAACTTTTTGATTTACTATTAAAACATTTTATGTTAAAATACATATAAAAAATATTGTCATATTGGAAAAAAAAATTATTCAACTCATAATAAAGCACATGTCAATTAGCTAACGATGGTGCTATAAAGAATAGATATCATATATCAAAAAGAGAAAAACATTAATTGTTGACTATGAAATTAGTAGTCACATCTTCGAGTTGATTGAGATTATATGTGTGTACCAAGTTAGGTATTGCGTAGTTTCATATATGCAATTTTAGATGTCTCCTTAGAATTTAATTTAATTGTTATAATTGTAATGGTAAAGGATTTCTCCGGTTTGAGCGTTTGGGTAAAACATTGCTATTGGAGGATTTCTCCAACCCAAAATAATTTTTTGATTATCCAATTACATTTTATTTGAATTGAATTCGGGTAAAATGATTTTTTTTCATCCAAAATTCCTGTATAAGTTTTAATTACCTAGATTAAATTAGGTCTACGATTATTTTGGCTATACAAAATTAGGTTTAAGAACAATTACAAGCACATTAGTTTTAAAAATTTGTCAAAAAATAAGTTTATAAACAAACAAAAAAATATAATTTGAGTAACCCATTTTTTTCTCATTTTACCTAAATTACTCATTTTTCAAAATTTTGAAACATTTATTATCCTGATTAGTTCAAATAATTCTTTTTTTTTAATAGTGCTCAACCCTAGATATTTGTGTTGGTTGAAAATGAAAATTGCTAATAATGTTTCTTAGCTATACATATGTTAGGTTCCTTCTTAGGAATTCATGAGAAACTTCAACAAATTTATCTTTTTCACATTAAAACTTATAATATCTATATTTGAATATATTAATTTTTTTTTGCTTAAATAATGATATGGAGACATTTAACATTGGAAATTGTTTATGTAAATCCCGGGATAAATTGAAAATTATAATATAATAGAAATTAAGAAATAAGAAAAAAAAATCAAAGTTCAAGGTTTAGTTAAGGGCCAAATTGAAGAATCTCAAAACCAAGGACCAAAGTGCAAAAGATGTGTAAGTTTGGGGACCAAAATCAATCAAAATCAGGGGTTAATTTGAAAGAAATTAAAAGTTTAATGGTTGATAGAGGTCAGATTGAACAAATTAGAAACAAGGACCAATGTAAAAAAGATATTCAAGTTAGAGAAGTCAAATCAAGGTTTCTAGGGGTGCGATGCAAAAAATAAAAAGTTTCAAGGAAAATTGAGGGTGCATATATTATAATTGAAATAATAGAGACCAAATTAAAGTTTGCAAAATCTCAAGTACAAAACCCTAATTTCTAGAGTTTAATATGAACGACATATCACTCATTTTTAATGAAGAGAACGAGTGACATGTTGTCTAGTCCTTGTTTGTCATCTTTTTCAACCGAGAAGGTTGCTCGAGTTACCACCTTCAGGTGAATGAATGTGGTATCTTCGATCACCTTAGAGGCTCAAACGACCACCAATGGACTGAGAAACACCTCCTCTATAAAGATTTGTTATCCTCATCGCGTATTTATACCTACTTTGGTTTATAAACTCAACAATATCTTATCCATGATCAGCTCCCCCTGCATTTGACAATTTTAAACTGATTGAGAACTCACTTTCTAATCAATGAATGTGGAGTTCTAGACCTTCAAATCAGATGATATTTGATCCCCATGATAGATATACATTCCCTCTACAAAGATCAACTACTCCTATCCCACGTTACATCTAGTTTTCATGATGATCTCTTTAAAGTAGTTCACTCAATCAGACTTAATTGAAGAAGAAAACCACCATGATTGTTTAAACTTTATGGATACCTTCTATTGATAGGTTTAAGCTCATAAAAAGACAAAAAGAACTATAATGCACATTTATAGAGAGGTTAGAAAAGAGAATGAGCAAGAATCTTCTCTAACAAACTCTTACCAAAACCACCATGGTTTTGCTATTTTTGGTTTTGTTTAGCTTATAAAAGGTTGTTTTTGAGCACACCAAAAAAGGAGGCCTATAAAAATTATAGAGAAAAAAATACAAAAAAAAATCAATAGAATACTTAAAATAGAAGGAAAAGAAAGGTAACAAATATTGTGTTTTTTTTAAAAAGAGGAATATATATCAATCTGAGATTGAAAAAAAGTTAAAAATCAAGAGGAAAAAAGTAAAGAATCCATAAAAGGAATCAACTTTCTCATTGCTAGGTAAACTTTCAAACTTTGATAAAGGGGTGAAACTCAATGAGTATACCGCCTCCCTCTTTATTTTTATCTTTTAAAGTACTATTTATGATGTTTGTTATACATCATTTGAAGTCATTTATTACTTTGAAGGCCATGATTTTTTGTTTTGGAATGTTTAAACATGCTTTGAATATATCTTGTTTATGCTTAAGTTTTTTTATTGCTTTGTTTTGATGTGTTAGAATATGATTATGGAATGATAAAGGTTAGAATAAAATATTGTTCTTGCGTGCTTTGATGTTAGGTTAATCTTGTTTAAAGTTATGACAATATGTTTTAGGCATTTTATTTTGCTTTGGATAAAGCTATTTTAGGTTAGTTTCTGAGTTTGCACAAGTTGTAAGCATGTTACTTGAGCTTCAAGATAATGGCATTAATCAATGAAACAATGTTTATACATAAAGGTATGTGTTTTGGTTGTTGTAGGTATCATGGATTTTGTTTACTATTTTTTCCTTAATTTCTTTTTTTTTTTGTTTTGTTGAATGGTATAAGTCGATTACGGGAACATATTTAAGCTATGGTTGCTAGGCTTAGGATATTTTCTAGGCTCTTAGTACTTGTTTCTTGGTTGGCAGCTTTTTCTTCATAGGTAATTCTAGGTTTTCTAGGTAGTGTTCTTGGGAAGAACATTGCCTTGACTCCATGATTTAGACCAATTTTTGGTCAAATTCTTTGCACTAGCATCTTCGCATGACACCTTTAGCCAATAATCTAGGGTTTTTTTTTTGCATTAATAACTTGTTTTTCAGTGTTTTAATCTTAGAGTTTTGGTTTTTGAACCGAGACCTTATCTAACCAAATTGTGATAGATTCAATAATAATTGAAGTGAATAGATGCTAAAGTTTTTTATCCCTTCATGATTTCCAACCTCCATATATCTTAGAATTTGTTATATCTAGTATGAAATCAAACCCACGTTTCTAGGTTCTTTTTATGGTGTCCTTCATTAGATTCATGCAAAAAACTCTTGTTTGATCTTTGTTTGTTTTGTTTCTATTTTAAGATATGTTTATGGGTTTGGGCTTCAGCCTAGGAAGCCTAGCCCACGTGCCTGGTTTAAGCCCATTCCTGAGTTAAAGGCATATTTGGCTAGTCAAGTTTTTACCAAGTAAAAAACATTTTTTGTGTTCTTAAAGCATGTTTGCCAAACATAGCCTTAAGACAATTTTTAAGCCTCTGATTTTTAGTTAAGGGCGTGTTTGGCAAACATGCCCTAGTAATTTTCCAGCAATGTTTAAATTCTCATTTTTTGTGCTTATGGCAAACAATTCCTCAAATAATTTTCAAAAATTCTAAAAATTTTCAAGGATCATTTTAAAATTATTTATGGGTCCCTCGCATTTTTTCAATCATTTCGCTTAATATCGGGGTTGTAGACTTATACTATAAGATACTAACCTGGTATTAAAAATACATGTTTTCTCTAAAATTTTAAAAAAAATCGAATAAATTTTCTTCATTTCAAAAATACATTTTATTTTGTGTGCATATGGCCAAATTCTAAAAATTTTCATGTATATTTTATAAAAAAAAAATTGCATTTTATAACACTTGAAAAAATACAAAAAAAATCAATTAATAGGTATCATAAAAAGTTTGTGATTATCCATTAGGATTTGGTCAAAATTTCAAAAACATCATAAAAATCATTTTGTTTATTTAATTTTTGTGATATATATTTTACTTTTTTGGACTTTAGAATAGTTAGATTTTAGTTTGATAAGATGGGGACTTTCTTATTGAGAAGGACTTTTATTGAATCTTAGATAGACTAATGAATATAAACACAACCCTTAGAAAAAATAATCAGTCAACAATGCAGTTTATCTTAGGTAGGATGCATTAGGGGTGATGCGTCTTTTCCATGCATAACTAGTCCCCTTACCTAGACACTCGCAGACCATTAGGTTTTCTAGTGATTTTAATACTAGGTGAAAACTCCTAAACCTTATTAATAATATTTTTATGATTAACCCCAACACATCTAAAACCCCCTCGATCCAGGAGTCATACCCACCATCTGATGTCATGACACTTGGGATGAGATGAAATCCCTTATAAGAAGGAGATTTGTGCCTAGACACTATTCTAAAGAATTGTATCAAAGGTTGCAGAGTTTGAGTCAAGGTATAAAGAGTGTTGATGAGTATTCCAAGGAGATGAAACTTATTATAACTCGAGCTAATGTTGAGGACGATATGGAGGATACTACGGCTAGATTCATGAATTCCCTTAATCATGATATAGCTTATATTGTGGAGTTGTATCATTATATGGAGTTGGAGAACACGATGCATATGGTTATGAAGGTGGAGAAACAATTTAAACGGAAAGGTACCAATTGGCAAAGCCAATCATGAGACCCTTCAACACCTTGGAAATCCAATTGGAAGGCTAAGAACTGGGGTAGTCCATCACAACCAAATAAAAAGGGTAAGGCTGAATACCCTAGAGAGATGAGATACATATCGACCATTTTTAAAGGTAACAATGTCACTTCTACTTCTTGTAACTATGACATTAAATGCTTTTATTTTCCGGGTTTTGGTTATCTTACTTCATAATGTCCAAACAAAGAGTAATGGTTATGAAAACTAATAACGAGGTTGAGACCGATAGGGAGGAGAAAGAGGAGAAGATTCCACCATTGGAGGATGCTGATGATGTTTGTGTTAAGTATCTGGTTGAGGGAGAAGTACTTATGGTGAGGAGAACATTGAATATACATATCAAGGTAGATGATTTGGAAGGTCAGCAAGCGAACATATTCCACACGAGATGCTATGTTCAGAATAAGTTATGTAGCTTAATTATAGATGGTGGTAGTTGTAATAATCTAGTTAGTATTAAATTGGTGAAAAAGTTGCAGTTGCACACTGCGAAACATCTCATACCTTATAAATTATAGTGGTTAAATGATAGTGGTAAAGTGAAGGTGAATAAGTAGGTTTTAGTTGCCTTTTCTATTAATAAATATTGTGATGAAACGTTAGGTAATGTTGTGTAAATGCAAGCTAGTCATTTGTTGCATGGTAGATTATGGTGGTATAATAAGAGAGCTATGTATGATGGAGCGACAAATAGATATTCCTTTGAGATGAATGGAAGACATGTAACTCTTGTATCTTTGACACCTGAAAAAAAATATATGAGGAGCATCTGAAATTGAAGAAGGGAAAGATAGTTTAAAAAAAGAGCTTGTATAAAAAGGGACCTTCTTTGCTAAAAAGATTCTTCTTGGTTTTAATGATGATGTTATTTTTTGGTTTGGTACTGATTTGTCCATAATATAGATTCAAGGTCAAATCTTTTTAAAGAAGGGGAGGATGATACGAATCACGTGAATCACGTCAAGTCCAAATTTGACCTTTAAATATCTGCTAACCAGTTTTGCAAGATTAGGCATATCTCTCAACACGTATGTTGGATCGAGCTAAAATTTTACATGGACATACTAGACACATGGGACTATCTTTTGATAAATATTCAAGTCAAATGGATTTCAATAACATATTATGTTAGAAGGTCAAAGTTAATAAACAAATCTTGTCAATTATGCTAAACTAGATCTATGTGTACTATTTGGCACATATCTATAATTAAAGGTGAAAATTTGATGTGATTCAAGTTGAGATGGAAACTAGACATCTCAATCTTTCATACCATATATGGTAAGCTCAACAATTTATCCAAATGAGAGAGAACAACATGTTTGAAATAAGAACTTAAATCTGTAAAAAAATATACGAAAATTAGAGATACGGGCTACATAAAGGAATTTTAGTATGGAGACTTTGTTTTTATTATCCTATTTTATTTATTTATTTAATATTGAATAATTATTTTTAATTTGGGTTTGTTTTGGCCAATAGATTAGGGATTTATTTCATTATTGGACTTATATTAGTTGATTACTAGTTAAGACCCATTAGCTTACAACCCAAAAGGGATCCATTAGGGTTAGTTAGAGGAGACTATATTATGTTTTTTAGCTGCAAACTTCAGCAAAAAGTTGAAGAATAAACATAAGTTTTATTCTTATTTGTTTGTGGGAAAACAATCTTTCTTTGTAAGGATAAAGATCGTACATTGACTTAACGAAGATTTTGTCTATGTGGTGTCATTCACATACTTAGGGTTCTTAGATACAATGTTATCTCCGGGTCTAAGTCTTTTTTCAATACCTTTGGTTCTTAGGTACAGGGTTACCTCTAGGTTAGGGTTCTATTAAACCTGATTGTCGTTTTTTTGGATTGTTATCTACGTCGTTAGGGGTTGCTTGACAACGTGATCAAGAGATCAACATTACATCATATTCAATTTTATTAACTTAATTAGATGGAATAAAAGTGATGAGATTCTAAATGTTTAAGAACTAAAAAAAATTAAAACTATTAGATAAAACTCTAATAATAGTGATACTATATTGTTATCTAACAAATTCTTCCATAATAAAAGTGATGAGACTATTTCAAGTTCTCTGTGGAGCCATGTCCACTCTAAGGATGAATTACATGGTTGGAGTAGCTGCCGCATTTTATTTTATGTTAAAATCAAAGACTTAGACTAGATGCTTATTATGCGAAACAATTTAAGAAAAAAACGAAAACAAATTCAGCATAGACGTCCGTTTGTTAATATTAATATTTGTTGTGGTTAAATAAAATGTAAACAAACTTAAATATAGTGAAACTCCTTGATTGATGGATGATACTCTAAGCATCGACGACTGCTTTATCAAGTACCAAGTTAGTAGTTACTATTACTATTACTGAAGAAAAGGTTAGGTCTCCTTCAACGTAAAGTAGAGCTAATTTCATAATGATTGATGTTAAGACAAAACCTTTTCTGTTTTGTTATCATTTGCTTCCACCACATCTTTTGAAAGTCAATGACGAGATAGTTATTGAGCACAACAAATATATATATATATATATATATATATATATATATATATATATATATATATATATATATATGAAGATTTCATAATTAAAAAAGAGATAAGTAGGTGCCCCATTACAAAGCTTACACTAACATCTTATATATTGATACTAGCTATATGGCTCCTCATTTGTCATGGATCATATATTTTTCTTTAGTAAAAAAATAAGTATTTAGGCTTTTTAAATATGTTTTTAGCTATAAAAAAATATTCATAATTATAAATTGAAATGCTTATATATGATAATAAGCATCTTATTTGAGCAAGAGATAACTAAGATTAAAATATTTGATTATAAATTGAAATGTTATGCATTTAGTTGTGTTTAACAACTTTTTTTTTCAAAATAAATTTTTTATTTAATCAAACAATTGTTTGTGCCAATAAAAAAAAAAGTGTTAATGAAAGCAAATGGAATAAAATTATAAAGCTTAGATATAAAACAACTCAAAGTTAAAAAATAATTAAAAAACTTTTGGGTAAACCTGGGTTAACCCGCTAACCATGTGATCATGAGCACAAGATTAGGATAACCCCATAGAAAAAAAGTAAAAAAAAAAAACACAACTCAATTCCCAAAAACATTATATGTCGAATGATTAAATTAAAAAATTTTAATTTCTGAAAAGGATCTAAAAAATATCAAAGTCAACCCATGTTAACCTTAAAAACTCATGACCGCAGTCATGAGGCCTAGATTGACAGCATAGACGCAAACCCAAAAATATAACAAAGCAAAATTCTCAATAAAAGAAATATAAAGAGATAAAACTAAAAAAAATAAAAAAAGTAAAGAAAAAAAAAGATTCAAGTTAACCCAGGTGAACTTACTAACCTACCGAAGACATAGGATTGGAATAACCCCTTAGAAAAGAAAGTGGAAAAAAAAACATGAAGATCAGTTCCAAAAAAAATAAAATATTGAAGGATGAAACTGAAAATAAATCCATTTTATAGGACCTAAAAAAATCAAAGTCAACCAGTGTAAACCTTTGAAACCCGCGACCTAAGTCATGAGGCATATCAGGCAAACAAATAAACAAAAAGATGCAAAATGCCCAATAAAAAATGACGATGGATGAAATTGAAAGAAATACAACAAAAAGGATCCAAATTAAAACAAACAATATTCAAAAGAATGAGAACCAAATTCGATGTAAAAACAATTGAAATAAATTGTTAGGGATGAAACTAAAAATAAAATTCAATTAGTAAGAGAAAAATAAATTAAAAGAATGAGGATCAAATTTGATATAAAAATTAAATTAAACATAATGACTAGAAATAAAATTGAAAAAAAATCAAAAGAGACCAAATTCTACATAAAAAATGAAATCATATGCTAGGGATGAAATCGGAAAAAAATCAATTAGTAAAATGAAAAAAAAATCATAAGAGCGACGAACACACTTGATATAAAAATCAAATTAAATCAAATGATTAGGGATGAAATTGAAGAAAAAACCAAATCTAAAGTAAATCAAATAGCAATTAAAAGAATTAGGACCAAATTTGATACAAAAGATAAATGAGAGGACGCCATCGTACTTTGGCAATGACAAGAGAGAGAAAAATAGAGAGACGTAAAACGCCCATCAGAGTCCAACTACCGCTATGCTGCATACACTTGCCACACCACCGAAGAGAGGACACCGTCGCGCTTCTAACACAATCGAGAAGGGTGATGTTTCTGCCAAACACTGTGTACATTTCGCTTGAAGGGTGCAGACGAAGTCCACTCGCTAGCGCATGCCAGAACTTTCTTTTTAAAAATTTATATGACTAAAAGACCAAAATGCCCTTAGTTCACCTAAGTATAATGAAGAAACCAGAAGTCAAAGATGAAAAAGGCCCTGTATAGAAGGTTTAATTTTTGTTTTGTTTTGTAAGGGTAGTTATATAATTCAAATATTCATTGAAAAACAAAATGGCCATAAAGCTTCTGGACCAAAGTTTATTTTTATTTTCCATAAAGGTTATTTTATTAATCTTATTTTTTAAAAAAAATAAAAAAATACCACTCTAACCCCTATGAATTTGAAAACAAAAAATGTATCCCTTTGAAAAGACCATAATACCCCTAATTGAATGCAATGTTTTTGTGGAGAGGAAAAAATAGAAAAAACACAGTGGACATTTACAATGTTTTTCCATTAGCTTTTAGATTTTCAGTTAATGTTTTCTCTAAATAACTAGTATCTTTTTTTGATTTACAAGAATGTTCTCTCTCAAATTACAATGAAAAAAAAAGCTTAACCGAATACTTAAAGTGTCTAATAATATCCAAATACAAGATGAACAAGTTATAAAAATTAAATATGTTTTGGTTAATTCCTAGCCAAATTAAGTTACTTTGTCTGCAAATAATAAGAGTGAAGTCTCTGATAGCAATTAAGTTTTTTATCGGATTAATCAATCCAAAAGTAACTATTAGTAAAATATTTAATAATTATTAAAGATAAAAAAGTCTTTATTAATAAATTAAATATATTTTCATGAATAAAGTTAATGTCTAGTGTAATAAACTGATTGGTTGCAGGGCATATATACTAGCAATCTCTTATTTGTACTAAAGTTAATCACTCATGTGTCAAATACCATATCACTCAACTTAATTATAATGATTTTATTGGGCAATGGCTTAATAAGAGGATTTACAAGATTCTCTTCAGTCCATACTCACTCTATCTTTACATCTTTTCTTTCTATGATTCTCTAATCAAATGGAATTGTCTATGTATATTTTTAGATCATTTATGATACCTTGGTTTCCTTACTTATGCAATGGCTCCATTATTGTCATAGTACAGGGCTACTGGATTAACAATACTATGAACTACACCTATTTTAGTAATGAATTTCTTGATCTAAACAACCTTTTTTGTCTCCTCAAACGCAGAGGTGTACTCAGTTTTAGTTGTAGAATCTATTTTGGGCTTTTATTTGGAACTTTTCCAACTTACAACACCATTATTTAGAGTAAAATATAAGTAGATTAATTTTTTTATTTTCAATATCTTATTGAAAACTAGCATCCAAATAACCATGAATTACTAGTTCATCTCTTTCATATACCAGAAAAAACGTTCTTAATTTTTCTTAAGTATTTAAGAATATTTTTAACTATCTTCCAGTGACTCTTACTTGGATTAGATTGGTATTTACTCATTATGCTCAAAGCATAAAATACATCTGGTCTTATATATAGCATGACATACATTATAGATCTTATATCTAAAGTATGTGGAGTCTAGTATCTTATCGATGTATGTGTATTGAGAAAATATGTCTCACGTGAGCGACGTCGCGGCGATCGTCCACCCACAAAATATAAATGTAAATTTAATGGGGGGATATATATCTGGTCAATGTGGGGAGACAAGGCATTCTTTGTCTCTTAGCGGTGAAAAATGGTGTGGGAGTCGCCACCTAGTATTTTGGTCACTAGGAACCCTAACTGGTCTCAGAGATTGGGTACGGGGACTGGTTGCGTAAAGGGAAGGTATTAGCACCCCAAATACGCCCTACCTAAGGTAAGCTGCATTGTTTATTTGTCTGATAAAATTCAAGGTTTCGTTGTGTTTCATAGTTGTTGGTCCGTCTATGGTTCAAGAAAAGTCCTCCTCAATAAGGAGGTCCTTATCTTATCGGGTAAAACCTAACCGTTCTAATGTCTATGTAAAAAACATATTTTTAATATCAGGAAAACGTTTTATGTATAAATTAGTAATCCCAAAGACAAAAAGATTTTTTTTAGAATTTTTGAAATATTGGCCTAGTTCTCATGGCTTGAATAAACTGGTTATTAAAGCCAAAATGCATGCTAATACATATATTGTTTTGAAATTTCTTTTGTTGTGTGAAAATATGATGTTATAATATTTATATATATATATATTGGAGAGACTAGGCCGTATTTTAAAACAAAACATTTTTTAAATATGTATTTTTTGTACGTTTTGACGCAAATCGGGTATTTTAATACTGGGTTTGTATCCTTGCGGTATAAAAATACAATCAAATATTAATCCACTTTGATAAAACAAATGCAGAAAAATCAACAACATTTCTAGAGAATTTTTGAAAGCAAAAGACATTTTTTATTTTGAAAATCTTTAATGTTTTGATGAAAACCAGGTATTTTAATACCGAATTTTGTATCTTTACAGTATAAAATACCAACCGATATTAATCACAATACAGTAATAAAATTACAACAAAATCACATATATTTTTTATAATTTTTGCATAATTTTTATAATTTTTTCATATATATATATCTATATAAATAATACAAAATATAATATATATAATATAATATATAATATTAAATGGGCTGGGCTGGTCCGGCCCAACCGACTGGGCCGGACTCAGCCCAAAATTGCTGGGCCGATTTCGGCCCAAAATGGATTGGGCCGATCTCGGCCCAAAAGAAAAATATTCTCTCGGCCCAAATGAATTATGGGATCTAAAATTTTATTTAAATAACTAATGACTATAATATCAAGAACTAAATAACTTAACACAAATCTACGTGAAAAATCATCAATAAACCAAAATAATAACACAAAATTCAAATTTAAACTCTTTACATCTAAATATTCAAATTATCATATCTTTCTATTTTGAAAGATAAAATAGTTTAATTTTAGTATTTATAAATTCATTATATCTTGAGTTTTTTTTTTCTCTTTCTTATTTTTATTTGTCTTCTTACTTATAGTTTTGAAATTAGAAAATCTTTAAATATTTCTTGTTTAAGAAAATCTAATGGTAAAAAATATTCATACAAAATCAATGGTAAGGATTGTTTAATAAAAAATTTAATTTGGGATTTCATAAAGTTTTGGATGACAAAGTTGGAATTTTATTTTGTTAAATTCAGTGTCTCTCTGTCCGGTTTGCCCTCTCAAGAACAAGGTACAAGAATTTATTTTTTATTTTTTATTTTTGTCTCCGAAAAGGACAATTTTGAGTTTTGTCCCCTTTTAAACATAATGTTTTTCTATCTCGTGGCTAGTTTTCCATCCTATACCTTGAACCCAGCGCTACCTCATTCTAGGAGTTCAAGCAATTATAGTAAGAGCCAAGAGGCTGTAAGTGTATGAATATTACTCACCGACAATTTATACGGGGTATTCGAAAATGCCATGTAAATTATGTTTTTAAAAAAAAAAAATTAATTTATTTAAAATGAATTTTTTATATATATTTTTTTATTGTAGTATCAAAATTAATTTTAAAAAATAAAAAAATATATTTTAATAAATTTTTAAATAAAATATACTTCAAACCATAACCGCTATCATGTCTGCAAATAATAAGAGTGAAGTCTTTATTAGCAATTAAGTTTTTTATCGGATTAATCAATCCAAAAGTAACTATTAGTAAAATATTTAATGATTATTAAAGATAAATAAGTCTTTATTAATAAATTAAATATATTTTCATGAATAAAGTTAATGTCTAGTGTAATAAACTGATTGGTTACAAGGCATATATACTAACAATCTCTCATTTGTACTAAAGTTAATCACTCATGTGTCAAATACCATATCACTCAACTTAATGATAATGATTTTATTGGACAATGGCTTAGTAAGAGGATTTACAAGATTCTCTTCAGTCCATACTCACTCTATCTTTACATCTTTTCTTTCTATGATTCTCTAATCAAATGGAATTGTCTATGTATATTTTTAGATCATTTATGATACATTGGTTTCCTTACTTATGCAATGGCTCCATTATTGTCATAGTACAGGGCTACTGGATTAACAATACTATGAACTACACCTATTTCAATAATGAACTTCTTGATCTAAACAACCTCTTTTGTCTCCTCAAACGCAGAAGTGTACTCAGTTTTAGTTGTAGAATCTATTTTGGTCTTTTATTTGGAACTTTTCCAACTTACAACACCATTATTTAGAGTAAAATATAAGTAGATTAAATTTTTTATTTTCAATATCTTATTGAAAACTAATATCCAAATAACCATGAATTACTAGTTCATCTCTTTCATATACCAGAAAAAATGTTCTTAATTTTTCTTACGTATTTAAGAATATTTTTAACTATCTTCCAGTGACTCTCATTTGAATTAGATTGGTATTTACTCATTATGCTCAAAGCATAAAACAACAAACATTTTTAGATTTATCTTTATAGATATTTATTCTTAGTATATAGGTTGCTTCTCTCATATCCTTCATGGAGAAATTCTTGGACAACCAGATATTTACTAACTAGAGTAAATAAATGTTGTTTCCTATTTGTAATATGTTGTTTACATATAATATTAGGAAAAAAAATTCATTCTCATTAACCTTTTATATAACGACAAGTCTCATCTATATTTTTTTTATAGAATTAAATTATTTAATTATCTCATCAAAATGGACATTCCACTCCTTGAAGTTTGCTTAAGTTCATAAATGAATTTTTATAGCTTGCATACTTTATTAGCAAATTTCTTAGATTAAAAACTTTCAATTTGTGTTATATACACATCTTCTTAAAGATTCTCATTCAAAAATATAATTTTGATATCTATTTGTCAAATCTTATAATTATAGTATGTAACTATAGCAAGCAAAATCTTTGTAGATTTTAACATAGCTACCAGCAAGAAGGTTTCATCAAATTCAACCTATTTATCTTTGTTTGTAAACTTTGGTAACTATTATAGATTATATATGTTTGTACATTGCTATCCATATTAATCTTTATCTTAAAAACCCACTTATATTCAACATGTTTTATCCCTTCAAGTAGATTAGCCAAGTCTTATACCTGTTGGTATACATGGAATCAATTTTATATTTCATGGTCTCGAGACATTTTTTAGAATCAATATCAGATATTAGTTCTATGTAATTGGTAGGTTCATTAAGTATAAGCAACTCATCATTTTCTGCTTCTATAAGAAGTTTATATCTCATTAGTGCATGACGTGTCCTACCAGATCTACAAAGTTCTTATGTATTTTTAGCTTTAGGCTGAAAATCAAATATTATAGCCTAAGGTTTAGGTTCTATTTAGATGTTAGTTCATGGTTATTGAACTTCTTTAAGTTTTATTTTCCTCTCACTACTCCTTTCAAGAACAATTCTTTCTTTTGAAAGGTAGCATATTTTGAGACAAATATTTTTTTCTCAATAAGATGATATAAATAATATCCAATATATCCCATAAACTTATATTTATTTGAGTTAGCTTTTAGCCTTTTCAGATACAATATGCTTCATATAAATGTCACATCTCAAATCTTTTCCGTATGATAAGATTGGTCTCTTAACATTTCATATCTCATATGGAGTCTTATTAAAAGATTTTGATAGAACCCTATTTAAAAGGTAAGTAGTAGTTTGTAGGGCATAACCCTAGAAAAAGAAGTTGGAAGGTTTGTATAGCTTATCATGGATTACACCATATCCAATATGGTGCAATTTCTCTTTTCAGAAACCTTATTATGTTGTGGTGTTCCATGAGGTGTCCATTTTGAGATAATCACATTCTCTTTTAAATAATCTTGAAAATCTTGGTGAAGTATTCACTGCATCTATTCGATTAAAGTATATCGATACTCTTTCCAATTTGTTTTTCAACTTTATTTCTGAATTCTTTGAATCTTTCAGATGATTTAGATTTTCATCAAATATATATGATCATATCTTATCAATGATCAAACATGTATATTCATGTATGGAACAAATCATTACTGGTCCATATACATCTATATGTATTATACCTAATAATGCATTAGATCTTTAACTTTTCCAATAAAGGGTGTTTTGGTCATCTTACTCAATAAACAAGCTTTACAAGTTTCATATGATTCATGATAAAAAGGATCAAATATCCTTCTTTATATAACTCGGTGATCTTTGTTTCATTGATATGACCTAGTTTACAATACTATAAATAATATAATATGGATATTGATTATCTAATTTGTTCTTTTTGCAATTTATATTGAACTTGGGCATTTCAAGATCACGTATATACAAACCATTTGTATAGGTACTAGATCCATAACAAACATCATTATTATAGAAGGAACAACATTTGCCCTTAATAACAATTTTAAATCCATTTAAAAATAGATACGATGTTTCTAAAAAGTATTAGAATAAAATAGTATTAGAATAAAATAACAATTATCAAGCTCTACTATCAATCTATTTGACAAAGTTAATACAACAACCTTTGATTCATTATTAACTCTTAGGTCTACTTTTCCTTTATTCAATCATAAACACACATAAAGTAGAAGCTTCAATAAGCTTTGTAGCCTTCACTATTGGAAGATAATCTTTACAGTTCCTTCTATAGTGGTTTTCCTTGCCATAATGATGACAAGTATCTTTATCATTTGTGATGCCCCATGTAGGCTTTTACGTTTGGAATGCAAGACTAAGTTCACGCTTAACTCATGGTCTATGATAAAGCCCTATTGGCTCAATTTCTTAAAATAGTCAATCATTCTCAACACATAGGTGTTCACTGAGAAACTCTATCATCTTACAATGAAACAATTCCTTAAAGGTCTCATACCTCTCAATTATACTAGCTGCATCAAATAATTTTTTAAGATGCATAATTATTATATGGACATTCATATTCCAATGTTGTGTTTGAAGTTTAAGTGACATGTTGGATAACATCACATATTTAGCCTGCTCATCATCATCAATATGACATTGATATTCACTGTGTACTTTATTATCAGTGTCCTCATCACAGATAAAAGGAATTCGAGTTTCAAGAACATATAACTTTCTTTGTTGTTTGAGAACAATTATCACATTTCAATACCAGTTGAAGAAGTTTGGTTTAGTCAATTTATTAGCATCAAGTATGCTATGTAAAGATATATTTATTTTACTCATGATAATCTATCAACCTATTCATACAAAGATAATGAGTATTGGTATCATGCATAAATATTTATAACCAAATTTAGATAAAAACTTTAATGATAATTTAGTCTCCCACTACTTTCCTGCAAATTAATAACCATCACTATTAATTCAGGAAACCTCGCTTAGATCTCTTAGTGGGTTAGGATCCCATTTAATTTATATGACCTTAAGTAACTCAAAAAATAAATTAAATTAGATAGATAACATAGCTTATCAATCACATCTTTATGTGACTTCTAGATTAGTTAGGGGACAACTCTTTGAAACATATCATATGTGTTTCACCTAACTACTTCCTCTAATCTTATGCGATCATAAGTAATTCATCCAAATCATATAAGTTAGTTAAGTAGGACTCGATTTTATAGTATTAAACATATTTAATTAATGGTAATCTTGAGCAACTCAATAAGTTATCCATGAATACAACTCTGGTTTTATGCATATAAAATTAGAAGACAACAAATCATGTTCTCAATAAGTACTTAATATTTTAATGAGGGATTAATTTTTTTGATTAAGTCTCATTCCATGGCATTAGTGATATATCATACATAACAATTATATATAAATATACAACCCTAACATGCCATTCTAATTTGATGATTATGTACATATCTAAACTAATTTCATCGAGCCATCGAAGGGAATTTGGTGGTCAAAACCTAGGTAGTTGTTGCAAATATTTATAAGTCTTTTGTGAGCACCATGGTTCTAGCCTTTTTCATCGTTCTTTTGTTATCTTAGATTACAAAATAATTTTTTCTATCTAAATCCCTAAATTTCTAAACAACCCTAGATCATTAAATATACAAAGATTAGATGTTCTTTTCATCTTTGAATAATTGGTTTAAGGTTGGGTTACCACAAACTACAAACCGTTCAAGTATCCAACCTTCAACAGTAATCCACACGAACCACTAGTGAGAAATCTCCTAAACCTTTTTAGAAGAGAGGGATTGGTATACATTTGAGTGCTAGCTCTTTTCTTTTATGTTTTAGGTATTTTTGTATTGTACCATATATAAATCACAATCCTAAATAAAATAGGATTAAACAAATTAATTTATTAACAATTTAACAATTGATTGATTTGTATTAGAAGATCAAGTATAATGTTTAGCAACCTATCATGATCCCTAAATATTTAGAAAAGTCATAACTGGTATGACTTAACTTTCAGTGACCAATTTCTCAGTGTAATTATTATCCATTTATCAACAATGTTCTGTTTTAGACATTGTAGCATGAAGTGTGTCTACTCTGTCAAATCATGTTTGTTCTCAATATCTTAGTCATTGATTATTTGAATAAGATTTGAAACTTTTTTCAAATCTCATTCCACCTTATGCAAGGATTTGCAATCAATACTATTTAAGAACAGATGAATAATTTTCCTTAATTCACCTAGGATGATGAATCCTCTGTTAATTACTTAAATACCTTCATATAAGTCATATTATACCCAATATCTACTCATTTGTTACCCTTGATTAGGACAATGTATAGCAGAATCAAAACATAACACTCCCTTTATATGATAACTTCGTGATCTCAAGTATAAGAATCACTTACATAGTCGTCATGTGAGCCTTTCCATAGATACAAGTGATCTTTCTATATGAAATTCTCATAATGATCAGTTTAGTATACATGTCATCTGATAAGCACCTACATATTAGTTCTAGGTATCTCTCATACCTCAGCTTATGAGAACAATTGTTTCCTTTCATAAAAGAAAGACCATAATATGTATCAGTCTCAACAACTCTAATTAATGTTCAATCTTAATCAAGAATTGACCAGGAACATTTAAAAACAATGCTTTGATGTATTAGGAAACTCATAATTATAACTTTATAATTTTCTTTGCAAAGCATTTTGGCCCAAGAACTTTATTTTTACTTTAGATTCATTACTAAAATATTATGTTCATTACTAAAATATTTGGTGAATATTAAAGATAAATAAACCTTTATCAATAAAATATATATATTTACATGAACAAAGTCAATATCACTTGTAACCAACTGATTGGTTGCATGGCATAAACACTAACAATGCAAGCTTCAGTTATTGTTACTGATAAATCTTCAACTCTAGAAGGGAACGAGAAATCTATGTTTTGGGAAGGAATGGTCATGAAAGGGGTGAGATCATAGGAGTTCATTTTGTTATGTATGAGAAAAGGACTATATAGCCAAGAAATGTGTAATGTTTCTCCCAAGAATGGTTGTCATAGAAGTAGGACTATGCTAAAAGAAGTTTAAATGTCCACTTAAAGTAAAAAAGAACCTGCACACGTGAGCTTGGTTCCAGTAGCAATAAAAACCCGAGAAGATAAGTGAATGCTTACTTTCTATGTTTTCATGTGTACCCCTATTGAGTTGAAATAAGCATGGTTATTTTGGAAAAGTTCAAGTCATAATAGCATTGAACGAAAAGTTTTTCTATCATATGGCCAGTCTTTTTTGCTTTTATTTCTCATAGATTTTCAACATCATTTATTTTGTTGCTATATTTTCTTATAAGATGTGGTAATACCTTAAATTCTCAAGCTTTAAGGAATTAAGACTACGGGTGAAGTTGGGCATATTAGAAATTTGAGTAGGGAGGCTTAAGCTTGTTATCCTTTTTTTTCCGCAAACAAATAGTCTATGGTTATCATTTTACTCATGCTTTTTTTTATATAATAATTACATGCTAGTAAATGTAGATTTACTATCGTTTTATAATAAAAAAAATTGTGAAAATTATTATTCTAATGAAATCTCCAATTTTTAGGGAATAATGTAAATTATTTTGTTAAAACTTTTATTTTGACAAAAATCTCTTACTTTTAGAGATTAAATCAAAAATTTCGTTAAAACTTTTACTATGATGAGATCTTTTACTCTTAATTAAGGATTAATGTCAAAGATTTTTTTTAACTTTTATTCTAAAAAAGATTTTGTTTATTCTAAAATCATCAACAATTTCTCTTTTTAACAAGTTCACTATCCAGGGTTCTGATTCCAATTAATTCAATAATAGATTTTAACAATTACCCATTTAACAAAGCACGAGTCCTAAACTAGCAAACTCATTCAACCAATCATCCATTCCCAGGATACCAGTCTTATCACCAGGAAGCTGGTCCAACTAATAGCCCATTCATAGGTTCAAACTGGGAAAGTTGTTCAACCAATCGCCTATTCCTAGGGCACCGATACTATCACTGGAAAGTTGGTCAAATCAATAGCTTATTCACAGGGCACTAGCCCCAAACCAGGAAACTGGTTCAACAAATTGCCCATTCCTAGAGCACCAATCATATCATCAAGAAGTTGGTTCAACCTATATCCCATTCATAAGGCACCTATCCTAAATTAAAAAAACTGGTTCAACCAATTACCCATTCTTAGGGCACCTGTCCCAAATTAGAAAACTAGTTCAACCAATTACCCATTCTTAGGGCATCAATCTTATCACCAGGAAGTTGGTCCAACCAATAGCCCATTCGCAGGGCACCGGTTCTAAACCGGAAAACTGGTTCAACCATTAATCATATATAAAATATGCATAATAAAAAAACCAAAAATTCAGACATGCATAATAAAATTCAGACATGCTCTTAAATAAATGTCTAAGGTGCTAAGCACCTACCTGAAATTTGTGCTATGTTGGTCGTTCTCTGCTGTTGTTTGTTCCCATAGCCTCACCTATACCAATAGGTACACTAGATTAAGTTCAAGCTACAATCACACACACACTCACTTCACATTCTATTTCCTTAATAATTCAACATTTTCAGTCAAACACATCTCTAAATGAGAAGTAACAATTTATTACTTTCAATATAAGTGTCTCTAAATATTGTTCGGTATTTTGGTCATATACAGAGTTCCAAGACTTGATTTTATACAGGATTTTAATTTATAGCAAGTTAAAACATATTTCTATGACTATGATGCACATGAATAAACCCTGTTTTGCCATCTACATACCTAAATTCATAATTTTCAGTAGCATGGAAACTTGTCCTGCTGATTTTGGTTTAGAACCTTTGTTGTTTTTTATTCCATATCTAGCTTTTTGTAACTTCGATTTAAGCAACGTCAGTTGTGTTTAAAAGGTAACACCCATGTCTACAACATTGATGAGTAAAATTATTTCAAATTCTATCATCTTAAGGTCCAAATCTTAGTGAAAAAACCGAAATATAAACTGTCCACTTTTTTATTCCTAAGTTTAACAAGTATCTTATTGTTTCTCATGCCTTTTTTTTATCATTTCCAGCACCCATCAACATATAATACCTTCATATATTATCATTTAACATAATCTAAACCCATCAACCTCATCAAATGCATTTTTTTTTAAATAAAATTTTTCTCTACTAGCCTATTTTTCATCCACCATCTATATCAAATGTCAACATCTCACCAAATATCAATATCACACCATGTAAACACAATTTCATAACCCATAAACCTCTACTAAAACATACTTCAACAACTCAACCATTCAAGAAAAACAAAAAACAAAATAAACTAACTATTAAGAGAGTTTAGTACCTCTTATTCAAAGAAATTATGAAGTGAAACTTGGAAACACACACTTTTCTTTCCCCTTTATTTTTTTTCCCAAACCGTCTCCTCTCTCCAGCCAATCTTTTGGTTTTCTCATATTTTTCTTCTTAACTCCCTCTCCTAACACGTACTGTGTTTGGTATTGTGGTAGCTTTTGTGGTTATGGTTTAAAAACAGTAAATTTAAAAAAATCACTTTTAGTTGTGATTGGTTTGATTAAAATACGTGTTTGATTAAAATTATGGTTGAAGTTGTTGTCTAGCAAAAAGCATGTTCAATGTGTTTTGGTTAAAACTGTGGTTAAACTGATGTTATAATAAAATGACCAAAAAGGACTTGTAGTAATTTTTTATTTTGCAATTGTAATCTAAGCTTTGTGATTTACATCTCATCAAGAAATCCATTTAAACTTGCCAAAAAAATTGGTCTTTTGTTGTTAGCGTCAAGCATGCTTGATGTAGATCTCTGCAAATGCAAACTCTCCAAACTCTTAAAGACAATTTGTAGCTCTTTTGTTTATACAATTGTTTCTTGAACTAAAAAAAATTCAAAGGTTGTTTTGGTCTGTGTGTTTTATCAACAATAAAAAAGAAACAAGTAAAAAAAACTCAGAATGAGTGGTTCACTAGAAACATGTAAAAGTTGCTTCACCAAAAACTGAGGTGAAACCTCATTTATTGGCGAGTCCCATGAACCAAACCATAAGTTTATTTTGTAACCAAACACCATGCAAATGAGGTTAGGCAAAAATGCAACAGCTGTCACCAAAACAAACGGTCCCTTAGATTGCTTAATCTAGCTTTTTGTTAGTTTGGAATGAATTTGCAAGGTTTTCCTCTAAAATATTTTTTTTTCTCTCCTCTTTCTTTCTTGCCTTGGCCGGCCAACACTCTAGGAATTTCTACAGATTTCTTCTCTATTTATAGCAATAAGTTTCCTTATTTGCATCTTGCCCCCTCTTACTTTCTTTATTTTCACATTAGTCCCTCATGTTAACTAAACTTCCATATTAACCTCTTATATTTTCTCCTATTTTTACATTGACCCCACCATTTCTTTTATTTATACATTGGCCTCAATATTTCTCTTATTTCTACATTCGCCCATGAATTCCTTCTCTTACTAAACTCTTTAGTTCTTTATTATTGTTTTCAATTTCATTTTTTATCAACTAAACTCCTAATTAATTCAATTGAACCCTTCCACTCATCAATTATATTCTTAATATTTATGAACTTCAAAAAAAAATTCATCCTAGGGTTTACACGACAATTCAAACCAAAATCTCTTTTATTTCTACCGAACATAATTCCTCTCACCACATTTCCATTTAATTGCTTGAACGCTGCCTTTTCATATGGAAACAACTATAACATCCCGAGGAAGTTAAGTTTGGCATCCATTGGTGTCTTGTCCACGTTGTAGCGGGTGAATTATCATGTCAACGTTTTCCAATAGATGTTAGATGCTACATCATAATACACCCAAACATGCCAGGGAGACCACTTGCTCTTGTTTAATTATGATTTAAAAGCGTCCATGGATTATCGATAGAACTTTGCTTCAGCCATAAACACTAGCCACTTGTACTTACATAATTAGTAGAAAAGGAATTTTACCTTTTCATCTCCATGGAATTTTTTATTTCTATATGGGGCTCCACGATATCGTAATTCGTAACTATCTAGCTGCCTATCTTTCTAGAAACCTTTCCGTGATATCTTCTAGGTTTTGTCAAAGGATAAACGTCGTCAAGGATTTTAACTTGCAATTTTCGGAGTTCAAACTTGGCTGTCTGCAAGTTATCACTAAACACATATGGATGGCTGATGTTGTGCCAAGAAAATTAGGTACTTTGAGAGGTTGAATTCAAAGAATTTGAGGTATACTTAACACACATTAAGAGATGGCCACAGGAGAAGACATTGCTTTCCACTTCTTTTTCGCGCTATCAAATCAAGCTTTTCTTAGTATGATCTTCGAGTTCTTTAACAAGATCTTGAACTCACTCTATAAATGCATCTTTCATACCTTTATACTAATGAAATAATTTATGTTAACTATCATTACCTATATATAGGCATTTACCACATAAAAAATTAAGTCTAACCAATTAATTTATGCCCTAACGTTCTAAAAATGCTAGTTATAGTCATCCCAAAAGCCAGATGTAGCTTAGGTGACTCATCTAGGTCGACTGTTTCGGGCATATTTAAATGCCCCATTACCTTATTTGGCATCCTAGAACCTTCATCAGCTATTAAAATACACACCATTTACATTAAACAATTTCTAAAGCATGCATTTAAGGATAGTTTATGTCAACAGATGGTGTAATGGCATTGGAGCACAAGCTGTTTTCGAGGAAACAACAGCAACCCACTAACTTTCTTTTATCGCTAAATAAAGATTATGCTGTCTACAATCTCATTATCAAAGCTAGACAACAAACATTCTAGCTTGAGTTAAGATATGGAATCAATCAATGATGTTGGAGGCTGCATTTATATATGCTGATGATATACAGTACGGTAGCATAGATTTAGTAGAGACAATTGTACACTGCTGATTGGCTAAGAGAGGGAGCTGGGTAAGCATATGGTAACACATGGATTCAGATTATAGGAGGGAAGGAATGATTGCACTGAGGAACCTGAAGCCAAAATAATGGAGGAAGACATTAGTGCTCATGAGATCATCATTTTAATTTGTAAAATAAAATTGAGGATTCTAGCTGCATGACTGATTGAGGAGGTATATATATAGGGGAAGACTATGTGCACGTTTCATGCAAATTTGAGACAACACAGTTTTGGACAAAAGTAAAGCAACATAGTAGCAATGATGGGTAGGGGAATTGCTGAGCAAGGGTGGAGGAAGGGTCCTTGGACTCCTGAAGAGGATAAGTTGCTTAGTGAATATGTGAGCTCGAACGGTGAGGGAAGGTGGAGTTCTGTTTCTAGGTGTTCAGGTAAGCTCTCTTTCTAGGATTGATGTTTGGCAAAGGTAATCACAGCAAACATCACCACTGGCTTGCTATATCAAAGGGGGAGAGATAAAAACAAGAAAGCCACTAGCTATTAGTAAATTAATTATATACATACACTCTTAGTTTTTGGGTGGGAGAGGCAAAATTTAGAGTTTACACTGATCATGCTTTCAGCTTTTGATATTATAAATCAACGCACGTACTAGCTATGTGCATACTTTGGTTGAAAAGAGTAATTGTTAATTTTAGTGCTTAACTTTAACTTATTAATTATTGGTTTTACCAGGCTTGAATAGGAGTGGAAAGAGCTGCAGACTGAGGTGGGTGAATTACCTTAGGCCAGGACTCAAGAGAGGCCAAATAACACCACAAGAGGAAGGCATCATTATTGAACTACATGCTCTCTGGGGCAACAAGTAATGCATTTGATCCCTCCCTTTATAAAATCTTTCTTTCTTGGTTTTTTTTTTTCCTGTCTATTTTCATTTCTCTAATAGTCCATACATCTCCAGGTGGTCAACTATTGCTAGATACTTGCCTGGTAGAACAGATAATGAGATAAAAAACTATTGGAGAACCCATTTCAAGAAGACAGATAAATCCTCTCAGAAACAAGAAAAGCGAAAAGCTCTGATTCTCGAACAGGAAGTGCAACACCACCACCAGCAGCAGCAGCAGCTAGAAGCAGGTGAAATGAAAATGGTCAACACCATTGATCATGTTAAGATGCATGAAGCACAAGAAATGTATTTCATGTACCACAATTTGGAGGATCAATGCTCGCCTGTGATGACTCAAGATGTCGCATCTTGGGCAGACTTTGTTGTTGAGGATTATTATGGACTATGGGGTGGCTTGTGGAACTTAGATGATCATCCACAAGGTTAAATTACTCATACAAGTAACTGAAATAAGATATCCATGCAAAATCAAGCAACAACTTGTTCTTTTGGACAGGACTCAAAGAATATTTACAGTAGAGGGTACAGTTTCTAATAATGGTTAGAAAATGTTGATGGTGACATATTTTACTCATGTCTAACTTGCTTAGAGGATGTTGAAACATTATTTTTATGAGAATTTAATAAATGATGATGAACGTTTATTAAAGATTGTGGGTTGGATTTATCTGTAACTCTACAATTACATAGATGTTGCTGTTTACTGATATTTCTTTGCTTCACAAGTCTTTCAACTATATTTTTTATCTCACTAAAATTCAGTGGGGGAATGAGAATGTCCTCTCCACCAATATTGTTTGCTTTGAATTGATTTTCTCTAAGAATACTCTGAATGATTTAAGCTTGAAGAAATGAAGAACAAGAGAGAAGAAGTGCAAAGTTTTAATATGAATAGAGGAATGTGAGATAAAGCTTGGCTCTGTACTTTGAGCCATACGTCAATGTATTATATTTATAGATATACACTGTAACTATAAGTTGGTAAAATACAAAACGAATGAGCTTCTCTCCACGCTCACTGTAAACAGTTTCAAGCTCCTCTGCTAGCCCATATCAGGCCACATCCCCCAATCTCTCTTTCTTGTTTGTCCAACTGGTGCTGAGAATAAGACCCACGGCTGATTCATCAACCAACAATTTTTAACAGTTTCAAGCTCTTCTACCAGCCCATATCAGTCCCCATTCCCCAATCTCTCTTTCTTGTTCATCCACCTGGTGCTGAGAATAAGACCCACGGCTGATTCATCAACCAACAGAGGTCATTTACCCTCTCAACAACAAACGCCAGCAACACCGCCGACCCTACTCCTCTCCACCACGCTGACAGCTACATCCCCAACAAGATCGAATCACCATAGCAGTAATGTCGTCGTCAATAGCTAGCCATCTGATCAAAAGAAAAATAGTGGAGACAGAGAGAGGAAGAATAAGACGGAAGAAAGAGAATCAAAGTTTCTCATGGTCATATCTTCTTTCTTGAGTGGCGCTTGTTTCTCATGGTCATACGCTTGATGCCACCACCGGTGTAGCTGAGATTTGCCAACACGTGAAATACCTTGGAAGTTCGACTCATATCCTTAAATTTGAACAAATTGCTAAAATATTATGAAATTTGAGATCACTTATTATAGCGTATAATTTTTATACTGTCGGACATTATTAATTTGATTTTATGTATGTTATGATTTGAGATAATTTGTGTTGTATTGTTAGTTTATTTTTTAAAATTATGATTGCTATTTAAACATTAAATATTGATGCATGAATATATGTTTGGATTTATATTGATTTGTTTAAATTAATATGCAATTTAAACAAATTCGTGAAATTAATAAGTTTTGTGTAGATGTTTGGTATTGTTTAGTTTTGAGTTGATGAATAATAATTTATCTTGAATTGATATCGTGGTTAAAATAGCTTTGATAAAAACATTTTACTTGCATCTTGCCAAACATGGTCTTCATTTATTTTTTTATAAATTTTTTATTTTTGAAAGATCATTTTACAATTAATTTTGAATTCTCCATTTTTTTTCTACCCTCATGTATTTAATATTTGAATTGTGATCTATATGCAAGACGCTTTTTCGATATTAAATAAATCGTTTTCCCTCTATTAAAACAATAAAAATATTTTTTTCAAAATACAATTTTATTTTAAATTGCATACATTCAAGTCTCTAAAAAATAAAAATAAAATCATATTTGCATAAATAATAAAAATAAAAAATACAAGACATGATTTAGCATCTTTAAACACCAAAATTTAATAGTTTTGTTGATATCTTTGCATGTATTTTTAAATTTAATAACCAGTTTACGAAATCCATGAGAATTTGACCTATATTTTATAAATATCAAAAAAATTATTTTGTTTGTTTGAATATCAAGAATTACAAACTTATATGCATGATGTATTCCTAATATTAAAAGAAAAATGCAAAAAAAATATGTTTTGACATTAAAACAGTTGGGTTTTAGCCTAATAAGATAAGGACTTTCATACTGAAGAGGACTTTTCTTAAACATTAGACATATCAATAGTTAGAAAACACAACTTACCTTAGTTTATATATTAGATAAACAAACAATATAGTTTACTTTAGGTGAGGTGTACTAGAAGTAATATGTCCTTACTATACACAACTAGTCTCATTATCTAGACTCTAAGACCAGTTAAGGTTTCTAATGATCAAAATACTAGATGGTGACTCCATCCTTTTTACTGATAAAAGACAAAAATTCCTTTTTCTTTCCACCCATCACCATGAAGATCCAACTCTGGGAGGATGATCACCGCGACGCCGCACATGTGCAACAATATTAATGCTACTTTTAATGTTTTTATCTCTCTATTTGATGTTGGTAATGATTTGAGGTCGAATTCTTTTAAGCAAAAAATGAAGGAATGATGAAAATCAACAAGTATCACTATGGGATCCATTAAAGGTGTTAATTGGATCTATTACAAGGTCAAGAGCCAAAAGGGTCAAAAAGCCATTTAATGGGCTGATTTGAGATATTTATACCAAATAAACTTCGAGAATTCCTTCTAAGATGGCGAGAATTCCTTCTAAGATGGCATAAAGCATCAATTGATATCATAGCTTGGCTTTAAAATCAAGTTTTATTCATGTTTTGAGTCTTGCTTTTCATTATTAGGTTTAGTTCTCTCAAAATTATTAAACCCTAGTTTTCTTGGTGTTCTTGATTTCAGCTTTATAGTTTCTGTGTTTTTGAATTTGATTTTAAAGTTTCTTTGGCTTAGCTAATCACTGGTTAGGTTGTTTTTAACTTTCAATTTTACCTATAGATTTTAGGGTTTTTACCCTCCAAATTCACATCAGTTTTCATATCATTGAGTCATGTAACATATAATTCTTGACAATAAGGCAACGACTCTAAACTTGGACCCAACAATGGCTACAATTTTTGGGCCAACCAATACAAGAACCAGAACGCAGAATGCAGCATCAGTTTGCAGCCGCGATTTAGCAGACTAGACTCATTTCAACTACACTCTCAAATGACTGTTTGCTTTGGGGTGCTGTGTTTGGTAAATTCCTGAATTAATATTGTGTCCATAAAGAACGCTATAATGGGGAAAAGATACCATGCGAGTAGAAGTTCACCAAAGTTCAATCCATATAATTAAAATGGATAAAAAGTACAAGACTGCATATAAATCAAATTCTTCACTCACATCAGCAATTGATGGCAAACTCATACATAATCGAAGTCAAAAGGAAAAAAAATTCAAGTTATGTCTTGGAAAAACACTGGAACAAGGGATATCTTGCCTATTTGAGTTTGAAGTACAGGATCAAGATGACGGCAACAACAAGAACAGCAATGATGGCACTGATCATCCACTTGTTCCTGTTCATCCTCCTCGAAATGGCAGTCAATACTCTCTTACTCTTACCGATGTTGTCATCCACTCCATGAAGCTGACAATACAGGAAGAACCATAAAATAAGTAGTTCCAATCCCAAACTGAGTGAAATATAGTCAAGGTCAACCAAGCATAACTTTGTTCAGTGTAATACAGGTTTAAACCAGAAAGAATTATAAGGAAGCTGCAGTGTGCGACCCTAGCTAATGCATCAGGATCAGTAAAACTATAACTATATAGCAAATTCAAATATCACTCTTAAATAGAGAAGAAAACATACTGAAACTTGGATGAAAGTAACCAATGATTGGTGATGAAGGTTTGATGTAAATAAAATCAATAAATTCAATGCAGGAATACCGTGTTATGTGCATGTAAGAGAGACTGTCGCTGTTGATGCAAATCTTGAAGAATTGAAACACCAAGTTCTTCTGTTTCAAGCATAGTTCTTCTACTATCCTTAATTCTGTCACTGGAATGATATAGTCTTTCCGTCGCCATCATCAATCTTGATCTTTGATCTCCTGAGGCCTATTCCAGTTGCACAAACCATAATTGTCAAATATTCTCAGCACTTTCAAAGGAAAATGATGATACTCAGAACTGTATTCCAGATTTAAAGAGAAATATCCACAAAGCATGTAAATTCTAGTTCACACGCTATTCATTCCTCACAATAGACACCTAAATCGTCATTTCTAACAAGCAACAGCAAGATCAGTTTTGAGGTTTGACACCGCACCAATATATAGATTATTGTGGTGTCTGGTTGCAGAAGCAAGGCACGCACCACAACGGAAGACAGCCCATCCATATCAAACTAATACTCCAGACAACATATATGAAAATATTATTCCTGCATGAATCTAACATAACAAAAGGGGAAATCAAAGTGATAACCAAGGCGCAATATATATCCTTTCTGCATTTCAAGCAACAAAATACGAACACAAAAAATATTACACAGTAGCCACATTGACGAGTTAAACTGCTAAACAGAGATTTTCTAGGGATGTCTCAACTTACGAGAATTATCACCAATTCTTCTTCAATACAAGAAAATTTAATCAGTAAGGAAAAACCAGCCACCCGAAAACAAACAATGAAGAGCATGATAATTTTGTGAGCAACATATGGGGAGTGACATACCATCAAGGCATCAGTCATTCCAGCTTCCAAGAGCTCATCGCGAGCAGCTGCATTAAGATTACCAGAACCAATTCTTTTAACCTCAGTTTTTAGATTGTTCAAATCTGACTTGTACTCCCTCAATTTAGCCAGAAGAACAGCCTTCACATTTGGCTGCAAATTTCT
Source organism: Populus trichocarpa (assembly GCF_000002775.5). NCBI lineage: Eukaryota > Viridiplantae > Streptophyta > Magnoliopsida > Malpighiales > Salicaceae > Populus > Populus trichocarpa. Next base: position 10,798,365 of record NC_037288.2, read on the forward strand.
CGCTTCCAGATCCATTTTCCGAATCTAAAAAATCAAAATAAATAAAAACAAAATCCTGAGGACAATAACATGAAAGAATTAGGATATTTTTTTAGGTACCAAAGCTTCAGCATCCTCTAATCCAGCTTTTACTTCGGAAATCTTTTGCTTCTTTTTCTCTGGAAAAAATTTAAAAAAAAAAAGCATAAAAAATAATCAAAATTAACAAAAATGAAAATATATAATTGACATTAGGTACCTCCATCAAGAGAAAGAGCAGCGGTGCATTTTCTGGATAAATTAGAAGAGAGTTCGCAGTATTGACGCTCGTATCCTTCAAATATGTCGGTCATCTTTTCCAATTTTTAACCTCTCTATCTATCAAAACCCAAACGAAATCGGATCCTCAATTCCATCAATAAATTTACCAATCAATCACGATCGGAATTTCAATTACCTGGTATGATCAGAGGAGAGAGTTGCCGGATCCGGCTAACCGGATCTTCTCGAATCGGCGGCGGTGGTTTTTTCAACCGACAATGCACGTTTGCGGGGGACACAAAATGGTTAAATGGAAGGAGAGGTTAATGATACAGTCACGTGTCGGTTTGATTGTGTTATGTTTGCTGTGTTCTCTCTATTGTATGTGTTATGTGCGCTTCTGGGTGAGATTAATGTACTCGCTTCCGTCCAAGCGAGGAATATCAGGTAATATTATTTTACTACTAAATTAAATTTTGTAGGATTATTTTTTAATTTATTTTTAGATGTTTGTATTTTTTTTTCTCGAGCTGAGTCTAATTATTTGTTTTAAAAATTATTTATTTATTTATCTATAAAAAATGAATATGCTGCATATATTCATTTAGATTAAAATTTAGAAATTACATGGTGTGAGGTAGAAGAATAGAGAGTATATGGAGTGTGTTTGTGTTTAGTGGTTGTTGTTAAGGTTGAGGTTAAGTACAACCTAATTATGCACAAAACTCAAGTTCAACCATAAAAACAAACACGCCCTTAAAACTTAAGTCTTGGACTTTTTTATGTATTGCATGTCTTGTCTTATTGGATGTTAAGAGGGGTAGTTGTCTATTTTCATACCACCAAATTGTACCAATGATTGATAAGGGGATATGTGTATTTGATGTGGATGTGGATATGATACTATTAGGCTAATATTTTGATGTCATTGTCATTGTCATTGTCTCTTAGGCAAAAGTAATTTTTAGCGCATGTTTTCATTCAATGAACATATTATATGTATTTATGGTTAATGAAAGTAAGTTGAGCCATCCAAGTTTTCACTGGACATACTTATTTATGCTCGAGATGTATACACTTATTGGTCTCCTTGGTTCTTCCACTAAATGGGACCTAATCATCTATGCATATCCTAAACTTATTGTTCATATGATATATAGATTGATCCATGTAAACAAGCTTTGGTGGGAGGTTATTAGCTTTTTAGAGGTACTGAATGTATTTGTTTCTCTCATCCTCCGAGTCTTGAAAATGACTATTGCAAATGCTTAAAATATTCATCCAGACCTAGGGGTCTTATTGGCAAACTAACAAGGTATTCAAATGGTTAGCAATCTTGTCATCTATCTTATTTTTACCTTGATTAATGTAAGGTCATCATCGTGTCCTATTTATGAAAGCATATTGATACAGGGAACGTCAAAGAACAATGTATAGATGTGTATATGGATTACAAGAGTTTTTGCATTTTGAAATTTTAACCGCTCATACGAATGTTTCCCACATCAATAGCCAAGGAAGACATATCCTCATTATTGATTGGATAAATCATCAAATATGGGCTAGGTAGATTGTGTACTTTGAGATGGTTTGATATGGAGGGTGAATTGAAGGACATATATAAGGCATCTCTCTCTCTCTCTCTCTCTCTCTCTCTCTCTACACATACACAAGCTAGCAAATGGATTAAATAGAGAATAATATATATATATATATATATATTCATTGGAAGAAAAGTTTAAAACATGTGGTTAGATTGTGTTTTTTTATAAATCAAACTATGAGTGCATAAGATTGAGTTTATTACTCTTTTAGCTTTTATTTATAATTAATTAGTGTGGGATGAACATGATGTAATTATTGAATGGTATATGATAAAATAAGGGTTAAAAGAATAAGTGTGGTCTATTCTTGGTTATAATGATATGAAATAAGGTCCAAGAAAAATGGACCATATTTGTGATAATGACTTGTGATATGGAAGAAGTAGTTGATGGCTTGGTATATGTCTAGGTATAAAGGAAACTTTACCAAAATTTCAGTAGAATTGTTAATAAATTTAGTAACATGACTACGTGTTTAAGTAAGCGTTATATATACAGGCTTATATTCGATGGAAATGTGTAGAACTATTGTAAAATTTCATGTTTTAACATCCTCTAGTTAATGGGGCTATTACAGATTCGTATCAAAGCCTAGCTGGGGTTATAGGAATGATGTGATGATAAAATATAATAGTATAAAGATGATGATTATATGAATTATTTAAGGAAAGCTAAATGTTAATTTTAGGATGGTATTTATATGTTAAGGGATGATGGTTGGGCCATCTTCAGGACAAGAACAGACAGATTCTAGTGATGAGTTGAGGGATTATGAGGCTGACTCAATGGATGACACTGCATCCCACTCACCGAAGAGTCAAGCCCAGGTGGCATAGAGGGAGCCATCTATCTTGAGGGGTGCTTCTTCATCCTCTGCATCAGAAATGCCATAACGAGAGACACATCTTATGACAGCTCAGCCAGAGGGACCTCTACATGTGGCACCACTAGAGGCACCACCTGTATTACCGGACCTCGTCTATTTTGAGCAAATTATCAGAGTGATTCTATTGAGTATAACAAAAACTACAAGTTCGACTAATAGGGAGACTACTATACCTTGGTCCACTGCGTAAAGAATATGAAGGATACAAGTTATTTGCCTTTTTTTCAGGGATGAGGACGCAAAAGTCGCAAGTCAGTGGCTTCAAAAGATAGAAGAATTGTTTACCTGGATTCTAGTGCCCGAAGAGTTGAGAGTAAACTGCATGGCATAATTATTGGCTGATAGTTCTCGGACTTGGTAGACCACAGTGAAGACCTATAGGGTAGGTGAAGCACTTGTTTTGGCTAATTTCTACAGGGATTTTAAGGCCATTTATTATTCCTGACAGCATTAAAGAAGAAAGGAACAAGAGTTCTAGGGGTTAAAACAAGGAACTATGACTATGGGGCAATACAAAAGGCATTTTGAAGACCTTTCCAACTTTCTAGTGCATTGTTATCTACAAAACAACACCGGATTGAGAGATTTCAGAATGGCCTTTAACTAGAGTTGAGAAAAGGATGGTGACTTTCCAACCTCACACCATGAGAGAATTGGTGGAGGTTGCTCAAACTAAAGGTACTGTTTAATAAGGCCCACACTGCAAGACAAGATGGGGGTAGAGAATATGAAAGGAAATGAGCCTATGTTTGGTTCAGGTAGACTTCTCTTTCCTAAAAGAGGCATCGAAAAGCCCTAGGTTCAGAGTTATAGGAGAGGGGATAACCTCTTCATTGTAGGATCTTCAGGAAGATATGTTCAGTCAAATAGAACTGAACATAGGATTAGTGGCAGTAGATTTGGGCTGACTCGGGGTGGTAGTTCATTAGGAACTACAAGTCGAAAAGCTTTTTCCTTTCCAGGATGTGAGATTTGCAACCATTTTCACCTAGGAGATTGCAGGGTGATGTCCGAGAGATGTTTCATTTATCAGTAAGAAGGATATAAATGGAAGGATTGTTAGTATTTGGAGGATGTGTGCCACTTATGCGGAGAATATATGCACTTGAAAAGGAATTTTCCTAACCAAACACAAACTCAGAGCCAGGAACACTTCGTCACCGTGGATAGGCCAGCCAAAAAGCAGATATAACTAACATAGTCTGGTGTGAGTGTAAGTAGAGGACGGGGTCGGAGTCGTGGAGATAGGGCTTTAGGTAGGGTGTATCATTTAAATCAACAGGCGGCTAGACTTTATCTGAGGTAGTGGTAGTTATGATTTTAATAAATGCTTATGAGGGTTATGTGTTGATAGACCCAGGGGTTATACATTCATTTGTAGCATATAAATTTGTAAATAATTGCAAGTACCTATTGGTAGATTAAATGAGGGCTTACTAATTTGTACTCCAATGTGAGAGGGTAGAAATTGAGGGTAAACTTAATTCCATTAGAGATACATAATTTTAATGTGATTCTTGGGATGGATTGACTTAGCACATATCATGCTAACGTACATTGTCACATTAAAGTGGTATCTCTTAGGACACCTAATGGGAAAAAATGGTAGAATTTAGGGGTGAAAGGAATGAGGTGTATGAAGGATTGATGTCAATACTTGCTGCTAGGAAACTTGTGAGGTAGGGGCCAAAGTTTACCTTGTTTATGTTGTCACACCCAGACATCACGGCAACCGATTAAAAATTAATCTCTCGACTGGAAAAAGAACAAATATTGGCATCTTGTTCTTTTAGGGGAAAAGGTCTAGTTCAAGGAGTCGCCACCTAGTATTATGGTCACTAGGAACCCTAACTGGTCAACAAAGATTCTATGATACGGGACTGGTTACACGAAAGGGAAGATACTATCACCCCTTAAGCATCCTACCTGAGGCAGGCTGCATTGCTGGTTTTGTCTTAAATTGCTATAGATTTATTTTTGTTTCATTCTTGTAGTCATCCTATAATATTCTCGACTCTAACATCAATGAATATTCACCTATGAATATTTCCAACTCTAGCATTAATAAATATTGTGCAATCCACAAAGTACAGTATTCCTAACTCTGACATCAATGAATATTCAACTACAGATACCTCCAACTTTGGCGTTGATAAATATTACGTAGTGAAAAAGAAGACGTATGTTATTCCTGACTCTAGCGTTAGTGAATAAAGTAGTAAAGTGAATTTAACTCAATGCATACATAAATTTATTTTTTTGGAGGGGGGGCTGACCCACCTGATTAGTACTTAAAAGTGCATTTTTATCAAGGTTTTATATCATCATTTTGCACTTAAAGCATCAATAACTCCTTAACTAAAGCATGTTTTATAATAACAAGTCTGATACTATAAGATACCTTTAATTTATGGTAAATGTTCATCTTAAATGCAGGTCTATCACATAAATCAAAGAATTGATTGATGAGTTTAACTACTGAAATTGAGGAGACAAAGAGAGGGTTAAACTTAGAAAAGATTTATTTTCACAACTAATGTAGCAAGTGAATTATAATGCAAAAATGGAGGGAAAGCAAAGAACTTACCTGATGCTGGCCATAGAGACGCTGGTGAAAGAAAACTGGTCGGCTGCTTTCTTCTCCTCTTTTGTTTCTTCTTATTCTCCACTAGTATTCCCTCTTCCCAGCTCGTCCTAAGCTTCCTCTATTCACCTTGGCATTCATCTGTTCAGGGAGAGGTGGTGCAACCAGAGACAAAGACGATGGTGATGGAGTCGTGATGTTGTTGATCGAGCAGACACTCCCCTTGTTTCTTCTTATCTTCACTTGTTCTGGTCGTTCTGTTTTTATTAGTCTCCGGTGTTGGCTTTGTTACCCTGGTCTCCTGCTTCGTGTCCTTGTGTTTGTGTTCGTCCTATCTCTACTGAGAAGAGAAGGTTGATGCTGCTATGGCTGGTGCATGCTCACGGTGCACAGTGGATGTTGGTGGAGCTAAAGGAAGCATACAGTGCTAATTTGTAGAGAGTAAGCTTGTTGTTGGGCAGCAAGAGTGTAGGTTGTTGGTTTTTACGTTGTTCACAGTGAGTGCAGTCTTGCAAAGAGTGGCTGGTATAAGGAGAAGTTATTGTTACACGCGGAGAAAAGGTTCCTTCTAGATTGAGGGGAAAGAGGAGACGAAGGCCTCTTCTGCAACACTGGATGAAAGCCTATATGATGGTTTTTGGAGGTTGAAGGGGGTCCTCTTCTGCTGGGTCTGTGAGATGGGGAGATGAAATGTGGTCTTTTCTTTTTTTATGTTCTGCTTCGTTGGGTTACGGGGATGAGCTTAGGGGAAAAAGGGATGAGTTGAGAGTCGTTTCTAGAGGCTGGGAAAGAAGAAAAGGAAAGGGCTGAAGAGGGGGGGCTAGTGTAGGGTTCGCCGCCCCTTCCTTTTTTTTATGTTTCTCTCTTTTAGGGTTTCTGATAATGACCTCTCTCTAGGGTTTCTTGTGATTGTTCCCCGAGGTTTCCTCCTTCCTTTTCATGCACGGAGATCTGTATTTATAGTGCAAGAGTCTCATCGCGTGTAGAAAATAAAGTTTCAATCAAACTTATTCTCTTCTTTGAAGTTTGAATTTGATTAAGAATCAAATTCGAAAGCAGATAATTATCATTATCTTGAAGATAAGGATAAAATGGCAAAAGCACATTGTAGTCCCTAGTTTTCACGCAAGCTGACAAATCACACTTTTCATTGAAATAAATCTCTAATATTTTAATTTTATATTTTAAATCCCGTAAAATTAAATTAAAAGTCAAAGGGCCAAAATTGGGTTACAACATATGTAATAAATATAGAGAAGGAAGGAGTGAGCTTGTCGGAGATTCTAATAGTACAAGAATTTTCATAAGTGTTTCTAGAAGACTTGCCAAGATTACCTCTAGAGCGAGAAATTGAGGTGTCAATAGAAGTTTTGTTGGTTATGACCCCAGTCTCACAAGCTCCTTACAAGATGGTCTCTACTGAATTAGTGGAACTAAAGGCTCAACTATAAGAGTTGTTGGGAAAAGGATTTATTCAGCCCAACAACTCATCTTTGGGAGCTCTTGTATTGTTCATGAAGAAGATGGATTGGACTTTCCGGTTATACATAGATTATCAGCAATTGAATAAAATAACGATCAAGAACGAGTATGTGTTACCTAGGATTGATGATTTATTTGATCATCTCAATAGGGGGCAAGTGTTTTTGAAGATTGATTTGAGGTCTGGATACCAAGAGTTAATAATTAAAGAGCAAGACATCCAAAAAACATCTTTTAAGACTTGATATGGGCATTACAAGTTCTTGGTAATGTCATTTGGATTGACAAACGCCCCAACGATTTTATAGACTTAATGAACCAGGTTTTCCGACCGTATCTGGATAAGTTTGTGGTAGTATTTATCAATGACATCCTAGTTTATTCCCGTTCACGAGAAGAGTATGAACAACATTTAAAGGTAGTATTACAAACATTGAGGAGAAATCAGTTATGTGTGAAGTTAAGCAAATATGAGCTGAAGTAGTGTTTTTAGGCCATGTTATATCTATTGAAGGGATTTATATGGACCCTAAAAGGTGGAAGCTATGTTGAAAAGGGAGCAGCTCACAAATGTGATAGAGATTCAAAGCTTTTTGGGGTCGGTAGGGTACACAATCAAAGATTCATTAAAGGGTTTTCAAGGATAGCCTATCCAATGACCCAGTTGACCTGTAAGGGAGTCAAATTCAAATGGATAAGGGAGTGCGAAAAAAGTTTTCAAGACCTTAAGAGAAGGTTGACATCGACTCTAATGTTAGCTATTCTAAAAGGGTTAGAAGGGTTTATAGTATATGTATGTAAAGAAAGGAATAGAATGAAGAGAAGTAGGGATACCCCATCACTAATCAAGTGTGAATATTTATAAATCATAAAAGCCTTAAATACTTGATGATGTAGAAGGAGTTGAACATGCGTGCCAAAATAGGTGGGAATAATTAATCAATGATTACGATTATATGAAATAATAAGTTTGGTCTATTCTTGGTTGTAATGATATGAAATAAGGTCCAAGACAATTGGACCATGTTTGTGATAATGATTTGTGATATGGAAGAAGTAGTTGATGACTTGGTATGTCTAGGTATAGAGAAAACTTTACTAAAATCTTATAGAATTGTTAATAAAGCCTCATATTCGATGGAAATGTGTAGAACTATTATAAAATTTCTTGTTTTAACATCCTCTAGTTGGTGGGGTTGTTACATTGAGGGGCTAGAGAAGTGATGGTTAAGAGTGAAAAGAGAGGATTTTGAGAGAGAATAAACATATTCACACTCGAAATTAAAAAAGATCAAAGTAAGGGTTTTGGAGAGATTTGAAAGAGAAGAAGAAGGGTGAAGGAAACTAAGGTTATTCTTGCATTTGACACTTGAATTAACATCTAACTAAGATAACAAACTCATCTCAAATGATCAATTTGATTGATTTTATGATATGTGAAATATTGGAATGTTAATGTGGTAGGAATCTTGAGTTATGAATCTTGGTTGGTTAAATTGTTGTTTTTATGATGGATTTATATTTTTTAACATAAAAAATAGATGGGTATTAATCCAATTAAAAGAATTGATATTTAAATCATGAATTTTGTATTAAGGATTGTAATAGAAATTTAGGGGAAATGGAAATGGATGGTGAATTGAACCAATTGGATTGGATTAGCTTGTGATGAGTATTAAATTATAAAGAAATAATAAATAAAAACATGGTGTCTCTAAGGGCATATAGGGCCGACCAAGGGAGAATGAGTTAGCATATAATAAAATTGTGTTAGCTTAAAAACAATTGTGAGAGATTAATGCATAGTGTTATGTAGGAAATGAATTTTTGAATGAATTTGGATATTTTAGATAAAATGAGTAAAATTTGTATATGGTAGTGAACTAGAATGTTGAGGAAGGTTGTCAGATTTAAAGGAAAAGATTGTTGTGAAGTGCTTGATTTTTTATCTAAAGGAAAAAATATGTCTTAAAAAAATTAAGAATAAATCATGGTGTAAAATAATGACCAGTATTCATAAGGATTAAGTTGAAAATGCCTAGAGTAGCAAATTCCAAAATTTTTCTGGAAATTCTTTCGGGGGAAAAACTTAAATGATGGAGGTTATAAGAGCAAAATCTTCAATATGAACTATGTGTAAATGGTGATTAAGTGTGGGTGAAATTAAACTAAAAAGTTGGTGATTGGTTCAAAATATTATGATATTATGTTAAAGCATGGAATAATCGAGTACAAAGTCAACGCATGGTGAATTAAAGATTAAATGGTAAATGATGTTGTGTGCCAAACGATGCAGGACAGGCAGCGGGTTCAGCTCAACAGCAAGGGACTTCTTCACGAGTTCAGGCCCCGGGTACGTGTTTTTCACCTCCACTACGCATATGAATTTTTCTTAGAATTTTGCATCATTATGTTATTAGAGTAATTGTCATTAATTTATGTGACATGAATGTCAATATAGAAAATAAATGTTTAGACTAGCCGACTTTGACGGGGCTAGTGGCATTTATATTTGAATGACCAAGATTAAATGTGTAGACTAGTCGACCATGACAGGGCTAGTAGCATCCATGTTTGGATGACTGGGATTAAATGTTTAGACTAGTCGACCTTGACAAGGTTAATAGCATCCATGTTTGGATGATCGAGATTAAGTGTTTAGACTAGCTGATCTTAATGGAGCTATTGACATCCATGTTTGGATGACTAAGATTAAGTTTGTAGACTAACTGACCTTGATGGGGCTAGTGGCATCCATGTTTGGATGACAGGGATTAAATGTTTAGACTAGGTAACCTTGATGGGGCTAGCGGTATCTATGATTAGATTGTTAGGATAATATTACTTGAATTACTTCTTGGAAGATATTGATAAAAGAAAAGAGGGTGAATTCTTTTTAGGTAGACCTCATGTCTAGAAGAAGGACAAATAAGGATAATATAGCCAATTTAAAAAGAAAAAAGGGACTTTTATTCATGGAGGAGCCTCAGGTGGATTCTCTCAAAGCACGGGTAGAGGATCTTCTAGAGGGTAGACACGCCCAGGGGTTAGTTCTACAGGAGGCTTTGTTGATCAAAAGACCATCACTTATCCTTATTGTGTATGATGTGAGCAAAGGCACCTGGACGATTGTTCAGTATCCCCGAGTAGATGTTATATTTGCAGGCAGGTGGTGCATAGATGGAAGGCCTGACAATATTTGGGTTAGAGGTGTCATTTCTTTGGTGAAATAGGACATTTCAAGAGAGAATGTCCTTATAAAGCTACTGAAAAAACACAAGGATAAGACAAGGTTACTGTGAATAGACCTAAAAGGCCCGCTCAATCAAGGGTCAGTGGCAATCGAGTTAGGCCTAAAGCATAGGGGCACAAAACTCAGGAAATAGTTTTCCATATAACCTAAGAGGAGGTCCAAGCTACTTCAAATGTTGTGGTAGGTGCAATACTTTTAGATTCCCAGCAAGTTTATGTTGTAATTGATCCTTAAACTATACACTCTTTTATAGCTAAAAGGGTTGAGAATAAGCTAAAAGTGCAACCAACTAAGTTAGAGAAAGGGTTTATAATTAGTACTCCACTTAGGGATGTTGTGTGTGTGGATTATATGTATAAAGATCTTAGGGTAAACATGGAGGGACTGAACATAGAGGTAAATTTAATGCCTATAAAGTTGTATGATCTTGATTTAATTTTACAAATGGGTTCTCTAAGTGAACACAAGGCTCAGATGGATTGTTTTGCAAAAACAGTAATCCTTCAAGGAATAAATGGTAGGAGGATAATTTTTACAGGAGAAAAAAAATTTCTGCCAAATTATGTAGTTTCATATATGAATGCTAAAAAAATGTTAAGAAATGAGTGCTCGACTTACCTTACATATGTGAAGGATGTTGAACAAGATGGGATGGAGATAAATAATCTTTTGATTGTATAGGAATTTTCATGTGTTTCCAAACGAGTTACCAGGGTTGCCTCTGGAAAAAGAGATTGAAATCTATATTGATGTACCTTTTAGTATATCTCATGTATCTTAGTTGCCCTATAGAATGACACTTGTAAAATTTGTTGAATTGAAGATCCAGCTGCATGAGTTATTAGATAAGGGATTCATACGTTCAAGTAATTCACCCTATGAAGCTCTAGTATTATTTGTAAAGAAGACAAAAGGGATACAGACAATTGAATAGGGTGATGATGAAGAACAAATATCTGCTTCTATAGATAGATGATTTATTCGACTAATTAAAAAGGGCAAGAGTATTCTCAAAGATTGACCTAAGGCCAGGGTATTATCTATTGAGAATTAAGGAGCAAGACATACCAAAGATTGCTTTTAGAACTCGTTATGGACACTACGAGTTCCTGGTAATGTCGTTTGGGTTGATAAATGCTCTTACCGTGTTCATGGGTCTTATGAATTAGGTTTTCCAACCTTATTTAAATTAGTTTGTAGTAGTATTTATAGATGGCATTCTAATCTATTCCAGTTTCTATATGGAGCATGAAGAGCACATAAGGAGTGTATTGTAGACCTTGAGGGATCAAAAGTTGGATGCTAAGTTAAGTAAGTGTGAATTTTAGCTTAAAAAAGTTGTTATTCTAAGACATGACATATTTTTGGAAGGGAAATTTGTGGACCCTAAAAAGGTTGAAGTAATATTAAAGTGGGAGAGACCAATAAATGTCACAGAAATTCATAGTTTTCTTGGGTTGGTAGGATACTATGAAAAATTTATTGAGGGATTCTTAACCATAGCAACACCTTTGACACGATTAACTTGAAAGGGAGTAAAGTGGTAATGGTCAAAAGAATATGAAGAAAGCTTCGAGGAATTGAAGAAGAGGCTTCTTACTGCCCCGGTACTAACACTTCTTTTAGGATCCGAAGGATTTATGGTTTGCAATAATGCTTTAAGGAAGGGTTTGGGTTGTGTTTTGATGCAACATGAAAAGGTAATAACTTATGCATTAAGGCAACTAAGGCCTTACAAAGTAAATTATCTAATTCATGATCTAAAGCTAGTGGTTGTGGTGTTTGCCTTAAGGGTATGGAGACACTATTGTATGGATCTCAAGTTTAGATTTTTACTGATCATAAAAGCTTAAGATATCTGATGGCGTAGAAGGAACTAAATATGTAACAATAGAGGTGGTTAGAGTTAATTAAATATTATGATTGTGATATAGATTATCACTTAGGGAAAGTAAATGTTATTGTAGATACTCTCAGTAGCAAAAATGAGGTAGTTATTAATGAGTACATGAATTGGAATAATAAGGAATTAGTTGAATTGAAAGGAAACAAATTGATGCTTGATTGGAAGTTGGATCAAAAGGGTCTTTATTAGCGCAATTAAAAGTATGGTCAATACTTTGTGATAGAGTGTTAGAAGCCCGAATGATGGATGTTAAGGTGGGTAAAGTGATAGACATGGTAAAAGCAAGAGTCGAGACTTCTTTTCAAATCCTAAAGGATGGGATGATAGTAATGAAAAAACGAATATATTTACATGATAATAAAATTCTTAAGACTAAAGTGTTGAAAGAGGCATATGAATCTAGGTTTGTTATACATCCGGGGAGTATAAAGATTTAAAGAAGTGTTACTGGTGGCCAAATATAAAGAAAGAAATGGTTGAGTATGTATCCAAATATGGTGTGTGTCAATAGGTTAAAGTGGAATATCAAAAGTTAGTAGGGTCTTTGCAACCATTTTTAATTCTGGAATGGAAGAGGGAACACATCACGATGGATTCTGTATCAGGATTACCTAATGGAAAAAGAGGAAGTGATGCCATTTGGGTTATAATTGATCAATTGACTAAGTCTATATTGTTTTTGCCTATAAAGATGACAGAATTAGTTGATAAGCTGGCAAGATTGTATGTGAATAAAGTAGTCAGGTTATATGGAATATCAATATCAATAGTGTCTGATTGAGACCTAAGTTTACATCCAGGTTGTGGCCAAGTATCCAACATGCTCTAGGGAGAAAGTTGAATCTAAGTATTACATTTCATCCCTATATGGATGGCAGTAAGAAAGAACTATTCAAACTTTAGAGTATTTATTCCGGTCTTGTATATTAGAGTTTAGAGGGAACTGGGAGGATTACCTACCATTGGTGGAGTTCATTTATAATAACAACTATCAAGCTATAATGAGAATGACTTTCTATGAAGTTTTGTATGGAAAAAGGTGTTGAACTCTAATCTGTTGGGAAGAAACGGGGGATAGGAAATTAATTGGCCCAGAGTTGGTAAAGATTACCAAATAGAAGGTGAAAATTATAAAAGATAGAATGAAATCAACTCAGAATAAACATAAAAGCTTTGTAGATAAAAGAAGAAGGCCCCTTGAGTTTGAGGTAAAGGATTAAGTGTTCTTAAATGTTACACCTTAGAAGCATATTATGTGGTTTGTGATGAAAGGAAAATTGACCTCGTGATATATTGGTCCTTTTGCGATAATTCAAATGATAGGCCTAGTTGCATATATAGGCCTTACCATTGCACTTGTCAAAAATACATGATGTATTTCACATACTGTTACTTGAGAAGGTTGAGATGGATCTAGGGATGAGAAAAAAACCGAGAAAACCATAAAAACAAAAATCAAAAAAATCGAACCGTGAAAAAAACCGATTAAAATTTTGAAAAAACCGATCGGTTCGGTTCGGTTTCGGTTTTATAAGCCTGAAACCGAAAAAACCGAACCGAACCGAACCCCAAACCGAAAAAAACTGGAAAAAAACCAAGCCAAACCAGTTTGAACTGGTTTTGTGCTAAAAAAACCGAACCGAAACCGGTCGGTTTAAACCGGTTTCGGTTTGGTTTTGGTTTTTTTTTAAAATCAGTTTGGTTACTTTTTTTATATAAAAACCGAACTGAACCGAAAATGATCACCCCTAGATGGATCCCACTCGAGTGTTGCCACAAGTTGAGATGGAAATAAAAGAGGATTTGACTTTAGATGCACATCACATCCAAATATTGGATAGAAGTGAGAAACAAATTAGAAATAAAATAATTTTCATGGTAAAGATACTTTGGAAAAGTTCCCAAATTAAAGAGATAACATGGGAACGAGAGTCAAAGATAAAGAAAAAGTATCCAGTGTTATTTCCAAATACAAGTATGAATTAAATTTTGAGGATTAAATTTTTGTTAAGAGAAAGGAATGAAAACCCCGAGATAAATTAAGAATAATATAATAGATATTATGGTGTCATAAAATAAAATAAGAAAATAAATAGAATAAATAGGGACAAAAGAGTTGAAAAATAGGGGAATTTATGGCCAAACATGTATATTTTTCTAGAAACAAAAATAGTTTAGTTGTTTTGAGAAATGACTAGACCGATTTAATAAAAAATACGGATCATTTCTCAAAACGGTTAGACTATTTTGGATATTATCCCTGTTAAAACTTATTAGTACTTAAAAGTATATTTTTATCAAGGTTTTATATCATCATTTTGCACTTGAAGTATCAATAACTCCTTAACTAAAGCATGTTTTATAATAACAAGTATGATACTATAAGATACCTTAAATTTATGGTAAATGTTCATCTTAAATGCAGGTCTATCACATAAATCAATGGATTGGTTGATGAGTTTAACTACTGAAATTGAGAAAACAAAGAGAGGGTTAAGCTTAGAAAAGAGATGTTGGTTAAGTCCAAACTAGAACACTGTTCAGTCATTACGTCATATCTAGAGTTGTAGATCTTGGATTTCAATTTGGTTTATATGGATAGAAAGCTAAGACATGGGCCTAAAACATTCATGAGGAATGCAAGACTCAATTCTACTGTTTGGAAGTCCAAATCTTAGCAACAATGGAGAAGTCGGAATCTGTCCTGCAGCCCATACACTGTTCAGTGTTCAGTGCATATCTCGAGTTCTAGAAGCCCAAATGCACCGATTCTTTTTTTTTTTTGAAAAGCTGAAACAATTTCCTAGAACTTTCATGACAAAAATCTGTTCAAATTCTAACATTATCAATGACATTTTGTTCAGACAAGAAGATAAGGATTGTCACCAAGTCAAGATGTGGCCACCCACTCAACAAGTAGTCATCAAATCAATAGTTCCAAATTTTGGCCTATAAAAAGAGGCATTTGCCATGCATTTACGCATCTTGGTTTTCAGATCAAGATTATATTCTTGTTCTCTCTCTTTTTGCAATGCTTAAGTTTTGCTTTCATTAATCTCTTGTTTATGCTTTTCATCATAACTATGTTCTTATCTAGTTTGTTTATGTTTCTCTTCTTAATCATGTTTAGTTAAGTTTATTATGTCAAGGTGAAAAGGTTACACTAATAGTGTAAGAATAAGTATAGTATAAACTCAACATGGACTTTAATGTTTGATACTAACATGTTTTGTATTAGTTATCTTGTTCACTCTTAATACTTTGCTTGTTAAATGGTTAATTTAAATTTATGTTATATAACCCTTGGTACAACAAATACTTGGCACTTTCATAGTCCAACCATATGGTATAACCGACACCTGTGTTATGAAAGGAACTTGATTTGTTGTTAACATAAGTTATAATCATGAATACCTGACAACATTTACAAGTATTAGCATTATTTGAATAAGATAACTAATGTAATCATGTTAACAATTTATAATCCGATTGGAACCTCCTTTGTGTGTGGTTTCCAGTTGAGTAATAAAAAGAGTTTATACTATACTTGTTTGAAATACCATTAGTGGATCCTCTAACGTTGATAATTATTTTATCATTGTTTAATCCTTATATTAATATCGCATCTCAAAGCTCTCTTCAACTTATTATTATTATTATTATATAGTTAACCTCCCTGTGGTTCGACCCCGGTCTTGCCGGGTTATTTATTACTTCGACACTCCTACACTTGGGAGAAGACATCAATCTTTTGGTCGTGTCAAAAACCCGATGGTTCAGCCAAAAGAAGGAAAAAGTGTTTTCTCTTCTTCTTCTTCTTCTTACCTATCACCTTGAGGGGTTGAGAAGTGATGGTTAGGAGTGAAAAGAGAGAATTTTGAGTGAGAAAAACATATTTACGCTAGAAATTAAGAAAGATCAAAGTAAGGGTTTTGGAGAGATTTGAAGGAGAAGAAGAAGGGTGAAGGAAACTAGGGTTATTCTTGTATTTGACACTTGAATTAATATCTAACTAAGGTAACAAACTCATCTCAAATGATCAATTTGATTGATTTTGTGATATGTGAAATATTAGGAAAGTTAGTGTGGTAGGAATCTTGAGTTATGAATCTTGGCTAGATAAATTGTTGTTTTTATGATTGATTTATGTTTATTAACATGAATAATGGATCGGTATTAATCTAATTAAAATAATTTATATTTAAATCATGAATTTTGTATTAGGGATTGTAATAGAAATTTGGGGAAAATGCAAATGGATGATGAATTGAACTAAATTGATTAGATTAGCTTTTGATGGGTATTAAATCATGAAGAAATAATGAATAAAAACATGGTGTCTCCAAGGGAATATAGGGCCATCCAAGAGAGAACGAGTTAGCATACAATGAAATTGTGTTTGCTTAAAAAAATTGTGAGAGATTAATGTATAGTGTTGTGTGGGAAATGAATTTTTGAGTGAATTTGGTTATGTTATATAAAATAATTAAAATTTGTAAATGGTAGTGAACTAAAATGTTGAGAAAGGTTACCGCATTTAGAGGAAAATATTGTTGTGAAGTGCTTGATTTCTCATATAAAGAAAAAATCTTTTTTTAAAAAAAAAGAGAGAGAATAAATCATGGTATAAAATAGTAACCAATATTCATTATGATTAAGTTGAAAATGGGTAGAGTAGCAAATTCCAAAAATTATATAGAAATTGTTTCGGGGAAAAGACTTTAATGACGAAGGTTATGAGAGAGAAATCTTCAATATGAACTAAGTGTAAATGGTGATTAAGTGCGGGTGAAATTAAATTAAAAAGTTGATGATTGGTTCAAAATAATATGATGTTATGTTAAAGCATGGAATAATCGAGTACAAAGTCAATGCATGATGAATTAAAGACTGAATGGTAAATGATGTTGTGTGCCAGACGATTGTATGACAGGTAGCAAGTTCAGCTCAACAATAAAAGACTTCTTCATGAGTTCAGGCTCCGGGTAGGTGTTCTTCACCTCCACCGCGCATATGAATTTTCCTTAGAATTTCACATCATTATATTGTTAGAGTAATTGTTGTTAATGTATGTGACATGAATGTCAACATAGAAAATAAATGTTTAGATTAGCCGATCTTAATAAGGCTGGTAGCATCCATGTTTGGATTATCAGAATTAAATGTGTAGACTAGTTGACCTTGACGGGGCTAGTGATATTCATTTTTGGATGACCAAGATTAAATATTTAGACTAGTCGACCTTGATAGGGCTAGTGATATCTATGATTAGATTGTCAAGATAATGTTGTTTGAATTATTTCTTGAAAGATATCGGTAACCGTGACTTGTATGATTATTTAGTAAGTTTAGAATCGTTATAAGAGTAAATTATAAACCTAAAATGTTGTGTATGATTTGGAATATAGAAATGAACTATAATTGTTTTAAAAATTGAATTCATAGATAAATAAGATATGTATGAGATTAATTATTAAATCCTTATAATATATTCTAATACATTGTATAAATTGTAACATGTTAACATGTACCTCTAATCCTAGAGAGAATCATTAGATTTCGGTTAATTATCTTTCTTTTGTATTAGGTAACTTAAATGATGTTGATTTTCTATTGAGTTATGAAACTTAGTATAATATAGATGCTTGTGGAACTAATGACTTGTAATACATTAAATTATCTTAGTGAACCAAATATAAATGTATTTGATGATGGAGGGGTGTGCATGTATCACATATAATCTTTATAAAAAGTATTTTATATTTATGCATTATGGAATTGTTGTTTTTATATAATATTGTTGTGAATGAGTTTGAGGACAGGTCTAGGATGATTAGACCATAATTATCATAACTTGATTTTTAATCTCATTATATTCATAATTGTTTTTTAATTCAAAAATAGTGAAAAATGATTAAAAAAAATCTAAAAATATTTTTTTGATATATTTGTGTTATTCTTGGAATTTTTAATGTTTTTTCAAAATTATTTAAAATTCAACAACATCTTTTCGAAAAAATTTAAAACTTGGGCTGATGTAATTGATATGTGTGGAAACAATGGGGTAAAATAGTCATTACGAAGGACACTGAGTTTCTTCTTCTTTTTTCTTTTTTTTTTTTAACGCAAAGATTTAGTTAATAATGTTGCCTAAGATTGATCTTTATCGGAGAGAAGTATGTCGCTGCTACTGGGAAATACGAAGAACACTGAGTTTTTTATTACGTACATGTCAGTTTGTCTTCCTAGAAATAAATCATCTGTTTGTGGTATAGGCTTCCTAGGGGTTTTTTTTTTTAGTGGGCTGACTGTTCTCTAGGCCCGTCGTGCTTTCCATCAAGGCCAGGGTTTTCTTCAGGGTTTTTATTACCTACATATTTTTTGTTCCTGGACAAGACCTGCACCGGTTTTGGATTAGGTATTGCTCCTTCCTCGCGACTAGGCTGAACCTTTAGGATTTTAAGTTCATAATTGACTAGTCAAAATGTTTTTTAAAAATGTATTTGCATTAAGATATTTTTTTAATTAATTTGTTTTTTTTTATCAAATAAACCCAAATAATTTTTAAAAATTGTGAAAAAAAATCAACGTAAACTTACATCATATGATTCTGACTCTGTATTAAATATATATGATTTTCTTTAAATTTTAAGAAAATACAAAAAAATCCAAAAATTTCTTATTTAAAAATTATAAAAATATGTTTTTATTTATATAAAATACAAAAAATACATTTTATCATACTTTAAAAAACATAAAAGTCAATCAATAAGTGTCACAACAAGTTCATGATTATCCATTAGGATTTGATCAAAATTTCAAAAACATCAAAAAAACTAATTTGTTTGATTAATATTTGGGGTATGAGTTTTACAACATAATATTTATTCCTAGTATTAAATTAAATGAATTGACAAAAATAAAATGTTAGGAATTAACTGTAAACTTTAATATTTTGGGTATAAAATTACACTGTAAAGTATATCCATTAGTATTAAAGATACAAAAAAAAATGCATCATTAAATTTTAGACTTTAAAATAGTTAGATTAATCTAGTAAGATATGGACCTTCTTATTGAGGATGATTTTTTTTTAATCTTAGATGGACCAATGAATAGAAATAAAACTTAGGAAAAATAATTAATCAACAATGCAGCTTATTATAGGTAGAGTGTATTAGAGGTGATGCATCTTTTCCTTGCACAATTAGTCCCCTTGCCTAGATTCTCACAAATCATTAGGTTTTCTAATGACCATAATATTAAGTGGAAAATACTAACCATAATACTAACCATTATTGTAGCCCCTTTTTTTCAACTAAAATTTTGAACAATAAGGATTTTCACCCTACGAAAACCCATTTCAACCTCCAACTTATTCCTATGCATAAACAACATTATCCAACATTTAGCATCATTAATACAACAAAACAAAACAATAAACCTTTTATTTTTCATTTTTTTTTTTAAATTAAACATATGTAATAAACCTTAACAACTATTCTTACATCATTATCAAAACAATAATTACACCCTATTAATTACAATCTATGATAATTTTCATTAAGAGCACGTTTGGGAACGCGTTTCAACCTGCGTTCCCAAAAAAATTGAATTTTTTTTTTTTTGCTAAAATTTAATATGGTTTGTACGTTTTAGATCGTTTTGATGTGCTGATATCAAAAATGATTTTTAAAAAATAAAAAAAATCATTGGCATGCATTTTGGCACGAAAAGTTATTTGAAAAGCACCCGCAACCACACTACCAAACAAGCTCTAACTAATCAATTTCCTACAAAATATTCTTATAATCAGCCTTATACAAGCCTCATTAACCAAATTCTTTCTCTTACTTTAATGCATTTCCTCCTTCTCATTCACAAACATACACATAATTTATTCACAATCTATTTAATTTTTCATTTTAACATTGTATACATACAATTTCTCATTCTAGCATTTCAAATATTCATTCTTGATCATGCACGAGAATATATCTATTTTGTTCACTTAACAAAACTCATTTTTAATGCATTATTCTATTATTATAGTCTATTCAAACACTTCTTATTACAAGTTTTAACTCAAACTTCCACCCCTCATTTTCTTCCACATATGACAAGGCCTGCTGGTAAGGTTTTCTACTCAAATATTTCAATTGTCTTCCATCATTTCTTGATTTAAGCCTTTTGATTGCCATTTTAACACATTTGTTCAAATAAACCTCCATTTCCTACACATTTTCAAACCTTAGAATCACACCATTGAAGTTTTTTCAATTATTCTTTACTAACTAAGAAATAAATAAGAAAACTAAAAAATATATTTTTATCAACAATTTTGAGCCCAATTTGAAGAGTTCTTACCATTTTTTCTTCAATTTTTCTTCTTTTTCATTACCCCTGTTTGTCCCTCAAGCTCTTCTCCTCCAAACAAGCTTCTTAATTTTAGCCTAAGTATGTCTCTCCTCACAAACATATTTGCAAGCATTAATCTTATAATTTTGAAAGGATTTCTCAAATGATTTTGAAGAGAGGCAAAAGTGAAGCCTTTTTCTCTCTTCTTAGCTACTGTTTGGCGTGAGCAATAACATGTATAGTGGTTATATCAGGTTTTCTAGATCAATTACTATTATTCCCATATTCATCCCCTCATAATTCTAGTTTATTGCACTAACCCGACATTATATCTTTATTTTTAGGACCTTCTCAAGTTTTAATTGTCTTTAAATTTTAACCCAAGATAAAAAGGTATGTCAGAAGACCCCCGTAATATTTTAACCTGATCCAACAGTCGAATTATAAGATATGCTCAATATTGTTAAATTGGACAGTCGGTAATTTCACACCAAAAATCTGAATTTCACATACCATATGATTTACTTAAATCATTTTGGGTCTTAGAATAATTCGTTAGAGATTCTTATTTATAATTACCATAAAATTCTTCTCGGATTTTTTTCCACTTTCAGTCCTAATAACACAATTATGTGTGGGGTTTATATCAGAAATTAATGCTTCTGTTGCAGGGTCATGCATTGATTTATTTGAAAAATCATTCTATTTTATAAATAATATCATCCAAATTTACAAAATTTCATCTTTCAAATCATTATTTTTTTTTCTAACTAGGAAATTCACATAATTTATCGCAAGTTAATATTTCGCGTTATCGATTTATTACTTTATCTCATTTGAAATTTAAATTAATCTTCTGAGAATGTTCAACCCAGCACACACAAAATTTCTCCTTAATTTATCATATTACAATTAATAATTATTCCATTTAAATAAAATTTGTCAATTTTAGAACGAGGGTTTACAGGTGATGACAATATCTACTCATTATGCTTATACATCTAGTTTTGTATATAGCATAATATAAATGATGGATCCTATAACCAAACTATAGGGTGTCATTTCTATCACTTTCTCAATTTGTGTCTTAGGACACATATTTTTAGAAAGATATATTCATTGCAAAATAAGTAAGTATCGTCTCTTGGATTCTTTCATCATAAATAATTTTAGCATCTTATTTATATACCTAGATTGGGGTTGAGGATTCTAGTTATATGATTTATTTAAAAAAAAATTAGAAAATTAATACATGTTTAAATATAAAATTGATTTAATTAAAAGGTACAAGGACAAGTTTAAAAAATACCTTATTATATAAAAAACAAATTGAGTGGTTATATTTATCAATTTATTCATTCAAGTTTTATGATATTTGTTTAAAGTTATGGTTTGTATTTAAAGTAGAAGAAACTATATTGGGTTTTGTTTAATTTATTATTATTTTGTTCTTTTAATTTTAAGATTCTTTACCCTAAAATCTTAAATTTTATAGTAGTATGTAAGTTCCTTACCATCATATTTCCTCGTAATGTTGTGGCAACTACATATAATAGGAGCTTTTGTTGGTGCTTTTCGAAGTACTAATTCAACTGAAATAATGGATTCTAGCAGAAACGGCTTGGATCAAATTGAATTTGGGCATGTTTTCCTTGGAATCATTTATCACTACTTTAGGCTCTATTTTGGGTCATTTCTTAAATATGTACTTATTTGAAGTTTCCTTAAATAGGAGAAAACAACATGGGATAACTTTAATACATTACAGTTCGACATTCTTCTCAGTATTATTTTTATTTTTATTTTTATTTTTGTCACCAATTTTGAGGATTAATTAGCAAGACTTCATTCCAAATAGAAAAAATTTAGGCCATGTTAGTTTTCTGAAATTTATTTTTTGAAAAATCACTTTCTAAACTTTTCTGTATTTGTTTATCATTAGAAAAATTGATCAACGGAAAACATTTTTGAGTCAAAGAAAAATTTGACTTGATTTACAGGAAAGTGTTTTTCTGGAAAATTTGGGCGGAAAACACTTTTCAAAAATTATGAAAAATTTAGAAATGTCATATTATTTGCTGATTATATCAAATTTGATCCTCAAACTTTTAATTGCTATTATATTTTGTTTTGAATATTTATTTTTTAATTTCATCTCTTAAAATTTAATTTTTATATTAACTTTGGTCTTCATTTTTATAATTATTATTTATTTATTTTTTCCTTATCATTTTTTATTGAAATTTTTTATGTATCAAATTTGATCCTCATTCTTTTGATTGTTACTTATTTTATTTGAAATAATTTATAAAATATCAATTATTATTATTTTAATTTCTTCATCTTTATTTTTTTTATGAAATTATATTTTTTTTCAATTTCATTCTCATTCAACTTTTTAATTTGTAAGATTTATTCCTCATTATTTTAATAAACTTGAGAAAAATAAAATATTATTAAGTTATTTTACAGCTCATTTTCCATTACTTAACCAAACTGGAAAGTATTTTCCAACTTATTTTCCATTACACTACCAAACATCAGAAAATAATTCATTTTTCTGGAATTCACTTTCTAATTTTTCAACAAACAAACAAACAAACAGAGCCTTAAACTTCAATAATAACAAAAAATAACCTTAAAAACCTCCATTTAACAGGGTTGCAAGATAGTTGAAGCCTTTGGAAAGAAAACTCTTTGATAGGTATGGGAAACTTCTAGGTTAAAAAAGATTTACAGCACTGTTCTCTCTCTCTTATGAAAACCCTGTTGCCAACCGTACTAGAAAGCAACCTCAACCAAAAAAAAACCCTAGCAAATCCTCACTTTTACTTAGTGAATCACAGGGGTTAGAGTCTAATTTATTTTTGTACAAGTTCGAAAGGATCAATTCTATTTAGGATTCAACTCTGAATGCTAAAAAATATTCCGAATATAAAAAAAGTTGATTAAAGTCTCTTAATTCAAATGATTAAAGTGTTCGGACCAGCAATTTGAGCAATTATTCTGGGATATTACTCTCCCACTTGAATAAAATAAAAGTAGGCAATGTTCTAGTGATTCCTCTCAACAGTGTCCTCACCCTTGAGAAAGATTCATAACCACAAGAATGTGGGTTCTTTTTGTCAAGAAAACACAACGAAAGGTGATGGAGGGCGTGGAGCAGATCTTTTCTTTTTGCTAAAGACAACCAGAATCTATATTCGCACATCGATTTCAAGGACAACTAGCCTCGACACCACTAGTGTCCTATCAAAGGATAATTACACACTGGCTTCAATTAAGGGTGTAGAAATTAAGTTAAAATACGAGTTTTTTTTGCCAGACTAGCCGCAAAGCATCAAACTCTATTATCCTAATATTTCTAGCTGATATCTAAAATCTTTAGCAACAAAGTAACTGCAAAAACTGAAGTTAAGCTGCAACCCAAGAACTCAGACTTCTCGTGAGTAGCTAATGTTTTGAGTTTGCTTGCAACAATGTCAGGGCATTACAGGCAGCAAAAACATGAAACTCTTTAAGCTGCAAAGCGCGTCCCTTGTGTTCATTATTTGCACATTATGGTTTAGGTCAGAAAATCAATATAATTCAATGATCCCAGACCTCAGTACATGTGCAATATGAAATCTGAACAAATTAAACCTTCAGTGCTATGCGATCGAGCCAAAGAGATGGAAGGGAAGGAGAAAAGGTTAAGAGAACTTACCAGGTTCTAAGCTCAGCCGCCACTCATGTGAGCTAATGTTAAGTGAATGTGGGTATTTATAGGGTGCTGGAGTTGTCATTAGGGCATTACAAGTAAACTCTATATGGGCCCAATTCTTGGTCTTTTACAAGTGCATTTTAAAGGAAGGTGGTAAATTGAAAATCATAAGGTAATTTGGGATTTGATTTCTTTTTTTCTTTTCCCTATGAGTTTCTTCTGATTAATCGTGAGGTTAATTAGATTTTCGCCTGGCAATGACCACCTCTCTTCAGCTCGTGGTGTTAAAAATTTAGTAATGAATATAATTTAAAATATTTTTTATTTAAAAATATATTAAAATAATATTTTTTTTATTTTAAAAAAATTACTTTTAACATTAACATATCAAAGTAATCTCAAAATATATAAAAACATAATTTTAAATAAATTTTGTTAGAAAGCACAGTTTCAACCACATTCTCAAACACTATTTAAATATAAAAAAATATTCTTTTCTATTTTTTTAATAAAAAATTAAAATATGTATTCATTTATGGAGAACATAGGGGAATATTTTTTGAAAAAATAAAAAAAACACGTCAAGGTTACAATTATCTTATATAAATGTATAATACTAATTAAATATGAAAATTATAAAAATACAATAATTTTAATTTTTTACCTTGTCGTTTGTATATAAAAGAAAAATATTGTATTGTTCTCTTTTTTTTTCATATAGAAAGGAGAGAAAAACTTCCAAGGAAAAAAAAATCTAAAAAACCTCTAAAATATATAAGTTCCTGTTTTTCTTTTCTTTTTTTACTCTAGTTTTTTTTAAAAAAATAACTAGAGTATTACTTTGTTTTTTAATGGCCCCGATGTTCTATTATAAACCATTTCAAACAATACTAAATTCTATCTTTTAGATTTGTTTTCTTATCTTAATTAATTTGGAGGTTGTAATTGAAAATTTATTCGATTTCTAACTTTATTTCTAGTTTCATCTTTATTTCTAGTTTTGAGCCCTTGCATTGCTTTGGATCGTTATAGTTGTGTTCTTTTTTTATCATCACATACCTATGACTTTTATAAACTAGTATTTTTTTCACATGTTTTGTTATAATCTAATTTTGATCCATTTGTTTTTTTAATCTAATTTTAAAGTGGTTTAAATTTGAAATTAAAAGATTAGAGACTTGAATACAAAATTTTAAAACTTCAAGGACCAAATTGAAAACGATCATCCTAGGCCAAAACGTGTCGTTTCAATCCGGCACTGTTCTTCGTCTTCTTCTTCTGACGCCGCAAATCCGCCTAAAAAGAAGGGAAAGAAATTGTGGAATGCTGGCATCCCAGTCCAACCAAAACATAAATTGCAAATCTTATCTTCATGAAGATTACTACCCCGTGGAGATAAGGATCGAACCTTAGGTGTCCAAGTCCCAGCAAAAAACCAACACCTCCCTCCCTGTCATGCTTATTAAGAGAAAAGTCGTGCGCGGAGGGAGAACCTGGGACGTTCCCTATAAATACAAAGCTTTCCAAAGGAATGGGGGAGGAAAAAAATCCAAAAGAAAAGGCAGAAAAACAGAGAAAGAACTGAAAAAAAAAAACACAACACAAAAGGCAAGAAAAATAAGGAACAAAGGGGAAGAAAACAAAAGCAGAAGGAAGAATCCCAGTTTTCCCAGCAACGAGCGCTTTCATCAATCTTCGCCCAAGACGTTAGCAACAGTAGTCCAGCAGTAGGTAAGTTTTCATTTTTCCCTCCCCTGCATTTTAATTACATAGTCATTGTGGCTGGCGTGTGTGGATCTACGCACGCCTGCGGGTTAAAACCAACCAGTTACTAGGCTGAACCAATAACCGGGTCGGGCCGACTGGGCTGGATTCGGCCCAGACCATATAGTTAGGCTGGATCCGGCCCAATAAAAAAAAGAAAAGGATAAGAATGGGTCGGGTCTGGGCTTTGGGCCCAACCGGCCCAAGTTGTTTTGGGCAAGGGTGTGTTTGGCAAAAAACACTCTTATGCCTTTTCCATGTGTTTTTATTCCCTTTCTATTTTGATATTTGGCCAAATAAACCCATCTTCGATATCAAAAAATTCCCAAATATTTGGAGACCATCGTGGATTCATTTGTGATCCCTTCACACTTTGTTTTATTTTTTTCTTTGTGTGTTTGTATTTTTTATGCTATGTGCTCAATCAATGGATCATTACTGTTAAATGCAAAATTTGTTGTATAATGTTTCTTTTATTTCCATGTAAAAAGGAAAAATAATAATAAAGGATAAAAAAAAAGAAAATGGCATAAAAAAATTCTTCTTCAAATTTAATTTTTTATGAAATTATTCACTGACACCAGAGTTAGAAATATTACAATTTTTTTAGGTTTGTGCAATATTTACCAACGCCAGAATTGAAAATATTCGTACGAACTGTTCACTGACGCTAGAGTCAAGAATATGATAGGAAGATTTAAAAAAAAAAGGAGAAACAGAAAAAGAAGAACATATTCTTAGCAATTTTAAACAAAACCTGCAATGTATCCTGCTTTAGGTAGAACGCTTAAGGGGTGATAGCATCTCTCCTTTCGCGTAACCAATCCCGTATCATTAGATTAATCTATGTTGAACAGTTACAGTTTCTAGTGACCACAATACTAGATGACGACTCCTTAAATAAAACATTTCCCCTAAAAAAACAAGATACCAAATATCTATTCTTTTTTCCAACAAATATCTATTCATATATATATCTCGTATCATTAGATTAATCTATGTTGAACAGTTACAGTTTCTAGTAACCACAATACTAGATGACAACTCCTTAAATAAAACATTTGCCCTAAAAAAATAAAATGTCAAATATCTATATAGATATTTGTTGGAAAAAAGAATAGATATTTGACATCTTGTTCTTTTAGGGGAAATGTTTTATTTAAGGAGTAAAGGGTCATATAAAAAAAATCATATTGTTTAGGGTGGAAAGTCAGAGATTTTTAGCTCAGGGGTATTTGTTAAAAAAAAAACAATATTCAGGGTATTTTGCAATTTAGCCTTGTCAAAAACTTGGGATCTTCAACCAACTTGCCCCTTTTCCCTCTCCCGACCGTCTCACCGAGTCCTGCCTTACTCATTGCAACTCACTCTCATCTTCCTCCCTCTTAACCAGGTTTCACTTCTCTGTCTTGTTGCACTTATTTTTCATGTTTTCTATTGACAGTTGACTTATAAATGAAGGGAAAATAACAGAAAGAGTATTTATCTTCCACAGTTTGCATTTTTCTTTGCTTCCTTTTTGAAATTTTAATGACGATTTTACTATTCTGGGTACAGTTTTTTTCTTTTAAGAGGATTCAACTTTGGAGCACCTTTTCCAGGTTCTTTGATGGATTCTTGAGCTCTTATAATTGTTTGATGGTGTGATTTGTGAGCTTCTTTTGAAGAAAAAAAAATGATACTTTCAGCTCTTTTAACTTCAGTTGGAATCAATCTTGGACTGTGCTTGTTGTTTTTCACTTTGTATTCAATATTGAGGAAGCAACCTGGTAATTTTTACGTGTATGCACCCCGTTTGGTCGATAAAGAGAAATCTCAGCCACAGGAGAGTGATGATTTTTACTTGGAAAGGTTATTGCCTTCTGCTGGTTGGGTTAGAAATGCTTGGCAGCTTTCTGAAGATGAAATCTTGTCAATTTCGGGTTTAGATGGTCTCGTGTTAACTCGGATCTTCACCTTCAGGTAAGGAAATCAAATGTCATTTAGTTGTGTAAAAGATTTCAAGTTTTAATCAGGGTTTGAAAAGGGTGGAGTTTTTCCTTTTTGCATGTGAATTATCTATAAAAATCACAACTTTTTTTTTCCTTATAAATTAGAATAGAGAGACTCAATGATCATCAAATGAATTGTGGAGTTGTAAAAAATAAAAAATAAAGATGACTGACTGATCCCTGTTTGTGGATTTCAAGATGAAAAATTGTATTTGGTTTGATGGAAATAATGAAACAAAGAAATAACGGAGACAAAAGAGAGAATATCTTATAAGTTTCTTATTAAGACAGAAGGATGGTGAATTTCTTGTTAAGGATCAGTAAAGTTTAGTGTTTTTTTTTATTAACAAATTTTTATCACTTGTGTTGGCTGAGGATGAATTCTACAACCTAAGCAGAGGAATTAATTAGGCTACACTTAAGCAGAATGCATAGTACAAAGCTGGAAAAGAATGTCTAGATTGTCTCGACTCTAGAGAACAACTTTCAACTTAACAGAAGCAATCATCTGTCATGGACTCTATTGAAAACTTTACTTGATAGGCTACATATATGCTTGGGGTTTCGACATATGGTTGTGAGAAAAAAATTTAGTGGCAAGATACAGTAGGAGAGTCCATAAAGGTGTGTTGAGATTCAATTCATACAGGACTTTCTGGCTTTCTATTTTGAATCGTACTTTTTAATGAGTTATATACTATCTGAAGCTACACTTATGCATTTTTTCTCTCCACTTATAACAAAAACCTCACTTTCTTTGCCATGCATTCAGGCCCACTGCCTGTATTCCTATCACAATCAATTAGTATATTACTATGCCTAATGATTCTTTTACACTGCAATCTATTTTTCTTGACTTTCTATTCGTGCATTATTTTCATTCAGCCTTTTTTTCATATCCTTCTTTTAATGCAGCTTGAAAGTGTTCACCGTTGCTGGGGTTATTGGAATCTCCATCCTTCTTCCAATTAATTATTTTGGGAACCAGCTAAGTGATGATTTTGGCCATTTGCCGAACAAGTCTTTGGATTCATTTAGTATATCAAATGTCAATGACGGTTCAAACAGGTAATCATTAGTTGGCTAGATGAACAGAATGTCATTGCTCAATTGTGCAAGATCAAACCATATGATATTAAACTTATCATCAAATGTATTTGATAGAAAAGTTCCATTGAGAAGATCTCTAGTAACAACATATTTTTTTTTCAATTTACAGTTCAAGTTTCTTGTTTTTCACCTTTTAGCTGAATGGATTCTCTGTGCTCTTTGAAAATTTGAAATTTGTGCATGGAGGGACCCCAGGAGTAACCAAGTGAGCAAGAAATGTTTCATCTATTTTCTTTTTCTTTATCTTTTTTTTATAGAGAAAGAATGATATTAAGTGAGGAGAATGAGGGCAGTGCAATTCAAGGATTATATATCCTCCATAGAAAGGGGAAAATATCATACTAATACAAAAGAGTTCCTGACCTCGTTGCATGTCTGCTAAAGATTCTTTTCCAAAAGTTTCTGTGAGAGTGCACCATATTTAAGCCAAGAAACTTACTTTATCCCTAGGTAGCTGAACATGTAAAAGCCTGTCTTAAAAGCCTCTTGAGTGAGCTCAAATGGACCAAATAATTGCAAACACTGGGCATCACCAAAGAACATCAATCTCCCCTTTTCCTCTTAAAAACCTCGTACTTCATTAATAGCAATGCATCCTAGGTATTAAGATGCAGGGAAAACCCAAAACTCAGAAAATAAAAAATAACCTGTTCTGTTGCAAGAAATGTTTGTCTAAATTCTGATATGGAAATGGAGTCAAGTTTCCTAACGGGTTCTGTTTCCTTGTGCTTGTCTAACAGATGTAGTGAAGCTGTCTATGTATAAGTTGACTTTTTTCTGAGAGTAGGTCTGTCTTGCAACCTACTAACGGACTGTTATACTAAATTATGATGGGATAAACACCTCTTATTTGATAAAGTTTCTCATTGGCCCTTTGCTTACTCTTTGTAATGCTCTCTTAGCTTGCCTTCTTAAATTTGATGTTCAGTATAGAATCCTAGGAAGCCCAGAACAGCAGAAATGTTCATCTTTCCAGAAACTTGAGCTTTTCTATGTTTTCCTCAATGATGAAAAGTAACTTGTAGTACTCCCAGCCATAGAAAGTTTCCCTAAATCAGACTTCCAAAGCCCTTAGTAGTCGGTGAGTATTATCTTGCAAGCTGGCAACTATAAATGGGATAATTACTTTTTATTCAAATGGCTATTAGATATGCAGGAACCCCATTCTTTTGCTGTTTGAACCATGCAAATAATAAAGGGAATAAAATTGACCATTTATCCAGGTGTACTAGACAACTTGTTATTAATCTTGCTGGTTTGGTTTTCCATAATGTCATGACCTGTAATCAGATCATTATGCTAACTGATTTGGGAATGGGGATAATGGTTTGAGATGTGGATTAAACATGACTTGGAATGCACCAACATAATAATGAAAATAAAGTTTCTGAATGTTATCTGGAAAGTCATTTCAGCTCACTTTAGACCATAGGTTGCCACTTTTTCCGAAGATAACTTCTACTTTGGTCGGCAATTGACTTATTTTGGTTGGATAGAACTCCAATAAATGCCCATCGCCCCAAGTACACTCAAACTATGGGCATTGTTAAGAAAAATTCATTGAGATGGATTGAACTTCATTTTAATTTCATATTTTCTAGTCTGTAATTGTGTTCTTTTTAATTTATTTTCATATAACAAAATGTTACTGCAGACATATATTTGATACTTCTGCATTCCACCCTACCTCTGTGCTAATTCTCATAGCTCTCCTTTTGCCTTAAATAAAAATTCTTATTCTTTTATCCTGCTGTCTTAAAGTTTTATCTCTTCTTTTTTACTGCTTTTACCGACTTTATATTGGTTGTAAAGTTGAGTATTTCATTTTGTTGAAATAGCCTCATCTAAATATTGCTGTTAGATTCTCATGGTTTGCATGATTCTTTATTGCATCAAACAATCATTTAGCTATTCTTTGTTGAAGTTACCCTGATTATTAGTTTTGGTTTCTCTCAAGGTTATGGGTTCACTTTTCTGCTGCATATATTTTTACTGGAGTTGTCTGCTATCTTCTGTATTACGTAAGTACTATTATTATTTCTTCTGCAAAAGCCACCGGGTTTTGGTTCATAAAAATGAAAGTAATCAGAGAATTTCTGACTTGTTAATTACACAATGTGCAGGAGCATAACTATATGTCAGCAAAAAGGATTGCTTACTTCTATTCATCCAAACCGCAGCCTCATCAGTTTACAATATTAGTCCGCAGTATCCCTTCCTCATCTGGAAAAAACTTTAGTGAAACTGTTGAGAGTTTTTTCACAGAGTATCATCCTTCTACTTATCTTTCACATTCAATGGTTCATCGAACAAGCAAAATTCAAGATCTCATTGTAAGCATTCTAGGTGAACGTGCAGACCACTTAACTAATTTCAGGCCATTGTGGTCACATACACTTCAGAACCATAGTTATTAACTTGTTTTTCTATTTGAATTATGCCTTTTCTTGTATTTATGTGTTACTTAACAGTTTTTGGACCTGTCAATCATGCTCTCTTAGTTATCCCTGAAGATACCCTCCTTGGAAAACTGGGGGCTGACATAAGATTAAAATAGATGACAATGTTTACAATTGAAAATTCAAGCCTGATTGTCCTGAAAAAAGTTCATCCTTTCATTAATGCATCAAATCAGCTTCTTTTGGAAAAGGGAACTGGTCATGAAAGTTGTGTGTTTTATTGTCATGCACAAACATAACTATTGAAATGTTCTAGAAAGCTTTGTATATATTGTCATCATGTAAATTTCAATATGTTCATGGAACATGGAGAAGACTGACCTTGCTGACATGATATACGGTCATTGTTTATATATCTGATTGTCACCATTTTGAATCTCTTGCTTATTGTTGTTTAAAAATGTGTTATCCTTGGTAGAATGATGCGGACAAATTGTATAGAAAGCTTGACTGCATGAAATCAAACAACCATTCTCAGCAAAACTTCAGACGTGATGGCTTTTTAGGACTCACTGGACGCAAAGTTAATCTTTTAGACCTCTATGAAAAGAAGTTGGAAGATTTGGAAGATAATTTGAGGAAGGAGCAAAATTTATTGGCTGGAGAGGTGCGTGGCATCAGTTCTCAGTGTTTGAATTTAATAATTATATGAGACATTCAAATGGTACTAGTGATATTTATGTGGAGAATAGTGTCCACTTAATCTGCTTAAGTTTTCTTTGGCCATTAATGCAACTGTTGGCACACAAGGGAACAGCTTTCAGGTTTTCTGTGTCAATCATCTCTTAACTTTAAAAACATGTATGCCAACTCCCACTGCCAGTCTTGTGGAGGGGGTTCTAGGAGGGTGATCTGTGTATAATTCTAGCTTTCAGAAGCTTTTGGATAAAGTGGATTATGAATTTGATGGTTTTTGGAATAGCTGAGTTTGAGATTGGGCAGCTACTTCAGTTTATAGGATGAACTGCAATTCATTATGTACTCTTCTTCATTTATAATCTAAGACTCTAGATTTGTCATGGGATGTTATTGCTTAAGAAGCTCCTGCTTCTATTCATGCCAATAAAATGCACTTTTATTCAGAAGAACTTGTAGGAATAGTAATAGAGTATGGTTGCATATAGATGGATGAATATAGAACACAGCACAAAACATATGAAAGTTCTCATTTGTTTTGAGTTCAACTCTGATCATCTGTTCTCTGGAAGTGTGGAAAATACCCTTCTTCACATTCTATTGTAACAGAATCCATTTCATGCATTTGATGTCAATGCAAAGATGACATCTTATGCAACCTTTTGCTCTTACTATATACACTTGTAAATTTTCAGGAAGTTCCAGCCGCTTTTGTTTCATTCAAGTCGCGGTTTGGTGCTGCAGTAGCCTTACACATCCAACAGGGGGTTAATCCCACAGAATGGGTCACTGAGCGAGCTCCTGAGCCTCAGGATGTTCACTGGGCTTTCTTTTCTGCATCATTCATTAAAAGATGGATCTTCAAACTGGTGGTGCTTGTTGCATCATTTGCTCTAATTGTTCTTTTTCTTATTCCAGTTGTGATAGTGCAAGGTCTTGCTAATCTGGATCAGTTGGAAAAATGGTTTCCTTTTCTGAAAGACATACTGAGCCTGTAAGTGAAAATTGTAATTTCTCATTGATATAATCCACCCAAAGCTGATCATGGGGTTCCCTTGAGGCTATTTGAGGTTATTTTATGTAGATATATGTTATAAAATTCTAACTACCTTGTTAAGCTGCATACCTGCCATTAAAACTTTGAGCATGCAGAAAATGATTAAAGATTTATTTGAATATACGAATTAATGAATTCATTTAATAGGGGAAGCACTACTGATGGCCTCATGCATATAGGTGAAAAACTGTGTGGTCAAATCTGATACATGTAAAAACATTTTTTCTTGTCTCTAAAACTTGGCATGCATTATATACAGTAATTAGTGATGTGGCATTCACTGTTGAACTGTATGTTTAAATGTCTGAAGAGGAAGCAGGTTGTAACCATGTCATGATTTTGTTTCTGTGGTGTCCTGATTTTTCATTTAATAGCCTGCTTGACCCCTTTTTCTAGTCTAGAAAAATTTTATAAAGGAAAACTTTAGGACCACAAAAAACATAGATAATGGCTAGACATTGAATATTTTATGCGGGGAAGTAACTTTTAAATTTGAATAAAAATTGTTGTGTCAGAACTATAAAATGGCCATCGTAATATGATAATGTTAATGAAAAACTATCATTATATATTTAGAACCTATCAAGTACATGCTTGCAATGCATGTCCTTACCAAGAATACTTGCAAATATTCGCAATAACTTGATGAATAATCAACATAAATAAAGGTTTTATTCCTTCCAGCTTCAATCCAGATCTATTGATTTTGAGTATCAGTTTCCTGGCAATCACTTTGAAGTTAATGTGAAATTAGAGTTTGTAATTTATTTTGTTTTTGTTCCTAACTTCAACTTCAGATAGTTATCAGGCATCTTGATCTGATTAGAAAATAGAGATGGATTGTGCCTAGTTGGTTTTGTGTGAAGTTGCAGATCTAGAGAAGCTTAGAAAGAACTAATTACTGATTTCAAGTTTTTCAAATTCCTTGAAGTTTTTAAGTTATTTGAAATCATTGATTAGTCTAATTGTTAAGACATGGAACTAATATGCACAATTTTTTGAGCTGCAGAACTGTTGTCAGTCAAGTAATTACAGGATATCTTCCAAGTCTCATTCTGCAGTTATTTCTTTCTTTTGTTCCACCAATTATGTTAACATTTTCCGCCATTCAAGGATACATTTCTCGCAGTCAAATAGAAAGAAGTTCTTGTTCCAAGATGCTATGGTTTATCATATGGAACATCTTCTTTGCAAATGTACTGTCAGGGTCAGCTTTGTATCTAGTCAATGTCTTCCTTGAGCCCAAAAATATTCCCAGGGTGCTAGCTGAAGCTGTCCCAGGTCAGGTGGGAATGCATCTCTGTTCTGTATATTCTTTTACAACTTTTGCCTTTTCTCCCTAATATGTGCAGTTTCTTCTCAGTTTTGTGATTTTGAACAAACCTTAAATTCCTTTATGCTACAAGTTTCATTCACAAGTATAATGGATTCCTTATTCTGGCTTTATTAGGCATCGTTCTTCATTTCATATGTTGTGACTTCTGGGTGGACCAATCTATCATCAGAACTCTTCCGATTGATTCCACTGGTTTGCAGTTTTTGGAAAAGACTATTTTCAGGAAAATATGGGGATGAATTTGAGGTTCCATCAATTCCTTACTATAATGATATCCCCACTATTCTCTTCTTTGGACTTCTGGGTATAACGTACTTTTTCCTCTCTCCCCTAATTCTGCCATTTCTCTTGGTTTACTTTTGCCTTGGATACATCATCTTTCGCAACCAGGTAAGCATAACATTTCTTTCTTATTTTTTTTATTCATTTATTAGTTTTTCCATGTTAGATATTAATTTAGATGATTATCAAGGCTTCATATGCAGCCAGCATTAAGAGTATTAACAATTCCTGAAGACTTAATTTTCATGATGACATGTGATCTTGAATTAGAAAACCCTTAGATTTCTGTTATCTAAAAAATGGATCAAAAGTGAATTTCGATCCTTCCAGGTTTTTAATTTCGATATGGACTTGGCTGACATGTAAAGTTACTTTTTTCCATTTGATGCCAACATTCTGAAATTTAACAATTAGATGCCAATATACATGTGACTTAAGGTAATGCTAGTGTAGTAGCAATTTGCTCTGTACCTTGCTTGCTGTGAATATCTGAGCAGTTCAATTCACTTTCATTTGCCCTCACCTATCCACCATGATGCTATAAAACTATAGCCTCTCTTGAAGTCTTGATGATTAGAGCCTTATTTCAAAAGTCAAATCGACATATTCGATAGTTGGTTACTTTTGTTTTGGCAGAACTCTGGCTTTGAAAGGCAATGACAAATTAACAGCATTGCTTGGACCCATATTATCGTATCTTACATTCTTAATATAATTGACACTTCAGGACTACAAATTTTAGTGCATTTGGGTCTAAACATGATTTGTGAAAATTAATTAGTACATTGTGTTATCTAAAATTTCCAAATTGAGTTCTTAAAGGAAGTTATATTAATATATATTTCGTTGTATTTTTATTTTTACTTTTTTGCAGCTGTTGAATGTGTATGCCCCAAAGTATGAAACAGCTGGGATGTTTTGGCCTATAGTGCACAATTCAACAATATTTTCCTTGATACTGATGCATATTATTGCAATTGGAATATTTGGGCTTAAGAAGCTACCTTTGGCATCTAGTTTAATTATTCCTCTCCCCGTTCTCACTCTTATCTTCAATGCGTACTGCCAGAAGCGGTTCCTACCTTTATTTAAAGCCTATCCTACTGAGGTACACTGGCGTATGCATCTGTTATTTTTCTGGTTCTAACAGTCTTATATTCTACTAATGCTTTCATGGTATGCTCTTCAATTGCTTGGGTTTTTTCCCCTTCACTTCCATTACACAACTACAGTACCAGTTTATGTTTCATGTCTTATAGATGGGGAAATTTTAACATTCCCTTCCGTACTTTGTGTGTTTTTCTTTAATTGAATGGCACAGTGATTATGTTAATTCAGTTTCCTTGTGTCATGTTTTTGTCTAAAGAAAAAAAAAAAAAAAAAAACTCCTGAGTTGATTTTGCTAAAATTGTCACATATTGAGTGTTAAAAGTATGCCAACTTTTCAATTCTTATGTAAATCCTGTGTTTGAATCAATGCAGAGATTAGGTTTCATGACTAAATGGTAAATGAAATAATTTCATGACTAACCTCTGATCTTCTCAACCATTCTAGTTTAATCATTTTCATCTTTTTTGCTCGCAATATCTTATAGAGACACCGATAGGCTTTTTTCTTCAAATCACACATTTTTTACTTCTTAGAGGTCATGATATTTGATGAGTTAAGACCCTAAACCATCATGATTGAACCTGCATGAATTCTGTTCCCTGTGCTGAGTTTACCTTTTTAGCTTTCCATTTTATATGGTGACGAATTTGTGCCTGGCATTAAACCAGGAAAGGGAAACAATGCATGAAGAGAATAGGTATTTTAACAAGGACGTTGTAGTCTACAGTGCGCCACTTTTCAACATTGGAAGATAGGACTTTTAAATTCTCCCTCACAGGATTCCTCTTTGATGAGACCATTAATGTTTGACAAAGTTGCTTAGTTATTGCTATATAGCAACACATCCTGTCTGCTCCAATATTTCATATTCTGTTCTGATAATTTCCTTTATGAGAGTATATGTAGTTGCCATCCAGATGTCTTAATGTTATGTGTTCTACTTCTGCAGTGTTTGATAAAAAAAGATAGAAAAGACCTGAATGAAGCAGGCATGACCGAGTTTTATGATAAATTAGTCACTGCATATCAAGATCCAGCTCTGAGGCCAGTTCAGTATGCCAGAAGCTCTGACAGGGACACTTCTCCCCTACTTCACAGTACTGAAGTTTGAACTCTCCGTGTGTGGGTTTTTTTTTTTTTTTTTAATGAATGAGTTTGAATTCATTTGGCAATCCTCGTCTTAATCTTAACAAGGTAGCCCATGTGTTGTTTTAGCATCATTTTTTAAGGCTGTGGATTCATTTTTTAATTCATTTAGATACACAGGGCTCTTGGTCTTGGTCTTGGACTTTTTTTTTTGTTATTATTATTATTGGTTGTCTTTTTTGGTTTTGTTATGTTTGTCAACAAGTTGATATCAAATAATTCCGAGTTGTGTAGTGTTCGATTCCCTATAAAAAAATTATTCAGCTTAAAATTTCCAGTGTTAGTATTTGTCATAGGGAAAGAATTGTGGGGTTTATGTGGATCACTGCTTCAATGAAAGGCTTAAGATGCTTGGTTAATGTCCTGGATTTTAGGGTATATTCATCTTTTTATTGTTTTTAATCTAATGAAATTGTGATGTGAATTTGAGATTGTTTGCTCAAACTTAATGAACTTATATCATTTCTCTCCTTAGATGTTTATTTTGAGGAGTTACTTCACAAAAAAAACAACAACGTCTCTTTACACAATATATTTTCAAGCTAGAAAATTTAGTTATAGTTGCTTTTGTGGCTTGAGGAAAAGCAGTTGCTTTTGTGGCACGAGGAAAAGGAAAGGGTAGGGTAGGAATACGAGCAATATATAGTATAATAGCTGGAAAAAAGATTTAACTGTAAACTTTAATATTTGAAGGTATAAAATTGCATTATAAAATATATACTCAAGTATTAAAAATACAAGGTAGAAAATAAATGCAATGCAAAAATTTGGGCCTTAAAATTGTTAGGATTCAACCCGATAAGGTAGAGACTTTCTCATAATGGAAGATTTGCTTTAAATCTTAGATGAGACTAACTGATAGAAACACGACTTATAATAATAATCAATTAACAATGCAGTTTACCACAGATAGGGTGTGCTGAGGTGATGCGTCTTCCACTTGCACAACTAGTACTCTTACCCAACTCTCGTAGACTATAGGTTTTCTAGTGAGTCGTGACCATGATACTACGTGACGACTCCCTCAAATCATAATTTTATGATTAAACCTAAAATACCATTCAATCCAAAAGGCAGTTTTGTCATTTGACACTGTGCATGCCACATCAAGGAGTATCAAAATGATTTAAAAGTTGCTATGATTAGAGATAATGTAGTTGAGGAGGAGGAAGTTACAATGTGTAGGTTCTTGAATGAGTCAAATAGAGACAATTAATGTGGTGGAGTTACAACTTTATATGGATCTAGATAAGTTGGTATATTTGGCTATAAAAATGGAGAAACAGATAAAAAGGAAGAGTAGTGCATGTCTAAGTGGTTTTGTGGGTTTTTCTTTAGGTTAGAAGTCAAATTACAAGAGAGAAGGTAGTGTGCCATCGAAGCAGTAAGCTGGACATAAAGTTGCTGAACCTTCCATCCAAAAATAGCCAGTTTCGACCAACAAACATAAGGTCAAAACCAAAACCCAACTTTAGTGAAAATGTGATATTAGGTGTTTTAAATGTCATGGTTTAGGATACTATGCATTAGAATGTCTAAATAAAAGGGTTATGGTTGTAAAAGATGATGAATCGTTTGAATCTTAGAATATGCATCAGAATGCTCTCATGAAGTGGCTTAAAATCTGCTTTTAGAATATAAATTCCCTAATAATTCATTTTTCATCAAGGCAGACCTGATCAATAATTCTAAATTTCATAGGATTTTCTAAGCTAAGACCATGATTTTTTTTTCTAAATACAGGCAAGAATCTAAGATGATGTAACTAATTAGGGGAATTGCCTAAAGACCAAGGTTGATAAATTACTACACATAAAAACCATTGTCTTTTTTAAATGAAAGTGGCTCAGAAATTACTACTGCCTTTTGCTTCGTACTCTCCAATATGTATGAGATTTAACCGAGATGAGGATCTCAGAAAAATCTTTTCAAATTAATTAGAATATAGATTTTTTCCTATATTTAACAAAGAAGTCATGGATTAGATCTTTAAACAAGTTAATCCATATTTAATGTACGCGTACATACACTTGCATTTATAAGCATACATGCGTTCATGTTTAAATGTCATGTGGACATACACAAGTTGAAATATAGGTCCCTAGAAAGCCCTAATACGTAAAGTTTATAACACTCGATTTTGTGACAAAGAAGTATGGAGGATGAAGAACATGCTTGTTACGATGCCCACTTCCTAGAGGAGTTGGACTCCCTGAAGGTTAACATGGCTCGCATCATAAGCTTGCTTGAGCAGAAACTCAAACACCTCTATGGTGAAGGCTTGTCTAATCGACCCGTTGTTTTTTCAATAATTCAACCTAAAGAAAGGATGAAGGGACATGCTTAGGACCCCCAATATAACACAACCTTTATGCAGTCCACAACACATGTACCGACCCCAGTAGTTGTTGACGTATTTGTCAACGAGTCTAAAAAAAATGAAGTATGTTGAGGATATTGACTATGACAAGATAAAGAGTTATGAAGGCTATCAAGCGAGCAAACTTGTATAACCCTGTACAAGCTGCAAAAATATATCTAATCCTGAATGTGATTGTACCAAAGAATTTATGTGTACCTGAGTTCATAAAGTACATTAGAACTCAATGTCCTAACACTCACATTAAGTCCTATTGTAATAAGATTACAAAAGTTGTGCACAATGAAAAATTATTAATGCATTTCTTTCAGGATAATCTAAATAGGACAACACTAAGCTGCTATATGAGGCTAAATAACACCAACTTTAGAAGATGAAAAGATCTTGTGGATGCCTTCATCAAGTAATATAAATACAACATGGACATGACTCTAGAGCAATCCAATATATTAGCATTAAAGAAAGGGAGCCATGAATTAGTACACGAATATGCTAAATGGTGGAGAGAGAAGGCTGCTCAAGTTGATCCACCCTTGTTTGACAAAGAAATGGTCAATCTATTCTTTAATACTTTTGAAGACCTTTAATTTGACCATCTAATTGGTGCCCCAGCCCAATGCTTCACTGATACATTGGTGATGGCTAAGAGAATCGAGCAAGCCATAAGAGTAGGTAGAATTATAGTCGAGAAAACTAAAAAAAGACAATAAGGTTCACTAGTTGGGGTTCAACCAAAATCAATCAAGGGAGAAATAGAATAATAGGAGGATAGTAGGGCAGCCACATGGACTTGATTCGTATCAGGATTTGTTAAGACTCTTGGTCCTTAGACTTGTTATATTATCATTTGAATGTATTCTGGATCTATTATTCTGAAAGGTTCGTTCATTTATAGGTTTGAGGTTATTCTTTTATCTATATTCTTTTGTGGTGAATTCTCATAATTAGAAATTTAGCCTTTGAACTACTTTGAACTTCCACTATCACTTAAGGCCTTTTTTAGATCATTCTAAGTTCAAACAAAGGATTTTTCTTTATATTGTACTGTTTTGGCCAACTTGACCATTTCACATTTTGTTTAAGATCAATTTTTCTAAATTTTGATTCCTTTTCCTCTTTTTCATCTAAGTGATTATTGACTTCAACAACAACTTGTTTTGAAATCTTATTCATTGTTTTCATCATAGTATGATTAAATTCAAAAATTACTTCATCATTTTCTTTCCTTATTTTTGCATCCAATTTTGAATTGACATCTTCTAATGCTTTGATCATTTCTTTATAAGATTCCTTAGTTATGTCTTGCAATTTCCTTACTTAATGTTCTAGACTTCTTTCATCATTGTTTTAGACTTCTTTCACCATTTTATCTTTTTCCAATATTTTATTCTAGAATGACTTGAGTGGATCTCTCATTCATTGCCACAATCTCATTATAATGATCCTTAATCATTTTCATGTTTAGTTATGTTTTTCCTTAATTTCTTTTAAAAAAATCTATATCTTTCTTCAAGTATTTTGTTAGCTTATTCCACCATTTGTTCAAAGAGTATATAACTATTTTCTACACTCATAAACATGTGTTTTCCCTTTTTATTTTTTATTGTTGTCATTTGAAGGATTGATTCTTTGTTTCCTTTTTCAATAGAGACATCTACCAACTATTCTCTTTCCTTTAAGTCTTTTTATAGTTTTGGTTTTTTTGGTGCCATGGTTTTAAAGAAACAAACATGACACTCTCATTGTGATCACTAACTATTTTGGGTTCTTTTGTGCCTGCCTCAACTAAAAGAACTTTGAATTTCAAAGTTAGATGTTAACAATTTGAACTTCAAACATTGTTCCTACAATTCCAAACTTGTAACAATGTTTCTAAATTTTATGGTCTTTTTATATGCAGAAAGAAAAATTAAACTTGAAGAGTAACCAAATAACCTAATTGTTTTAAATAAAATAGATAACTTAACAATTCAAGATCAAAGAGCTTATATTCATTAGATGATTCTTTAATTAAGAATTCCTTGATAAAAGAACATGAAATGATATATATTTTTTGGTATTTTCTAGGTTTTTTTAGTAATGGGAACTGCAAGTCTATTAGATTACAATGGGAACTGCAAACCTACTGATTATTGCCTATAACTTATCAGCCTACAAGTTATATGCCTATTGATTATTGCCTACAAGATTATAATCCTACTAATAAAAAAGTTTTGAAGATCTATAAAACATAGTTCAATTGCAGAGCAACTATTCTTGTTGATTTTTGATGAATTTGTTTTTGTTGATTTTATATTTCTCTAGCCTTGATTTTATAGGGAATGTTGTAGATAACCTTTTGTTAACTACTCATTCTCTCTATTACTCCTTATTTTGAGAGTGCATAATTGAAAATGCCCAACTTTACTTATTTTAGTCAGTTTTTTTTACAAGTTTGGATCATATTTTTTTTTTATGTATTCTTTTCTTTTTAATCCAAAATTCATAATACACTTCGTTCAATCCATAACCAATTTTTTCCTTATTTTAATCATTCTTGGACTTTATTTTGATATGGAAATATTTATTAAGTATAGCGGATTACTTTATCTTTCTTATTCTTTTACCGAAATTACATTTCTCTTATTTGTGTAACAATAACCAACACGAAAAAGTGAGAATTATGGGCATCTATGATATGGTACGTCTCTTCTTCTGTTATGGCTGTGCAGGTCACCCCCTTTCAAGATATTATACGTCATATTTACTGTTTCTCAAATTTATTTAGAATGAAGAGAAAAATGAGAGCAAATTAATGAATTTATCGTACATAGTATCAATAAATGCTGACTTAAATTTGAGTTATTCCCTCCTTTACTAAGGTACCACTAGATGCATAAACCTTCAAAATCCTTGAAGGCTTAGATTGAGTTGATAAGTGAATTTGTACTCTTAATTTGAAATAGATATACAATGAGCTTAATGGTCTTTCCACTAGTGACAATATTCACATTTAACGAATTCTTCGTAAATAAAACATTTTTAACTGTTTGTGTCAGTTGCTTAATAGGAATTTCTAAAAGGACACATATTTAGTGCTTAACTCAACTTTATACCAATAAAGATTGATGAGAAAGGTACAATGACTCATTCAGGCTTTAGATTTCAATATAGCCAAAGCAACTAAACATAACTTCCAACAACTATTGAGAATATAAAGAACTTGGCATTCTTAAAGAAAGAAAGATATGACTTGGAAAAGAAAAGTCACTGAAAGTGTTGAGGACAAGAAATCTAGTGAAGGAACCATGGCCTTAGAAGAAATGGTTAAGGAAAGCAGCAGCACTAGGAGGAGCTAGGAGAGCTAGAAATCGATTTGTTGGTGCTCGAAAAAGGCCTTTGAGTAGATGGGTGGCTGAGATTAAAGACACTATATAAAAAAATAAAGGTGTGGTTAGGCACCTTTGATACTCCTGAGGAAGCAGCAAGAGCCTGTGATGAAGCTGCTTGTTTGCTTCGCAATTTCAACATAAAAAATAAGCTACTTGTTATTGTATATACCTTATAGCTAATCATTTGGGTTACACATGGTATTTAATTTGTTTAAGTAAATCTATTTAATTTTTAATAAAAGTTTTATTTATCTTTAATATTCATCAAATATTTAATTAATGAACCTAAAGTAAAGATAAGTTTTTGGAAAAAAAATATTTTGCAAACGAAATTATAAAGTTGTTATAATCATAAGATTTTTATTGTATCTGAGCTTTGTTCCTAAATATTCCTACTCAATGCTCTATTAAGATTGAACATTAATTAGAGTTGTTAAGACTCATATTATGTTCTTTCCTTTATGAAACAAAGAAATTGTTCTCATAAGATGAGGAATGAGGAATACTAAGAATTAATATGTAGGTTCTTGTCAGATAACATGTGCGCTGAACTTACCCGCATGAAAATCCTATATCGAAAGATCACTTACATCTATGGAAAGACTCACATGATTGTTGTGTTAATAATTCTTAGACTTGATATCAATAAGTTATCTTATATAAAAAAATATTATGCTTTGATCTTGACTACGCGTTATCCTAATCAAGGTAAACAAACGAGCAAATATCGGGTATAAAATGAACTAAATGAAGGTATTAGAGTGATCAAGAGATGATTCATCATCTTGGGTGAATTAGGAAAAAGTTCCACATGTTTTCAAATAATATTGATTGTAAATCCTTGCGTAAGGTAGAATGAGATTTGAAAAGAGTTTCAAATCTCATTCTAATAAAGAATGACTATAGTATTGAAAACAAATATGATTTGATAAAGTAGACACACTCTTTGCTATAATGTCTAAATTAGAACATTGTTGAAGAATGAATAAAAATTACATTAAGAAATTAGTCACTTCAAGGTTAAGTCAAACCATTTATGACTTTTCTAATATTTAGAGGATCTTGATAATTGCTAGATATTGTATTTGATTTTCAAATATAAATCAATCAATTGTTGAATTGATAATAAATTAATTTATTTAATCCTATTTTATTTAGGATTGTGAATTATATTTGGATCAACTTATTAGAAAATCTAATAGGTCAAACACATAAGAACCATTGGTAAAAAACTAAAATAGAATGATTAATCAAGTGTGAGTTGATTGTAAATAAGTTTTAGAATTGAGGACTGTAATATAATTTATACAGAGAATTATAATTCTAAACCTAGAAAAATCAAGTAGAGACTTGATTGAATAAATTTTTAAAATTATCATGAAATAATATATGTTATATTATTTAGGGGAAAATTGATAATTTTTTATTTATAGAGTTTTTCAGTTTTCTTATAAATAAAATGTTATGCCTCTAATTTTTTATGTAGAAAATAGTATTATAAATAACACTTGAAAAACACAAAATAAAAGGCTAATACTCAAAGGCATAACAATACATCTTTTCTAAAAGGGTTTAGGAGATTTCTCATTAGTGGTTCGTGTAGATTATCATTTGAGGTCGGATATTTAAACGGCTTGTGGTTTGCGATAATTTCACCTTAAAGAAATTATCCAAAGTAAAAAGGAACATCTTATCTTCAGATAATCTTCGTATAAACCCTAAAAAACTCTAGATTTATTTAACGAGATTCTTGGAACTCCCAAAAAAATTTACATTTACTGTTACCATTGCATATATGTGTTTCGAGAAACCTAATAGTGGTAACAGAGCCATCATTAGACAATTAGAGTTCTTGATTGCATGTTTTAATTATTATTTGCATTAATTATGAATTAATTTTTTGTGCAAAATTATTTTTCTAAAAATTATTTCTATCTAATGATTTTTTTGAAAAACAAGTCTTTGGTTTTTGTTTTGATCAGATCTGGCTGGATTTTTCAAATCTAGTCGGAATCTACCATTGAAATAAAAAATATGTTTTTTTAATGGCCGCAATGTAACCGATGGTTACAATGACAATTTTGCTAGCATGCCTAACCATTATCAGCTCTCTCCTAGCGAGCAGTAG
Organism: Populus trichocarpa; assembly: GCF_000002775.5. Classification (NCBI taxonomy): domain Eukaryota; kingdom Viridiplantae; phylum Streptophyta; class Magnoliopsida; order Malpighiales; family Salicaceae; genus Populus; species Populus trichocarpa. The sequence goes on from NC_037288.2 coordinate 10,843,152, forward strand.
CAACACATCATGGCTACACTAGTAGCCACTATGTTGTTGGCAAGCTACAGTGAAAAATTATTGCAAGTGGAGTAGCGCAAGGCTACTGCTACCGGTGTGGGAAGCCCATACCAACAATAGGTATAACAGTTGCCAGCCCACTGCTAGCAGCATGAAGAAGATAGGAGAAGAGGGATAAAATCATGATTCTCCCTATGATCTAATTTTAGGGTTTTAAGATTTAAATCATGATTTTACCCCTGCAATTTAGACCTTATTACAATTATATCTGTAGACATATAAAATATTTATTTTATTTTAAAATTAAAACCCTATATTAAATTAATTATAGAATTAATTTTTCTAATTGGATTATGATAGAATTGAAATTTTTTGAGTTATGTAATATCTTAATAGGATTAGGATTTAATTAATTAATGTTTAGAAAAATATATTTTTTTTCTAAAATAAAGAGAGTTTTTAAGCTGGAAGATTTTTATTTAATTGATCCTAAAATAATTTAGGATATTATTAAGAATTTTAATATGAATAATTTTCTTATTAAATTTTGAAAAATGGTTTTTCAATGAAAATTTTGTATTAAATAAAATTTATTATGTTTGAAGAATTATCAAATTGGATTTGATTTAATATTTCTAAATCTTAGAAATATTATTTCAAAAGTTGCACATCAAGCCAATAATTAGAATTGAAGCATGCAATATATTTATTTATGCATATTAATATGTTATTATGCATGATGGATGATTATGGTCATTTAAAGACCAATGTGATCATGTTTTTGATGGTTGAATGATTGTAACATTAAATAGGGCATGTGTATCCTACATTTTCTTTATTTTTCTTCTAGTGTTGTAAAATTATTTTCTCATCTAATTCTCATTGAATGTAACTCAAAGTTTCTTATTTAATTATGTAAATATTATGTAATTTAAAAATATAGAAATTTAGATTAAAAAAAATATTTTATAATCTAAGACGAAAATTGAACGGTGGAAAAGACTACAACTGTGGTGTTGTCAAAAATCTTATAAAGATTTGTAGCAGCTACCTAAATTTTGACCTTCTAATTCTCTTCGATGGCTTGAGAAAATTAATTTAGATTTATCTATAATCATCCAATTAGAATAGCATGTTATGGGTGTATGTTTATATATAATTGTTATGTATGATATATAACTAATACTATAGAATGAGACTTAATTAAAATAATAAATTCCTCATTAATATATTAAGTATATGTTAAGAACATGATTTGTTGTCTTTCAATTTTATTTGCATAAAATCAAAGTTCTATTCATAAATAACTTGTTAAGCTACTCAAGGTTACTGTTAATCGAATATATTTAATGCTATAAAATTGGATCTTGCTGAACTAACTGATAACAATTTAAGTGAGTTACTTATGATTATATAAGATTAAAGGTGCTAGTTAGGTGAAATATATATGATATGTTTAGACAAATAGTTATCCCATAACTAATCTAGGAGTCACGTAAATATGTGATTGATAAACTATGTTATCTATTTAATTTAATTATCTTGATTTTTTGAGTTACTTAAGGTTATATAAATTAAATGGGATCCTAGTCTACTAGGAAATCTAAGTGAGATTTCCCGAATTAATAGTGAGGGGTTTTAATTTGAAGAAAAAGAGTAGGAGATCAAATTATGAATAAGACCTTATCTAAACTTGGTTATAAATATTTATAAATTAAACCAATACTCGTTATCTTTAAATAAATAGGTTGATAGATTACCATGAGTAAAAATAAATATATTTCTATGTAGCATATTTGATGCTTATAAATTGACTTGATCAAACTTCTTGGACTAGTACTAAAATTTAAGGTTTCTTCTTAAATAAAAAAAAAATTATATGTTATTGAAAGTCTGATTCCTTTTGTCTTTGATGAGGATGTTGATAACAAAGTTAGGTTTGATTATTAACGTAATATTGATGACAATAATTAGGCCACATGTGTGATATTAGCTATCATGTCACTTGAACTTCAAACACAACATGGAAATATAGATAACCATATAATAATTATGCATATCAAAGAGTTATTTGATGCGACTAATAGAATTAAGAGGAATGTGACATGTAAGAGATTATTTTATTGCAAGATGATAGAGGATTCCTCGATGAACATCCATGTGTTGAGGATGATTGACTATTTTAGAATCTGGTCAGATTAAGCTTTGTCATGGACCATGACCAAGTCAACCATGATTATAATTCCAAAAGTAGAATGCCAAAAGTTGACTTGGTCTTGCAGTCTAAGCATAGAGTTCTACTTTCAACATAAAAAATAACAATGGTACTTGTCATCATTATGGTATGGAAAATCACTACATGAGGAATTGTAAAGACAGTCTTGCAATTGTGAAGGCTAAAAATCTTATTAAAAAATTTGTTTCATGTGTGTTTATGATTGAATAAAGGTAAAGTGAGAATACAAGTTAGTAATAAAGTAAGGGTTTGCATTAACTTTTTCAAGTAGGCTGATACTAGAACTTGATATTTGATCTAGCACTTTCTAGAGACATCTTATCCATTTTTGAATGGATTTAGATTTATTATTTAAGGCAAATGTAATTCATTTTATAATAATGATGGTTATTATGGATCTGATACTTAGACAAATTTGGTTTGTATATACATAATCATGAAATGTCCAGGTGCAATATAATAGCAAGAAGAACATATTAGATAATCAATATCCATATTATTGATGGAATTGTAGATTAGGTCATATCAATAAAACAAAAATCATTAAGTTACATAAAGAACGATATATGATCCTTTTGATTATGATTTAAATCAAACTTGTAAAGTTTGATTATTGAATAAGATGACTAAAACATCCTTTACTCAAAGAGTGAGAGATCTAATGAATTGTTAGGTCTAATATATGTAGATGTATATAGACCAATAATGATTCGTGTCATAGAACATGTTTCGTCATTGATGACATATTGAATATGATCATATATATTTGATGAAATTCTGAATCATTTGAAAGGTTCAAAAAATTCATAAATAAAGTTGAAATATAAATTGAAAAGAGTATTAAGATACTTCGATCAGATCGAGGTGGTGAATACTTCAGCTAAGATTTTAAAATTACCTAAAAGAGAATGAGATTCTCTCATAGTGGACACCTCCTGGAACACCACAACATAATAATGTTTCTGAAAGGAGAAATTGAACTCTATTGGATATGGTACAATCCATGATAAGTTATACAGACCTTTCACCTTCATTCTAGGGTTATGCCCTGCAAACTACTGCTTACCTTTTAAAAAAGGTTTTATCAAAATCTATTGATAAGACTCCATATGAGATATGAAATGGCAGGAGACCAATATTATCATACTTAAAGATTTGAGATATGATGTTTATGTGACACGTATTATATTTGAAAAGATGGGAGCTAAGTCAAATAAATATAAGTTTGTGGAATATCTTAAAGAAACTATTGAATATTATTTATATCATCTCATTGAGAAAAAATATTTGTCTCAAAACATGTTACCTTTCTAAAGAGATAATTTGTTCTTAAAATGAGTAGTGGGAGGACAATAGAACTTGAACAAGTTCAAGAACTATAAGGTGATAGCTAAATGGAAGTTAAGCATGAGGCTATAAAATTGGATATTTAATCTGAAGCTCCAGAAACATAAGAATTCCTTTATAGATCTGGTAGGACAAATCATGCATCAATAAGATATGGACTTCTCATGGAAGTTGAAAATGAAAAGTTACTCATACTTGATGAGCTTATTAATTATAAGGAACCAATATCTGATATTGATTATAAGAAATGGCTTGAGGTCATGAAATCTAAAATGAATTCCATGTACACCAACCAAGTATAAACCTTGGTTGATCTACCTGAAAGGATAAAACCAATTGGATGTAAATGGATATTTAAGAGAAAGACTCACATTGATGACAATATACAAACATATAAAGCTAGAATAGTTGCAAAAGGTTACAAATAAAGACAAATAGGTTAAATTTGAAGAAACCTTCTTATAGTAACTATATTAAAATCCATAAGGATTTTGCTTGATAAAATTGTATGCTATGATGATGAGATTTGTCAAATGGATGTCAAAATTGTATTCCTGAAAGGGAGTCTTCTAGAAGATATGTATGTGACACAACCTGAAATCCATAAGGATTTCTTATAGTAACTATATTAACCTTCTTGTAGTAACTATATTAAAATCCATAAGGATTTTGCTTGATAAAATTGCATGCCATGATAATGAGATTTGTCAAATGGATGTCAAAATTGTATTCCTGAAAGGGAGTCTTCTAGAAGATATGTATGTGACACAACCTGAAAGTTTTGAATCTAAGGAATTTGCTAATAAAGTATGCAAGATATAAAAATTTATTTATGGACTCAAGCAAGCTTTAAGGAGTTGGAATATCCATTTTGATGAGATAATTAAAAAGTTTGATTTCATAAAAAATACAGATGAGCTTTGTGTTTATAAAAAGTTTTGTATGAATAGAGTCATTTTCTTAATATTATATGTAGAAGACATATTATTAACAGGAAATGATATTTCTTGTTAGTAAAGATATGGTGTCCAAAAATTCCTCCATGAAGGATATGAAAGAAGTAACCTATATACTAGGAATAAAAATCTATAGAGGTAGATCTAAAAGGTTCCTTAGATTATCTCAATCTACGTACATATATAATTGTTAGTATATATGTCATGAGCCAATATGTTGGTTACATGTGGCATTGACTTTGTTTATGTAAATATATTTAATTTTAATAAAGACTTTATTTATCTTTAATATTTATCGAATATTTCATTAATAAATTTAATATTTGATTAATGAATCTATAGTAAATATAAAGTTCTTTGGACAAAAATGCTTTGCAAATAAAATTATATAGTTGTTATAATTATAAGATTCATATTGCATCAAATTAAATATTTTTGGTCAATGCTTTACTAAGAATGGATATTAATTAGAGTTGTTGAGACTGATACATATCATGTTCTTTTTTTTATGAAAAAAAATTGTTGTTCTTATAAACTAAGTATGAGGGATATCTAGACTAATATGCAAATGCTTGTCAAATGACATGTATATTGAAATGACCCGCATGAGAATCTCATATAAAGAGATTATTTGTGTCTATGGAAATACTCATGTGACAGTTATATAAGTGATCTTTAGATTTGAGAATACTAAGTTATCTTATATAAAGAATTTTATGCTTTGATCCTGTTACACGTTGTTCTAATTAAGGGTAACAAACAAGAAAATATTGAATATAACAAAAACTATATGATGATATCTGAGTGATCAAAAGAGAATTCATCACCCTAGGTGAATTAGGAAAAATCTTCCACATGTTCTGAAATAATACTGATTGTAAATCCTTGCGCAAGGTGGAATGAGATTTGAAAATAGTTTCAAATCTTATTCAAAGAATCAATGACTATGGTGTTGAGAACAAATATGATTTGACATAGTCGACACACTTCATGCTATAATATCTAAATTGAAATATTTTTTTTATAAAGGGATAATAATTATTTTGAGAAACTAGTTATTGAAAGGTTAAGTCAAACTACTTGTGACTTTGCTAATATTTAGGAATCATGACAAGTTGCTAGACATTGTACTTGATCTTCAAATATAAATCAATCAATTATTGAGTTGATAATAAATTAATTTGTTTAATTTATTTAATTCTATTTTATTTAGGATTGTGATTTATTTTAGACCAACTTATTAGAGAACCTAACGAACCACACACATAAGAACCATTGGTTAGAAATTAAAATGGGATGATTAATCAAGTATGACTTGATGATAAATAAGTTTTAGAAATTGAAGACCATAGGTAATTTATATAGGAAATTACAATTCTAGACCTAAAAAAATCAAGTAGGGACTTGATTAAATAAATTTCTAAAACTGTTATAAAATAATATGTGGTATTAGTTATAGGGCAAATTGATATTTTGCAATTTATAGGGTTTTCGGGTTTTCTTATAAATAAAATGTTATGCATCTTATTTCTAAAGTAGTATGTAGTAAGTAGTACAAAAAAACTATGTAAGTTACAAAACACTTAAAAAACCCAAAACAAAAGAGTTAGCACTCTAAGGGATCTTGGAACTCCTGAAGAAATTTCAAATTTATCATTTCTACTATGCATATATGTTTCAGGAAGCCCAACAATATTATGCTAAAACAGTTTAGCATAGAAAAATCTAAAAGATGATACTTACCTATTTTGTATAGGATTCCTCTCTCCAAGGATATGTGCTTTAAAACAAAAATTGAGAGAGATAAGATGAAAATATTCCACATGCTTTGGATATAATATCCATAATGTATATGATGTTATGTACAAGACCAAATGTATCGTATGCTTTAAATAGAACAAGTAAATACCAATTTAATCCAGGTGAATGTCACTAAAAGATAGTTAAAAAAATATTTTTTTAGTACTTGAGAATTAAGAATGTTTTTTTTTTGTTCCATAGAGGAGATGAACTAGTAGTTCATAATTATTTGAATGCTAGTTTTCAATCAGAAATTGAAAAAAAATTCCAATCGGGTTATATTTTACTTTAAATAATGGTGGTGAGCTAGAAGAGCTCCAAATAACAATGGATAAAAGAGGATAAAAGACTAAAGTACATATCTACGTATGTGAGAGATCAAAGTAGATTCTACAACTAAAGTTAAGTACATATCTACGTTTGAGAGGATAAAAGAGGTTGTTTAGATCAAGAAATTTATCATTAAACTAGGTGTGGTTCCTAGCATTATTGATCTTGTTGCTCTATATTGTGATAACAATGGAGCCATTGCACAGGTAAAGGAACCAAAGTCTCATCAATGATCGAAAAATATATTTAGACAATTTTATTTTATTAGAGAATCATGGAAAGAAAAAGATGTAAAGATAGAGTGAGTACCTAATGAAAAGAATCTTGTAGATTCTCTTACTAAGTCACTATCCCAGTAAAAACATTATCGTCAAGTAAAGCGATATGATATTTGATACATATGTGATTGACATAGTGCAAGTGGAAAATTATTAGTACATATGCTCTATAACCAATCGATTGGTTACACGTCATATTGAATTTGTTCAAGTAAACATATCTAATTCTTAATAAAGACTTTGATATTTATCAAATATCTAATTAATGAATATAATATTTGATTAATGAATCTAGAGTAAAGATAAAGTTCTAGAGACAAAAATACTTTGCAGAGGAAATTATAAAGTTTATAATTATGAGATTTATATAGCATCACAACATTATTCCTAAATGTTCCTAGATAATTGGGGGATAATAATTACACTAAGAAATTGATCATTGAAAAGTTAAATCAAACCATTTATGATTTTTCCAATATTTAGGGAATCATGACAAATTATTAGACATTGTATATGATCTTTAAATATAAATCAGTCAATTGTTAAATTAATAGTAAATTAATTTGTTTAATTTATATAATCCTATTTTATTTAGGATTATGATTTATATTTGGGTCAACTTATTAGGGAAGCTAATGGGTCACACACATAAGAACCATTGGTCAGAAATTAAAATGAAATAATTAATCAAGTGCGACTTGATTGTAAATAAGTTTTAAAAATTAAGGACTAGAATGTAATTTATACATAGAATTACAATTCTAGACCTAGAAAAATCAAGTAGAGACTTGATTGAATAAATCTCTAAAATTATGTTGAAATATTATATGTGATATTATTCAAGAGAAAAGTTGATATTTTTTCATTTATAAGGTTTCAGGTTTTTCTATAAATAAAATATTATACCTCTTTTTTTTGTAGAAAATACTATAATACAGAACACCTGAGACAAAAAAAAAAAAAAAGCTAACAGTCAAAGATATAACAATCATTTTTTTATAAAAGAATTTAAAAGACTTGACACATAAAATGGTAAGTGATTTGCAACAAATTATCTTTGAATCAATTATTCAAAATTGAAAATAACTTCTGATTCTGATGATTGGGTAATTTTTATATAACTAGATTTGTCTAATTAAATCTGTGAAACTCTGACAAAAAAAAAATTAAAATTTATTTAATGGAAGTCACTTGCTTCGCGGTGCCAATACAAGAAAATACTTTTGGCCTTGTTCGCCAACTTCGTTGACAACTCCAGATCTTCTATCAAAGATTACTAACCTTCTCCTCCAAAGGCTTAAAGTAAGAAACAGCTCTTGTTCTCCTTCAGCAACCTCTCAGCCCCACGATCAGCATGAAAGCAAGTTGAGGAATATAGAGAACCATCAACTGATTTCTCAGACACCCAATTTTCTGATTTCCTTGATGATCACGAATATTAAACCATGTGCAACGATAATATACATATCGCTAATGGAAGTGCAATTGGTGGCACGACTACAGTTCTTGAGTCATGCTTTAAAGAGAAAGAAGATGGCAGGGGAAAGGAATTGGCTTTGACTATAACAGGAATGATGTAGCACAGTCCTCTAGCGGTGATGGCAACAACTTGGGTGGTGAAGGGGAAGAAGATGGTGAAGGAGAAGAAGAAGGGTAAGAAGGGACCGATATCGGAGCTCTGGATTTCCATTTTGTTGATAATGTTGAGTTTTATTGTTACAACTCTCCTTTCCAGATTGCTGAAGAGATTGAAGAGCCAGTGAAGCCAGTGGAGCCAGTGGAGCCAGAGTACTAAGCAGATGAGCCTTCAATGCTTAAAGCAGCCATGAAGAGAATGAAGTATGAGAGGAAGTTCTCTCAGCTTCTCTTCATTCTTTTAATGGATTCCTGAACGCTTCTTTAAAGTTGGAACTTGGAACAGGAAATGGCAAGGGGAAAGGAAATTCAGATCAATTAGCCAAAATTCGGAATGCATGTAACAAGAAGAAAGAGGAGAATAGATCAAAAGAAGAAAGCATGGAAATGATGCAGAAACAGGATGAATACTTGCAAAGCTCAATCGAAATGGGGTCTTCTTCTTCCTCTTCTTTGAGCAATGATGGGGGAATTCTCTTTGGAGCACTCTTGATCCACCACCAATCTGTTTCATCAACTAAATGGTCGAGGATCTTCATTCCATACGCATTTCATGCTCTAATTAACTACACAACATTCAGATTTTTTTTGACGTTATATTAGCTTTCTGGACAACAACAGAAAGTATCTTACATCAATTTCAGAAGTCATTAACAGTTAAAGAAAATTCAGATGTATAGAGCCCTGATGCATTTGAGGCTTGATCGCATCATCCAGACTGTAAGCAAAAAAACCATTTCTCCGTTTTGCTCTTTTAATTCTTAACCGGTGATAACTTCGAAAGGATTAGTGGGATAACTGTCATGAATTCTAGTTCTTATTGTCTAGTAAGAAAATCTAAAGATGCAAAGGAAAACGTTTTGCAAGAGTTCAGGAATCTGGACTTTAGCACTTGAACATGAAACTATTTCAACTTTCGAATAAAGATTTAGCTGACATCAAGATGCAAGAAAGCTAAGAGCATGAAGTTGAATCCTAATGGAAAGCTTATGGATCTTAGTTTTTCCTCGGTATATTCTTTTCTAAGAAGATTGCAGAGCAATGAAGTGTATCATATTATTTCAATTGATGAAAACAAACTGCCACTAGCAAAACCGATTCTGTATGATCTCCACTATCTTCTTTTGGTAGGTTGGAACATTTGGATTGACAAACCAAGACTCTAAGAAAGTATTTCTTGTCATCCGAACACATAAAACAACAGGATAGAAAAAGAAAGCACCGAGGCAGCAAGTAAAATTGTTAAGTGAATGCTGCATTTCACTGGAACAGCAGCAGCACAACTGTTACCCGCAGGCAAAAATGAATTAACAAGTGCAATCAAACCCTAATTTCAAAACTTCGCAACTTTACAGGCTTGGACATGGCAGAACACCCAAATTTGCATGCTTGTTCAGGCGTTTAGTCCATCATCCTGCACTGAAGTTAGGGTGAAGAAACTAGGACCTCAAAGTCATAGCTCATAGTTTGAAACATATAATTTGAAAAAATAATTGCATGCACAATTATTGTTACAATAATGTCATAACTTCATGGAAAACAACTAGATTTGGTTAATCCTTTCCTAGAAATTATAAAAAGAAAAATTCCTCATTGGCCACATAACTTTGAGGGAAATCCTAGTTAAGATAAAACCACTTTATGTAACAAAGACTACTGGTGATTTTACCCACAGCACAGCAGGATGTTGGCCTCAAACAACTATTACCCACATAAAACCAAGGGAAAATTTTAAAGGTAAAGACAGGCTCAGGCCGAGAAGCTATATACATCACGAGTGAATTCCTATTCACATGCATGACAAGAGATCCGTGGGCAATGGTCCTCTCAAAAGCCTACCTACAGGACCCGGAGCTGAGCAAGAAAAGCAGCACAAAGATCCAAAAAGAGAAACTGCGGGCCCTGTACTCTTTGCAAGTCCAGCAGGTACTTCTCATCACGAGTTTTGTATAGCTGTTCAAAACCATTGCAAGAGCACAAATATTAGTAAAACCTTCAATCTTAGCCATCAAACTCTGGAAATCAGCTCAATACAATAATCTACAAAGCTACTGACATGAAAAATGATCCTTTATCAGCAGTGCACATTTACAGCGTCTATATCAAAACAATAGTTAGAGCATCTTAAAACTAAAAAAAAAAAAAAGCAATCTCCATTATTGTCTTTTGTCCACCCACTGAACCCAACAAATGACAAACTTTTTCTTTACGAGTTCTTTCTAGGAGGATCGAAATGCAATAGTCAAAGAAGCAATCAGAATGGTTAACATTACCTGCACTTCAAACTTGACCACATTTGGTGAATTAGTGACTCCATCATTTTCAATAATGGTGGGTTCATCCCCAAAGAAATGATTGGTGTGCACTGGATCATTAACCATTCCTTCATGGTGACCAGGAGTGCCTGGAATCCACCTGCACTTCATATTGTACTGACCAATTTTCTTCCAGGATACATTCAGTTCTTGCAAAGCTTTGAGAACTTCTGTCATTATTTCACGAGGGTGGGCTCGAGACTGTCAAAGTGTAGGGGGAATATATCATCAATTATAATTGTAACATAACCACAGGTAGTCTTAATAAAGCTGTTCACTCCATCATTTCACATGTTCTACAAACTAAATGGCTTGAAAAATTGCCTAGACTTCCCAAACAAAAAGGGCTAAACAAGTAAAACTCCACATTCCTCAAATATCATGTCACTTGTATATGACCTTGGACTCTTTTCCAGATCAAACCCCCTTGATTCATACTAGAAATTGGCTCTTAGCATTCTACCATTGGAAACACCTAAAGAGCAAAGAAACTTAACCTGGAGTCCAAGAGCCCATTTCCTCTCTACTAGGAACTGTGATTTCAAACCCATTCCTTGATAATCCATGAATCCTGGAAGGCGGTGTCCACCAGCTGGAGAAGAAGATTCATTCTGATGCATTCCATTGAATGCACATTCCTATAAAATTCAGAACAAAAAGGGTCAAAATGATTATGGAAACAAAAAAGGGTCCAATGTTTTTATCCTGGTCAAATGAAAAAAGGAAGTGAAGAAAAACAAGTCTAATGGAAAACTTGTTAAGAGGAAAATGTAACCATTGATCAAAAAATGATTGAAACAGCAGTGCACAGTGTACTATCCCACCTCCGCCATCACACCCACATATGGCATGCCAAAATTTAGAGGTCCCAAGTCTCTTTTAAAAAATCATTATCGACTCAATATGACTCCCTATACATAAAATACAATGAGGAAACATTTTCTTCTTCTCTAAAGTAGACTTGGGAAACCAAACGCACCATAGTTTCTTGGAACTCAGCTCCAAGATAGCCATTGGAAACACGAAATCGATTATCCAGTAACAAATAGTAAGCAACAGTACCCTGAAAAATCCATGGTAAGTGATGAGACCATATCAATTATTGTATACAAAAGGAGTTTTAAGAGACCAATCACAGAGTTTCAGAAGGACCAAACCTCATTTTGCATTCTGTTGCGAAGAGATTCAATTAGCTGGTTCCTGTCAAATCCCATCTTGATCACTTCTTGGAGAATTTCCTCATCAATCTGAGCAATGTCAGTCAATGGTTCAATAAATTGCTTGACAAATCTCTTCATACATATGCAATAAAAATATAGACTGAACCTTTTTAGCTTGTTGCATTGTATCTGGTGGGGGCACGGCCAAATAACGGGGAAGGCGAGCTTGGAACCATTGATGTTGACGAATTTCAGGAATGGTCATTCGCTTCATTGGATCAACCACAAGCATCCTTGGTATAAGATCTCTTGCTCCAGGTGATAAATGACTGGGAAGAGTGTATATCCCACCCTAAAGACATAGATAGAGGACACAATAGGTTAAATCCATGGACCATTGAAATATGATAAAATGATCCTAGTCTTAGAGATCTCATGATCACCCATTAACGGAAGTTGTTTGATGACAAGCTCCTCAATGTTACAAGCCATGGACAAACTACTTTTCTTAACAAGACGGGATTTATATTCTTAAATCGAACTCCGACACATGCTAGGTGAGCCATCAAATGCAAGAGAATCTACATGGCAGAACAAGCCATAAAGAACAAGTAATGTGACATGGGTCACAGCTGGACAGTCAGTGTACTATGTTAGAGAACTTATAACCAACTCAAAAGCTTAAGATGGGCACTTCCCCTTCACATTATAAACCATGCCAATACTCTTTATTTTAAATTGTGTTATTTTTTATCTGAATACCTAATAATTTAGAAAATCAGTAATTCCAAGACCAGTAAATAAAGTTAACAAAATGACAATATTACTATACAGTAAATTGTTATTAGAAAAACGATGAGAAGGGAACTAGCTGCTCAAGTAAGATGGTCATGTCATCCAGGAAAAAAAAAAACCAACAAAACAAGTGAGGTCCATTGAAGCCATGCATGCAAATTATATTGCAGGGTCTTCAAATCTAAGAAAAAAGTTTCAAAAAACAGAAATGAACTCTGGGATCCAGAGCAGTCAGCAGAAATGCAAAATTCAAGTCCAAGCATGCATAACTGGATCTGTAAGATAAGTAATAAATAGAAATAAGTCTACAAACTACTTAGACAATATTCCAAAGATGTTGATGATCTAAAGCCATGAAAAGCATTAAGTGAAAGGTCATTATTAGGCATGCACTGATCTTAGTGAAAAGAACTCCCAATACCTTTATTTTCTTAAAGAGGTTGGGAATGTTTTCATCATCGAAAGGTAGTGTACCGCAGAGAAGAGCATACAATATAACACCGCAGCTCCATACATCTACTTCAGGTCCAGCATACAATTTCCCAGAAATCACCTACAAAATAAATAAATCAACAAATAATGCAGAAATTAACCTTAAAGTTAAACCAATACAAGGGACAACTGTATTTTACATGAAAAAGAAGGGTGTCTTCTTTTTATCAATTAAATGTTTATAAATCCATTAACAAGTAATACCACAACTCCATACCTCTGGGGCAGCATAGTTTGGGCTTCCACAGCTTGTCTTTAGAAAATGACCATCTCGCATTATATTGCTCAGCCCAAAATCAGCTATCTTCACATTCCATTTAGAATCCAATAACAAATTCTCAGGCTTAAGGTCTCTGTGAACAACCATATTCCTGTGGCAATATTCCACACCGGAAATTATCTGCACCAAGAAAGAATTTGGCATACTGTAAATGAAGATAAATTATAAGAAATTTGTGATGCATATTAGTAGGCAATACTACCTGCTGGAAGAAATTGCGTGCCTCATCTTCCTGCAATCTACCCTTCTCCACGATATAATCAAAGAGCTCCCCAGACTTCACATACTCCATGACAACATATATGTCAGTCGGTGTTTCTATAACCTCATAAAGTCGTATAATGTGAGGATGCATAAACAGTCTCAAGATTTTGATTTCTCTTCTCACTGCAAAAGGGAAGACAACAGAGGGCATAAGCCCATCAAATTGAGCTGCAACAATCCTTGAAAATTTGAACAAAACTATCACCCACAAGGAAAAGAACAAAACCTTACTTAAACTCCCTAGAAAAATGTTTAAATAACTTCATATATAAATCTTGATGGTCTCAGTATAGCATTTTTCATTTAAAGTTTCAAATGGCCTCCTTGTAGTCATATAAATGCTATTACAGTTACTATGGAAAGAAATCATCCATTCACATCACAAATAGGAGCATCCATCATTGAACTTAATGGAACAGCAGATTACCCAATCACATCTACTTGTTTTGATTGAAAAAGAGTCACAGGCAATACATACCTTTTTCTTCCATCTCCATGTTTTTTATCTTACGGCGGTTAAGTATCTTGATGGCAACTTTGTGCCCCGTCAATGCATGCTCTGCTATTTTCACCTTGCCAAAGGAACCGATTCCAAGTGTTTTACCAAGCTTATAATTTGCTAAATACATATCCACACTACTGCTGCCTCTGTAAGATGACCCATCCATTTGCCTGAAACGTGAAAGCAATTACACAAATATATCAGTGTTGTATATATGCACTAGCATGTTGAGGTGGCTTTAGAACTGGAACATAATTACAAACATTTCAGCATGGCATTTCAAGGAAACTGCTTCATTATTAATAAAAGAAGTTGGCTTCAAAAGAAACATTTCATACATGCATAGAAATCTCCTCCTTCAGGCGATGACATAAAAGCTAACACATATGAAACAATCAACAACCCAATCAACAACCCAATGGGTTGCTCAAAATAAATTATGAAAGCCTGATATGGAAATTTTAGTAGCATGCTAGGAACAGTTGCGTCAAGAACAACTATCTGTACACTCTACAGGTCTCATTGTTGATAAAATCCATGTGTTGTGAGCATGGAATCAAATAATTGCCTTGAAAGGAAATCAGAGGGGTGGGATTCCACTATTCAGTGAACGAGGAACAATTTCAGAATAACACCTCTAACAGCCATTGATGGCCAGTAACAGACGTTGATTGCTCAACATGTTGTGGCCATTTCATTTGAAAACTATCGATGTATTACTTCTGGGAGAGAATTGAAAGAATCTCTTAGCTATGCATGTATTAAGCTCAGTTGCCAATAATCAGGTAATAAGGTAACATGCGTATGTTCCATGAAAACTAAGGTATTTACTCATTTAAAGTATCAAAATTGTCGTTTATATAGTAAAAATGTTAAAACCTACGCACTAAACAACTCAGCAACAGCCATTACCATTACCTAACCCGCAATCGCCACAGCGTAGCGATCCTAACCAAAATTTAAAACCATGGCTGTGAGTCCCATCAGTCGAATTTCCCACGATAATTTCTCCAACAGTGAGATCCATCTAAATATTTTAATAAACAACTGCTCTTAATCTACCGTAAATAAATTCTACTGTCTAAGTAGTTTCCTCAGTTCCCTAAATTTTGAAGAAACAAGAACACCCCATGAATAAAAAAGCACACCCATAAGTAGTCATGCATGGCTGAGATCACAAACAATTTCAAAAACCCATTTCAGTTTTTACAAAGCAGTCAAATTTTACAAATTTGTTACTCCCAAGAATTTCTTAAATCCCAAGATTTCACATTTCCAAGCATGGCAGCTTAATCACTCAATTAATTGATGATTTCACCCAATTCAATTAACATGCCAGTGCATTTCGTAGCCCTAATTTGAACAACTCTCAACTTTAAAAAGAAGAGAAAAAATAAATGAAAAGGAGAATGGGAAATTATCAAAATCATATCAAATTAAGCTCGAATTACAGAGAAAAGAAAAGAAAAAAGAAAACAAGAAATGGAATTCTTAAATCAAGTAAAGAACCCCAGCTTCCCACAGATCTTACAATCAAACATAAAAAAGTCAAACATCTTACAATCGAAGACATACACAAAGACGTACCGAGAATGGGAGAATCTGTCGCTAAAGTCGCAAAACCGAGCTCAAGAAAGACAACAAGAGGCAGACACAGAGATTCTAAGATTTTATAAAGAGACAGTTCTAATCATCGATTAACGTGATTACTTCGTAGTAAGACTTAGGAGATCAATTTACTTTTGTTGTTAATCCTCTCTCTCCCTTTCAATTGCTAATTCTCTCTGATTTAATTACAGATTCACCTCCGAAGACAACAAAATCTATTTTTTTTTCCTTCACTTTCTCGACCTGAATTGCCCTTATAATCATTGGTTGATTGATGGCAGTGGTGTCCTATGTTGGGCATTGAAATAATGTTTAGGTGTTGAGGGTAAATTTGGTAATTTAAAAATGAGATGGTTAACGAGGAGGGTGTTATGGTAGATTCTCTTTTCTCTCCTAGAAAGCGGTACAATCAAAAGAGTGAACGGTGAAAACGTTCGCAACTTTGTATGTCAACGCAACGAAGTTTTTTAGCATTATTATTAAATTCTAAAATATACTCATTTAAAAAAAATAATCAATTTTTTTTTATTAATATATTTTTTATTTTTATTAATGAATACAAGGATTTTAACTAAAATTATTCTTTCTATTAAAAAAATAAATATTTTATGATTGTTAAAATAATTTTACAAATATTAAAATAGCATATTCTTATTTTATATGTGATTAAAAGTTAAAAATATCACAAATATGATAAAATTATATTAAAAATCTATTTAAAAATTTTAAAAATAAAAATAAATTTTTATTGAAAATTTATATTAGTATTTAAAAATTATATCTAAACTAAAAAATAAGCAAAAGTGTAAAAAAATCTTGATTGCCAAAAAAAAAAAAACAAAAAAAAAGAATAGGACATAAAAGGGCCTGACTCAGAAGAATTAGACAGGAACGAAATATTATTGCCATCAGCATTCAAACCCACGATCTATACCCCCTCAATCATGCGCACCTCAGCCACCTCACCTATGATATAAAATTGTTATAAGAATATACTGCCGAGTGGTAAGAGCTTTGATTAAGAGGTTTTTTTATCTGTAATTTCAAGTTTGAGCCATATCGTTGTTAATATGATGGTTACTGGAGGTTTACATAGTCATTAACTTCAGGACCCGTATGATTAGTTGAGGTAAGAGCAAATTGACCCGGACACCCACGTTAATAAAAAAAAAATTATTATAAAATAATTTTCAATGTGGTTAGTGGTTAGGTTCTAAGTTTATTTTTTAAAGATTACAAATTCAAGTTTTATAAACCTTAAGGTCACTAAAGGTTTATATAATCGTTAACTTCAAGGTCTATGAGATTAGTCGAGATGAGGACAAACTGACCTGAACACCCACATTAATAAAAAAATTGTTATAAACTGATCGAATAAAATATATTAAAGTATTTTACTGTTCATATAAACAGTAGCACCATAAAAAAAAACCCTAATTTTTAGAAATAATTAAAGGAGGCGTGTAAATTAACAATAATGAAAAAGAAAAGAAAAGGGTTTGTGTAAATTGTAAGATTTAATTTTGTTTATTTAGAAAAAAAAAAAAAAAGAGGTAAATGAAACTGAAAGTAGCTATGGATAGATACATGCCTAGGAAGTGAAAATTGATACAAGACAAAATTCCTGTTGATTATTTTGTGGCATATGATTTAAAATGGCTTAATTCGCCAATTGTTCTCGAACTTTAAACCTTTCGACAATTTTGAGATGGTATACAACCAGCTATCATGATTTAATCCATCTTATTTAACATATAATTAAAAAGAATTAGTGTTTTATTATTGATTGTCAATTCACAGTAAAATAATTGATTTATTTTTTTAAAATATTAAAAAAATAAATTACACATAAAGATGAAATAGTACTTTTTACATTTTGTTGCACAGTATAATTGCATCCATGAAAAAAAAAAAAGACTTATGTCTAGAGCATTATTAAATTTTCATATTTTCCCAATGTAATTATCAAATTGCCTTGGGGTCAAATTTCTTTTTCTAAGGGCAAGGGCATTTGGTTTTTCAAACCTCAGTTTTTTTATAATCATCACGTGGGTTCAGAGGTCTTCTAGTCTTTATAATATATATAAACCGAATAATTATTGGAATCAACCTTTTTTTGCTAAATTTCAAGGGGTATTTTCAGTTTTTTAACCTTTTTTTTTTAAATTATCACGTGGGGTCAACCTAGCTTGCTAATTTTACGGCATGATCTTAAGACTATGATAACCTCCACATAGAAAAATTAAATAAAACAATGAAGTTTAACTCCTGAACAAACTAAATGATAAAATGTAAAATTGAAAAAAATTTCAATTTAAATAGCAATATAAAAAATTATGCAAATAAATAGAAATTCTTAATCATCCAAAGTTAAATGAAATTGCAATATAAAAAATAAAGACCAAATATAATATAAAAAATAAATTATAGAAAATAATGAGGGATTAAATTGAAAAATAAAATAGATTAAGAAAAAAATTAAAAAAATAACAATTAAAAAAATGAGAACCAAATTGATTACAGAAATTAAATGAAATAAAATACTAAGGGATAAAATTAAAAAAAAATCAACTTATAAAAACAATAAAAGCAAAACAAATTAATAACAACGAAAAGAATAAGAATCAAGATTGATATGAATACAAATTGATAGAACACATTTATTTTTTAAAAAGGTTAGTGCAAAATCCGAGGTACTTTGAAAAAAATAATTAAAATGTTAGTGTAAAATTCGAGGCACTTTGTTTTGAATTAATTTTTTTAATATTTTTAGATTATTTTGATTTATTAATATTAAAAAAATTAAAAAAAAAAAAACATTATTTCAAAAGCAGGTAAGCAGGAGGGAAAGACACCATATGCTGCTTCTAAAAAGTTTAGTTATGTGTTTTATATGTTTTTGTTTTTCATGGAAACTAAACTATTCTCAAATGTGTTTCCTCTGTTTATAAACAAAAACTTGTGCTTTTGTGTTCATCGGGAACAGCCTTCAAGTGCTGGTTCTGCCACTGTGAATCCTGACTGATATGGGTTTAATTCAAGTTCTATTAAGGAAGACCTTTTCTCTATTTGTTTGAATGGTGGTGTTGCTTGGTTTGCATGTCCTTCGCATTCATCTGTTTTTTACCGATATGAAGATCTTAATTCATGAGAGAAATCTGGCCTTTTTTTTCTATGTTACGTTCTCTTTGACTAGATCATCACTGCCCTTAGAGTACATTTTCTTTCGCAAGGTTTGCTTGCTCTTTCCCTTTTTGGCTGGTTTGTATCGCACATCCTTCTTAATTTTCCATTGTCGTTTGGTTCACTCCTTCATTATTTTTTACCTTGATATTGCTCCTCGTGAGTTTTGATCTCATATTAAATTCTTTTCTAGCTACCAACACCAGGCTGCAGATCTTACATTCATCTTCGTTTTGAGTGTGTTTACAGTTTTTTTTTTTAATAATAAAGCTGTTTGCATAGCACATGTAACAAAAAAATATTTTATGTTGGAAGATCGACCTTTTTTTTATGTTTTTGGAGGTCAAATAGTTAGTGTAAATTCCAGTTATGAATAGCTGCCACTACCAATAAGCAACGAACTGTAGTAAATTTAGCTATCGAAATAAAAGTCTATGTAATTTAGCTATCGAAATAAAAGTCTATGTGTAGTCAGCTCCTTCAACTTGAGTGAATCCTTTAGAAACGAAACATGCTTTGAATCTTCGTACTAGCTATTCCATCAGCTTTATATTTAATTTTGTAAACCTATTTAGAGTCAATGCATGTTTTCTATGAGGACGTTCAAGGGTCCAAGTATTGCTGGCTTTCAATGCTTGAATCTCATTTTGCATGCCTTCTTAATTTCCAGCGAAGATCTTGATTATCCCGTGAAAAATTGCATGACCCATCTACAGAAGAAGAAATGGCTACTAGAGAAGCCTTGTTGGAGGGTGAAAAATGATTGCATGTAATTATAGATGAAAAAAGGGTCTTTGATCCTGCATGTCGAGTAAACAAAAAGAGATAGTTGAGACTTGAGAGCTTACATACAATGAATTATAGGGAAAAAAGGGCTTTTAAATTTGTAACTGTGCCACTGTCACTCTGCATTTATCGTGCAGCTGCATGCTTAATTTCTCCCCTAGATTTTTAACAAGCCATTGCTGCATTTTTTCTTTAACATGACTTCATGGGAACCATACTGTGCATCACTTTCTCACGTTTGCAGCTAACTTTTGCGCCGTCTCTTTGTTGCAGGCTAGAAGAAAGCAGGATTGAACAGAACACCTTCAAAGATAAATGGGCCAACCCTCCCTGCGTTTTCACTATTTTTTTGTCAGCCGATTTTGTGGCTTTGTTAGGCCTAACGTTGTTGCTTTTAGAACACTATGACTTTTGTTCTTTTGATTGACAGTTGCCTATGCTCTCTGTACAAGAATTTATAAAATGTGGGTGTTTGGGTGAGCTTGTACGTACTTCGACTAATTTTACGGGCCCTGAAGTTAATGACCATGTAAGTTTCCAGTGATTCCAAGATTTATGGGACTCGAACTAGTCTTTTAGTTTGCTTTGTTTTTTGTGATGCTGAGTTATTTTTTTTATATGAAGAAATTATTAAATTAAATTTTAAAAACCCAATAACAATTGATTTTACATTAGAAAATGTGTTTTTATTATCATCCCTTGTACTCAATGGAACTATGATAGGATACGAAATACATCTTTGATGCCATATATTAACTTTATGTAGTAAAAATTAAAAACATATCACATTGAGTTTCAAGGCCGGAGATTGAAATTCATCAAAAATACTTCAATTGCCTCCATTTTTAACTTTATATTATTATCATTATCATTATTAAGGATTCCATGCTCGAAATATTAATGAAATGTATTATAAAAGGACTTTATTAATCATATTAATAATAAAAAGAACCAAGTAATTAAATTCCAATAATAGATAAATGTAGCATTTATTAAGCATCCTCCTCGAAAGGCAAAGACTAAGTTGCCTAGCTAGCTTAAGCGATTGTAGTTGTAGAGGAGATTAGTATCTGGCGGTGGATGCATTGATCTATTGTTCTCCGACATTAGATCAAATGTTTAGCTAAAGTTTATTTTTTATTTTCTTTATATCTCTTAGTCCTTAATAATAAAGTTCCATCCTATTCATAAAAGAAAAATGTTAATTTGGCAAGTCCGAATGACATCTATGATGATGATATCATTGGAGATGGATATAATATATATGTATCTCTCACAATTCATTGTGAATTTTAATAATGAGTTCTTTTAATTTTGATCATTAATTATTATTTTTTTGATTTCATCCTTTAATGAGAACTATTTTGATAGGATTTTAGAGCTTGATAGGAGGTCAATTTAATGAGATATGATTTTAATTTATAGGATAAAAACACAATTAAAAGAATAAGGACTATACTTAGAAACAAAAAAAAATAGTTTGACCTATCTTGAATTCACTAGAAGAAGTACGATTTAGGCCACGTATTCTATATGTTGACCTCTTTTTTGGTCCTTTTAGTTTTAACATTTTAAGTTTTTATCCAAAACTTCATTATATTCACGTTTAAGTCCTTATGTTTGAGAGAGGAGATGGGAAGTTGCTGGAAAAAAGGGAGAGACAAAGTACTTAGTTGACCACTTTTATGCAACAAAAAAATCAATATTGGAGTCAATGGATTTCATTTGATAAGAGGAGTTCTATTAAGGTATTTTTAACCATTCATCTTGCTGGAAAAAATATATTAAATCTCATAATTATTTATTTGATTGAGTTTTTTTTTTCTTCTGTTTTTTACATGATTATAGGTTGGTATGAGGTTGAAAACGGGTTTATTGAGATATCTAAAGTGTTTTTTTAGATGTTTTCATGAAAAACAAATTATTGAAAATGAGTTTTTTAGGTCTTTGAAGTCAAACCTCAACTTTCCGACCATCACAAAATTCAACTAGAAGACAACACTCATATACTTTTTTTTTGTCATGATCATTTTTTGAACCTCAAATTTTTCCAATTTTTCCATGTATTTTCAAAAATATAAAATTAAATTCATTTAATTTCCATCATTTCATTGTTTTTGATATGTTCATTTATTTTATATTATTTTTCTTTGTGTGACAAGATAGAAAAATACAATAAATATAATAAAATAATAAACAAATAAAAAAGATTGAAAGATAAGAAGAAGAAGAAGAAGAAGAAGAAGAAGAATTAAGGTGTAAAACAATAGGAAAAGAAAGAAAAGGGACCAAAGTCATGAAAAAAATAATAAATTGAAGAATCAATCAAAATTGGAAAATTTTAAAGAGATCCTATTTTAAAAAAGAAATAATAAAAACCCTAATATTATTTTTCGAGATTAGATTTTTCTTGTTTTGAGAGAAACATAGAAAATATAAATAGAAGAGACTAGACATAAGAAAACCTTACAAAAAAAAAATCAAAACAGAAAAAAGAAATAATTTAGCCAACTAAAACTAGAGCAAAAGAAAGAAAAAAACACCCTAAAAAATCAAAACTTACAACCCTTTTGTTTTTCCCCTTTTACCAGATCGACCCATGCAAAGTCATATTAGCTCTTCCATCCATACAGTCTTGCTCTCTTCTCACCATTAGCCTTCCTCTGCCTAAAACCTAACCACCATCTACACTGAACATGGCAACCACAAATCTCCATCTTCCTCCTCCTCTCCCCCTATGGTAGCAACCATTGTCAAACTAGTCTTCCTATTAACACTAATAGCCATCATCCTGAAACCATCTCTCTTTGTTAATTCAACAACTCGGATCACAAACATTATGCTAGTAGCCTCAACACAATATAGGCCAGCAACCACAACCTTTTCCCCCCAAAATCACCTTTTTTTCCAACAAAAACAACCCACAATTATAGTTTTTTCTCTCACTAAACTCACAAAAAATCACACCTTAGAGTCTATAAGTTCCAACAATAAATACAAAACAAAAGAGTCTAAGTTTTGTTGTGTTTTTTTTTTACAGATCAATCTCGATGCATGAAGAACATGTGCCACCATTACAATATATATTCGACCTGATAGTGCATGAAGACCATTGCTTTTAAAGGTCAAATCCAAATCCCTAACACATTGAATCATTTATTTTGATTAATATTTAACATGCTATTGGTTTGAGAGTTATGATGAATTTGTGTTTGGTTGATCAATGAGTGAATTTGTTCTTGTTATTTTTTATTTGGGCATGTCGTTTGATTTAATTTTGTTTGTAACTAGAAATCAACCTATAAGTTATAAATTCTATTTAGATTTATCATCAGAAGTGGCATTAAAGATAAATGATTTTGTATTGTAAATATTAACATAATGTATATGTTTATGTGCTCTTATTTTTTCCTTTTTTTATGATTGGTATTTTTATCGTAACTCAAGATTGGCTAGGAACTGTAAATCATAATTAAGTTTTATCACAAATGTCACATTAAGGTTAAGTGAGTTGTGTATGTAAATATTGATATAATTTATTTTCATATTCTTTTCTTTATTTAATTTGATGTATTTTGTATTCTCACTGTAATTCAAAATCGACTAAAAAATTGTAAATTCTAATTAGGTTTTTCTTTAGATGTCATATTAAAAGCAAGCTAGCGAGTTTATATTCTTGATGAACGTGTATGAATTTTGTTTTGCATTATAATAAATGGATTTAGGCTAGATCAGCACAATCCCGTGTAAGCCCATTGAGAGAGAATGGTGACCTTCATGCCATTTTAGACATAATAAAATAAAACAAGCTAAAGCCCAACTAACCAATATCATCCTCTTGGTTCCAAAACCTGTACTCAAAAAGTGAGTATTAAGCCTTGTTACTAGGCTTAGTTCCCAAATCACTTTCTTAGGTTCGAATAGTCTCACACCTCCAATAACCAAAGCACATATACCAGTTTAGAAAAAATATTAGCATGTATGCATAATAAGTACCTTTTTATTATTAAAAATAAACATGAAACAACTTGCCTTAGATATGATATTTTAAAGTATTTTTAATCTTTCCTTTAGCATAACCAGCCTTTTACCTAGAACCTTTAAAGACTAGTTAGGATTTCTAGTTACCATATAAGTAGATAAAAACTCTTTTTTTTCTTTCTTATTTTACCTTTTTTTTACATATAGTTTACTGAGATATCCCCTACAACAAAATGGTGACTGCGCTGAGGAAACCTTAGAGCTAAGCATTTTTATTTATTTATGATATGTGTTTGGTGTACTTTGATATATGCTTTGAATATATTTATGATGCTTTGTTAATATGTTTATGATAATGTGCTTTGATAATATATTTAGAGCCAAACATTTTTTTATGATAATATGTTTGGTGTACTTTGATACGTGCTCGGAATATATTTATGATGCTTGTCTAAATTG
The DNA here is from genome assembly GCF_000002775.5 of Populus trichocarpa. Classification (NCBI taxonomy): domain Eukaryota; kingdom Viridiplantae; phylum Streptophyta; class Magnoliopsida; order Malpighiales; family Salicaceae; genus Populus; species Populus trichocarpa. Next base: position 10,867,559 of record NC_037288.2, read on the forward strand.
ATTAGTACATGTTTACTATATGGTTTGATGTTTGTATTTTTGTTTATATAATTCTTGTATATCTAGATCTTATGCATCATTACTTTTATTTTTATTTTTATTTTTATTTTGTTTAGATATGGATTTATGTCCACACATTACACAATACTTTATTTTCACACACTTTATTCGTAGGTAAGTATAGGGAATTAACGATGTCCTGATTGTCATTGACCTAAATAATACCATCAAACTCTCGTAGATAGTCTACTTGATAATGATTTGTAGTCAATGGACATTGCCCTGATCTACACTCTTTGCACCTTATAAGCCTTGGTTAAGTTTATTAAGGCTATTAACTAATTAGTGAGGGATCATTTTGAGACTAATTTAGTTAGATAACCTACACTTACATGTAATGGTTAGAAACTTTTCTTATAGTGCCTCCATGTGACATCATATCAAATTAATCATTTTTATTCTTTGTGAATATTTATCTCTACACATATTATTTCTTAATTTTCACATAAAAGGGGAAACAAATCCAAATCAAGTTTTAAAAGTTCAATTTTCCTCAAAAACCTACATCATACCAAGCTATGATAGATAGAGAGAAAGATCATAAGAGAAGAACTATACATATGTGATAAGCTCTTTGAAGGATTAAATGAATCAACTAACTGACTTGTTAACGAAAATTATTTATTATGAACAATTTGATGAAAGATTACCAAAGACCACCACCATAAAGCTCATTATGGCAATGCCTTTCTCTTTTTATCCTACATTGATCAAAGTAACATCCTTTAGATTTTGAACACCTCTAAGCACCTCCATCATTATCTCATTGTGCTTTTCAAAACATGTAATCCAAGCCATAAAAGGAAAGACAATAAATTGACATCTTTGTTTCCACTTCCTCTCATAAAAATCTATAAACATCTTGTAGGGGTGAGCAAATCCGGTTCGGTTCGGTTTTTACATAAAAAAATGAACCAAACCGACATTATTAATTTTAAAATTTTAAAACCGAAACCGAACCGAAACCGGTTCAAACCGACTGGTTTCGGTTCGGTTCGGTTCGGTTTTTGTTGTTCAAAAACCGGTAAAACCAAAAAGAAAATCTCGGTGCCCAGTGTCCACAAACTCCAAGCAAATCTCAGTTTCTGTTGTTCACGAAAACAGATCTGCCCAGTGCCCACAAACTACAAGCAAATCTCGATGTCCAGTGCCCACAAATTACAAGCAAATCTCGATTTCTGTTGTTCAAGAACACAAATCTACCCACAAATTACAAGCAAATTATAACTTAATAATAATAATAAAAAAAAAAACAAAAACCCACAAGATGCAGACTGCAGAGATAAACTTGAAATGGAGTTGGAATTTTAATCATCAAAAAGTCGTCTCTTTTTTTATCTGCCCAGCCCATGTAGTTTGATTAGAGTAAATGTATTGTTGATGCAAGGGTGAACTTAAAGAGATGAGATGAGAGATGAGAGATGAGAGATATAGAGAAAAGGAGGAGGGGCTACGGGGAGATGAGAGACATGGAGAAAAAAGGGAAAGGGAGGGGGGCTGTGAAAAGAATCAAAAGATGATGAGAGACAGGGAGAAAAAGAGAGAAAAAAAGGGAAAAGGGAGGGGGGCCGTGTGAGAAGATGATGAGAGGCAGAGAAAAGAGAGGGAGGGGGGCGTCAACTGCACTTTAGGTCTAGGGTTTTTTCTATTTATACTTGGTTTTTTTTTTTAATGCTGGAATGGTTGAACCGGTTCGGTTCGGTTCAATCAGTTTCAGACTTTGGAAACCGAAACCGAACCGAACCGAGATTTTTTCTAACTATTCTAATCGGTTTAATCGGTTTTTTTTTTCGGTTCGGTTTTTTCGGTTAATTTTTTCTCGGTTTTCTCGGTTTATTCGGTTTTCCGGTTTTTTTGCACACCCCTAACATCTTGTAAATACACATTAGATAACACCTCAACCACTTAAACCCATCCAACCATCTTTTACTAAATTGTACAACAAGAATGCCAAGTTCACATGCTATGTACAAGCCGCGAGACATTTCATTAATCATTATAAAGGCTTCAAAAAAACAATTTAACAGCCTTATAAAACATGAGCAGTTATCATTTAAAGAGAGAAATAGTATTTATAACATAACCATAATGGATACAAGGCCATTAAACGAAAATACTTGTATGAGCCTTTTTTAACTGATAAAATATGTCATGTGTCAGATATTGACATTTTTAAAAAGTTCAAAGTTCCTGAATTTGTTAAATACACAGGGAGCTCAATGTTTAGAGACCCATATCAATGTATATTATAGTAGGATGTCCAAGGCTATTCATGACGAGAAAATTTTGATCAATTATTTTCATGAATATTTAGACATATTCTTAACTGATATATGGGTTTGAATGACTTCAAAATGAATACATTGAAATAATTGGTTGATGCCTTTTTGAATCAATATGGGATCAACTTAGAGGAAACTTCAAGAAAAACTAATCTTTAAATAATAATAATAATAAATAAGTTGTCAAGGAGTATGCTCTAAGGTTGTGTGGAGAGACAACACAAACATACCATCCTCTTTCTAGGAGGGAGCTCACCTCTATTTCTATTGACACCTTAAAGGTTTCATATTATGAATAATTATTTAGTAACTCATCAATCTATTTTATAAAAGTGGTGATTGTAGTAGAAAAGGACGAGCAATGCTTAAAATAAAAAAGGATAAGGAATCCAATAATGAGGTTTGGTGCCATGTTGGATAATGAATCATAAAATGGATATCAAATTAGAAATCTTGATCATAAACATCTTATCCAATTATCTCTAGTACTATCAAGTTTCACTACATCACTACCTTCTTGAATACCATTATCTGAGATTAATATACTTCTACCGCTCATCATCATTTACCAGCACCTTTTAAGTATCAGATACTCTACTATAACCCCATCAAATCTTATACAACTATCGTACCCTAGGTGGCGTAATCCAAATATAAAGTGTAAATATCATGATAGAATTTTGGATCATTCAATAGAAAACTACAATAATTTCAGGTATCAAGTTCGAAAGTTAATAAGTAGAGGCCATGTATTTGTAAAGAATACATCATCATCAATCTATTATCAAGTGTAGGAAGTGATCAACAAAAGTGGTGAAAGAAGCATTGGATGAAAGTTGTCAAAATGCAAATGTTTGCTAAAAGAAGTTGATATGAAAATGAATAAAGAATTATATTGTCACTCATTTTGTTACTGAATTTTATGAAACCTTGTTTCGTGAAAAGAAAGCTTTATCAAGATTTTATATTTTTAAGATTTATTGTGGATGGTGGAGACACTTTAGGATTAAAAAATAATAATAATACTCTATCTTTTTAATATTTATTGGGATTGAAAAAGAAGATTCTGGAATTAAAAAAAAGAATTTCCCCATAGCATTTGTATGATATATTTCTTGATTTCAACACAATAATTGAACATGAGAGGAAAGAGCATAATTAAGAAAATGTGATATAGTCCCTAGACAAATGGAAAGTAAATCCAAGAGAAAAACATTTCAATGACTTTTGACCCTCTAATTTTTTCCATTTGTTTTCAAAAAAAATAAAATGAAACTAAGTCAATATTTAGCATTTTCATTTATTTTTTATTATTTTACTTTTTGTGATAAGATATAAAATGAAAAAATAAGGTGCAAAACAATAGGTAAAGAAGGAAAAGGGACCACAGTGATGAGAAAAATAATAAATAGAAGAATTAAGTTAGATAAATATTGTAAAGAGATCCTAGTTAAAGAAAGAAATAATATAAAAACCTAATATTATTTTTCTAGTTTAGGTTTTTCCTATTTTAAGAGAAAACCCTACAAAAAAAAAATCAAAATAGACAAAAGAAGAAATTTAGCAAACCAAAGTAAGAACAAAAGAAAAGGAAAAAACCCTAAAAACCCAAAACTTGTAATAGCCTTTTTTCCTCTTACTAGATCCACAAAGTCATAATAGCTCCTTCATCTTCACAATATAGCCTTACTCTCATCTGTCTTTCTTCGCTTGAAACGCGAGCAATAGCTACATCAAGCACGACAACCACAAATCGCCATCAAATTCCAACCTTCCTCATCTTCTCCATCCATGACATCAACCACTATCAAATTAGTCTCCTAATCAATGCTAATAGCCATTAACCCAAAACTATCTCTCATCACTATTTCTATAGCCCAGATCATAACCACTACACCAGCAGCCTCAAAACATAACAAATCCAACAACCATAACCCTTTTTCCTAACCAAAATTGCATTTTATTTATATTTTATTTCCAACAAAAAAAAACTTGAAATAAACCCAAAATTATAGTCATTTTATTCTCTAAACTCGCCAAAAATCACACCCAAAACTCCATAAGTTCCAACCACTAACACAAAACAAAAGAGTTCGAGTTTTACTGTGTTTTTTTTCCAGACCAGTCTCAACGTGTGAAGAACAACATGTTACAACCACGCGATGTCACTACCGAGTCAAATTCCAACAGCCTCTATCTTATTGCAGCTGCTCCTAAAGGTCAAATTCGAATCTCTAAAGAATTGAATCATTTATTTATATTAATATTTAATACATTATTTTTTTTATGATATATGATAAATTTTGTGTTTGATTAATCAATGAGTGATCTTTTTCTTGTTGTTTTTAATTTACACATGTCCTTTGATTTAAATTATTCATAATTAAAAATCATCCCATGAGTTGTAAATCTTATTTAGGTTTCTCCTTAGATGTTGCATTAAGAGTAAATGATTTTATATTCTAAATATTAGCAATATATATATACACACACTTTTATTTTTCCCTATATTTTTTTATTGACATTTTTATTGTAACTCAAAATCAGTCTAGAAATTATAAATTATAAATTTGTTTTTTCTTAGATGTCATATTAAAGATAAACAAGTTTATATTCTTAATAAATATGTATGGATTTTGTTTTGCATGCTAACAAGTGAGTTTGGGTTGGAATGGTACAATCTCGTATAGACCCATTAAGAGGAAGAGATGACCTTCAAGCCTATTTTAGACACAACAAAAGAAAATAGGCTAAAACCCAATTAATAAAAACCATCCTCTTGGGTCCAACAACCATACTTAAAAAGTGAGAATTGTATCTTATTACAAAGCTTAGATCCTACATCACAATCATAGGTTTGAATGGTCTCATACTCCAATAACCAAAGCACATATACCATTTTAGCTAAGATATTAGCATGTATGCATAATAGATATTGTTTTATTATTAAAAATAAACATGAAGCAACTTATCTTAAGTAAGATATTTTAGGGTGATTTTAATCTTTTTTTTAGTATAACCAACCCCTTAAATAAAATCTCTAAAGATCAATTAGGGTTTTTAAATACCATAAAACTAGGTAGTGATCTTTTTTTTTTCTAATTTCACCTTATGTTTTTACATATAGTTCACCGAGATATCCTATGATTTTTTTTTAGGGAAAACAATGTGACATTCACCCAATTTAACAAAATAAAAAAAAATATGGCTAGATGTGTGGACTTAGCCTTATAGGCCTACACATGTTTGGTCCAACAATTGACATTTTTAGGTTCAAGTGTCCAGACTCTTTTTATAAGGTTTTTTTTCTTAAATTTTAATTACAGTTTCAATAAAATAAAATAATTTAAATTATATTTATAATATTATTATATTAAATACCTTTTAGTTTGGATTTTTTAAATAAGATTATAGTGCTTTTTTTTTAAAAAAAAATATTAGCAAGCATTCGTTTTATATAGCCTTGCTTGATTATTTCATTAGAAACCATTCTATTTGGAATTTATTTCTAAATAAGATTATAGCATTTTCTTATAATGTTAGCAATCATTATGTTAATTATTATATGTTAATGTACTATGAAGACTTTTTTAAAGTTTATGGTCATGGATATTTTATGAAAATGAAACTCAAATCATTATGGTTTTAGCAAAAAAAAATTATTGGTATTTATGTTTCATTTAATGAGCTTCACTATTTATAAAAAATAATGTTTTTTTGTCCAAACAACAAAAAATCACTTGAATAAAAAAAGATGATTTTGATATAAAAAAAAGGTATATTTTTCCTCCATGATTTAATTTATTATCTTTCATGTGAATATTTTTTTTTATCATCGTATGATTAATTAAGAAACTAGACTAAAAAAAATTCACGTGGTAAGGCGATAGCAGAATGTTAATGTTTTTTTTTAATACATTCACGTCAAAGTTATTAAAACATAATTTTTTTTTATTAAAACATGTTTTTATGGTTTTGATAAGCTATTATTTAACAAACAATATTGTGGTGAAAAAAGGTATATAAAAAAAGTGAGCATATTGTCGCACGTCAGAAAATCCACGCGGCATCGGGCTTGGCGACTTTTTCGTCTCTCGTTTTGCTTTGATTGGTTCGTTGGAGTCGCCACCTAGTATTTAATTGAAGGCTACTAGGAAACCCGGGTGCTGGTCTTGTCAGAGATTCACGGGTAAGGAACTGGTTGTGGTTAGGGAAGGTATTAGCACCCCTAACGCACCCTACCTGAGGTAAGCTGCTTCGTGGACTTGATGTGTTAAAAAAGTTTTAAAAATTCTGTTCTTTCATCGAATTTTAGAAATACAACTTACGTGTAAGTTCATAATTCTTTATCCGTGAGCAAATCAAAATATTAAATTCTTCTTCATCCTTGCAATTCTATCATACAAAAAAAACATTCATAAACAAAATACAAATCACACATTTCCTTTTCACTATACTTTTCTTTTTTCTTTTTTCTTTTTTTTTTTGTTACATCAACATTACAAATTAAAAAATCAAAAACTAAACAAAAAAAATACATTAAACAATTTTAAAATTACAAAAATTAGCCCCAAAACAATATGAAATTACAGGGATGGCCTTCTGCAAGCCGGAAACAGTGGCGGCGCGTCTGCCCCACGCGCCTCCGCCACTGGCGGCGCGTGGACCCACGCGCCGCTGCAGACAGACCCGAACACCATTTGGATCTGGCTCTACTCCGTCTCCTCTTCCCTTCTGCGCCGCTAGTGAGGAGTAACGTCACCTGCAAAGAAGAAAAAACGCAAGCAAAGTTTCGGTTCTTCCTCCCCCTTTTTAGATCTGCTCTCCTTCTGTTTTTCTCTCTTTCTCCTGGTCTGATTTTTTTCTGTCTTCTCTCTTCCTCAGGTGGTAGATCAGGCGACTGTCTCGGTGGCGGCGGTCGTGGCGGTGGACAGATCTGCCAATGCTTGAGGGTCTCGGCCTGGAGAAGGAAGTGTTTTCTGGGCGCAGGGAGCTGCTGCGGGTCTGTGGGCACAGCCGTGTGCTGGCTGCTGTTGGAGGCCGGTTCTGTGGAGCTGCTTCTCCGTTGCTGTTGGTAGCCGGCCGAGGGAGTGTGGACGGCGCTGCTGGGTCTGTGGGGGTTTCTCTCCGATCGGCTTTCCCAAGGCCACGGGAGGCGGCGGCTGGAGAGGCTGTCAGCGGATGATGGAGAGAGTGGCACTGGCTGGGAGAGGGGAGAGGAAGATGGGGCTACGATGGAGGCTGATTTGTGAGGGGAGGCTGGTCTGGCTTGTCTTGGCAGAGAGCAAGGGAGGAGCAGATGGTCTGTGGGGGACTGAGAGAGGAGAGGGGCGTTGGGTGTTGGTCAGCGGCTGGGGAAGGGAAAATGAGAAGGAAAAAGGGCCAGAGGGCAAGGGAGAGTGAGGGGGAAGATCTCTGGAGGGGGGAACCGGTTAAGGATGGCTGCTGGCCAAGGAAAAGGAAGAGAGATGGCCGGGGAGGAAGAGAAAAAATGCTAAAAATCAGTGGGGAGGGGCAGCGGCGGCTGCTTTCGGTAAGGGAGCAGAAATCTTTAAGTTTTTTAGGGTTTCCTCTCTTTGTGTTGCCTCCCCCCTAAAATTCCAAATTACCCCCCATCCTTTGAGTTTTCAACCCATATTTATAGGTAAAATTTTGTTCAGGCTTCAAAATTGGTCCCTCAACTTTCTTTTTTTGTAAATTTTGATTTTTCTTGTTTTTTTGTAGTTTTTTGAAAACGAGCAATATCAACGTCGACTCAATGAGGAAAATCAATGATTTTAAAAATGACACGTGAAAAGTCGAACGCGTTCCAAAAACCTTTGAAAATTTAAATTCTTTTTTAGACGACGTTGAAAATGCTAAAACCGATGCAAATATATAAAAAACATATTTTTTTGGATTTTCGTTGTTTTTCGATATTTTTGGATTTTTTCAAAAATTTTATCAAATAGGTGGGTCAAAAATTGGGTAGCAACAGATGCCTCCTCTTTACAATGCTTACGAAGCAAAACTCCTCAATGTTTTGCATAGTAAGCTTTGTAAAGAAAAGACAAAGAAAATGATTTCATTATCTTGGGCGACTTGCCCCTTTTGAAGAAAAGTGGTCTATTTTCAGGGGCGACCTGCCCACATATACTCAAACTGGTCTATTTTCAGGGGCGACCTGCCCTTTTGATTGGGTTTACCTGAGATCTCATTTGGCGATCTAACAAGAACAAAAATTGGTGTGTAGCTCGGTCAACCTGAAATCCCATCTAGCGATTCCCTTTAACCAAAGCTAAATTCTGCATGGTTAGGCTAAACTGAGATCCCTTTGCCGATCCCCTTTAACCAGAATCAAAACTCTTGTGTGCGGTTAGGATACACTGAGATTCCTTTCGCCAATCCCCTCTAACCAGAACCAAAATCTGTGCGGTTGGGCTGAACTGAGACCCCTTCGCCGATCCCCTTCAACCAGAACCAAAACTCCTGTGTGCGGTTAGGATAGACTGAGATTCCTTTCGCCAATCCCCTCTAACCAGAACCGAAACTCCTGTATGGTTAGGATAGACTGAGATTCCTTTCGCCAATCCCCTCTAACCAGAACCAAAATCTGTGTGGTTAGGCTGAACTGAGACCCCTTCGCCGATCCCCTTCAACCAGAACCAAAACTCCTGTGTGCGGTTAGGATAGACTGAGATTCCTTTCGCCAATCCCCTCTAACCAGAACCGAAACTCCTGTATGGTTAGGATAGACTGAGATTCCTTTCGCCAATCCCCTCTAACCAGAACCAAAATCTGTGTGGTTGGGCTGAACTGAGACCCCTTCGCCGATCCCCTTCAACCAGAACCAAAACTCCTGTGTGCGGTTAGGATAGACTGAGATCCCTTTGCCGATCCCCTCTAACCAGAATCAAAACTCTTGTGTGCGGTTAGGATACACTGAGATTCCTTTCGCCAATCCCCTCTAACTAGAACCAAAATCTGTGCGGTTGGGCTGAACTGAGACCCCTTCGCCGATCCCCTTCAACCAGAACCAAAACTCCTGTGTGCGGTTAGGATAGACTGAGATTCCTTTCGCCAATCCCCTCTAACCAGAACCGAAACTCCTGTATGGTTAGGATAGACTGAGACCCCTTCGCCGATCCCCTTTAACCAGAACCATAATCCTATGTGGTTAGGATAGACTGAGATTCCTTTCGCCAATCCCCTCTAACCAGAACCAAAACTCCTGTGTGTGGTTAGGATAGACTGAGATTCCTTTCGCCAATCCCCTCTAACCAGAACCAAAATTCTTGTGTGGTTAGGATAAACTGAGACCCCTTCGCCGATCCCCTTTAACCAGAACCATAATCCTATGTGGTTAGGAGAGACTGAGATTCCTTTCGCCAATCCCCTCTAACCAGAACCAAAACTCATGTGTGGTTAGGACAGACTGAGATTCCTTTCGCCAATCCCCTCTAACCAGAACCAAAATCCTTTGCAGTTAGGCTAAACTGAGATCCCTTCGCCAATCCCCTTTAACCAGAACCAAAGTCTATGTGTGGTTAAGCTAAACTGAGATCCCTTCGTCGATCCCCTTTAACTAGAATCAAAATCTGTGTGGTTAAGCTGAACTGAGATCCCTTCGCCGATCCCCTTCAACTAGAACCAAAATCCTTTGCAGTTAGGTTAAACTGAGATCCCTTCGCCGATCCCCTTTAACCATAACCAAAGTCTATGTGTGGTTAAGCTAAACTGAGATCCCTTCACCGATCCCCTTTAACTAGAACCAAAATCTATATGTGTAGCTCGGTCAACCTGAAATCCCATCTAGCGATTCCCTTTAACCAAAGCTATGTGAGATCCCATCTGGCGACCTCCTTTAACCAAAACCAAAAAAATGTAAAAAGTGGTCTCATTGTAATGGGTGACCTACCCCAAAGAAAGATGGTCTCATTATGATGGGTGACCTACCCAGGAAAGATGGTCTCATTATGATGGGTGACCTACCCAGGTGGAAAAAATGATGGTCTCATTGTGATGGATGACCTACCCAAAGAAAGATGGTCTCATTATGATGGGTGACCTACCCAGATGGAAGATAGAAAAAATATGAAGTGGTCTCATTGTTATGGGTGACCTACCTAAATGGAAAGAATGTGAAGTGCGGTCTCATTATAATGGGTTACCTACCCAGAAAAAATGATGGTCTTATTGTGATGGGTGACCTACCCAGAAAAATGATGAAAGGTGGTCTCATTGTTACGGGTGACCTACCCAAAGATAGAATGTGACTTACCTGGCAAAAAGACTTGGCCAGCGAAGTCCTGACAGGATAAGGCTGACAAACGGCGCTTCCTGATTGCAGGTTGACTTGAAGACTCCTCTTGATGACAGGGTTGATTTCCTCATTTCTTTGAGATTTTCCTACTGGCAGGGTTCATCTCATTCTTTTCTCGTTCCAGGATCTAAACCGATTCTGTCATCATCAACTCAATGATTCTTTCTTTGTCCACAATCTTGCTGGACTTCATTGAGGATCTTTCTGTAACAAATCACAAATATGTGCAATGCTTTGAGGTTAGATGACATGCATGCATCCTTACCTGATGTGAAATATAGGTCCCCCCCTCTTTGATGATCCATCGTCATAGGGTGCCCTTGTTTACCTTCCAAAGCTTTCTTTGTTCTTTCGATGCATTAGCTCATTTGTGTGCTAGCCTTCCACTCAAATGCAAGTACAATGCCCATCTTAGGCTGTCCATGACGATTACTACTCTCGTTGTTTATCAAGCTGGACTCTGCCCCCCAAGTGTGGTGTTGCTTGATTCATAATGAAGGATTTTCTCTTTTGGATTCTTCTAAGAATTATCCTCTGATTGATTCTGTGCCTCATGTCATCACCCATCAAGATGGTCAATCAGTTATGGACTTGCCTCTAGTTGAAACATACCCTTCAAGTATGTTCGGTCATCAACCTTCATGGAATTGCCAAGTCATCCAAACGTGCATGTCAGACACGCATCTCATAGCTTGCAATAAAAAGCTCATCGTTGTAAGCTCAACGTTCTTCTCCATGGTTCTTCTCAGCTCGTCAAATAAGCTTATACAAAGAAATGATTTGGCATTATCAATGATGTTCATCACCCATATTCATGCGGTGAAGTGCACCTTTGGGTTTCAAAACAGATGGTACCACAGTCAGTCTTGATGGGTGCATCCTTCCAACTTCATTCAAATGTGACTATGCGATAACGTCGTTCAAAAGTCGTAACCATGTTGGAGATGATAAACCAAGATGAAGATATAAAGATATCCTTTAAGTGCAACGCTGCTCATCAATTGCTACTGGGATTGTCTTTGACTAACATTGCCCCCAATATGATCTGAGTTTGCTTGTTCATCTGATTATCTTTCTTTGAACACCATTGCCCTCAGCTCACTGATTCATCATTTAATCATCTTCCATTTCCCCCTAGCTGATTTGAATACTGTTTGTTTTCCTTCTCAAGGTCCACTGTATTGCCCCAGGTGGTCAACTTGTCAAGGAGTCTTGAGAAGTGTTGATGTCATTTCTGTCAAGGATTTTGCAAATTCAATCGATGTTCTTCTTGTTTGACAAATCTTCCTTGTTCTGGAATCAAATCTCATCTTTCAAAGATCATGTCTATTCAAGTCTTATTGAAATGAAATCAAAGAGATGTCAATTTTTGAAAAGACCTTTTGAAAATCAAGCTTTTTGATCAAAGACCCAACACACGTTATTCGAAATATACAGTCCTTTGATTGTCATGTATTTTGAAAACAGAACTTGACCCGTTGTAAAACTAAAATGGCTTTTTTTTCTTTCATGGTTCTTTGTATCCATTTTAAACTCTGATTTTGGGTATATCTTTTGACGGTCTGCGATGAGGTGACCTTCTGTGAATTTCAAGGAAAACAAAAGGCTCAAGTCAAAACTTGAGGATTCATCAAGAAAGATTGTTTTCTTTTTTAGCACCAATTTTATCAGCATGCATAATAACCAATAGCTTAATTCATGATGTCACGACCCTTATGGAAAAGCTCTTCAAGTTTTGAGAGCGCCATTTATCGGTTCAAATTGTTTGCTTGATTAAAAAGGGCTTTTAAAAGCATGTAATGCAGGCTATGGTTCATGGCTATGAAAGAAAGAAATTTCACAGGCTCAAAAGGTGTTTGAGGGTTTCAAAGACCTAGGATCAACATCAATTATTCATCAACTCTCTTTCTTGTTGTCATTGTGGAGAAAGTGACATATAACCTTGTTAATCTCAAAGATCAGAATTCTCTTAACATAGGTCATAATGTAAATCCAACTTTTTCTATGATGAATAATCAATCTAAAAAATTTTGAAGACACTAAAGGCTTTATCCTAGACACACCAAAAGACATGAAACTTGATTTTTTTTAGTGTTGACTTTTGGCATTTGTTGTGTCTTTCTTCAATTGAAACCTCTTTTGCCCCTCTTAGAATTGATAGGCATGCTCCTTCCATTCCACTCTTTTTTTGCTTTTACGTAGCCTTCCTCAACGTTTTCTTGGATGGCCCTCAATCTATGGCTTTTCTTCTTCTAGCCCTTTCTCAATCATTGGACTTTTGTTCTAAGCCTTTCTTTTATCCATTAATCATATCAGTGTCTTTAAAATATCTCTCATTTGCCCCCAGTATGGGGTGTGATCCTAGTCAGGGTTTCTTTTTGAAAGAAAATACTTTACCAGGCTCAAAATGGGACTACAAGGAATAATATTTCAAGAAATGTGAAAGGATAACAAAGATGGCCTTTTCTCATTTCAAGCAAGGTCGGTTAGAACCGATAAATTTTGACCTCATCCAGTGTAATGATTGGGACTTGTAAGAGTCAATGATTCACGAGTCCATAACTACTGAATCCACTACATGTCATTATGCATACTGTTAAAATTTAGCTACATGATGTGTGGTTCAGTTTCAGGAGGTATGAGTTCAAAATTGTTTGGTCACCTCATGTCATTTTCAAGCATCGAGCCATTTCTGTAATCAAAACACTTTTAATCTTCAGGACTGATTAACCTTTATCGCATGTTGGAGTTTGATTAAAATATTTTGTCAGAATAAAATGCTAAACAATTTGTTGATTTCAAAACAACAAAGAGACAAACAAGACATGTTTCGTTGAAGGATGAGATGTGATCCCAAAACAAAAATGCAAAATTCCATAACAATATGATTGACAGTTCATCGCCATTCCTGAATCAGCTTTTCTGGCAATATCTGTGTTTTGCCAAGCATTTTCGATCACATGTCATTCTGAAGATGCTCGGGGGTCAATATAGCCAATGACACCCTCCTTCACAGAAACTACCTGTCTTTTGCTCACCAACTTCCGGACTAGATTCTTGAAATTCTCGCAACTGTTCAATTGAAATGGCTGAGGACCCTACCATGACATCACATCTCTTGTCTAGATTATACCACCTAGAAAACGGTGGTTGCATGGGATTTGTCGGAGTCAGGTAAAAGTCTGGAATCTGGCAGATGCTAGTAAATAAACTTCACATAGCAAAGGAATGTATATCTTGGGCAAAGATATTGGAGTGGTCGATGATACAACGAGACTTGGCTCGACCACGTAATTAAGGTTTCCCACTGTCAGAGTCTTCTGTTGATTCATCTTTCATCATTGTTCTGGAATCCTTGGCAGAACCTTCAATCTTTCCCATCTTGATAGCTTGTTCAATTTTTTTGGCAACCCACACAACTTCCTGTCAATCTTCCAATGTTGTTGTTGTTGTTTTAGGATTGTTGGAAACCTCTCAATAGCTAGGTAATCCTGGCAGCGCATAAAAACAAAAACGTGTGGAATCACACATTATCAAAATTGGAAGAGAGCCCGATGAATCTAAAGCTCCTCCATCTCCTCTTCGATTCCTCACAGACAGTGGAACAAACAGACACCTGTAAAGAGTTCTGCTCTGCTGAAGTTTCAGTCTTCTTCATGTTGTTTAGTCCAGGTTTGTCTTTTCTCCTTACTTTTGCGTTGTAAATGCTGATACTGGCAGGAGAAAATCTTAGACGATCTGAAACTACTACATCCCTTCTTGGATTTCCCACTTGCAGATCCACAAAAAGATTCCTGCCGAGAGAGCTCTGCTACGTTGAAGTTTGATATCTGCTCATGTTTTTCAGACCAAGTCTAGCTCTTCAACCTACTACAGTGTCTTCGTGCTGAAACTGATGAGAGAAATATTTGTAGCATATGCAATTAGTAAATCCTCTCTTGCATTTCCCATTGGCAAATCCACAAAAGCTCTGCCACGTAGAAGTTCAGTGTCTAATGATGAACTTCAAAGAAGACTATTATATGCCGTTGAACTGGAACTGAGCTCACAATTGGGGTAACTTCAAAGAAGACTAATGCACCATGCAAAGGAGGCTAATAATTATTTGGTTTCATTAAAAGAAGTGGAGGCGATGAACAGTTAACAGTGCAACCGAATAAGAACAAAGGTTGTCATTAGCTAATGACTGAAGGCATTGCTGCTGTTGTTCATGACTGAAAAGGAGAGGTGCAGCTTCAATTAGACGTGGACAAGTAGTGTTCCCACAGAAGACTGTGCAAACATTCTCTTTCCATTTGATGCTCCACACTTGTTCGAGCAGATCTGAGTCTAGCTACTTCACCTTTGATGCTCTTAACCTCAATCTGATAATGAGCCTCTATCTGACATCTTTCTTCACTTCCATCATCTTTCTTCCATCACGTGCAGCACAGCTTGTGCGGGGGACCTACCTTTCAACCCGGTACATGCATGATAAATGTATGAATATGTAATCTATATGACGAACTCGCCCTTCGAGGGGTGACATATAATCGCAACTCTTGCATGATGAAACAAGAATCTTGATTCTTGCACAAACTCTACAATGAAAATTTTCTGAGCGACGGCCATTGTATCACCCATAAGTCTGGAGTTCAAGATGCTTCAAGAAGGGCTTGCTTGGATGCAAAACAATGTCTACGGAGCATACATCCTAAAGGCGGTTCTAATCCTTTTTTAAGTGAGACAAAAGGTAGGTTTACTACTTGGTCTCTAAAAAGGGTCTCTCGTTGTCCTAGTGATTACCCTCTTGAAGGCAATATAGGGGCCAGTAGGCAGTGAGATGGCACGTGTCCAACTATTACCAGTCTAAGCACTCAACGAAGAGTTGGGGTTTACACAAACTTAAACCTTGACTAAAAGTCGTAAGGTAAGCTGTTAGTCCCCCTCCTAACCTGAAGCTTGTGTGTGCTTACAAAACTTACAATATGTGATGCATGAAACAATTCTAAAAATGCATGGATAAAACAAAAAATAAAACAAGATAAAAATGCAAAAACTTAAACACATCAAATACACAAAGCTTAGTCCAATATTGTCAGAAACAGTACCTTCCCCAGTGGAGTCGCCATATTGTCGCACGTCAGAAAATCCACGCGGCATCGGGCTTGGCGACTTTTTCGTCTCTCGTTTTGCTTTGATTGGTTCGTTGGAGTCGCCACCTAGTATTTAATTGAAGGCTACTAGGAAACCCGGGTGCTGGTCTTGTCAGAGATTCACGGGTAAGGAACTGGTTGTGGTTAGGGAAGGTATTAGCACCCCTAACGCACCCTACCTGAGGTAAGCTGCTTCGTGGACTTGATGTGTTAAAAAAGTTTTAAAAATTCTGTTCTTTCATCGAATTTTAGAAATACAACTTACGTGTAAGTTCATAATTCTTTATCCGTGAGCAAATCAAAATATTAAATTCTTCTTCATCCTTGCAATTCTATCATACAAAAAAAACATTCATAAACAAAATACAAATCACACATTTCCTTTTCACTATACTTTTCTTTTTTCTTTTTTCTTTTTTTTTTTGTTACATCAACACTACAAATTAAAAAATCAAAAACTAAACAAAAAAAATACATTAAACAATTTTAAAATTACAAAAATTAGCCCCAAAACAATCTGAAATTACAGGGATGGCCTTCTACAAGCCGGAAACAGTGGCGGCGCGTCTGCCCCACGCGCCTCCACCACTGGCGGCGCGTGGACCCACGCGCCGCTGCAGACAGACCCGAACACCAGTTGGATCTGGCTCTACTCCGTCTCCTCTTCCCTCCTGCGCCGCCAGTGAGGAGTAACGTCACCTGCAAAGAAGAAAAAACGCAAGCAAAGTTTCGGTTCTTCCTCCCCCTTTTTAGATCTGCTCTCCTTCTGTTTTTCTCTCTTTCTCCTGGTCTGATTTTTTTCTGTCTTCTCTCTTCCTCAGGTGGCAGATCAGGCGACTGTGTCTCGGTGGCGGCGGTCGTGGCGGTGGACAGATCTGCCAGTGCTTGAGGGTCTCGGCCTGGAGAAGGAAGTGTTTTCTGGGCGCAGGGAGCTGTTGCGGGTCTGTGGGCACAGCCGTGTGCTAGCTGCTGTTGGAGGCCGGTTCTGTGGAGCTGCTTCTCCGTTGCTGTTGGTAGCCGGCCGAGGGAGTGTGGACGGCGCTGCTGGGTCTGTGGGGGTTTCTCTCCGATCGGCTTTCCCAAGGCCACGGGAGGCGGCGGCTGGAGAGGCTGTCAGCGGATGATGGAGAGAGTGGCACTGGCTGGGAGAGGGGAGAGGAAGATGGGGCTACGATGGAGGCTGATTTGTGAGGGGAGGCTGGTCTGGCTTGTCTTGGCAGAGAGCAAGGGAGGAGCAGATGGTCTGTGGGGGACTGAGAGAGGAGAGGGGCGTTGGGTGTTGGTCAGCGGCTGGGGAAGGGAAAATGAGAAGGAAAAAGGGCCAGAGGGCAAGGGAGAGTGAGGGGGAAGATCTCTGGAGGGGGGAACCGGTTAAGGATGGCTGCTGGCCAAGGAAAAGGAAGAGAGATGGTCGGGGAGGAAGAGAAAAAATGCTAAAAATCAGTGGGGAGGGGCAGCGGCGGCTGCTTTCGGTAAGGGAGCAGAAATCTTTAAGTTTTTTAGGGTTTCCTCTCTTTGTGTTGCCTCCCCCCTAAAATTCCAAATTACCCCCCATCCTTTGAGTTTTCAACCCATATTTATAGGTAAAATTTTGTTCAGGCTTCAAAATTGGTCCCTCAACTTTCTTTTTTTGTAAATTTTGATTTTTCTTGTTTTTTTGTAGTTTTTTGAAAACGAGCAATATCAACGTCGACTCAATGAGGAAAATCAATGATTTTAAAAATGACGCGTGAAAAGTCGAACGCGTTCCAAAAACCTTTGAAAATTTAAATTCTTTTTTAGACGACGTTGAAAATGCTAAAAACGATGCAAATATATAAAAACATATTTTTTTGGATTTTCGTTGTTTTTCGCTATTTTTGGATTTTTTCAAAAATTTTATCAAATAGATGGGTCAAAAATTAGGTAGCAACACATATTATAAGAAGATGAAGAGTTTTCATTAAAGAGATATTTTTCTTATTCTTATTTTTCAATTTTTTTTAATTTATTCTAATGACTTTTGGTTTTCATTGAATAAATGACATAGCTCAAAAAACTATTTTTTTGTTAAAAAAAATATATTAATAATAGAAGTAGTAATTATACTATGTTATTTTAATAAAATTTAAATTATTATTTTTATTGCAAAAAATAATTTTATTTCTATATAATTAAATAAAAAAAAATTTAAGAGCTTCCCATGGCTTGAATAATATAATTTATATTTGTCTCTGATCTTTTTTATTTAGTTTTTAGTTAGCGTTAATAATTATTTTAATATTTATTGGTGTCTTTGATTCTCTATTTATCTTATTAGACATATACATTAATTTTTCAATTTATAATTAAGATTTTTGATTATGTCAAAAAATATATTAACAATGTATTTTTTTTTTATCTGACCTCATGCAGTAGAGCCCAAGTGAGTCGGCTAATCTTTATATATATATCACATAAGTCGTTGCTGGGTTGGGGAATTTGGCCCTCGCTGGTGAGATGTTTTTAATCTTGTATTTACTTACATTTGTCCATTATTATGTCAGCAATCTAGTTGTAATTGGGGCGAATCTTTTATATATCCCGTCACAAACACCATGTCTTTGATCTAATCGGAGAAATTAATGAACATAAAACTTTTCATAAATTTCCCAGTTAACCTGACAAAGGTAGTTGTAGCGTCTAATTTCAGCCTTGAGGAGAAATGAACACAAAACGTTTCATAAATTTCTCAGTCAACCTGACATGGGTAGTTGTAGCATCTAATTCCAGCCTTAAGGGTGTAATAATAATTAGGGATCAGGTGTGTGTTTTAAGGATACTATTATACATAACTTTTTATTGAATTTTTTTTTTTTTTACATTCTTCTGGCAAACTTGAGATACGCAAGTGCTTGTATGGGAACATGAGTACTGTCCTTGGTGACAGAGTCAAGAAAAGGCTCTTAGAACTTGAAATGATCATGAAGGGATCCAGTCTTGATGGAGAAGATGCATCAAATCTTGAAATATTTACTTGGAGATGACTGCGGGAATAGCTGCCTCTTGGTTGTCACCGTCGCTAATTTACACCACCAAAGGATGCTGCTGGTCGACGATCGGTGGCAGTCTGTCACCAATCAACACTGTTTATTTGGGAAATCAGTTGCGGACTTGCTTGCATCTGGGGTTATTTCCTTCAGGCTTAAGCCTTTTTTCAAGACATCTCCTTAACCTCATTTTCAGACCTTGGATGGGTTTGAAATGACCCTCACCCTTACATTGACTCCATTCCACCAACAGAACAAAAGTTTCATCTCAGAAATCACAGCTTAATTTATCAGATTCTAGATTTATTTTTTAAAAAATTATCAATTTGAATATTACAAACCTCAAAACTAAACTTCTATTCATTAACTTCAAAACCTCAAAAAATTAATCAAAATATATATAAACTGGTGAAATATCCATATTTAAAAAAAAAAAAAGTTTCACCTCTCTTAAAAAATATATATCATTTCATTTGTTTTCAAAAGAGAGATGGTAGAAACAACCATAACCCCCCAGTGTCCTATGCCTGCGAATCCACCAAGAAGATCCACCCTTCAGGCTAAACGTCCATAGTAGTATGTTCTTAACTATATCGGAGAGATGAACTTAATTTTAATGTGTAAGAATTAGCTCGAGAATTCACTTTGTGGGAAAACAAAAACAAAATTTGAAATTGATTTGACGAGTAGTACAACCTTGTATTGAAATCTGTTCGTATAAAAATATACCTTATCCATATATAGCCTGTAATACGTGGCTAAAGCTAAATTCTTCTGGGCATCCATCTCAATATAAGACAACATTGAATGACAACACAAGCATCTATGTTCCTTCTAAAAGGTGACAAACATGCGTGCTCGGAGTCTTTTTCAAGTGTCTCCTCTCTTTTTTTTCATTGTTTTGGTATTCAAGCATGCGTATGCTTTCTCAATTAGATTCAACAACTCGTCCACACAATGAAATGACTAAAAGACGCAATGCTTAATTTGTCCTGGTTGGTAACACCTCTCTTTTTTTCCATAGCTGCAGTCAATGGAGTGGAGATGCACTTGCTTCATTCTTGTACCGAAAGAGCAAAAGATGGTGGCTTGACTTTATTCAAAACAATTGCTTATACATGATAGCTATATTGGCCCGATGCATTTTCATGAACAAGCTGGTTAAAACATTCTTACATGTGTAGATAATAGCTATTGTGCCCAAACTTTAACTAGAGAAGGTGGCCCGCAGGAACTGCACCTGCTGCTCACTATCTCCATCACTCTCTTTATGTTTATCAACGTTTCTGTCATAATTTATCTCTAATTTGTGGCACAGGAAGAGGTTAGGAAGGCTTCTGATTGCTAGATTAGCACCCATATGTAGTTCTTATCTGTCTCTGATCTACTGGATTTCGGTCTAGATATAGCGTGTGCCTTCACTTTTATTCTGTTCAGTATCTCCATTGAATGGCCCTGCTTTTCCTTTCTTTTCTTTATTTCTTGGGATTGCTGTTTCTTTCTGCCATGTAGTTATGTCTAGTAATGTTGTTTGTTAGCCCATGAAAGAAAAAGGATAGGGAAGGCCTGGATAGACAAGAAAGGTGAAAAGGAAAAAAGAACAAAAAAAAAAACAGGGAGCACTGCAGAAATTAATGCAGGCGCTCAGGCAGTGAATAAGGCAAAGATGGGCAGAGATCGAGGGTAAGCTACACATCCTCTCTGCCATGAAATATATAAATACAAATTAACAGCAACGGTCAATTATTACTATTATCATTAACAATAAATCGAAAACTCTTTCTATTAAACTCTCTATTTTCTTCCTTTCAACTTCCACTAGTTACTTACCTATATAAGGAAGCTTAACGGTTGTGATACTATGTTTTCTATTTATATAAGGAGGGCTATATATAAGTATAGCACACTACACAGAATCAAACTATAAAGCTATACAAGGTACATATAATTTCCATAACTATATGCATCCTATAATTCAGCACTGGCAGGATTTAACCCTCTCTTACCTTTTTAATTATTCTAATAATAATAATAAATGTCATTAGTAATGTAAGGAATTGACCCTTCTTTACATTTTTAATTATTTATACATGCTTTTATAATTATTAGAATTAATGACAATTAAATAATGTAGTGTGTTATTGTTGTTATTATTAATGGAAGACATATGCCTTCGAGGTAGATATTAATATGTAATTTGTAGTTAATCGCATAGGCAATAGCATATTATGAGATGTAATTTATTGTAATGGTAGAAAAACCTTATATTTATTACTTTTGATCACAAGTAATTTGTATTAGACCGCCACGGAGAAAATTAATGTCTGGTGTGTGTGTGTGTGTGTGTGTGTGTGTGTGTGAGAGAGAGAGAGAGAGAGAGAGAGAGAGAGAACTCTAAAGTAATTGACGTTTGAGATAGCCAATAAGTGAATAGATAATGTTGTGGAAAAGATGTTTGACACCTTGATACCTTATTCAACAAATTCATTATGTCAAGTAATGCAAATACATTAAATGTGATATGTTCTTATTTTTATATTAATATACCAAAAAAATTATCGGGGAATAATGAAAAATGTAAGATGTTGAAAATTGATATAAGATCAATGTTTTTACAGGAAAAAATTATGAAATTGATTTTGATCATATA
Organism: Populus trichocarpa; assembly: GCF_000002775.5. Lineage (NCBI taxonomy): Eukaryota > Viridiplantae > Streptophyta > Magnoliopsida > Malpighiales > Salicaceae > Populus > Populus trichocarpa. Next base: position 10,888,996 of record NC_037288.2, read on the forward strand.
ATTGTTAAATATTGGTAATTGAGAAGAAGCAAATGTTTAATATGATTTATTTTGTAATTTTATGTATGTCAGAGGTAAATCCCTTTGAGAACATCTATTTTTTAGGGTCACTAAGCTACCCAATATTATATAAAAAGAATATTTTGTATTTTTAGAGGAAAAAAACTTATAAATAGTTAATATGGATGTAAATTTTAAAAAGAGTTGTAATAAATTATGTACATTTATAAAACTATTGAAACTTTATATATATTACCATGTTTTTTATGGGTTCAAGCCGTATAAGGTTGTTAAAATATCGGGTTTTTATAATGAAAAATAGAATTCGCAGACAAATAGGTAGCATCTTAATTGTGTCACCAAAATATAATAACAGAAGCAGGAGAAAACCATAGGTCTAACAAAAAAGAACAGAGGCATAAAATCTCAACAGTATCATAAGTTCAAGCCTTGTATTCGGCTTTAGAAAAATAACAAGCAACATGGTGTTGCTTTCTAGATTTCTATGAAATAAGAATGTTGCCTAAATACAAAAGGTAACCACCATTCGACTTATGATCATGACACCACCAGCCCAACCAGCATAAGTAAAGCCTTGAAATGACAAAGACGAACAATGAGTGATGTGTAAACTATAAAAGGTTGTAGTCTTCAGATAACACATAATATGTTTAACTGTAGCCAAATGAACAACAATAAGAGCATATATAAACTAGCATACTTTGTTCACAACATATATAAGATATATCCAGCCTAATAAAGGTTAGATATTGAAGAACACCAACAATTTATCTAAATCTTGTGGGATCAGAAAAAAAAATCTCTAGACATTATATCAAGTTTTGATGAAGAAGCAAGAACATCAACAGATTTACAAGATGACATAACTTTATGAAAAATATCAAGAGCGTACTTATGTTGACTAAGTATGAGACTCATACAAGTAGGGGTAACTTTAATCCTTAAGAAGTAATGAGCAACACTTAAATCTTGAAGCTTGAACTCTAAGCTCGACAAAGTAATTAATAATTTAAGCAAGACTTAATTACTTCCAATAAGTAAAATATCATCTACATAAACAAGTAGATAAAATGATACCACTACCAACAAACAGAATAAACAATGATGTATCAACCTTGGAGGTATAGAAACTAATAGAGAGGAGATAATCACTCAACATGTTATACCAAGCCTGGGGGGATTGCTTCAAGTCATACAAAGATTTATGAAGTTGATATACATGAAAGGAAAGAGTAGGATGAATAAAACCCGAAGGTTGCTCCATATAAACCTCTTCTTGTTATATCCTATTTAAGAAATTAATTTGAACATCTAGTTGGTTGATTTGTCTACCTCTAGATACTACAATAGTAAGAATTAACCGAACATTAGTGAGCTTAACCACGAGATTAAAAGTTTTTGAATAATCAATACCCTCATGTTAAGTGAACACTCTAGCAATTAGGTGAGCTTTGCATCTCTCAACATTACCATCAACACGACACTTAATTTTATACACCCAACAACTGCTAATCACATTCGTAGAAAGTTGAAATGAAACTAATAACCATGTACTGCTACAATGTAAAGCATGAATTTTAGCATGCATGGCTTGATGCCATGACACATATCTGTTTGCTTCTTGAAAAGTTAAAGGTTCATGAGCAGGAATGGGTGTTACCCATAAAGTATAGGAGACTTGGAAAGCCAAAGATAAGCTCATATTTGTTGTTTTGTGCTTTCTTAGATGAAGGATCATTGAACGATGGCAGGAGGCTAGAATAGTAGAGGTTTGATTTGGAATCAAGACCTGCTAAAGAGAATATTATGAAAGATCAACAACCAAATCTAATCCAAATGAAAATAATATCAAGTTACTAGAATGGGAAAATTGAAATTGAAACTATCTATGTATTACTATCAAAAGAAGCAGAGACCTGTCAATCTAACAGGGTAGAACCTAAACCTGGAGAATGATCATTAGACAAAGATGCATGTGGAGACAAATTAGCAAGACTAGTTTGTGTAAAGATGAATTCAAGAAATATCAAGAAAGGCAATGATGTAGTTAAGAGTGATGTAGGTGAAGGCATAGATAATGATGCTATATGTTTAAAATTGTGAAATAAAAAAAACATGTTCATTAAACCGAATGTCATGAGCAATATAAATTTGTTCGATACCTATCATTTGGTTGATACCTATCATGATGGGTTAACTAAAGTTGTTGGTGAAGTAGCTAAATTTTAAGATTAATATCGATAAAAATCTATATATTTCTATATACAAGGGGGTGTCTTTAAAATTATTTGAAAAAATAAACCTTAATCTAAATTAATTTATAAACAAATCCAAGAATAACGCTTACCATAAAACTAGAATAATATAATCATAACTTGAAAATCAATTGAAACAATAATATTACATGTGATCAAAGCCTATTCTCTTTTGTGAAAAAAAATGATAAAAACGCAAGAAATAATCAGCCATATTTTTATTTTTTTTATTTTGTTAAATGGTGTGCTATGCATGTCTCTGTTTGGGAAAAAAAAAAAAAGCTTGTCACCATGCTTGTCTGTCTTTAAGAATTGGGATGGTGAGGGTAAATTAATAGTGAAAAAGATGAAAAATATGTTACGAACCTTAATCTGACCAATGGTTTGTGTCCGTGATCTGAGGACCATTAATTTGTCAATAACTTAACCTTTGGGTCAGTCAGTAGTCAGAACTGTGTACAGTAACCTTTCTACGGTTCTTCCACGGCCACTGCTTGTTTAGAGAGAGATGGTAAGAGATTAAAACCCTAAAAGTTTTCTCATCCATCCCTATCTCCTGTAACACAAGCAGTGAAGGGCCACTCTCTCTCTCTCTCTCTCTCTCTGGATTGACAATTGCTCGTTGGGTAGCTAGGGGATGCATGTCGCTAAAGAAGCATATACATATTTTCAAGAGGAATGTACACTTTTTTTTAGTCTTATTTTTCATCCCGATTAACTTTATTTATTCAACTTCACAGGTGTTTAGGCTCCAAGATTTTCATAGTCTAGCTTGAAAACAATCAGCTTCTTTTTTGTTCTTGAGCCAACGTTACAATATTAATGGATTCGCAATTCAAAGTTTGGCTTGAATGTAATTATATTTATGTATTTTGTCTTGTTTTCTTGAAAGAGATTTCCATCAGGAAGCCATCCACACAAGAAGGCTGTGGTGATGAAGAAGATGAAATAGCCACGCATTGGTCGAAGCAAAAGTCCACGGTCAACATAAACACTGTGAATTCCGGCTAGGGTTTAATTAGAAACTGGGTTCCACACATGCCTTAATTATCAATGAAGAAGGTGAAATGAAGAAAGCGTGGCCTTATATCCTTGTCAAGGAAAGAAAAATAAACTTGAATACGTTTCAATTTCCATCTAACAAGTCGGCTTTTATCCATCAAAAGAGAGTTTCTTACGCAGTGTCAGCTGTTTGGTTTCAACACTTCAACTTGCTCCATGCATATCTCTCTGCAGAAAGTTGTGTGGTCCTCATCTCAGTGGGAGTTTTGTATGTTGGTCCCTCACCTATAAGGTAGCTATACGGCCTCTCTCTCTCTCTCTCTCAGCTTCCTTGAGTAGCTGTCATTTACATCAACATGACAAGCCTCTAAGAGTACTGTAGACCACAACTTTTAATGCCCAGGAATACACTTCTCATCTTAGTGGATTTGTTTTTGTCCTTGAATTCTTTTCTACCCTAACTTATAATCTCATGACTTGATGACAAGATGTCTTATATTGAGACATTTAACTTGTTTTATTAGGTGATGGATCATAGGACGACATCTTCCAGGACTGCCAAATTTCCTCAATTACCAACCAAAGTCATCACTCCTACTTGGTGTTAAGAACGTGCCGGGGTTTGGAACTCTGCTGCCGTGTATAATATTGTATCAGACGAGATGCAGACATGAGCTCGCTAGCTAATTTGAAGCTGCTGTTTCCAGTTCTGGCTCCCTTTAGCATCATATTGTATACTTGGTACTAGCTAGGCATGCATTGATCGACCCATGTGACCAGAACTCAGCCACAAAACCTTTATTTGTGGTTGCCCATAAAGCATAACTCACCGCTTTTCGAAACGTCCAGCAGCGGTATGGTCCCCAACTCAATTTATGCAATGTGTTTGCGCAACATTTTAACGTGGTGTTTTCCACAAATTGACACTCTAATTTTTTTCCCTAGCTAGCCAAGGGAAAATTAATTAGTCCTAATGACCATTCATTGAGACAATGATTGCTCAACATGCGTGACAAACGAAATGATAAGATATGGACTAGCATAATTTATTTGACCCGAGGGGGGGGGGGTATATGACACGCGGCTCCACTGATGCCATTGCTTTATCTTTACGTCTTCCTTGGAGCATGGTCGGTTGAATTCCTAGCTTTCTCAAATGGCGTACCTTCTCCAATAAGTTTATTCTCTGTGATCGAAACAAAGGAAAAGTATTTCCAGATATTGATACCAAATTGCATAAGATATATACAGACAGGCAACCTTGGTGCAGACTTCATTACCTTTCTTCACACTGTAAGTGCTGCAACTAATCCCAAACTTATGTGCATGCCTAGCTATGATTACTAAAACCCTTCCCTTCCTTTAAAAATACTTCTTTTCTTGATTTATTCATGCAATACTAGCTAGTTACTTGTTTTCAGCTTCGGATTACCTCGTCGATGAGCACAATATTGTAAGAGAATATGATATTGAATATTGTTGTCTTCTCTTCACAACTGAAACCTTCCAGAACAAAAAAAAAATGGCTAGTTGAGAATTCTTGCGAAGGAATTCTTAAAATGTTTCTGATATATATTGACTATATATGCTTTTGTTGACTGTTTTTCTAGAGATTCCCTTCTACTTGTGCAGAGATAGCTTGTTTTGATTATTTTTTTTTTAATGTTTTTTCGATCTTCTTTCCACTTACTCTTTCTTTAAGGGAAACTGCAGTTTGGACCGATCTTGTGCTGTGTTATGTTAATCTGACTGCTCATTTTCTTCCTTTTATGGATCTGAATCAGCATGAGAAGCTGCAGCACAAAGAAACTTTATGCAGCAAGGTTTCTTTGACACTACAAGGAGTCTGTGCAAACCTCCAGTTATTTAAGGAGTTCAACTTGCTTGTTCAATTTCGTATGCACCGATGATGAGAGGCATAAGATGATTACTAGTTCAAAGCAAGTGGATTCTCCAACAAAAAAGGAAGAGGATTCAAATGATGGCAAGATTTCTAAGGCTTCATCTAGCTCAGCACCATGGTTAAGGTTGAAGGATCCAAGAATTGTGCGAGTGTCGCGTGCTTTCGGAGGAAAAGACAGGCATAGCAAAGTTTGCACCATTAGAGGGTTGAGAGATAGGAGAGTTAGGCTTTCAGTTCCCACTGCTATTCAGTTGTATGATCTTCAAGATAGACTTGGCCTTAATCAACCAAGCAAGGTAGTTGATTGGTTGCTTAATGCAGCCAAGCATGAAATTGATGAACTCCCTCCACTCCCAATGCCACCAGGGAACTTTTCCCTGAATCATCAAGCAATGCTGGGTTCTTCTAATGAAGTTGGCGCCTCACGGTCTAGCAAAGAAGTGTTTAAGATGAACAACGGCGTCGATTGGGAGGATACAAGTGGATTTACTAGACCGAGTTTCTGGAATGCTGATGCAATTTTGAGGGCTAAGTCGAAAGAGGTTATGACAGATCCAGTGAATGAGAAAGAAAATTGGGCAAAAAGAGATGAAGAAGATAAGGAGGATGGCAGTATTGAAGGGAATACTGCGCAAGCTTTATCTAGCAGTTTCTTACAAAGAGCTAGTCATTCTTCCTTACCAGGTTTGATAAATAATGCCATGCCTTATGGTTCTTTCTTTCATTTAGAACCTCAAAGTTTTCCATTATCTCATATGGGAAACCATGGATTTGCAACACAAACAGGAGATATACACAACCTAAATGTCGTGCCATTGTCATCTGCCTTGTCTTTATCATCTGGCTCTCAAATTTTAGTGTGTCCACCTGGGACAACACAGTCTTATTTCCCTTCACATGCCACAGCTTCCATGGAGATTGATCCGAGACAAATCAACCACTTTCAATGGTTGACCCCAAGCACTCAAAATCTCTTACCAAATTCCCTTACCCCAAGTCCGTACCCTATAAGCCAATCCATGAGACCTTCCCAGTATTTCAGTGTGACTCCTAGGGTTCTCCACTCTCAGAATAGCGAAAGTCCACCGGACAAGGACCCACAATTTCCTTGTAAATGACATGAAAGCAGTGCAAGGATTGCAGAAGAAGAATACATGGCCCTTCTTCCTAAAACAAGCAAAGCTTCAGTTTGATTTAGTGTCCCAGGCGAGAGGAAAAGGTATTGTTCTATTAAAAACTTATACTGGAATACTTCTACCTGTCCTGTGTGTTTATTTGCAGACAGTTTTTCTAATGGTACTCATAGTCCCAATCTCATGTTTGATTTCACATTTTTGCATCTTGGTGTGTCTGGTTCATCAGTCCTAGGAGAGTGTTTTATGTCGAACGAATGGCTTGATACTTGTGAGACAACCACAGAATCTTAATAATTTGATTTTCAGTTGATTGATCATAGTGATAGCAATTTGTACAGGTCATGGACCTAATAATTATGTGTTATATTTGATGTTGCATCTCAATTTTAGTTAATAAAAGCTTATATATGCTGTGCTGATCAATCTAGTATGAAGTGCACAGAGGAAGTAGAGGATGGTTATTTGCACCTTAAGCTTATATGCTTTATATGATATTCAACTTTTTGTATGCCAAAGCCATGAACATTATTTGCTTCAACAAGATTTGGAGTCTTCAGTACTTTCGAGTTTGCAATCTCATGAAGTTAAGGCAGTTTTGACACCGGATTTCTCAACAAATACATATATACTTGTTAACTCAGAGTCCATGAGCATAATTTTGAAGCAAGAAAATTAAACCTTGGAGAAAACAAAGATCAATAGAGAATGATAGGCTATTTATAGAAGTCTGATATGAACACTGGAAAAACTAGCAAAGAGTCAAACCAAAAATAGGTTTTGAATTAAGCTTGTGTAATTTCAAAGAACGAAAAATGCTTGTGTGAGTGAATGAGACATGATTGTGCTAGTATAAGTGTCAGCTTTGCACAGGATCCAACAAGATAATGGAAGGAGTAGCAGCTTTAGATGATCAAAGGAGCTCGTGAAAGTTGCTTATATCCAATGAACTGAAAAGATCTGTACGTGGTCCTAAAAAAGGAAAACAAAATTGAGGGAGAGACTAGGAGGGTTATTTTACCACTATAACATGGTCAGGTAAATTTTTAAAAAAAAATAATATTTGTTATAAAAATATTTTAAAAATAACACAGCTTCAATGTAACCATGATTTTAAATAATGATTTTGTAACAATTCCTATTGGAAATAGAAGTTGTTTACTCAAAAAATAAAAAATGAGATTAATTAACATGTACGGAAATCAATATAAAATTCTATAAAAATTTGATAGTCAAGATATAAGAGTCAAGATTCAATGGTTAAGAAATAAGATGTGAGATAATTTAATATGGTATGAGATAGAAACGAGGGAAGAAAAAGAAAGGAAAGAAAAAATAGGTCATCAAGGACACACCAGAGCCCTGTTTTTTATACACTCGATACCATTAAAAAAATCTCGGCAAGACAATTTTAACCGCACCATAAAAGACCACCGAACAAGATTATAATTGGTTAGTGGTTTTATTTGAGGTTAACCGGACCTTAAAGTACTTTAACCCAAAACAAAATCATTAACCAATTACAATCTCATTTGGTGATCTTCTATGGTGTAATTAGAATTTTCTCATCGAGATATTTCTAATAGTACAGGGTATGTAAAAAACGGAACTTCAATGTGTCTCTAGTGATCCATTCTTTTTTCCCCTTCTTTTTCTTCCCTCATTTCTCTTTTATACCATATCAGCTTATTTCTCCTCTTATTTCTTGACTATTGGATCTTAAATATCTTGTCTTGGCCATTGAACCTTCATATAATTTTATGTTGAACTTTGTGTATGTTAATTAATTTCAAACAACTATTATTTCCGATTACAAAACCAATATTTCAAATCGGAGTTGAATTGAAATTGTGTTATTTTTTAAATTTTTTTATCATATATCATTTTCTCAAAACTTTTATCAAATTGTGTTGTTTTTCAAAAAGAAAAATCCAAAAAGGAGTAGAATAAAAAGATTTTAGTATTACCGTTCATGTGTGATTAGGAAGGGGTCCAAACTCCAAATGTTTTTTTTTATATATATATATATGGGGAGGCCCCATCATATTTTCTCCTTGTACACTAAAACACTATCTGTCTAATTAAACAAATCACCATTATATTAGGTTTTGTCTTTGCTAAGGTATTCTTCCCAGCCAGCTCTCCTAGGATTAGGGCATCTTTAAGGGAGCTTGAGAAACGGTATGTAGATGAGAATCGGGGCATGCAAGAACTCACACCACAATCCCAAACAAAATCTAGCTACAGTTCTATGTATATATATACCAGTTTTTTTCCTATGTGATGACGGAGAAGAGATTTTAGAGAAAAGGCATTATATAGCCAATCTAACTCTATAGGAAAAGGTAGTAAAATATATAGTTAGTTATCAACATCTCCCAAAAATACCATGTTGTTTTCTAATTAAGCAGATAAAATCTAGCTGTGGGTGACCCTATGCCGAAAATATATAGCTTTCTGGTGCAGCCAACAAATTAAGACTAATGAATGTTTTCGTATCTAGAGAGTAATTAATTGGTGTATTCTGTTATAATGAATGAATATATATAATATAGTGTTCATATTCTGTTATATCTCGGTAGTTTTTTTTTTTGGTCATTTACTCATGGAATGCAGACAAGAATTTTACTTTCGTACTGTAAATTGTGCATGGCTAGAATTTAATAATGAGATTCTGGGAAGAAGGGAAAAGAAGAAAAAGAGACTAGCGGGATCTCTCATGTTAAAAACTGAAATTAAATCATTGTAGTGTATGGTGAAATTATGTTATTTGAGAAGAATCCATGATAAACAAGAGCTTAATTTCACGTACGTGCCATGGAAATTAAGAATATTGCGATTTCAATGAAGATTTTGTGGAGAGAAGTAATCATCACGGGCTATTAATTTATTTGGTGATCATTCAGATATATAGGCCAAGTGCTGATTATAACCAAAGAGGTGCAGAAACCAGTGCTGTAAAATGATTTTTGGAGCACTATATATAGACAAAGAGAGCGCGTTCTTCTCTTGCTTGATTTCCTTCTGCCTCTAAAGGAAAAGGTTTCTGGATTGTTACTGTTCTCGCTTTTTTCATTTTACCCTCTTAAGCATGGCAAGATCGAGTATTATATACGGTATTATGGGGTGATATATACCTGTCCTGTTTCTGGAGTTCTTGAATTCCATTGCTTAGTTACGTACCTCTTGCCCTAGCTATGAGTTAGGTATTTATCTTGACAGCGCACCAGGTCTCTGCTGAGCATGTTCCTTGCCAATCTAAAACAGTTTAGTGGGAATTAGAACACATCGGATTTAGATTCAAGTGTTATCTTCACGACAAAGAAATTATGATTAAATCCTCACTAGTTTCTGGATTCTCAGTAATGTGAACAGTCGGGAATTGTACTGGTTTGCTAAAATTAAAAGGTATCATGTTATATTTTTAAAAAAAGAATTATTGAATTTTTTTGGGTTCATTTTTTATAGGATTATTCCCAACTTCGTGATTTAATCAGGTCATGAGTTTCGAATATTAGCCTAGACTGACTTCAGCCTTTTTTAAGTCTATTTTTTAAATTGATTGTTTTTAAAATTAACATTCGGTGGTTGGAGATTGAGTTTCGTGATTTTTTTTCACTTTCTTTTATATGAAGTTATTCTGATCTCATGTCTAGGGTCGTGAGCTTAGCAGGTTAACCCTGGTTGACTCGAGTATTTTTTTTCTTTCGTTTCTCTTTTTTATATTGTTTTTTTTTTTCAGTTTTGCTCTTTAATATTGGGTTATTTAAAATTTGAGCTTCATTGTTTTATTTAATTTTCTTATTATGGAATTATCGTGATCTCATGACTAGGTTATGTATTTGGAAGGTTAACTCAGGTAGACTCTAGTAGGTTTTTTTGGTCCTTTCTTAATTTGTTTGTTTTTTTAATTTTATCCCTCAATATTTGATTTATTAAGAATTAAGCTTCGAACTTTTATTATTTTAATTTAAGATAATCACATTCTTATTTAATTTTTACTTTGTTATCAAGTAAAATAATAGGAGACCTTTTAAAGATATTATGAGGATATTTTTTCATAATATTGATCATTGTATAATTTTTTAGTTCAGTTTATTTACTCTTGTTGTTTTTTTAATTATATTATTAAAGAACCAAGTCGAGTTAATAACCCGAGTTTCTAATTTTTCTTACCTTTTTTAAAAATACAAGTATTGTCTCAACATCTTTTTTTTTATTAAAAAAATCTGATCTAACCTGCAGCATACCGCAAGCAACCAATAAATGGCTAGCTATTTATGAAATTAAAAGCGCGATTGAAACAATACTGTTCCCTCAAAATTAAAAATATATTTTTTTATTAAAGGTTTTTTTTTATATTTTCATATATTTTAATGTGCTGATTTTAAAAATAATTAAAAATAAAAAAATATCATTTTAATATGTTTCTAAATAAAAAATATTTTAAAAACATTTTAAACTGAAACACAATTCCAAACCGTCCAAAATGACCCCTGACTAAGTATGTTTTTCTGTTTTCTGCTTTAGGAACTCCTTTTCCCTGTCAACTGCTGCTGGCCTGCAGCAGTTGACATGACAGAAAATTAGTTGTTGTGACTATAAATTTGGGAGTTTGTCGGGAGAAGTGGGGCCCAAGAACCAAATCCAAGCTTTCAAGGGCAGTCTAGCCCACTCAAACACAACCCGCGAGCAAAGATCCACCCTCTAATTTCTCTCTCCTTAGCATTGCAAAATGCAAACTCCAGCAATGCAAAATAAAGCTGAATAAATTCGGACATGAAGACTCCAACCTTAGTTCTGTAATAATCTGAGATGAAGACATGGAAATTCAGTCAAAATTAACTCTTAAAGCTAAATTATAGATCCGAACAGCTAATGACTTCATTTTATTTTTATTTTTATCATATCCTTCATGCATGAAAGCAAGAACGTGAAGAGCCAATCTTGAGAATGCTTTCTATCAACTCATAATAACTTCAGCTATCATCTCGAAGAGAAAAATTAAGATTAAATCAAGTTTTGTTTATCATTGAATAGACTTCTCAAGCTTCGAAAATGCTCACAGCAGCCTCCTCCTCCTCCTCCTCCTTCTTCTTCTTGGTATCAAAGATAATCATATTATTAAATCAGGTTTCATAGACAGAAACTGTCATATATTTATAGGAAATTATTTTCTTACACTTCTTCAAAGAATCAACCTATGATGATAATCGGAAAGCACCCATTTGCCAGCGAAGTTGAGCCTCCAAAGATGGTCCCATTTGAGGCTATAATTTAGAATTCTCCCTTATTAAAGCACCCGTTTGAATATATATATTATATATAATAGAATTTGAAATTAGAATAAATCCTTGAAAAACCCTCTTTCGAAAGGATTAGTTTTTCTTCTTTTATGAATTTTTGTTTATGATAACATATGTTTCCGATTGATTTCTTTTTCTTTTTTCCTTTTAATGGTAAGTCATTTAATAGATATAGTAAAATTGAATTTTTATGGAATAATTATTGAGACAATCATAAAAGTAGATTTATCAAAATGAAAAAAAAAATCTATGATAATTGATTGAGAAAAAATGAAAGTTGAGTATAGTGCTTGGTATGTTGTATGTAAATGGATTGAATATAAATATTATTTTATGAAGTTGTTTGATGTATTTTTAAATAATACAAAAATCATTTTTTATCCTATTTAAAGCTGTTTTAATGGAGAAATTTTTGTTCTACTAAAAGAGATACGATAAACTTCTCAATTCTTTGTATAACAGTTGTTATTTATGAAATGACTATATTGTCTATTATATAAAATCAATTTTTTTGAAGGATCAAATCAAGAAAAAAAATTTAAAAAAAAATCAACGAGTTTGTGATGGATTTTACTCAGGTCACGGGTAAACTCTGGTAATCCTTTTTTTATTTTTTTTTAAACTCAAATCTCTGTTATGGGCTTATCAATATTTCCTCTATTGTTTTAAACCCAAATTAGTCTATGTCTTGGGTCTACTAGGTCCTGAATCAACCAACCAGGCTGGTCCGAATTTTATATCTAGAGTTATTATAATATTATTAATTTCAACACTTAATATAAACTAAAATAAAAAATAATAATATCTAATTAATTTTTTTTAATATGTTTGTTTGATAATAATACATATTAAGAATAAAACAATATTTTTATATTTTACCTTAACCTTATATTTTAATACAACTTTTAGATTTTGATTTAAAAAATAATATATATTATAATTTACAATTCAAACATTAGATAAGATAAAAGTATTATTGTTATTAAAATATGTTATTCCATCTTGTTTAATGTGTGCTAAATACAAAATAATATCCAATTAATATTATCTACCAAACACTACCTTACTGTAATAACAGTGTAATTTTCATTTAGTAAAGGTAAAATGACACGTCATCGTGAAACCGATCGGCTGTGTTTTTTTTTCGGAAAGTGGTTTCCAAGAAACCATTTTCCAAACTTTCTTATGTTTGTCTGCCATTAGAAAAGTTGGCCAACGAAAAACACTTTCCAACCAAAGAAAAATTTAGCTTGGTTTCTAGGAAAGTGTTTTCCTTGAAAATTTGGGCGGAAAACACTTTCCGGAAGTTGTGAAAAATTTAGAAATGTCATATTATTTGATGATTGTATCAAATCTGGTACTCAAACTTTTGATTGCTATATATATTTATTTTGAATATTTATTTTTCAATTTCATCTCTTAAAATTTAATTTTTATATTAACTTTGATCCTTATTTTTTATAATTGTTATTTGATTTTCCTTTATCATTTTTTTATTGAAATTTTTTATCTATCAAATTTTATCTTCATTCTTTTGATTGTTACTTATTTTATTTGAAATAATTTATGAAATGTTAATTATTATTATTTTAATTTCTTCATCTTTTATTTTTTTTATTTTTAAGATTTGATCTCTATTATTTTGATTATTATTTATTTTATTTGAGATAATTTATGAAATTATATTTTTTTTCAATTTCATTCTCATTCAACTTTTTAATTTGTAAGATTTGTTCCTCATTATTTTAATAAACTTGAGAAAAATAAAACATTAATAAGTTATTTTCCAGCTCATTTTCCATGACATAACCAAACACTGGAAAAAGTTTTCCAACTTATTTTTCATTACACTACCAAACATCAGAAAATAATTCATTTTCCCGAAGTTCACTTTCCAAAAGAAAACTACTTTTCAGCAAACAAACGGGGCCTAAAAGAAATTGGACAAAAATACTTGATTGAAAGTTTTGAAATAATTAATAGATTAGAACAAAAAACAAATCCATGTACTCGATTGAGAAATATTGAAAAGTTGGTATACCAATAATGTAATTATGCCTAGATAATAACAGGGTGTCCAGAGAATTTTAAAATTGGGGGGGATAGCTGCCACCTGTCAAGAAGAAATTAGCTCTCCTTTTATTTTTAAGTTATTAAAATATTAAAATAAATAAAACAAAATCATCCTCTTACTTTTATATTAAAAAACAAAACAACACAGCACTACAGTGCTCAACTACTATACACTTGATGCTAAAAAATCTCTCTTCAAAGAGGTTTTACAAGGGTTTTTTTTTTTTTTCTCAGATTCCCAAATTCAAAACCCTAAATCCAACGTCTAATCCAATACCAATCAATCCTTCCTCGCTGCCTAGGGTTTCTACTTGTGATCGATCGATCCATTTCTGTGTTTGTCGTCTCATTTTACTCCGTTTCTTCTTCGATGCTTCTAGTATGTTTCGCTCCAAACCCTAGAATTCAACGGTAAGCATTCACTTATCATTTATTATACGTCTGGTTCTTCTTATTTGCTATAATCTCCTTTAGATCTCTCTCTATGGTTTGCTTCAATCTCTTTCTGGTTGGTTGCTAAGAAAATGACAGAAGATTGAAATTTACTTCTTTTTTTACGTAATTAGTTCCTTCTTTTAATTTCGCATGTTTTTGTTCAAATTGGAGAAATTCAGGTGATTTTTTCTATTTATTTTTCAGCGACCAAAGGAGGAATAAGAAGTGAGATGGATGATGCATGGGTGAGAGAATGGTGCTACTGAATGCTAATATGTAATGTGAAGTGATATGAGGTATTGAATATGAGCCATGGAGGTGGGGAGAGTGGAAGATTGCATGAAAAGGTAGGGCATAATGGTAAGAGAAAATCCCGTGCAAGTAGAGATGAATTTGCTCGAGCGATTGGGAAGATTGCTGTAGCGCAAATGTGTGAGAGTATGGGCTTTCAGTCCTTTCAGCAGTCTGCTCTTGAGACATTAACTGATGTTACTACTTGGTATATACGGAATATAGGAAAGGCTGCACAGTTGTGTGCTAATTTAGCTGGTAGGACGGAGGGTAATGTTTTTGATGTTATTCAAGGATTGGAAGAGTTGGGTTTGCCACAGGGGTTTGCTGGTGCCTCAGATGTTGACCATTGTCTTGCAAGTTCGGGTATTGTTAGGGAGATTGCTCAGTATATTGGGGATGCAGATGATATCCCGTTTGCTTATTCTATTCCTCCTTTCCCAGTTGCTAGAGAACGGAAGCCTGCGCCAAGTTTTTCCCAGATTGGTGAGGAGCCTCCTGAGGAGCACATTCCAGCTTGGTTACCTGCATTTCCTGATCCCCAGACTTATGCTCAGCTGCCGGAAGGGAATGAAGGACGTGCTGATTTAAATGCAGATAATATTGAGTCTGTAAGGCAGCACCAGAAGATGGATGTGTCTTACATGAATTTGCCACAGCAGTTTAATTGCAATGGTTCTGAAGGACCTTCCTCTGTTGCATTTGGTGACAGTGCTAAGGCAACACAAAGGACTGTGAGTAACCCGTTTCTTGCTGCTCCTCTGCAATTCGGAGTGAAGGAAGTGTCCCATGTTGTTCCTCCAGCTAAGCTTTCTGATGAAGCAGCTGTGAGATATCCTGTTGAGCAAACCCGTACCATGGATAATAATATGTCAGTGATGAAGACATTTGCTCCTGCCATTGAAGCAATGAAGAGTAGGTTATGTGATTCTGGGGAGGGACAGAAGAAGGTTTTTTTCAATCAAAGACCTGCCGTGCAATTTAAGATTGGGGTTGGAAAGAATTCCCTGGATGGAGCTCCAGATTTGAGCCTTCAGAACAAGGGTATTAAGAAGATCAGCATGTGGTCTGGGAAAGATAGTGAGAATGATGATCAGAAAAGGAGAGCTGAGAAAATTCTAAAGCAATCGATGGAAAACCCTGGTGAACTGGCTCAGTTGTAAATTAGAAATTGTACACTTGTTTAGGAAATTGGCAACAGAATCAGGTTCCAGAGTAGTTAAGATCATGGCCATGTGGTTATCAGCACATGGCTCTAAAAAACAGGAATTACGAACTACAATAGAGAGTGCCACTTTAGCAAGTTTTGGAGGTATGTGAATGCTAATTTATCATCATGTGCAGCTGTTAGTCAATGATTCTTTTTAGTGGAAATACTGTCTCCTGTTTCTGTCTATACTGGATTGATACTTAGATTTTGCTATTTATGGTCAGAGCTTAATTTTTTCTCAACATAAGAACACTATAATTGATCTTACAAATAAAACAGATATGTATATTATGCTACATGATTGAACTAACTGAACTTGGAAGGCAATTTTCCTTTGAAACCCAGCATATCATCAAATTCTTTATATTAGTTTCTTGTCCTTTTGGCAACTCAATTCACATTTGTGGCATAATTTGTAAGCGGCCATATATTTCCAATATCGACCATGTTGTCTTCCTTTCTCTACTTTTATTGAGAGTAATGTTTTATGCACTCATATTGAGGGCATTATTGTAAAGTTACCAGGATGTATTTTAGAATATAAAGTGAACCAACGTTTGGGATATCTGAAAATCAGGTAGAGATTGGGATGGAAGGTGTATGTAGTCAGTAGTAATTCCACTATTTTGAGACATTACCAGACATGGAGGTGTGTTTTGTGGAACCTCAAGTCAATAATTTCAGGCATAATTTGATTTGTAGGTGTCGAGCCTGATAATCTTCACCTCATAATCTGATAATTCTTTTTAACTATCAATGTAAAGAAACAGAAATCATAATTCATCCTGCTATTGCGTCACATACTGAGTTAAAACTATTTGGACTTGAAACAACTTAAAAAAAAACGCTTTGTACAGGCTTCTGTTGCTTATGAGATGCTATGGACAGCGTGGAAAGAATGAATCTGTTTTCTGATTACATTTGCTGCTTTAATCTTATGGTATTATTAGACTAGCTGTAGGAAAATAAGAACAAATAAATCTATGGTTGATGCTCTATGGCATGTAGTAACTTGCCGTGTGCCCTTTTGTTTTCAAAAGTTTGCTATGTGTTATGTTGAAATCCCAAATACAAGAACATCATCTACTAGATGCTGTGGGGCCAGAGACAGATTAGTGAATGAACTTCTTTCTTTATTGATTATTCTTTCCTCACCCAAGATCTTGTTCCCTGGCATAAAATTCTTTTGATCCTATAACACAGAAAGTTGCATGATAATACCGGGTTTTTTTTTTTTCTTTTTCAATATAGCGTTTTCAGGAGAGTCTTCTGTCTCACAAGGATCATGGAGACAGAACAACATCATCAAAACTTTCACCAAGTTTTTGTTTCATAATGACTTTCTTGGAATGGGTGACTTCCCAATTCTCATGCATGAACTTTTCTTTCCTTTGCTTGATGATGTCTTCCTCTTGGACTTCTCAATAATGTTTCCCTTTTAGCAATCTGGAGGTCATGGGATGCAATATGGGGATTGCATTGAATTCTATATGATCTGTTTCATCTCATCTCATCTCATTTTTTGGGTAATCAAAAAAAGCATTTGTTGCAACTATTTCAGTTATCTTTCTTTGGGCATAGTTTTTTAGGATGTGCATGCTAAATTTAAAGCAAAGATAGTAAGGAGTTTTAAGCCTGTGATGCCCAGCTAACCCTCCCTGTCAGCCAATCATCTCACTGGTTATCACCTCAGTTACATGTCCTTAAAGATCAAACGCTCTACATTCCTTGAGTTTCATCATGGCAAGTGGTCCAGTGATCTCTCTGATGCATCGTATCTTCACATCGGATGCTTCTTGAATTGTCATCTTCATCGTCAAAAAGGCGAAGCGTACCTTGTAGCCTATCTATCTCTGGGCACAATTCTCCCAGTAGCTGCTGCCCTCTGTGTTTCTTCCCAGCCATCATTTTTCACCATAGCCACTGTTTGGAAGAATTTTCCGGCGGTAATTTGTTGACTAATATTTCATTCACAGCATCGAACATAAGTTTTCCTTGAATTTTGGCTTGAGTTTCTGTCTGGGAAATCTTTTTACTATTGCGATCATCATTGAGTTCTATATCTTCTGGATCATAAGGTCGCAAAAATGTGAAAATTGTACGACTAAAATCCTTTCTGGGATGAGTATGAATGTGCTCACAAAAAAAAGTCTAATGTTAGAAAAAACAAGATCTCCTTGGAACCTATCTCAATACCATAAATCTAAGTCACAACTCTAATAGGAGTTCTACTTCACTAACTAGAGAAATGGACAGAAAAACCTATTCTCTGTAAAAATTCCTTAATAGGGCATAAAAAAAATCCTATTGTCAAAGAACCCACAACTGCATATCTCAATTTTGAAATAAATAAAATAAAAAAAGAAATCAAAGACTTGAAACAACATATTGCTTATTTAAAATTTGATTACTAGGATAAATCCTCTAATCAAAACCTCCTATAAGAATATACTTCTAATTTAGAATATGTCATAAAAATCTCTAATCTAGAAATTAATAGCATGCATTGGATTAATTCCATTGACAGAGTTATCACTTAGAAATGATATACTCAAATCACACTCTAATCAACAAAAAAATTAGATTAACTACTGAAGGTTTAGTTGATGTAATAGCTGATTTAATTGCATAGCTAAAGGACCAGTACTATACTTGCATGCGTGCTTTCCCTTTTGCTTATGAAAATGCATGGTTTCCCTTTTGCTTGAAAGGTTTATGAAGGCTTCATCGGTGCATATCTCATTCAACAGAGGCAGTCGCATTTGTTCAAGAAATTTGCAAGTTTAATGCTTCTATTTGTTCACTAAATGGAAGAGGACCTATGCAGAGGGCTAGTGTTAGCCCCTAATGTTTAACACATACAAAAATTATCCAGAGGAAGAAATGGGACCTCAATAACCCTATAGCCATAGGCTCAAACATCTTGCAATTTGCAACTCACAAAGATTAACAAGCATATCCTATGCTTAGCCTTTGCAATTTGCGTTGACATGTTGCATTGCTCATGTCAACGTTTCACTGAACCTGTCTCAAGAGGAAGATCTAATGGTTAAAACTGAAAATTTCCACTTGGAGGTCTCAGGTTCAATTGTTCATATCTGAAAATGGTGGAATGAGATTGAAAAATGTATAAAAAAAGAAATACCAATGTGTAGGTTCAATTGTTCATATCCTCATTGCCCTTGGATCAATGCAAGTGAATATGCTATAAAATACAACGTAAATTTCACATACCATCTCAAAATTTGGTGAATCTCTCACAAATACTATTTAGTCATGATAATTAGAGCTCATAAAACCTTCTCAAAGTGAAAACCCCTTTTTCAAAAAATAGAAAGAATCGACCTGTTCTATTCTTGAAGCTAATTTAGGAAAAAAGTCACTCATTTGATTCCTAGTTAGCAATTTGAAACCTTGATGAAAGCCATGCCCTGTTCTTTCTCCCGTGCTCTCTAAAACGCTGACCATGTGAACTAAATATTGAGCTAGCGAAACCATACTGAATGCTAGCAGAGACTCACGTTATCTTGTCACTTGTACAGGACACACTGATCTGATAGCCTTGAGGAAGAAGCCCCAATTTGGACTTCTTTGAGAGATAGCTCGTTGACCAAATGGGTGGTGTTCTACAAATTCCTGCACATTATCAGCTGCTGCCAATTCTTCCAGATAAACCCTTAGATCACCTCCAGCACCTGCCATGAATTGGATTCTGTTCTTAATCATTTCCCTAGTGTTCTGCAACTTACATATATGATAAACTTCACATTTCCATTTTCATAAATGAATTTCTGGCTAAGCTAAAGACATTTAAATCCAGAAGATTACGCAATTCACAAAGGGCACAAGTAGGACAGTCCAAGTCAGGATATCTGCTGGGTCTTCAGTATGAGCCTCATCCAACATAAATCAGAAACAACAGTTGAAGAACATTTGCATGGCACTGCGTCAAAAAGTTACTTACCTAAAGAATTATCATTGCTGTTCTGAAACTGGTACGGATAAGGGAAGATTGCAGTGTGTGCCTACAATTTAAGTCCACTACAAGCATCAGATCATCTGATCAAAAAACTGTAAGAAAATTAAGATAACCAGCCTAAAAGAAGATAATTTAATTACAAATACTTACAGGATTAAGCAAGGCTTTGTAAGGAGAATCATCCAATAACATCGTATTTGATTCACTATAATCTCCCTTCTCCCATGGAAGTTCAGAATCGTCTTTTTCCCAAATTCTCCTCAGTTCCTTAAAAACCAAGGGTTTATGCTTGTTTTCTAGAGTGCAGAACTGTGTTGCAGTGCATTTGGATAGATCCTAATAGAAATGAGAGTGAGCATCTTAATAATCTGTGTACGCGTCGACTGTAGGGTGATTTTGAAAGGATACGATAACTAGTTGAGTATAAATTTCTGCTACTCATCCCTATCCTACGATATTTTGCAGAATCATACCCACCAAAAGGAAACTAGAAAACATTCAAGTCATCCAATGATAAGAATGTTTTCCACTTGTCTATTTAAAAAACCATACACTTTAGACTTTGACAAACTCATATATGCTGGTAAGACTAGTTCATTAAAAAGGGAAACTAAAATATTTTTGTTTTTTTTTAAAAAGGGAGCTTGAAACAGGGAGGTGGAAACAAATTTGCTAATGCAAGAATCAAACTTGCATATTGTCTTGCAGACTTTACGGAAAAGCGTGAACAAAAAGGAAATACAAGACTTAAAAAAGTGCTTACCCAACAAAACAGCAACTTTTTCTTCATATCTCCCATCACAAACTCAACCACTCTATCAACATTCTTCCTACAAAAAATCAAGATGTCTAGTGGTCAACTGTAGCTCACAAAAAAAATTCCCAGTGTACTAAGGAAAAAAAATATGTTTATCTTATGAGCAAAATAAATAAAAAATAAAAAATGATTCCACATTAAAAAGAGATTCAATTAGATTAAGAAGTAGGTAAAAGAGTACCTAGTTCTTGAGGACCAAACGCCCACTTCAAATCTCTCAAAGCAGAACTTTAGAAAATCAAAGCAAAAGGGTCTTCTAAAAACTGATACAAGAAAGCAAGCCAATTAGATTTAATTAATTGGAGTGAAAAAGCATTCAAGTAACTGTTATTAAAGTTTCAAAACTCACCTGCTTTTTTTGCAATCTTTATATCTGCTATATGGCCCTTTGGAGGAGCTGACACTATATCCACAAGCACCCCATTTATATCAAGAATAAGTAGTTTTTTCCTCACAAGACATATGGGTGTTATTTCTAGTAAGCAAGATAAACTCTCAGGGGGTACATTCTCTTTGCCACGAATAGCAAGAGAAGCAGAACATGTTTCCCTATCCAGACGATTATTTCCCCTCCTGTTTCTTCGTCTTGCTTTTGTTTTTTGCAAAGATGGTACTTCTGAAGCCTCCTTGGTTGTTTCCATGCCCTTGTTCACAAATTTTGTTTCACCTTTATCTGATAAAAAAACCACTTCTCTGTCTGTTTCATCTGAAAAACATACAGTTGACACACTATTCAAATTATAAGTGCTCAGCATGCCACCTTCCTCCACCTGCATATGAGCTGGATCACTATCCTGTTGATTATTTCTTCTCCTGTTTCTTCGTCTCGCTTTTCTTTTTTGCAAAGAAGGTACTTCTGGAGCCTCCTTGGTTGTTCCCATGCCCTTGTTCACAAGTTTTGTTTTACCACTATTTGATAACAAAGCAACTTCTCTGTTTGTTTCATGTGATAAACATACAGTTGACGCATTATTCAAATTATTAGTACTTGGCAAGCCACCTTCCTCAGCCTGCTTATTAGCTGGATCACTATCCTGTTGATTATTTCTCCTCTTGCTTCTTTTTCTTGCTTTTTTTTTCCGCAAAGAAGGTACTTCTAGAGACTCCTTGCTTGTTTCCATGCCCTTGTTCACAAGTTTAGTTTCACCATTATCTGATAAAAACACTGCTTCTCTGTTTCTTTCATCAGATAAACATACAGTTGAGACATTATTCAAATTACAGGTACTCAGCATGCTACCTTCCTCAGCCTGCTTATGAGCTGGATCACTATCCTGTTGATTATTTCTCCTCTTGCTTCTTTTTCTTGCTTTTCTTTTTCGCAAAGAAGGTACTTCTAGAGATTCCGTGCTTGTTTCCATGCCCTTGTTCACAAGTTTTGTTTCACCATTATCTGATAGAAAAACTGCTTCTCTGTTTCTTTCATCTGATAAAGATACAGTTGAGACATTATTCAAACTATGAGTTATCACCATGCCACCTTCCTCAGCCTGCTTATGAGCTGGATCACTATCCTGTTGATTATTTCTCCTCTTGCTTCTTTTTCTTGCTTTTCTTTTTCGCAAAGAAGGTACTTCTAGAGATTCCGTGCTTGTTTCCATGCCCTTGTTCACAAGTTTTGTTTCACCATTATCTGATAGAAAAACTGCTTCTCTGTTTCTTTCATCTGATAAAGATACAGTTGAGACATTATTCAAATTATGAGTTATCACCATGCCACCTTCCTCAGCCTGCTTATGAGCTGGATCACTATCCTGTTGATTATTTCTCCTCTTGCTTCTTTTTCTTGCTTTTCTTTTTCGCAAAGAAGGTACTTCTAGAGACTCCGTGCTTGTTTCCATGCCCTTGTTCACAAGTTTTGTTTCACCATTATCTGATAAAAAAACTGCTTCTCTGTTTCTTTCATCTGATAAGCATACAGTTGAGACATTATTCAAATTATAAGTACTTGGTAAGCCACCTTCCTCAGCCTGTTTATGAGCTGGATCACTATCCTGTTGATTATTTCTCCTCCTATTTTTTTGTCTCACTTTTCTTTTCCGTGATGAGGGTACTTCTGGAGCTTCCTTGGTCATATCCATGCCCTCGTTGCCACTCTCAAAAATAGATGCTAACATGGAGGTTATCTTGTATTTTGCTTTCAAAGATTAGATACAATTAGTATGTTAAAACCCTTGGTGTTTCCAAATAAAGATTGTTTTTCCACTATTTTCCTGAACTTTATTAGCTTCCCCATATCCTATTTCTCCATGTATCACTTCTCTTTTCATTAGATTCCTGCAAGTGTGGAAATAGGATCTGAAGATGAGTTTGAAGTGAATTAAAGAAAAATTCCACTAACACACAATCATGGAGTATCTTTTAACAATTATTTGTATCTGATGTTTTATGGATTATTTCCTGTTTGTATGCTTTTGTAGTAGGGTGATCTCCTACTTTGTGCCTTTAGCTAATGAAATTTCAATTATCAAAAAGAAAATATTGAGTGACTTGTATTCCTCATCATATGAATTAGAAAGACAAATGAGAACATTATACAGAATTCTGGATAACAAATAAATCAAGAAACAAATTCTTGAAATTGGAGTTTCAGCCATCAATCATCCACCATGTCTTCTATACATGAGCCTAGAAGACATCCCTTCTAGAGGACTTACACTTGTCTAGCATCACCTATCATCAATCAAGTATATTATGTGCATTCTCAGTGTTTTGCAGGAGTCAAACAAGATACTTAAGTGCACTTGAAAATTCTACCATTTATAGGAATATTAGCTGCAAAACGAGAAAGAAAAAGGCAAAACAACATCCTTCAAGTACTTTAGTGAAGTGATCAAAGTTCTATTATTTTCCCTCTAATTATATGAGTTTAGACTACCTAATAGCTCATCCAGGGATTAAGGCAAGCGCCACTCCAACTGTCTCCTACCCTACAAAGCAACACAAACTAATTATCAAACATTGTTTATCAGGTTATCTTGAAACTTCCACAAAATCAGCAATGCCACTACCAGGTACTGTCATCAAGTTAATCAATTTACCTTCCTTTATCAAACATAATCCACATTAATACAACAATAACCAATTCTTTTACTTTGAATGCACTAGAATTCTGTATTAAAGAGAGGGATAAAGGAAGACAAGAATTAGATAAATGCAGACTCACATTATAACAAGCAAAGGTTAAGACACGTAGATAGTGAAAAGTGAAAAGGTAAAATGGATTTGTTTTGTGTAACAAAGGATAATGGCTCTCCAATAATGTCAAAACTTCATATTCAACTATTCGACGACAGGGGACGTTGTTCTAACAAAACGAAGGCAAAAAAAAAAAAAAAACACACTCCAATGAAGATTGTTCAATTGTTTTAACAGAAAAGTCCAATCGAAAAGGCAAATGGATTTTCATATTGCTAATCCCATAAAGAAATAAAAAGAAAAATAGAAGACACTCTCGGTTGTGAGCGATGGTAATGTTTTCTAACATGAACCAATATATGAGACCAGGAACTAGATGCATCGGTAAACATTAATACAGCACCATTAGGCCTGAAAACTTAGCTCTGACTGCCAGCAAAGCCAAAACAGTTTCAGACTTTTCCAATTCCAACAAGAAGAAACAGCTATTTATAGCCAAGAAATGATTGTTCCAGATTAAGATTCACATAAATCCCACGAAACATGGAAAAAAAACTGAGACAATAACCAAGGCCAGCCATAAATCCAAAACAACTGGAGTAACAAGCATATCATGATAAACATCTTACATAGAAAACTAAAACAACCCACTGTCATAAGAAGGGTGAAAAACAATTTGATAGCTGAAGATACAATGCCATTTTATTACCAGAGTAAAATAAATAAATAAATAAAGAATTACCTCGACCATGCCAGAACTTTCAAAGAAATCAATGCAATGGAGCAGGAAGTAGAACTCCTATGGTAGGTTTTTTTACTTTGTGAGAAAATAAAGGCAGTGGAGAGTTGGGAGCTTTGCTAAGTTAAGTTTTGAGAGAGGCGGCGATACTCCATGTGGAGGGGCATTCACAAGGAGAAGGAAACAAAAGAAACCCAGATAGAATAGGGAACACAAAAAAGAGACGGAAGGACGCCAGAGCTGCGGTTTTCTCTATAACTACAGTTTAGTCCCCAATCTATTTAGTCAGTAGCTAATTAGATCCCATAACTTTAGACTCTTCCTAATTGTTCCCTGTACTTTCTTTTATGATAGTTATTTTCATAAATGCAAATTTGTCCGAAGCCTTTCAACCACTTGTTATACTTTTATGATGATGTAAATTGACTTAATGGATAAATATGTTAAATAAAAGAAAGCTTCGGAAGAAATTAGCAGAATTTTAAAGGCTGGAGATTGCATTGATTGTCGATAATAGATTTGTGACTTCGTGCTATGTTGTGAGCCGAGATATTTTTTTATCACTAAAAAAATAAACTTGTTTAAAAAGAATACAATTTGCGACATAGATCTAATCAGAAAAAAAAATCAGTATATGAATCAATTTTATTTAAGAAAAATCATAGGAACCTGAAAAAAATAAAGAAAATGGTTAAAATAACAAAACAAAATAGATGACAAAGCTAAGGTTCCATCCAATCAAATGTGAAAGAACAAAAGTTTTTTTAAAAAAAAATCTGAGATAACCTAGGTTATTTTTAAAATAAGTGAAAAATCCTACATAAAGCAAAAAAAAAAAAAAAAAAACTCAATCTTCAATTGAATAAATGTTGAAGGAAGAAACTTAAAAAATATAAGCTTAAAAAAAGAAAAAAGAAACAAGAAAACCTCAACAAATATCTCAAATATGGGTTAATCTCTAAAATTCACAACTCATGAAATCCTAGATCTAGAGAGTGTTTGTTTTTGTGGTTGTTTCTGCGTTTGAAGCAAACCACAAAAATAAACTGTTTGGTTACGGTTAAAAACGAATTACTGTTTGTGGGACCCATTACTTTTTTACGTTTACACCGCAGGTTAGCAAAAAGCACCTTCAAGTTGCTGTTTGACAGATAATGGTGAGGAATGGGCTAGTTAACCAATGCTGCCTCCTCTCCTCTATTCTTTTTGCTTGCTGGATTCTCTCCTCCTCTGCTTCTCTCTCTAGTCTGGGGGACACAGTTGAAGACGATGTCAGGCTGCTTCCTATTCTTTTGTAAATAGAGGCAAGACATGAAAGAGAGAGACGAAGAGCAGAAACAGAGGCGCGACCTTCCCTTTCTCCTTCTCCTTCTCCTTATTCTGCTGCTTCCCCGTCTCCACTGTTCTGCAAAGTGAACAGTGAAGAGCATCTCCACTGTAAATAGAGGCGCGACCTGAAAGAGAGAGAAGAAGAGCAAAAACAGAGGAAGAGCAAAAACAGAGGTGCGACCTTCCCTTTCTCCTTTCCTTCTCCTTCTCCTTCTCTTTCTCCTTCACCTTCAAGCTGATTCATAAACATATTCGCAACACATTTCAAGTCCTACGAACTCATTTAGTCTATCTTTGTTACAATGGTTGAGTTTGCAAGCAAATTATAAATAATAATACGGTTTTAATAAAAATAAGTTGGGATCTGCTTACTTTCATGATGTAATAGCAGTAGTTAAGTCTACAATATTAAAATTAAAAACCATCAATATATATATATTAGTTATTTTATAACCTCAATTTCAAAAGCATTCTTAACCAAGCACATTAAATAACTTTTTGTTCAACTTTAATTTTAACAACAGTTTTAACCAAACATATATTTTAACAAACCAACCTCAACTAAAAGTACTTTTTATAAAACATCTTTTTTCAAACCACAACCACAAAAGCTACCACAATACCAAACACATAAACTTAATTCTCAACCAATCTAACGTTGAATGATGGAATAAAAAAAATAATGTAAAAAATTTGTCAATGTAAAAAATATCAATAAAAAGAACGTGGATCAAATTTGACAAAAACAAAATCTAAAGAGGATGAAATTATAAAAATAATAAATTCAAGAATTTATATCAAATAAAAAAATAACAATGAAACAATGGGGATTAAATTTGAAAGATTAAAATGTTAGAGGGGATGAGATTGAAAAAGAATTATAATTTTATAAATTATAAAAAAGAAATTCAAATATCGAATGATGGAATTGAGAG
Organism: Populus trichocarpa; assembly: GCF_000002775.5. Lineage (NCBI taxonomy): Eukaryota > Viridiplantae > Streptophyta > Magnoliopsida > Malpighiales > Salicaceae > Populus > Populus trichocarpa. The sequence goes on from NC_037288.2 coordinate 10,915,562, forward strand.
AAGAATATTAATTTCAAAAATAAAACAAACTCAATAAAGAATAAAAAATAAAAAGACCCGATATAGCCGAGGTCTTTTTAAAAATCAATGAAAAATTATATTAAAAGCAAATAAATAAAAATAATGGATCTCGATCACTAATTGAATAAATGATAAAGGATTAAATTGAAAAAATATGAGCTTAAAGAAAAGGGGGGGAAAACTTGGGCAAACTTCATAATCCGGGGTTAACCTCTAAAATTTACAACCCGTGAAATCCTAGACTTGGATGCAATTAAAAAGCTCAATTCCCAGCCAACTTTTTTTTTACAGGATACAACAAGAAAAAAATAAATTTAGAAAATTTTCCAAAGTAAGAAAAATAGAAATAAAAAGAATAAGAATAAATCTAATAGAAAAACAAAAGGAGTATGAAATTGTTAAATTAAAATCAATTTAAAAAATAATCTCAAACAAAACTCATAGCAATCAAAAGAACGAAGACCAAATTTGAAAGATTAAAAAAAAATGAAAATGAAAAAGCATTTCAATTTTATAAATTATTCAAGATAAAAACAAATTATAATTAAAAAATTGACCAAATCTAAAGGATTAACAAAATTAAAAGGTTGTTCGAAAATTCTCAAAGGGCTGATGTGGAAATCTAGGAGAAGAGAGAGAAGAAAGGGGAAAAAAAGACCGTTGGAGCCAAACCGAGAGGGCTTTTGGAACACGCGACGCCCCATCGCAGAGGGGGCACCGAGAAGATTCAAACGAAATCATGAAAAGTAGCTTTTGATGGTCAAACGGCCCTCTAAGTGCCCCCTGAAAGACGTGGGGTTGTCTAACAAGAAGTTTTTTTTAATATTTAACATTTATTAAAATATAAAAAATTTCCTTAAGTAAACTTGATATTACAAAAAAAAATCATTGTAACAGGACCAAAAAGCCCCTTTAAGAAGCTTATTTGATGTTGTTTTCAAGGACAATAAAATAATTTATATATTTTAAAAAAAGAGTAAAACACCCCCCAATGAAAGATAATCTATATATATATATATATATATATATATATATATATATATATATATATATATTAGGGTTAAATTAGTAATATTATCATGCAAAAAAAAAAAAAAGAATTAATCTAACCCTGCATAATTTGCAAGGACAATTTTATCATGATAAAAAGATCATCTTGCCCTTAATGCCTAGTTCAAAGATCTTATGGCTCAAGAGCAATTTTGCAATTTTGCATTATATTATGACAATAAATAGAGTTTTGCGTCTTGCTGCACAATAATTTCTCTTCTTTCAGGTTTTTGTTAATAATTAAGGATTGATTTATAACCTTTTTTTTTTCTAATTGAGTTTTGTTTGGAATGGACTCTCACTTATAAGTTTGACTAAGTAAGTTCAAGCATTTTGTCTTAGAAAGTTAAAATTATTCTATCTAAGCTCTTAATGATGAGATTCTTAGATAAAACTAGTTTGTGTGTTGAACAAATAAAAATTTTTTAAATATAAAAAAAATATATAGGTCTTAAGAAATTATTTGGTATTATTATTAAATCCAAAAATACACTCATTAATTTTGAATTTTTTTCTTCATTAAGATAATTTTTTTATTCATATATATGTTGTTTATCTTAGTCAGCACAATATTTTTAATTTGAATAATTGTTTCTGTTTAAAGAAAATTGTTTTATAATTGTTAAAGCAAGTTAACAAACAATCTTAAAATAGTATGTCCATGTTTTTGTGTGATGGAAAGCTAAAAGAAATCATAAATTTGTGTTCAAAGTCAATTAAAAAAATTTAATAATAAAAGAACAAGTTCATTCAAATTTTCATGAACAATTTATTATTAATATTGTTATTTTTAAATCAGATACGTACTAATTGAGAAAAATAAAATTTTTAAAAAACTATAATAATATTTAAGAACCATGTCAAAACTAAAAAGTAAGTGAATTTGGTAAATTTTTCTCAGAGTGTAAAAAAAACAAAGAAAAAAAAGGAGTGAAAGGACATCAAATGACTAAGCTCGCATGCCTGACCCTTTCTTTAAGTTTTTTTTTTATTAAGGGGATAAACAACATATTGTTTGCCTTTTTTTTTTTGAAAACAAATGTGATAAACGCCATGTTGTCTTTTATATTTAAGAAAATTTTACGCAAGCCAGTGCTCGAACACGCGACATCAAAGTTGTCTCATGCACCTGACAAACTAAGTTGAAGCTTGGATTTGTTCTAAAAAGATAACACACACACACACACACACACACACACACACACACACACACATATATATATATATATATATATATATATATATATATATATTAAAGAGCGTTATTATTTATATGAACAATAAAACATCATAAGAAACCTTGATCTTTCAGTGTTGTAGGATAATTTAAATTAGTTAAAACTAGTTAGTTCACCCATGCTATGTTCAGGTTGGAACAAAAAAGATTACATCGCCAACAAGTAATATGCAGGCATCACTAACATGTTTTTAATTACAAGAAAAGTATTAATTATAAATTCAAAACTTGATGTGCTTGTTAAATAAATTAAATAGAGAATCATATGTGCTAATAAATATTAAAAAAATTGTTAACACTTACTAAATACTAAGTTGTGAAGTTGAGAAACAAAAATAGATTAAGATATTCTATCCAAAGTGACTCAATTGATTTGACAGGTTAAAAACACGGACAACTGATAAAAACCTGGCTTAGCTTAAAAAAATCAAGATGATATTTTTTTTAATATTGAGACAAAGCATCTTGGATTGATTCGAGTTAACTTCGGTTAACCTATCACACTTAAACTCGTGTCAGTGACCCGACTGGGTTTTATAACTTTGTTTTTTTTAACTATTTTTTTATTTAATTGTATAATAACAAAAATAGATGCTCGCATGAAAGAAACCTAATAAGTTATTTTTTTAAATAATCATGGTTGGTTGTACAAAAATAAAACTTTCTAATGTTTTAAAAGAATGTTATAATTTTATTTAAAATGAAGAATTACCCCTAGTATCCTATAGTTTGGTCAAAAGTGTACCTGTCTACCAAGTTTTGAAAAATTACGATTTACATCCGGAACTTTATACGTGCTCTAACTTAACACCTAACAAAAAAAAAATCAACAAAAAATATCTAATTATTTATAGGATTGTCATTATATTTTATTTAATGACAACAATACCCTTATATTAAATATTATAACTTTTTCATCAATTTGTTTTTAAAAAACTAGCCAGCACCTTTTTTTTTTTTTTTTTCTCATTGTTGGAATCCAGATACTTATCCCATCCATGTGCATGAAAACATCACTAACTAACACTGGTGCTAAAAAACCATACACCAAAAACTCTTATTTTCCCAACAAATCAATCCCTACATCTTCTGAAAGCTTCACATAATTTTCGATTGGATTCATGTCCCTAAGATAGCATTGGATTACTATCTCAGGATAGAAAAGATAAAGATAATGGAGACAAATAAGACAAGATAAAAAAAATAAAAAATGAAGACATAATTGTGTATGGTAGTGAGGTAAGACAAAATAATTGTGTTTGTATCCTGTTTAACTATGATGAATAAGACAAAATAAAATATAAAAAAGTCTACTTTACCCTTAATATGTATTGTTGTCAAACTTATATATTTGTAAAAAATAATTAGATATTTTTTTTTTACTTTAGTTTATATTGAGAGCTAAAATTAATAATATGATAATAACTTTAGTTATAAAACCAAACTAACGAGTTGACCCAAGGCCTGAATTGATCCATGCTTAAGAAAAAAATGAAGGAAAGTGCATCGACCTCAGTCAGTAAAAACCCCAAGTCAATCTAATATAAAACATGAGTCAAAAACTCATTGACTATTTTGAAAAATCTTTTGGTCAAAATAAGGTGCTTTGATTATTTTTTTAAAAAAATTAGGTCAGCCGGGTTGGCCCTCTCGATCCGTAACCTAAACATTGCCTCGTGTTGATTCTCGAGTCGAATTTTAAAACTATGATAATAATTATTTTTATCCATATGTTAACCCTTGTTGACCTTTCTGATCCGTGACCCGAGCCTTGCTTTAGGTTGACCCCAAATCAAGTTTTAAAACTATAATTATAACCATTTTTTATTTTATGTTGACCTTCCTGACACATGACTTGAACCTTATCCTAGGTTAACCCCCTGAATAGGATTTTAAAATTATGATAATAACTTTTTTTTCTTACATTGACTTGGGTCAACGATGAACCCCACTCGTGACCTGAGTCTTGCTCACGTTGACCCCCGAATCGGGTTGTAAAACTATGATAATAATTTTTATTCTTGGATTAACTCGGGTCAATCCGACTCGTGACTCAAGCTTTGCTCCAGATCGACCATCGAGTTAAGTTTTAAAACTATGATAATAATGTTTTTATCCTTACATGTCTTAGTTGGATAATTTTGAAATTGAAAGTTTTTTATAAAGATATTTTAGGAATAAAAAATTAAAAATATTATCTTTAGAGACATGTCCCATTTGTACTTTCTATTTTGAAATATAAAAATTCACTCCGAAATTATTTCAAAGATAAATTTATTTTTATATTTCTTCTCTTTAACTAAACAGAATTTTATCTCTATTATTTTTATTTTTTCTATCTTTGAAGAATAACTAAACCCTACCTAAAATCATGCCAAAGAAAAAGGTTCATTTTCATCACATGATACCCTTCATCCTACCAATGCATTTCTAGTTGTGATAATTAATATCCTTCTCATGGCCAAACGAACTTCCATCTCCTACCAATGCATCTAGTTGTTCTATGAATTGACATCACCAAAACAACAAGAACTCTTTTATAGCAGAGTTGTTCTTTCCATTTTCTTTTTTTTTTTAATTTAAAAACAATTTCCAATTGCTCTAATAAATAAGTTGATTTTAAAATTCCTTATTCTCTTTAGCACCAACATGCTAAAAATCCACACACCCAAAACTCTTACTTACCCGGCTATCAACACCAAAAAACTAAATTGAAACTAAGAAAAAAAGCTTGATTTTTTTTTTAAAAAACTCTATTACAAAGAGATTATTCAAACTAATCTAATCCTCTCCCCCACCAAATCCATCCTTAACATGCAACAACCCTCTTTCCCTTTCTACCATTTAGATTTTAATTTTGATTTAGGTTTGGATATGAAGAAGGATAAATTTATAAAGAGAGAGAAACCCATGAAATTATTGGGTCAAACATCTCCAATTCAAAGAAAACTTGAAATGACATTGCTTTGAATATTTTTGTTTTTTTATTGACATGGCTTGGGTCAAACCTTGAATCAATGGCTCATACGATTAACCTGCGGCTAGATGATGGATGGATTAGAGCTTCGAGTGTGATTACATTTTTTATCAATTCAAGGAAACAAAAATATAAAATTGAGGATCAGTAGACTTGTTGAGAGGGAGGACATGGGAATAGTGCTATACCTTTTATAATTCTTAGTTGGACGTGGCCCAGGCCTTCATCAAACCAATCTATAGTTTGATTTGGGGTTTAGACTTCTTAAGAGCCCACCGGGTTGGAGTTGAGAGTTGAGGCTCAACAACAATGCCATGCCCGAAGGCAATACTTGGTGGCAAAATAACTCTCAAAAGGAAAAGGTATGGTAAAAGAACTTAAATCCCATTTGCTAAAGTGCCTGGATAAGATTTTACGCACAGATTTTGGCACAAAGTCCGACCCCATTTGCCTCAAGCATTATAGCTAGGACATGCACTTCCTTGGCTTGCAAAATTTCTGAACATGCCTTTTCTTTCCTCAATTCGTCATGTGCATTCCACTGCTAGTCCACTTCTTGAGAACCATGGCAAATTATCATGACAGCTTGATGCCTTGTGGTCCAGATTTTAATGGACCACTGATCTTATGGAACAAAACCAGGTGAGTTTCAAAGGAACATTCTCTTTTCTCCAAAACCCATAAAGTTTTTTCGCAACTATTGGGCTGCACGCCCATTCTTTTTCGAGGCATATATATTACGTGAGCCATATGTACTAACAAAAATAACATGTTCATGTGGTGATCAGAGAGGTGTCATCATGCCTCTTTTGGCTGAAAAAAAGAGATTATACAGTACAATTTTGTACTTCCTTAATGGCAACGGGCGTGATCAAGTAAAAATGATCAAATCTTTGATGAGTGAAAACTTTATCACCTACATGTGCTCAAATCTTCAAAGTTAAGCATGTGTGGCGATCACAGGAGGGTCCCTAGGGCTGTGTTCACATCATGTATGTTATGATTCCAATACCAACCAGCTCTCTCTTGTACAATCCTGTAATCTGCACCCACACACGTATATAATCTGACAATATCTACTTGTGATACAAGTGCAAACCACATGAGTCTACCGCTTTGCTATGATGCTCCTAATGTAATATCTGCAGAAGTGCAGATTGGAATAAGTACAGACGAAAAGGAGGAAGTGGTCCTGCGTTTACTTTCAGGTAGAAAAGTTAAAGAAAGAATAATCCACAGGTTCCCCTCGTAAATCTTTAAAATTCTCTTCAAAACTTTAAACAACTCGTAAATGTAATTCTTATATTAGCCACAGAATAATATAAATTATATATTTTTTTCTTTTTCAAGGGAGACATGCAGCATAGGATAATGCGATTTATTACAGTGTTGTTAAATTGAGTATTTTTTATTATTATAGACTCGAATATGTGGGTTGAAGATTCTAATGGAAATCGAAATAAAATCATCTTGCCATCTTGTGTGGCTCTAGGGAATGGATTGACCAATCACAGAAATGTCGGTGTTAGCATTAGTAAGAGAATCACATCTTAGGACAGCATCCCTTTAGCAAAAGTCAATTAATTAATGTGCTTACATTTGTAAGAGAATCACATCTTAGGACACCCCTTTGGCGATTTGCGGGTTCAATGAACCAAATCATCTGGGGCATAAACAACGATGAAAGCAAGAGAATGAGGTGTGATTTAATTATTGGATACAAGTAGGTGGGAAGTGAACTTGGCCGTAAGTTATATGGTTGGGCGTTTAAAGTGCATGACAAATACTTTACGCCATGCCACCTTCCCACCACACCCCCATACCTTGCTTGAAGATGCCAAAAGTCTTCACGCAAGTAAAGAAAAATACCAAAACACAGCAATCAATTAGGGGATCTCCGAAAGACTGGCGACGAGGGACCATTTATGAGACAAAGGGGCTTGCAATTATATTACCACTCAACAGCCAACTACCAATGGAAGTTAGAGGAAATTAATAAGGCTTCTGTGTTTTTTTTTTTTTTAGTTTAACGTGAGTGTCCGGGTCAGCTTGCGCGCACCTCAACTAATCCCACGGGTCCTGAAGTTAACGACTATGTAAGCCTCTAGTGGCCATCATATGAGCAACCACATGACTCGAACCTGAGACCACAGAGAGAGCAAACCTTTTAATCCCAAACTTTTATCACTGGACCACCACCTAGATGGTTGGCTTTTGTGTTTTTACTATCACTTGTCTTGTGTCTTTTCAATCAAAAGAAGAGGCAAGAGATATAAAGGAAAAGATGTCATCTATTTAATTGTCGGAAAGCTAAGATGATTCTCATTCATTCATGAATCATGTGCAGCATGGAATAGGACGAGGCGTCCTTTACCCTACGAAAAAAATGGCAAAGCTATGAAAATTACTCAGAAATAGCTCAACCAACATATACTCCATCAACAATATTCCATTGCAAATTCCCTTTAAGTGCTGATGAAATATTCTGTCTCCAAATCCCATTGGAAATATTTTGTTGCCTATTATGTTGGAACATGAGTGACCATTTTTTTATGGAAACACCAACGAAATTTTTCTTCAGCATTGCTGACAAAATCGTCAATGGAATAACTAATTTCATAAAACAGTCACACTTTTTTGTGTTCTTTGGTTGTTATAATCCCAAAATGTATTTCGGATTATAATCCTAGAAACTCACAAAAAAAAATCTTATTTTACAATAATTATATTAAAATTAATTCCATAAAATATTTTTTTCAAACATATTAAAATTTCAAAAAGATGGAGGGGGAGGAAAATAGCTTGAACTAGAAGCGCTAAGAGGGGGAAGAAAATGTAAAGCCAAATATACATGTATTTCCTTTTGTTTTCTATTATTTTCTTATTTGACTTCTGCTCTTATTATTTTTTTAGTTGTGCACTCACTTTACTCATTCATTTCTAAACTTTATCTCGGATCATCTAAGCAATGACATATGATGTTTGTTTTCTGACTATCATTGAAACAATATGACCCACCCTTATATCTCAGGTTGATGTCATAAACATATCATAAATCTAATTTCTATCGGGTTCATTAGTTGCTTTAGCCTCCAACCACAATTGAGTATTATGAGGAGGATGAGTGGAAACATCTTTTCTATGTTTTACAACCATGCCGACATTGTATGTCTCCCACCAAACAAACTGTAATATACAAATTATACATTAATATAACAAAATTTTCTATGAAAAAGTTATAAAATACTTAAATATACAAACAAACTAAAAATAATACAAATTAATTTTAATAAATTAACCTAAAACATAAATGGATTACAAAAAAAAGATAGATTTGCTTACTTAGTCTAGCCAAGCTTCACAAGAAATTGAATTAAGAGACGATGCTGATAGATTTAGGTTGACAATGACAATTTAGGGTAGTCAAATTTACGAGGATGGTGGTTGGATTTGTGAGAAAATGGAGAGAAGGGCTGGTGTTTTTTTGGGCAAAGAAAAGTTGATGAAAGTGGAGGGAAAAGAGAATTGTCGTGTTTTATTTCATTTAATTTTTTTAATGAAATGTTCGTCGATAATTTTGTCAAAAATTATTGAAGTGTCATATTTTCGATGGATTTTTAATATTTTTTTATTTTCTCTATGCTGTTAGAATTCCTATCGAAAATCATTGTTGGAACAATTCTATCGTAATTTTCATCAGATATAAATTTTTCGTTGCTATTTATGTCAAAAAAAATACTGATAAGATAATTTTCATCAGCATTAATTTGCATTATTTTTTGCCAATTTTCTAGTACCTAATTCGGACAAAATGACTACGAACCTGGAGAAGTTGCCACTTTTCTATTTCGTTTGATCTTTCCATATTGATCAATAGCGTTACAGGTTGTTCTCTTATTTGACCAGGTATATAACTATTAGACTTTGTGAAATGGAATCCCATCCACCTAGCTTGATGATCGATTACGTAAAGGTTGAGCTCACATAATTTGACCATTTTTCCATTTTACATCCACCAGGAGGAGCTATCATGATTGAAATTCAAACTTCTACTCCTCTTTCTAAAAGCCACATTTAAAAATCGTTGTGGTCTAAATTAAGTTAGTGAAATGATTACTTATTGACTAGTCTAATTAGCTAGGCTTTTATGAAGAAGAGAATAAAAAATTTGTTTTCCGGAATTCATTTTTTAAAAATTATTTTTTAAGCTTTCCTGTGTTTGTTTGATATTAGAAAAGTTGGTCAACGGAAAACACTTTCTAGTCAAATGAAAATTTGGCTTGGTTTCCAGAAAAGTGTTTTCCTGAAAAATTTGGACGGAAAACACTTTCTGAAAGTTGTGAAAAATTTAGAAATATTATATTATTTACTGATTATATTAAATTTGGTCTTCAAACTTTTGATTGCTATATATATTTTGAAATTTATTTTTTTTAAAAAAATTACTTTTTAGCAAACAAACAAAGTAAGAGAAAACACAATATGGACTCCAAAAGGTCGTTATCATGTTAAACTTCCCTTCACTGTCGTAGAAATGGTAGCAATGCAAGTCTTTTCAACAGCCCACGGATCTCTTAAATTGTAGTTTATGATCAGGAGGGAAGCTAGGATTTCAAGATAAGGGAGGCAAAGACAAAGCTTACAAAATACGGGGACAAATGTTTAAAAAGAAAAGGGACAAATTTGAACTATTAAAACTAATCTAGGCTTAAATGAGTTTTTTGAAACATTTTAAGGGCCCTGGTTTACAATATGTTTTCTGTACATGCGAAATTCGCTACACTAACATTTTAGCATAGATGACATATTACCTCCGCTATTAAAAAAACCTAGGGTATGCCTCAGCTTCTTCACTGAACAGTGAAAGAGCTGCCTTTTTTTTTTTGTTAAATTATATTTTTTTATTAAATTCTTTTTAGTTTTTTTATTTAATCTTATTTTTCTGTATTGTGTTAATTTTAAATTAGTTATCATAATTTATTTTGATTTACTTTCTATAAAGTTATTGCAATTTCAAACAATTATCTTGATATTTTGTTGGTACTCAATTTTGTGAACACTTATTTTTATTATTATATCATTAAGTAAAAAAATGGTTGAAAAAAAAATAAAATTGTTAAATTTAATGAAATCCATGATTTGGATCACGGGTTCAACATATTAAGTCGCGAAGTTTATGTCCGTTCAATATGTCACTGTCTTAATATTAAAAAAAAAAGGAAGCAAACACGTTTTTTACTGGTTGTTTTGGGTTGCTTTAGGACTTGTCAAGTTAAGTGGATCATGTTAGGACAACTTCTACGCGAGTTAATTTTAAACTCGGGTTAGTTAAGGAGTTAGGTCAATAGATTTTAAGGTTGATCCGTTGTATCTGGCCCTTTCTTTTCCTTTCTTTTTTTTTTAAAAAAAAATTCATCTCCCATTTTTTTTTCTTTTGATTGAATCTTTTTGCCTTTTTGTTGTAATTTCACACTTCAACATTTGGTTGATTTTGAATTGCTCTTCATAATTTGTTTTGATTTGCTTTCTTTGAATTATCGCAGTCTCAAACAAATATTTTAGTACTTGATTGGTGCTCAATTTTACGAGTGTCTATTTTTGTTATCATATCATTAAGTAAAAAATAGATTTTTTTTAAAACAAATTGCTAAACTTAGTGGAGGCCATGGTCGTGTCGCGATATTAGGAGGTTAAGCTACAAAGCCCGAGTTGATTCAATGTCAACGTCTCAAAGTAAATCATATTTTTTTACTAATCATTTGGATTATTTTTAGAGTCACAAAGTCGACTGGGTTATGTCAAGATAAATCTCACGTGCGTTAATTTTAAACTTAAACTAGACGAGTAGTTGATCCGAAAGTTTCAAGATTGACCTACTAAGTCGGGTTTAGTAACAATACCAAGTAGTTCCTTGTGGCCAAGATGTTTTTTTCACGTTTAAAATTTCTTTGATCTAATCCACAGTATAGTGCGGGAAAGTAAACTAGTTATATTCTCAAATATATTGATGGCATATTGACTTCGTTGCTTTATACCACAAGTTTTATTTATTTTCAATAATAAGGTCTCCTTATATTGTAATGCATCCATTTTTTATAGTTTTATCATGCAATTCTTCCCATTTTAATGTTCTCAAATCCTTAGCTTCATGATATTAATTTTATTTCTTAGCCAAAAGTTATTTTTTATTAGAAAAAAATAGTTTTTGTCCACAACTACAACCCTAATATCTCAATTAACTAAAAACAATTTAATATTTCTTAATTAATTGGATCCTCACATAGTGTTTCACTAGGCCTAGTGTTCCTGTTTTGCTACGGGGCAAATAAAAAGTCAATTATTGCATAAAGAAATATGGGTGTCGCTAATTTTTTCTGTATATGATACAAACATTTAAATGCAAATTGAAAACTTGACCCGTATGCTAGATAAAATTAATGGACTTTAATAAATACAAAAAAGACTCAGTATAGCTTCTCCAACCTAGCATGTCAAATAATGAACTAGTCACCCCATTCAAATGGTGATCTGGTGCCCAAAAGTTTTTCATGTCTCCATCAATTTAACCTCTGCCTAACCCTATGACGATTAAATGTAAAATAACAGATTGTCCAAGGATTACATTGTAAAAATAAATTTAGGGAGTGAAATAAAAACACGGTGATATATTGTATTGACTTGATTTAACCCGCGAAATTTATGACTTAGGTAATGGACATAACCATATTGAGCTAAATCGATTGAGAAATCTGCCTCTTTCATTTTCCTTCCTTTATTTTCTTTTAGTTGGGCGTTGATTGGGTCTTAATTGGCCTTAGGTTGGATGAAATCTAGGATTAAATTGAATAGTTATAAAATAATTCAGGATGAAATTTTAAAAAATATCATATTGTATCGACCCTAGTCAACCATGAAATTCACAACCGAAATTGTGGACACGACTACAGTGAGGTAACTTAGATGGCCAATATATCTCTTTATTTTCACATCCCTTATTTTCCTCCTGATTGGATCTCAATTGGGGCTTAATTAGCATCTAGTAGGATAAAATTTGTGACTAAACTAAAGAGAGAACTAGGGACAATTTTGTTTTTTTTTTTGTTTTAAATACTATTTTGTATCGACTCCGGTCAACCTGAGTTAACATGTGAGATTCATGACCTAGATCATGAACACGACCATAATGAGGTAACCCAATTGGGCAATATATCTTATTCTTTTCTTGTCCTTTAACTTCTCCCTGGTTGGGTTTTAATTAGCCTTGAGTGAGATGAAATTTGGGATTAAATTGAAGAGTTATCAAATAGACTAAATTGAAAAGCTATAAAAGAATTAGGGATTAAATTTTGACAAAATGTCATATTGCATCGATTCCAGTCAACATGGGTGAACTCAGAAAATTCACGACATAAATCATAGACACGACTACAATGAGGTAACCCAGTTAGGAAATATGTCTCCTTCTTTTCCCTGGTTAGGCCTTAATTCATATCTAAGAGGATGAAATTTAAGACTAAATTGAAGAGTTATCAAATAATTGAGGACCATATAAAACTATGTCAAATATGGGACTAAATTGAAATGGCATTAAAGAACAAGGGGGAAAATAATTGTCTGTCGCAAGCGTTACATTCACCAAAATGTGAGGAGGTCATCAGGTTGAGGCGGCATGTGCAGCCTTATTTGAGCTCCAATGGTAGCTTTCCTTGATGTCGCTGAAATTATCCCGTCGAGTTCTTCCTCCCAAGGTGGTGTGTTTTATAATAAAGTCCCAATATGGCTCAAATAACCTTATTTTCCCTCCTCTTTCTTCTCCTTTTCCCCATTGTTTTTCATGCACAAACTAAAAAAAAAAACATTATGGTTGTCGACGATTTCCTATGAGTATGTGCATTATAGATTGTGCCCGCCAATTTTTGTTTTTATTTGTAATTGTAATAAATTTTACCCCCACAACAAGCCATTTTAATAAAATTTCTTTAATAATGGAAAAAATAAACATTAATTGTGTATGGTTTATTTTTTAATTAATGAAAAAGGAAACTAATTGTATATTTTAGACCTTAATTTATAAATTATTACAATAAATTTAATTTTATTTTTTATTTGATAAAATAACTGTATTTTGTACCATACTTATTAGGGTTTTAATAACATATAAGTTTAATTGAAGAAAACCATAATTGTTAGTAAACTTGTTTTAAGAATTCATGTTACAAGTTTTTGCTCCAATACAACAACCATGTTGACTTTAAGGCAACAATGATGGATAAAACCAGACTTTTATTTATAAAGGACACCTGCACACTATACTAACACAACTCACTCACTAAACTTGCTTACTCACTCACCACTTTATTGTTTTCTCACACTCTCACGTCACTAGATGCTAACACCCCTTGCACTTTACACAAACACACACACACCCATGCTAAGTCGGTGGAAAAAGCTTTAAGTGATTTATTTTTTATTTTTCAGACTATTAAAAGTCTTTATTATCACATTTTAAAAGTATTTTTAAAACAATTTAAAATTTAATTTTTTATTAATTTTTTATTTACTTTAAATTAATATTTTTTATGTTTTTAGATTATTTTGATGTGCTGATGTTAAAAATAATTTTTAAAAAATAAAAAAAATATTATTTTGATACATTTGCAAGTGAAAAACACTTTAAAAAGAAATCGCTACCACACTCTCAAATACCCTCTAAATCTTTCTAGACTATTATATGGATAAAGGGATTGGAAAAGAAAGCTGATTTTTTAAGAGAAGAGACAATTAAGGGAACATTTTCATGAAGCTTCTAGATGTAGGAAGGATCTGCATTGTAATTTTTTTTAACACTTCCTCTCAATCTAGATTTCCTCTTTTGATATAATACCAAGTTGTCTTTGAAATTCTTCAAACTTTGTTGCATTAAGTCCTTTTGTAAAGACATCTAGTACTTGATATTTTGTCTGAATGTGTTGTAAGGATCCCCTTTAACAAGAAATCTTAATTTGGCAATGCCCTTTAACCAGAACCAAGATCTTTGTCTATCTTCAACTCAGTTAACTTGAAATCCCAATCCAGAGATCCTTTTTAACTTGAACCAAGATCTTTGTTTATCTTCAACTCAGTTAACTTGAAATCTCAATCCAGAGATCCTTTTTAACTAAAACCAAAATCTCTATCTATAACTCGATTAACCTGAAATCTCAATCTGGTAATTCCATTTAACCAGAACCAAAATCTTTGTCTTCAACTCGGTTAACCTGAAATCTGAATCTGGCGATCCCCTTCAACCATAACCAAAATCTTTGTCTTCAGGTCAGTTAACCTGAAATTCTAATATGACGAATCCCTTTAACCAGAACCAAAATCTTTGTCTACTAGGAGAATCATATTCTCACAACTATTTTTTTCTAGCAAAGTCATGTTATCTTTGTGACTCATGTTCTAGGTCAATTGATTTGAAATCCTAAATCTCAATGATTCACTTCAACTAGAACCTTCCCAAGGTGTCTTAACTATTCCGACTGAATCTAAAAAATTATGATTGCGAGTTGAAAATTGAGATTCCTGATGGCAGTGTTCCCAAAATTCAAATTTCTTGATGATAGGGTTTTTCTTGTTTTTCCTCATCGACAGGGTTCAAACTTTATTTTCCTGAGAATCTCCTAATAATAGAGTTTTTCTCACCTTTCTTTCTTTGACAAAAATAAAACAATGTTGACCCATGAATCTACTTTGGCAAAAACTATATCTTTTCAATGACTCTTTTTTTCTAGCTCAATTGACCTTAAATCATACATTTTAACGATTCCCTTAAACTAGAACTGGGGTTTTATAGTTACTAGGAGAATCGTATTCTCACAGCTATTCTCTTTGCATTGTTTTTTTTTCTTCTAATGGAGTCTTATTATCTCAACGACTCTTATTTTTAGCTCAATTGACCTGAAATCATGTATCTTAGTGATTCCTTTCAGTTAAAACTGTCCAAAGGCATTTTGATTGAATCAAAAACACTTTAATTACAAGGTTGATATATGATATTCTCTCGATTATAGGGTTTGAACGTTTTGAAATTCCTCAATGGAAAAAAAATGAGAAATTCCTGATAGCAGGGTTTCGCTCCTCTTTT
Organism: Populus trichocarpa; assembly: GCF_000002775.5. Classification (NCBI taxonomy): domain Eukaryota; kingdom Viridiplantae; phylum Streptophyta; class Magnoliopsida; order Malpighiales; family Salicaceae; genus Populus; species Populus trichocarpa. The sequence continues at coordinate 10,930,973 of NC_037288.2, forward strand.
TTCTGATTGCAAGGTTAAAACTGAGATTACTTGTTATCATAACTCAATGATTATTTTTGTCAACTGATTTCATTATGGATTTTTCCTGTAAAATTTCATCAATGCTTTGGGGTTAAATGACATGCATGAATCCTTACTTAGTTTGAAATCTAGCCCCCCTTCTTCGATGCTTTATTGTCGTAGGGTGCCTTTGTTTGTTATCCAAACCTTTTTGGTCTTCTTATTCACCAGTTTATCAAGTTTACCATATGTCAATCCTCCGCTCGAATGTAAGTGTCTATCCAGGGTTGTCTACGACAATTGTTGTTCTCATTATTTATTAAGCCTGACCATACCCCCAAGTGTGGTGTTGTTTGCTTTATCATGAAGGAGTTTAAAGAATCATTCAACTTCTTAAATTATTTCAAAAACTTCCCTTTGTTCAGTTGCATCCTACCAACAATCATCAAAAGGTTTTATGGTATCACCCCCATCTTAGATTATCAATCAGCCATGAAATTGCCTCTAAATGAACCATACTCTCCAAGCATATGTTATCATTAACCTTCATGGAATTGTCAAGTCATCAAGACATGTATCTCATAGCTTTTAACAAAGGCTCATTATTGTATACTCTGTGTTCTTCACAGTAAATTGCTCTCAGCCCATCTAATCTTATCGAACAACTTCTGCACATTTCTAACAACCATTATAGGTACTTATGTAGCTTTGAAGTTGCCCCTCAGTTGGGCCATGCTTCTCTAACATCACAACATTTCCTAGATTCCTGAAGAAAACCATTACAATCATCCTTTACTAATGATCTTCAACATCTCATTAATTAATATGACTAGGTTCATTTCTTTAGACCAAATCTATCTTTAGAGATTCTCTCTCATTTCAAGTCTTTGTAATTAGGAAATACATTATCATCGTTAATTATGTTCCTTTTATCACACATATCCATGCGGTGAAATGTACCTTGAATTGATGGGCTTTAAAGTAGATTTTCCTCGGTCAATCTAGATGACATGCATCCTTTCAATGTTTATCAAAATGGACCAATGTTATATCATCTTTCAGGAGTTATAACAATATTTAAAAGGGTAAACCAGACTTTCAGACATGAAGATGCCCCTCAATTGCAGCATTACTCTTAACAGCTATTGGAGTTCATTAAGTCATAAACTGTTTTTTAGCAACATTGCCCTCAGCTGATTTGGTCGTGTCCATTATTCTATCTATCATCATAAGGCACTTATCACTACTGGATGCTAATCATAGCTTTTAAGGATTTCACTAAATCATCATTTGATTAAGAGCTTTAACATCCCCCCAACTGATTTAAATATTGTTTGTTTTCCCTTTCATGGTCACTACACTGTTCCTGGCTGCTCAACTTTTCAAGGATGATTAAAAAGTGTCAATTTCATTTATGTCTAGGACTTTGCAAACTCGATCAATGACTTTTTGTTTCAAAATCAACTCGTAAATTTCAAGGATCATTTCCATTTAAGTCTAATTGTTGAAATGAAATTAAAGAGATGTTAGTTTTCAAAAAAAATTGAAAGTTAAGCTTTTTTTTGTCAAAGATCCATCACACGATATTCAATACATGCAATCCTTTAGTTATATTGTATTTTAAAAATAGAAATTGACTCATTATAGGATTAAAATAATTTGTTTGGTTATTTTATGGTTCTTTGTGTCAATTTTAGTATCTCATTTTTGGTATGTCATTTAAAGGTATGTGACAAGGTGACTTTCAGTGGATTTCAACAGCAAGAAGCTCGAGTTAAGACTTGAGGCTCTATCAAGAAAGATTGTCTCTTTTGAACAACCATTTTACCAGTATACATAATAACTAGTAACTTAGTTCGTAAAGCCACAACCTTTACAGAAAAGTTCTTCATGTTTTGAAAGCGTCATTTATTGGTTCAAATTACTTGCTTGATTAGAAAAGGCTTTTAAAAGCTATGACTTATGGCTATGGAAGAAAGGGAAATTCATAGGCTCAAAAGGTGTTTGAAGATTTTCACAACCTAGGATCACCATCAAATATTCACTTCACTCATTTTGTTTTGTTGTCTTTATAAAACAAATGATATATAACCATGTCATACATTTCATCAAAAAGTCATGTTTCCTAAAACTGGATAGGATTAATCATAATAAAAAAAAATGGCATATAACCATGCCTCATCTTTTCTAAGGAATTTCCATTAGTCAAAATCAAGTAGTGGCATATAACCATGCCTTATCTCTTAACAATACTTTTCATCAATCAAAAAATCTTAAAATTATCAATCAAGGTCAAACATTGACATAAAACCATGCCACTCTTTTCAACAGGAATTTTCACCTCATTCAATCAATGGTTCAAAAGGTTCCATTCTTATTAATTATTGGCATATAACCATGTCATTCCTTTCATTGTCAATCTCAAATTTAAAGAGATACTAAAACTCATTATCTATCATTTATCTCATAATACTTCTTTATTTTTTTATTGTCCCACATTTCAATTCAAAGAAAGGGTCAAGGTTCACTGCCAATCATTAACCCGTCATTTCCTCATTTTTCTTTCATTATCTTTATAAAAGAATGGCAAATAATAATGCCACTCATTCTATTTTTACCTAAAAGATCAATATTCTCTTAATACAAGTCATAAAGCAACTCCAACTTTTCCTTTGATGGATAATTATTCTAATCATTTGAAGACATTAGAGGTTTTATCACAAATACCAAAAGACATGTTCATAGTTTAATATTTTCTTCTTTCTTTTCTTTGTTTTTTTTTTTCTCTTTTTTTATTCTTGCCCTCAACATCAACTTTTGACATTTTTTATGCCTTTCCTCAATTGAAATCTCTTTTGCCCCTCCTAGACTTGATATGTATTTTTTTACCTTTAACCTTTTCATGGCATTCCATCGATCATCAAAACTTGATTAGCCTTTAAGTGTAGACAATTTCTACTTTTGGATTTCTCGCTTCTCAACATTCATTTTACCATTGATTCTACTATTGTCTTCATTTTTTCAAACAAAAATCCCTCATTTACCGCCAGTGTAGGGTATGATCCAGGTCCAAGTTTCCTTTTGAAAGAAAGATTCTATCAGGCTCAAATTGGGATTGCAAAGGATATATATTTTAAGAATTGTAAAATGAATAAATAAAGATGTTCTTTTTTTATTTCAAGCAAGGTCGGTTAGAACCGATAAATTCTGACCTCTTCCAGTGTAATAATTTGGACTTGCAAAGAACCATGATTCGCGAGTCCATAACTACTAAATCCACTACATGTCATTATGCATATCGTTAAAGCTTAACTCTACGATGTATGGTTGAATTTTATACGTGAGCTCAAAATTGTTTGGTCACCCCATATTGTTTGTCTTGCTATTTTAACCAACGTCGAGTCATTTCTACAATCAAAACACTTTGAATCTTTCAGGATTGATTAGCCTTAATTTTGCATGTTGAAGTTTGATCAAAATATCAGTCAACAATAAGATTCTAAACATATGTTGATTTCAGAACAAGAAAGAGAGAAAGAAAAGGTATATTTCATTAAAAAGATGAGATGTGATCCCAAAACATAGTGTATAATAACAACGTTCCATAACAAAATTATTGACAATGCAACACCCTAATTAGGTCAACAACATTCATGTCTTGTCCCTCGTTATGCTCATGATGATCTAGTGACAATATGGTAGATGACATTATCCTTCATAACCTCAACTTGCCTTTTGCTCACCAACTTCCGAACTTGATACTTGAAATTCTTGCAACTACTCACATTTCTTATATGGATTATACCATCTAGAATATGGTGGTTTGGGGTAATTGTTCTTAAAGGCATGACAATTTCAATGTTGTGTCGAATTGTGCTCCTTTCTTGGAAATAAAAGTGGATCTAAATGGTAAAGCATCCATAGAGTAAATCATTTCTTAATCACAGCACATTAATGCTTCCGGTCTTAAAGTTGAAAAATATCATGTCAGAAAAATATTCTCTTATCAGCACAACATCAACATTGTAAAAGGTCAAAGGATTTACATGAGGTTATTTCTTTGTTAAAACCTCTATGTTTATTAAATTTCTTTTCCTCCATATTTTTCCATTATAACTCTTCATAACCCATATTTCCATGAAATCACTTTCCATATCCCTGCAAGTTATGACAAGTTTTTCTTTATATTCGACGAGCCTAATATCTTTACTGTAATTACCCTCGAAAACTGGTGGAGGAAGTGAAAACAAGCAATAGCTCTCCCTTTTCACATCAAATGCAAATATGTTTCTCCTCCAATTAAGCCAATAAAGCTAACCATTCATGACTACTTTTTTCATCGACGAAGGGACTCCTCTTGTGGCAGCTTCACCCAATAGCTTCATTCTCCAATTCTTTAAGTCAAATAACAGCTCCACATAGTCAGGAAAGGAAATCAAGTGACATTTCAGGATAGGGCTTTGGAGTGTCAATTAAAACAAAAGAAACATGATATTCATTTCTGATCATGTTTTGTACAAAGAACCCAAAGACAATGTTGGTTCTTTGATTGTGTAGTTTTGTGAAAGTAGTTTTATAAGTGAACTTGTTGCACTCCTTGGAAAGAAGCCTACATTTTTCAACAGTCTTCATTGATGAATGCGTTAAAACTTCATAGATGATATTTGTGCATATGTCACGAGCTGAGTTCATGATAATGTTGGGTTTTCTGAATATCATACATGCAATGGAAACAATAAAACATAATTATTCTAGAGTTTTTAGGATCCTGTTAGATAGATCTAGAGTTATTTAGGGGTTTATTACCTGAAGATTTTATCTTCTTCGGCTTTGAATAGTTCTTTAAAGGCTGGGTTGTCGCAAACCATAAGTCGTCCAATTATCCGGCCTCCAACAGTAATCCACATGAACCACTAGTGAGAAATCTCCTAAATCCATATTTAGGATAAAGAGATTGCTATGCATAGAGTGCTAGCTTTTTATTTTATGATTTATGTAGTTTTTTTTGTCTAACAAACAACCATAAAAAATAAGAGGCATAACTTACTATTTATAGGAAAATCTGAAAAACTCTATAAATTAGTAAAATATCAATTGTCCCTTGAATAATATCCATATATTAATTCAGGATAATTTTAGAAATTAACTCAATCAAGTCCTTACTTGATTTTTATTTGTCTAGAAATATAATCTCTGTGTTAATTATATTTTTATCCTTAATTTCTAAAATATATTTTAATCAAGTCATACTTAATTAAATCATCCCAGTTTAATTTTTAACTAATGGTTCTTAATGTGTATGACCCAATAGGTTTCTAATATGTTACCCAAATATAAATTATGATTATAATTAAATTGAATTAAATAAATTAAAAAATTTAATTTATTATCAATTCAACAATTGATTAATTTATATTTGAAGATCAGGTGCATTGTTTAACAACATGACACGATCCTTTAAATATTAGAAAAGTCATTAGTGGTTGACTTAACCTTTCAGTGATCGATTTCTTAGTGTAATTAATATCATTTCATCAATAATGTTCTGATTTAACATTAAAGCGTGAAGTATGTCTTTCATGTTAAATAATGTTTGATCTCTACATAATAGTCATTGATCGTTTGAATAAGATTTGAAACTCTTTTCAAATCTCATTCCACTTTAGCCAAGGATTTCTCATTCAATACTATTTGAGAACAAATGAAAAATTTTCTCTAATTTATCTAAGGTGATGAATTCTCTCTTGATCACTCAAGTACCTTCATATTATTCATGTTATACCCAATGCCTACCCCTTCATTACCTCAATTAAGAAAACATGTAATTGGATCAAAGCATAACATTCTCTATATATGATAACTTAGTGATCTCAAGTATAAGGATCACTTACACAACCATCACGTGAGCCTTTCCATAGACATTGGTGATCTCTCCATATAAAATTCTAATGTGGATAAGTTCAGTGTACATATCTTATAACATACACTTATATATTAGTTATATGTATCCCTTATATCTTATTTTATGAGAACAATTGCTTCATTTCATAAAGAAAAAAACATAATATGTACCAGTCTCTATGACTCTAATAAATATCCAGTACTTAAGAGAGCATCAACCATGAACATTTTAGAAATAATGCTTTGATGCAATAGGAATCCCATAACTATAACAACTTTATAATTTTCTTTGCAAAACATTTTTGTTCCATGGACTTTATCTTTACTTTAGATTCATAAATCAAATATTAGATCCACTAATATAATATTATATTAATATTAAAGATAAATTAAGCCTTTATATATATATATATATATATATATATATATAAATGAATATAATAATGTTATGTGTAACCAACTGATTGGCTACAAGGAATATCAAGCTAACAAATAAAGTAGAGATTCTTGTTATCGGCTTGAAGAAAACCACAATGATGCTTCTGGATTGGACGTTGAACAAATCCTCCATAACAATATCAAACGTTGGCAACTTTTGACTCTTTAGGGGAAAACCAGATTCGGGGGCCTATATTTCAACTTGTGAACATGCGTGTTAAAAATGTATGAGCATGTGTTTATATGATGAATTCACCCTCAAGGGTGGCACATGGTCGTTACTCTTACATGATGAACTAAAAATTTGATTCATTTTTCTTTATAGGGAACTAGGATTCATAATTTATTTTTATTTGTTTTTTTAGGGTTATCTCAGTCTCATAACTCAGGTCATAGGTTTGACAAGTTAACCCGAATTGACTTGAGCATTTTTCTTGTTATTTTTTTAATTGATATTTTTTTAATTTCATCCTTTATCATTAGGTTGATTGAGAATTGAGTTTCATAATTTATTTCAATTTGATTATGTGGGTTATCATGATCTCATGACTTGGGTCACTATTTTAGCAAGTTAACCCGGGTTGACTCAACTTCATCCAATATGTTGTCGTCTCAATATTTTTTTTAAAAAAATGTCATATTGCATTTATTTTTAAGTTAAACTATATTTTTACTAGTCACCCGGGTTACCTTTGAATTCGTCAAGTTGACTAGGTCATCTAAAGTCAATCCTCAAATAATTTAATTTTTTTCTACAAGAAATATGTTAACAACACATGGATATTTCTTTTGACATTTAAAAAAATATATTTAATCCAACTTGCAACTTAGTGCGGGCCAACGATCTAGTAAATTGACTATATTAAATCATTTGATTTACAAACAATAACAAGAGATTAAATATAAAACCTAGTTTGTTTGGTTAGATAACACTAGTTTACATGTTCGTGTTATTTTGGGTTCAAATAAAAAAATAAATTTAGTGTAACATCAAATATCCATGTTGCAGAGAACTATTTGACATTGTTATTAAACTTGACTCAACTGGTAAACCTTAAAATCTCAATCCGAATCCTTACCTAGATCAAATTTAAAATTAAACTGTATGGGAGTTGCTTTAATGTGATCTAGTCGACTTGGCTAGTCCAAATGCAACTCGATCGATTGGTAAAAAAAAAAGGTATGAGGATGAAAATGAGAAAAAAAAAATGAAATTAATAGCGAAAAAACTCTCGACCTGACTCCTTGCCTATCTCGAGTTTAAAATTAAACTATATAAGAGTTGCTCCAATGTGATCTAATCGACTTGGCGGTTTCAAAAGCAACTTGACTGACTGGTTAAAAAAGTTTGGGGATGAAATTAAAAAAAGAAAGATGAAATTGACAGAAAAAACCTCTCGACCTGACTTCTTGCCTAGTCCAATATTAAAATTAAACTATATGAGAGTTGCTCCAACATGATTCAGCTGACTTCGTAGGTTTAAAGGCAACTTAAAAGACCATTAAAAAAGCATGAGGATGAAATTGAGAACAAAAGTACTAAATTAAAATAAAGAAAATGAGAGGAATTGAAACAAAAAAAAGCGGGTTAATTGAAAAAGAAAAATAAAAGCTCTACTATTATTCATGTGACTATTGAAGCTCCATATGCAATGTCAATTTGTTTTAGTATAAAAGAGTAATCGATTCCTCTTTTATCATTTTCCCAAAAATAAAAAAAACAAAAATTGATAATAAACATTAAACAATATAAATCCATCAAAACAAAATTTTATACAAAAAGATATCCACAAAAAAGGAACATTTGCTATGAATTTGTTTTTTATTAATCAAAAAATGAATTTATTCTAAATACTTAACCTGAACATAAGTTGATTTAAATAATACAGTAAATAATTTGATACCAAGTATGGACGAAATAGAATATAACACTATTGCAATACATATAAACCAATTATTTGAAACCTCAAGATAACATTTAGTCATTTATTCGGGACAAAAAACATTAAATAATCTTTATCCATCAAAACAAAGTTTTAGACAAAAAACAAATATCCATTAAAAAATGAATATTTGCCATGAATTTGTTTTTTATCCGATCAAAAAAATTAAATTTATTCTAAAAACTTAACCTGAAGATAGGCTGATGTAAAATAATACTAGTAAATAATTTGATACCAACTATGGACAAAATAGAAGATGACACAACTGCAATGCATTTAAACCACTCATTTAAAACCTCAAGATAACGTTTATTCATTATTTTGGGACAATAAATATTAAAAATCTTTTTGATAACTAGCCTAAGTTAATACTGGAGTCCAAACTCCCCTAACTTAATGACCTACTTGACCAGATGTCCTGATAAGTTAGGTTTATGAAGAATTTACCTTGAAGGCTAGTCAATCAACACAATGATTTGGTACACCTAGAAGTATGGTTTTAGTTTCCTTGTAGCACTAATCAAGGTAGGGGCCATCTTTTTAATTTTTATATATATTGTCTTTGCATCATGTAGCAACTTATCGGCATAATATATAGGCTTCTAGACTTTTTCTTCAACTTGCACCAGTACTGCATTGACTGTCAAGTCTGCAACCTTTAAATAAATAAAATGATCATTTCCATCTCTAGGCTAGGAAAGGAGTTTTTTGGGGAGGATAGATGGAACTTAAGCTCTTGGAGGACCTGCTAGCACTCTAGAGTCCATTAAAAAATTGAGATATTCTTTAAAGTTTCGAAGAATGGCAAACAACATCTTTCAAGATAGTAAATGAACATGTTGAGGATTACAATCATTTCTGTTAGCCTTTGGATATCTTTCACAAATCAAGGAGGAGTCATATTCAAGATAACTTATCTCTTTTCAAAATTGGGCTCAATCTTCTTGTTGCTAGCTAAAAAACCCAGAAACTTTCCCCTCTTCAAGAAAATACATATTTGGTAGGATTCAACTTTATTTGATATTAGTGTAGAACATAGAAGATCTCTTTCAAGTCTTGGAGATGTTGTTCAAAGGTCATGCTTTTGACCAATATTTCATCAACATAGGCTTCTATATTTTGATCTATTTGATTCTTGAAAACTTTATTCACTATCTATTGGTATATCACTCCTGTATTTTTCAAACCAAAAGGCATGTCTTGATAACAAAATGTTCTTTAATTAGTGATAAAAATGATTTTCTCTTCATCATCAAGGTATATAAGAATCTGATAATATTTTGAATTAGCATTCAAGAAACTCAGATACTCGAAACTCAGAGCTATAAAGTCTACTAATTGGCCTATCTTTGGTAATGGAAAGCTATTTTTAGGACACGTCTTATTGAGGTTGGTGAATTCAACACATATTTGCCACTTTCTACTTGTCTTTGTGACCATAACCACATTGGGAAGCCATTCCAGGTATATTATTTCATAGATGAACCTAACCTTTATCAACTTGTTTGTCTCATCTGAGATGGATTTTCATCTTTTTCTTTCAATTTTTTTTTTTTACCAAACAAGAGTGAAAGAGGGCATAATATTTATCCAATAAGAAACCACCCAATTCTGATGCCAGGCATTTCTAATGGCTTAAAGGCAAAATTTTATTTTTAGATGTTAAGGAGCTCTACCAAAGCTTTCTCTTACTCAGGATCCAGGGTTGAACCAATCCCAATAAAGGTATTCTCTTTTGAACGGAGGCTAACCTCCTTCAATTCTTCCATAACTGTTGTTCTTATATTATGATTTTTTTATAAGTACTGAACATATAAAGTGTTCTTCCCTTTTAAACATGTTGAAATGCATATTCTAGAGATTATTTGGCTTCCCTTTATAGTAGTCACTCCCTTATCTATAAGGAATTTCATAGTCAGGTACCTATTGTTGATCACTGCATTGATCTTGTAAAGGAGAAGCCTACCAATGATGGCATTATAAAAAAAAAATAGATTCATCTTAATCACCATGAATGTTTGCTGAAGCATGCAACACCTTGGGTATGTTTTAATTATCACTAAAAAGTTTAAAACACTATTTCTTGCCACTCATTTCCTTTTAATTATTATAAAAGGGGTCCTCATATGAGTTAGTTTAGTTGTGTCCACACTCATCTGCGTCATTGTATCTTCTAAGAGGATATTCACACTTTCATCATCAACTGGTAGCTTATATACATTGTAGTTGGACATAATTATAGAGATCACCAAGTCATCTTTATGAGGAAAAGACATACCTTTTCCATCCTTGTAAGTGAATACAATGGGCTCACGCTACAGGTTCTAGATTTTTGACAATAACAACATCTGCTTTCCACAAGCCTTCCTACTTATACTAGAATCTTTAGCAGTTGAATTTCCCTATAAAATGACATTGATTTTAGGGAGAATCATATAGGGAGCCTCAGGTTCTCCTCTTTGCTTTTCTGGTTACTTCTTCATGAACTATTGGATATAACCTTTAGCTATGATTATTTCTATTTCTTTATTGAGATCAAAACACTCTTCAATGTCATGTTCTTTATCTTTATGGAATAAGCAATACTTTGTCTGGTTTTGTTTTTCCATATCTCTCTTTATTTGTGGTAGATACTATACATAACATTTTCTCTCCATTACAGTTAGCACTTCGGCTCTGGTAGTATTCAATGTCCATCATCAACTTTGGGTATACCAATCTATTTTATACAGGTACTCTGGGATTACCCTTAAATGCTGGGGTATCTCGATGGGGACGTCTATTGTCATGTTTGAGAGACATTTTCTTTTATATGTGAAAGTGATGATGCTCATATCATGATACACTTGCTTATTCCACACGGATATGATTTTCCATAGTGTATTTTACATTAAGAAAACTTTTGTCAGGAAGTGCATAAAGACATTTTCATACGGAATAGTTGTGTACGTCACACATTAAAACTTCTATAACAACTAGTTCCAGCAAGATTTCCATATTCAACATCTCCTTATTAAATCTTTTCAAATAGGCTCTTGTGTTTCCCCCTCAAGCTGAGTGATGGAGAAAAGCCTGATCAAACTCTTTTTTAGTAGGAATGCTTATATTGAAACAAGCGATTAACTTAATGCGCAAGTCTAAAAAACTAGATATGGAACAAGGCCTTAAACTATGATAACAAACTCATGTAGATCATTAAAAAATGATAGGGAGTATTTCACATATGGCATTGGTATATTAGATCATCAATTTTAAGTTGCTTCTTACATTTTGAACATGCTTCTTAGGGTTATATAGGCTATCATGGTGGTTTAAATTCATCTTGGCCACTATGAAGTCTCTAAGAAGACTAGTGTTTAGCACGATATTGCAGAATGGAAAATCTCCTATCTCACTTGAGTCATTTCCCTTTTCTTCGGTACGTAGTCTTTTAGGTTATGGAATGCTTAAAATAGACTTTGTAAGAGAATGAGATCGATGGTAAAGACTATGATCCTAGGCCTTTTGATTTATGAAGGTCATATCTCATAGATCTTGCATGAGAAGGCTCCTCAAAATAACATGATCTACTCCTTGCAGGAGCAACAATATGGTATCTATTATCTTCTACCTTATTTTGGACAGTCTCTTCAAGGAACTAAAGTTGTCGTTATTCAGAAGGTGCGACTGGTAGAGTTGGAGGAGATGAAATTGGCAGTACAATGACTTATATACTCTAAGGATAAGTAGAGGGAGCCATAAGCTATTGTTGTGTAGCTAACACAGTTTTAGTGAGAGCTTTTATCTACCACGCTAGTTGTTGAAGGTCTACAAGAGCTGACAAGGATGTTGGGAGGTCGATAACTCATCCTTTAGGTGTTTTAGTGTTATATGCCATGAAAGCTTTATGTTGAAGATGAAAAGGAGTAATAAAAAGGAAACAAGCAAGGCTTCTATTTAGTTTTCCACAGATGACGTCATTGATGAAGTTAAAAAAAACTTCATTAAATCTGGAATTTCTTTGCAGATATTAACAAGTTGGTTGGTGGGTGTTACCTGTAAAAGAACCCTCTGATGCTAAAGTTAGTTTAGAGTTTTCCAGGTATATATTATATAAGAAAAATGGGAGAGAGAGTTAGATATTTTTTTTCTATCTTGAGATGAAAAAAAAAAACCCTTATCTTCTCCCTAAAACAGGGAATATATAGCTTATTTTAGAAAAAAAAAATCTAAAGATACTTACTTGGTAAAGTGACAATTCCATTGCATAACTTAGCCTATCAGATGATAACATGACCTTGTCACTTATAACATGTGACAATTATAGCTGAAGTGTAAATGAAGTTATAGCATGTATTGCTTGATGTGCCTAAAAAAATAAGGGATGAGTGATAAAACAAAAGGAGAGGGAGAAAAGAAAAAGAAAAGATGGCAGGTTAAGCTTAGATAAAACCCTGTGTTTTAATTGGGCCTCAGCCTAACTGGGCTTGTGACTCTCGATTGGGCCTGGCCCCAACCAAGCTATTTTTTTATAAAAATAAAATAAAATTGAAGTCACATGATTTTAGTTCTAAGTTAGAAAAACAATCCAAAAATAGCTTGATTTCAAATTAAAAAAAAAATACAATACCATTCCAAAAGATAAACACTTAGCAACATGACTTCTTATAATTAATTCAAAAAATTATAATAACTTTAATTTTATAAATCAAATGGTGTTCATGATATAATAAGTATAAATACTTATTAGTTGTTAATCATTTATATTTTTTTTACAACTTAAATAGTATTTTTCTTCTTTTCTAAGATAATAATAAGAATTTTTTTATTAAAATTGTACTTGATTGTACGTAACTATCATAATTTCAAAACAATTAACTAAGTTATAAAGAGATAGGATAATTTTAACTATTTATTTAGTAAATCTCACTTATTTTTTATAAAGTGAATAATATTTGTTTATTTTTAAATAATAATATAATTTTTGAAATTATAATTGTATAATATTAATAACTGGTATAATTAATTATGAGATAACTAATTAAATGACTAATTAATAAGACAAGTCATTATAATACAATAAATAAGATATTTAATAGTGTATAATTAGAAAGGAAAAAAAACTATATTGACGTAACAATAAAAGGCTCAAGCACACGCACGTAGAAACATAGAAAGAGGTGCATAGAAAAGTCAGGCGACGGCTTCAAGTCTACAAGAACACAATTTTGTCACCAACTTCAAACACCCTATAAAACCTCCCCTAAAACTCTCCCCTTTTTCCACCGCCACCATCACCAGCACGACTCTTTCTCTCTGCTTAAGCATCAAAACACGCACACAAACTTCTTTACATTCGCATAACTGACAAGTTTCTTTCTTTCCCTTAACTACATGAACGTGTAATGGGCAACCTATGCACTTGTTTCTCACCCAAAACTCCTGTAAAAACCAAGAAACCCACCAAACGTTTACAGGGTAACTCGCAAACAGCACCCAATTCAAGCAACAGGTGGACCCGGGTCCGATCAACTCGAAAAGACACCCATGATGCATTGATTCACGAACAGGCTTTAGCTGCAGCAATTCTGTTTCGGCAGCACCAGCAACAAAACGGTTCCGATTCCGGGTCATTTCCTTTTGATCGCTCCATTTCGTTAAGATACCCAAATGGTTCGGGGTCAAAAAAGACTCAGTTGCCTCGGAGCTCTAGTTCTAGAGCCCGGTCACTTACTGACCCATTATTGCAGCCTCATCAGCTTGTTAACCGGGTTTGTTTTATTGTCCTTTAATCGGTTTTCGTGAATTGTATGGTTTTGTTGGATTACATTGTCAGTTATGGGAACTGAGAATCTCGTGTGTGTGGGAGTTTTCTGGATTCTGGGAGCTATGGTTTTTTTTATGATATATACGAGGTTGTCTGGTGCTTAATGATTTTCTTCATGTGTGGTTTGTTAAGTGGGAAGTTGCTCATCATGTTTTAATTTTAATGTTGTAATGTCTAGCTACATGTTTTTGTAATTTTTTTAGGTTAATTTGGCTAAGGTTTGTTGTGTTATAATTATTTGACTTTTGTGTTGGGAATGATGGAGATGGTAAATTTACTAATTTTAGATGCCAAAGCTTAAGCTGTTGCTGTCCTGTCGTTTGATTTTACTCTTAAATGCCATGAAATCTTTAAACTTTCATCATGGAAGCGATTGGAGATTTAGTAAAGAGTAGATTTCTACGTTCATTTTTCATTTATCGCTGGCCATTTCACACTGTTAACGAATTAATGTCATAGGGGTGGTAGTTGGATGAGATATTCACTTATTGCAAGTTACCCTTTCCTTTACTGTTATTACCGACGATGGACTTTGGACTTTGAAGTTGTTATCTCATATTCCATCATCGTCTCTGAAGTTGTTATCTCATATTCCATTCGGGACCCCTTTAAGTGATGGATTTTAAGCTTGTCCAGATTGATATGAATTGATTGATCTTGGGTTATCTCCCTTAACAGTACTTTGCATATAATTTCTTTGTTGCTATAATTAACGCAATTTATCAGTAAGATGCATATCTGGTCTGTTCTGTAGGAACAGCTAGTATTATTCTTATATTCACTAAAGTATGGTGAATGAGGATGCGTACCAATTGGTAAAACTATGAGAAAGATTCAGAATGACTTAACTTATTATGTTCCCTTTAAACTACAATAATAGAATGTGATCTAGTAAATGGTGACGAGAGTATGTATTGGAACAGAATATGAACTGTTTTCTCCATCCCCTTTAAATCGCTTTAATCATTTATTTTCTTTTCCTAACTATTTCTCTTTTGAACAGGATATTAAGCTTGATGATCTTGATACCAACCACTTTGTTCTTGTCCATGGAGGCGGCTTTGGTGCCTGGTGCTGGTACAAAACTATAGCACTTCTGGAAGAGGGTGGTTTCAAAGTTACTGCCATAGACTTAGCTGGCTCTGGGATTCATTCTTTTGATACAAATGGCGTCACCAGCCTTTCTCAATATGTGAAGCCACTTACTGATTTTCTTGACAAACTTGCTGATGGGGAGAAGGTTCTTTCCTGGTTCTTTATCACTTATCTGTTTTGTTTATTATGTGCAACTCTTTATGTTATGGCTGAGCTTGAGAAATTTACAGTTCAAATTACTGGAAGAACATAAATCCAACCAGCAATACCATGTGCTGTACCTTTTTTTTTTTTCTGAGACTGGTCAATTAGGTTTTATAAGCTGGGGGCATTCTTCACTTGCCTGTGAAATTTGACCTTTTGTTGCTGAACAACTAGTTATATATCCACCACTGACATCAGTATAGAATTTTGCTTTCCTCCGGAACCTCAGGTGCCACATGTCTTAGTTTTAAGGGAGCAGAATAATCCAGTTTCATTCATCTTCAAGCAGCTTTTACTTGCTATTGAATTAGCATTAAAGAAAACATAGCATTATTGGTATTAGTGGTTTCTTTTGGAATACCAAGCCACATGGATCTGGCATTTATTATTTACAAAAATGGAATGTGTACGATCAACTCAGGAAACACTTTCATTCTTTAAATGAAAAAGAAGGCAAAGATTGCTTTGGACTCATTGTTGCTTTTAGTGTGGATAGTTAAATGCCCCTTTCCTTCTCAAGACTCCAGGGTTAAGCTATTTCTTGTCTGTGTATGAAATACGTTTAAGCAAGCAGAACAATTTTTCTTGAGATTTAAAACTATTAAATTGAATTTTGCAGACAATATTGGTGGGGCATGACTTTGGGGGTGCTTGTATATCATATGCAATGGAGTTGTTTCCTCATAAAGTTTCAAAGGCCATTTATGTTGCTGCAGCAATGTTGACTAATGGACAAAGTACTCTTGATATGTTCTCCCAGAAGGTTTGTCCGTTAAAAGTGCATTACACAATAAAAAAGTTTAGGAATCCTTCTACATTGGATATGTTCAAGTACTTGTGCTTCTCGCATCATCTGTTCCGAACTTTGTTTTTTATTTCTTCACTTGGGCACCCAGCTCATTCAAAGAAGTGCTTCAGGCTGCATTCAATACCAATGTTTTTTTTTTCTTTTTTCCTCCCTGTTTTGGTGTAAAAATAAGATCCATTTGGCATTATGAACCTTTTTGTCAATCAATCTTTGGACAGAGTGTTAGTGATATTGCTTGGTTTGTAAGTCTATTACTGAAGGCAATTTTTTCTTTTTGATAAATATTAAAGGCATTTTACTAGGTGTAACTGACAATCTCAGTTTTCCAGAAATTATTTCATTCATGTTATAACTAGAATTTGGTTCATATTTCTTACTAAATTAGAAAATTTATTGCAGGCTGTTTCAAGTGATTTAATGCAACAGGCACAAATATTTGTGTATGCAAATGGGAATAATCATCCTCCAACTGCTATTAATCTGGACAAGTCACTATTGAGAGATTTGTTGTTCAATCAAAGTCCTGGCAAGGTATGCTTGCGCTTGTAACATATTAAATTGCTGACTAAACCCCATTCTATGTTGTCATGCTTGTTCAATAAGAATCACATAGTTTCTTCTTATGATGGACTTGAGCATCTTGGTTTGGTTTATTTGAATTGCTACACACATTCTCATCTAGGAATACAATGGTTGCTCATCAAAGCGAAAGGAATTGGCTAGAAGTTTCTACTATCAAATACTATCATCTTTGGATGCTCTCCTTTACCATCTTGTTTAGTCTTAACTTGGCACTTCATGAGTTTGTATCTGTATCTGGAACTTGGATATAGGATCAAATGCAAGCTTAAACTTCATGTTTGCTTGGGTTACTTAGGTACTAAAAATGATGAAACTAATAGAGGTGGATTTCAAGCACTTGCACAGTTGCACTAGATTCTACTGTAATTGCTTCATGCCCACTTTGGCAATTTTGGTTTCGCAATCAATGTTGTGGGACCCCCTTGATGAAAAATGTTCGCTGTGCTTTTGGCTGGGCCATGGCTAGCAATTTTGTGGCAAGCACACTGCTTTTCAGAAATCTTAAAAAGTCTCATTGGAGTGATTGTTTTGGTATAAAATTTAAATTTGGAGAAACTCTTTTCTTCAAACCTTTACACAGCATCTGCATGTGCATGTGTGGAATCACTTTCTGCTCACTGCTGCTGTTTGTTTTTTGTATCTCCTGGTTCAGGATGTGGCGTTGGCATCTGTTTCAATGAGGCCAATTCCCTTTGCGCCGGTTTTGGAGAAGCTTACTCTTTCTGACTTCAAGTATGGAACTGTGAGGAGGTTTTATATAGAAACTTCCGAAGATAATGCCATACCTATTACATTACAAGAAAGCATGATAAACTCTAGCCCCCCAGAAAAAGTATTTCGTTTAAAAGGTGCTGATCACTCACCCTTTTTCTCAAAGCCTCAAGCCCTACACAAGTTATTGGTAGAGATATTGAAGATCCCTTCAACTTGAAACTTGAAAGTTTTTGGGTATTGTATAACACTCTCAAAGTTCTCTTCCATAGAGCTTCATTCAGATGGCACGGGATTGCTATTCTGGTCGATCTTCTCTGCCACTCATTAAAGAAAGGATTCTGGGTAGCTATGTACATGCACATAGCATTAGATATTGCCATCAATGCGTAATTCCCACAAAATTTTTCTAGAATCTAGTGTCAGAGCAGCATAATGCATATGTTCATATCCTCGGTCTCTCTTACTCATGCAGCATGCGAGCGCGCGCCTTTCCTCGTGCTCTTTATGTTTTTCTTATCCGATTTTAGATTTTTTCCCCTCCCAATAAAAGAATGTTGATATTTATGTTAGTGAAATTTTGAAGTTACAGAATTGGAAAAGAAAACAAGCTGTAACTGAGATTGTTTCCTTTTAACGTTGGTTTTTGCTATTCTTAACTGAATACGATGAATTGAAGTCCGGTCCTTCTTTGGGCTTATTGTGCTATGTATGCCATCATGCTTTTATCATGTCTTCGAGTGAATCTTATAGTTTAAAGACTCGTTACACTTAACGTTTGTGCCAGTCTTTTGTTGGTGGATGCTAGTGGAATGGTTCACCTTTTCTTTTTGGAACAGAAAATGTATTGTGCTCTCCTCTGTCATTAGACTTGCTAAAATGCTCCTGTAACCCGTTAAAGGCCCGAAATAAGAAGCATATTATTAATTTGTGTTCATGAACTCACTAGATGGCTAGTTAGCTAGTTAAAGTAGCTTGTTTATTTGCTTTCTTGGAATCAAAAGAGGTTTAGTTGCTTTCTTGGAATCAAAAGAGATGGAGATAGCTGAAATATAAGGGATGAGGGAGATATAAAGTTGTGTTTGGTAGTAGTATATAAGATATGATGAAAGCTTTTTTTTTTTTTTTTTGTTTAACGTGGGTGTCCGGGCCAGCTTGCGCGCACCTCGACTAATCCCACGGGCCCTGAAGTTAACGACCATGTAAGCCTCTAGTGGTCATTATATGAGCAACCATAGGGTTCGAACCTGAGACCACAGAGGGAGCAAACCTCTTGATCCCAAGCTCTTACCACTGAAAGCATTTTTATTATGTTTGGTTGATGAGAGTTAAGATAAAATAAATCATGGAAAATTCTATTTTATTCTTGATATCTATTATTATTAAGCTTGCAATGTTTGGAACAATAAATAGAGATCACTAGCTAAATGGTCTTCATGAAAAATCTTTTTAATGTAAAAAAAGAATGTGCAATCATTGACAACATGTTTTTTTAGCAACAAAGAAGAAAATCTAATGTGTTCATTTAATAAAATAGATGGAGGATTAAAAATATTAGTAAATATAGGTTAAGATATTTATATTATGCCACGAGAAATCTTTTAATTTTTTTTTTATTATATGGCAATTTTTTTTTTTTGTAAGAGTACTAATCTAAAAACCATAAAATCCCATAGAAATCTATGTCATTTTAACCTTTTCTTTTTATATACTAAAACGGTGATGTTTTGGATCAACTTGAATTAACTCGGGTTAATCCATCAAATTCATGACTTTAGTATGGACCCGGTTGAGTTTAATAAAAAAAAATTGAAATCTATTTTTTTTAATTACTTTGGTAATAACTTTGAGGAGGTCTTGAACAAAATGGATAGACAAGAGACTTCAATTACTAATTTACATGATGTTCCTAATTATAGAGATAAAAAAGATGTTAAATTGCAAAAGAGATGAATCCAAAGAGTTCCTGATGCTAGGAGGGAAGAAAAATTAAAATTTCAAACTTCAAAGGCTAAAGATAAAGAAAAGATATTTCCAAGGTGTATAGTATGATTATTGATAATAGAAGTTGTGCTAACATCGCTAGTATTATACTTGTTAAAAAATTGAATTTGAACATTGTTAAACATTATAGACCTTATAAGTTTCTATGGTTAAATGAATGTGGTGAAGTTATTGTGACTAAACAGGTTTTGATTTCTTTTTCAATTGGAAAGTATAAGGATAAGGTTTTGTGTAATGTTATTATTATGCATGCTGGTTATTTATTGTTAGGGAGACCTTGATAATTTCATAAAAAGAACAAGCATGATGGATTTAAAAATAGGTATTCTCTTGAAAATGATAAAAGAATATACACATTTGCATCATTCTCACCTGGATAGGCATATAAAGGCCAATTGAAATTGAAAAAGAAAAATGAAGCTGAAATGGTAATACAACAATGTGAGGTTGTGGTTACCATGCAAAAATATATACAAAAGTGGTTAGTAAGGCATGCTTATCTGAAATCATTATCAGCTACTATTTTTATTCAATGTTATTAGAGGAAAATGTTGGCAAAAATAAAGTTTCAAAGGCTTAAACAAGACCAATTAAAGCTAGAAAAAAAAAAGCAAAGCTGAGAGGAAAAAAAAAACTATGTGGGGTCGTAAGTTTAAAAAGTGAAAATAAAGTAAGCCTTAAAAAAATATGAGATGAGAGAAAAGACTCGGATTTGGCCACGGGTGAAAAAAACTCAATTGAAGCTGAGAGTAGAGAGATGAAAATAAGCATGAAAAAAGAAGATTGTAGAAAATATAGGTAAACAATTGAGTTTCTATATAAAAGAGAGTGAGATCAAAAATGCTTATTTTTTTTAACACGCCTATTATTTAACTTGTGTATGTAGAGGCATATTTTAACACTAACAATCAATCTTGATTTTTTTTTATTCCTAGTATTATTATATCTTTGTTACAGTATTTTGAGGATGATATAGGACAATCAAATTCAAATTTGAGTGTAATTTGTGTTATTGCCCAGGTTTACACCAACAAGCATAATTGTTTATCCGCTTATCAGATCAAGCTGAAATATTGCCAAAAGCTTTCAAAGATCTTTCTTTACGCCAACAAGCCTTGAAGATTGCCCAAGTTGGTGGTGAAAGATCAAAATGACAAGTGAAAACGTTGGAAGGCCAACATGTATAAGATTGACAACATTTGCAACCCAATTTTGATTGACAAAAAGCCTATTTGGTGAAAATATTTTTATTTGAGGTAAAAAAATATAAATTTGGATAGGTAAGGACTCCGTGAGAATTTTGAAAGACTTAATTATTTTTATTGACCTAATTGCAAGAAAAATTGATATTTGAAGTCAATTGAAAGAAATTAAAATCTGGATATCAATTTGTAATTTTAAAGAGTTAATTTAGTCAAATCAAGGGTTTAATAGTAAATATTAAAGTTTAATGGGCAATTAGAAACTTGATTGAAGATATCTCGTAGTTAACCATCAGTGTATTAAGTAAAGACATAAATGCAAATCAAAGAACTCAATAATTAGTTTATAAAGGAAATCCCTGTTGTTTTTAAGTCTAAATAATTCTCATTATCTTTGTTATTTGATATTTCCAAAAGCTCATACTGCTAGAAAAAAAAAAGTTTCTTATTTGTGAACTCAATTTTATCCATTTAGTATTTAATATAAGGTCATGCAATCCATTTATTTGTGCATCTTGTTTACTTTTTTTTGTTTGTTTTTTCTACATTTTTATTCACACAACTTGTTTTATAGGGATATCCAAAATGACTACTGTCTTAAAATACAAAATAAATATAATGAAAATATTTGGTTTAATTTTAATGAAACTTTAATTGTAATAGATGGAGAAGAGTGGGGATATGGACCCTATACTTTGACGGGGTAGTAAATATATTCAGTAATAATGTAGGTATTGTATTACTTTCACTAATTAAGGATTAATACCCATTTATGACCTATTTGTGATCATA
Organism: Populus trichocarpa; assembly: GCF_000002775.5. Classification (NCBI taxonomy): domain Eukaryota; kingdom Viridiplantae; phylum Streptophyta; class Magnoliopsida; order Malpighiales; family Salicaceae; genus Populus; species Populus trichocarpa. The sequence continues at coordinate 10,952,459 of NC_037288.2, forward strand.
TTACATTTTAAGTTCACTAAAAACATAGCAAAGTATGAATCATGTATCTATGAGCTAAAGGTCATCTTAGAGTGAAAGGTGGAAAAACTTGATGTATATGGTGATTCATTGCTAATAATTTACTAAGTGAAAGAAGAATGAAAAATAAGGGATGAGAAATTAAAGTCATACCATGAGTACCTTATCAAGTTATCAGAATAACTCGAGAAAATCAAGTTCACTCATCTAAGTAAGGCCAAGAATGAGTTTATAAATGCACTTTCCATGTTAGCATCAATGATCTAGATAGAATGTGATGAGAAAATACAACTTATATGCTTATTATTGTTTAGTCAATAAGGAAACAAATAGGAAGTCTTGGTTCCATGATATCAGACAGTTGTTCATCATAAGTTATGAATATTTACCCAATGCGAATAAAATGGATAGAAAGACTTTGTGGAGATTGGCAATGGACTACTTCTTAGATGGAGAGCTACTATATAAGAAGGGATTTAACATACTATACTTAGATGTTTGGATGAAACTGAATTATAGAAGAACTCTTGAGGGGTAATCCTAGGTAAAGACTCGATGTAGGTATCATTTGTAGATATCAAAGACAAGAGTAATGCAAATCAGGATAGAAAAGCATATAGGAGTTCAGACTAGATTACTTACTCAGAAGCTAAACTCAAGCAAATAAGTGAGCCTAATATAATAAGAATTTGATGAATAAATTTAGGCAAGATTATAAATGTGATGTGGGAAATTAAGTTCACCCATCTTGATGGACCTATTTTTTAATTCTCATGTTGAGGTTGAGGTTGTTCATCTAACAATTTTGATCCATTTATAAATTTCATATAGAGTTTGGCCATCTAATAATTTTAACTCATTTTTAAATTTTTTGTGTTAAGGTTTGTCACTTAGAAATTGGCTCAATTTTAAAATTTTACATTAAGGTTCGTCAATTAACAATTTCAACCCATTTCTAAATTTTCAATTGAGGTTGGTTTCCTCATGATTTGATCCATTTTGATTTTCATGCATTGGTTACCTTTTAGTCAAACCACGTTGATTTGGTTTTTACAAACTTAATATACAAAGTCAAAGGAAAATGATTTTTCCAATGACTTGGTATCGTAACTATTGTACAGATAGCTCAAATTATCATAACTCATTTTTGACCTCTAAAGTTTCCTAAAAAATAAAATAATCTAAAAATTTTCAGAAAAAATATTTTTTCAATGAGATCTCATCAATTTTCATCATTTGATAATTTTTAGCACTTTTGTTTATTTTATTTTGTGTGAAAAAAATAGATAACTAAAAATTATAAAAGGATAAATAAAAATTTAGAAAGTGAAGTGAGAGAAAAGAAAGAAGGGGACCAAGTGATCGAGGACTAAAAATACAATAAAAGATCATGTAAAAAAGAAAAGAAAAATAAATAGGAGAATCAAGCAAAAATTAAAAAATTGAAAAGAAATCCTTGTTGAATAAGGAAATAATATAAAGATCTAAGAGTATTCTGGTTTAGGTTGTTTTCAATTTGGAGAGGAGACTAGGTAATATAAATAAACACATATATAGAGACAAAGATAAAAAAAATTCCTTATAAATAAAAAAACTTGTTGACTAAAAAACTGAAACCCTAATTGCCCCCTTCATCTTATTCTCACTGTGATAATCATCGACACTAGCACACCTTAGCACCGACCAAGCCAACAAACCCACCATCACAGACCAAGCCAACAAACCCACCATCTTCCCTTTTCTCTCCACCACAACATCGACATCGACATCAACCTCCTCTCATCTTTAGTCGCAACCATTGTCGATGTTTCTTTCTCTCAATCAAAACTTGACTGTCACGCCAACCACCATCCCAAATCAAGTGGCATAGAAGAAATAGGCCCTCCCCTCATATCTAAAACTACCTAACACAACCCATTGATACTAAGGAAAAAAAATAGTTGAAACCTAGTTGCCCCCTCACCATTAAAAAAAATAAAACTTTCTAATCACCAATTTCCTATCTTGAATGGTGTTGAGCTACACCGCCTATGTAAAAAGGAGAAAGAAGAAGACGAATAGTCAATCTTGAAAGACTCTATTGAGACAAGACATAAAAGAGCTAGGATGGGCAGTTGGCCAGATCTGGTATGGAATGTATATGGACAATAATTGAAGTCAGCGACTCTCCTGGATTTATGTATTTGATATTAGATAATGTAACTCTTCCATCAATGTATTGTTAATAACATATAAGAGATTGAATTAAGTTTTGATGTGATTTGTTCTTTGCTAATTAATTCTATTAATTTCTTCCAAAAATATGTCAAAAAAAAGTTTCAATAATCCTAATATATCATTTTAACTAGGTTTATCGCGTGTGTTAAATGAAAGAAAATCATATATATTTTGACACTAAATCATACATTATACCTTATTTTGAAGCCTCGTTGGAAGAAATTTACAAACATGTGAGAATCAAGTGTAAATCATACAAAATATATTATTTGTCAGTGAAAAGATGAAGGGGTGATATTTTCTCATGTTAATTATGTTTAGGACAAAATGATAAAATTAAAAGGTTTAAGACTAAATTGATAACAAAATTACATATTTTTGGACTAAATTGAGGTTTTTCCTCGTGGATGCAAATGGTTATTTTATAAAATGAACCAAAATTTAGTTGGCATTCATAGCTAAGAATAGACTTGTGTTACCTTGTTAAGCATTATCAAACTTCTTTTTATAACTTTGGCTTAAGACAAACCTAGTACAAGAACAACAACTAATATCATCATTCCAACTCTTTTGTTTCAAGGTAAGTTTGTTTTTATTGTTGGAATTGTGTTTATTATTATTATTATTTAAAATTAAGTTTTTTTTAATTTTATTTTATTTTAATATATTAATATTAAAAATAATTTTTTTTAAAAATATATTTTTATATATTTTCAAACAAAAAAAACCTTTTAACAAAAACGGTTATATCCTAAACACTACCTTAATGTCTTGAACTAAACTAAAACTAACAGAACATAATCAATGCCTTTCTTCTCTCACATACATAATAGCGCATGCACTTATTTTATTATTGTTAAGTTATCTTAATTCAGAATCCAACAAAAATTTTCACCTTTATCATCTGTCTCGTTCCCTCTCCTTGTATATAACCCACCTTGGCTTTCGTTAGTTTCTCAGCCCTTTTATTTTCTCTTGCTTTGCTTTAAGTGTTGTCCTTGAAAGGGAAAAGGTATGCAATTCTATGAGAGCGATGTACATTGACTTTACATACAGATCCAATTCTTGCATACAGCATGCTGTGAATCTTTAGTGTGTTAGGCATTTTCTTTCTCTGTATAACTGGTTTCTCCCTGCTTCTTTTTGTCATATATTTTACTCTTTTTAGCTTTCTTCTTTCATTTCTTTGACATAATCTGTTTTTTGTATGTTCTGAACATGTAACATTTTGGATCTAGTTGTGCTTTTCTCATGGGCCATAAAATTGTAGGAGTTGAGAAGAGAGAATTTTACCGTTGTGCAAAATGTGTTCATCTCAAAGCTGATTATGAGATCTTAAAGCTATGGAATTGAGTTGAATATTGTGGTTTTGTTATATGTTAGTTGGTTTTTGGATAATGTAGAAGCTGAATTGGATTTGATGAATTCTCACTACTTACGTTAACTAAAAAGCTGGAGCTTGTAATCATAATAGTCTCAAGTGACCAATTTCTTTATCTTAGCATGATCAAGAAACAAAGGTGTCATTGTACGTCTTGTTTGCTTCTCTATTTCCAATTTTGAGGAAAGTTCTCCCCAAAAGTGTTTGTAATCTGTGGAAAGACTATGGATTTTTCACCTATATGGCATAAACTTTCATTCGGGTCATTAACTTTGAGAGTGGGTTCACATGCATGGATTTTTATGTTTTTGATATTAGTAGTCAATTGAAGAGAAATTGAAGGGAGAAAATAGCTTTGTTCCTTTAGTTAACCTTAGTGATTACCATAGAGGCATTGCGCCTAAGCACCACCTTACATCATAAATTAAACTAGTTAGTCCCATTGGATCCGTTACCTTTATGCGATTGATATGGCCAGGTGCTCAATCAATTAGATGAACACTCAGGTTACCATTCTCAAGCTATTAGTCTACTCCACTAATGTTGGTGAACAATGTTATAAAACTGACCAAGTAAGACTATCCGATGTTCACAGGGGAATTATCAGTCATGACATATGCTTCTTGTGTGTAAATTTACTGCATTGTTTCTTTCTTTCTGCATTCAACAACAGCCTCCTTTATATCACTGGGTAATGTCTTAACATTGTTTTTAAAGTTTATGTTCTCATCATTGATTTTATGTGCAGGTTCCAGTTGATAACAAGATTGTGAAATGGCTTGTTTTATTAAATGAATTACTCAGGTATATATACAACAAAAGAAGAAATATGCTAACAGAATGGCTAACAAATTGCCTGTATATTTTGGTTGCCTATATGCGTGGGAGTGTAACAGATTTGTGCAGTGTTTGTTATACAACTGTGCACTACTGGTTTACAGTGTATATTATGGTGTGTCTGTTATCCCCCCGTAAGATGGAGCTCGATATGAGAGGTCAATCTTGTCATGAAGAAACATAAAACGAACTCTAGAGAGCGGTTTAGTGAGGACATCAGCTAGTTGATTAGTGGAGGATACGTGAGTAACACGGAGAGTGCCTTTTTATACTTGATCACGTATGAAGTGGAAGTCGATAGCAACATGCTTAATTCTGGAGTGAAAAACAGGATTGGAACACAACTGAGTAGCCCCAACATTGTCATAGTAAATGACTGGACAGGTTGGTAGCGAGAGGCCAAGATCATATAGCAATGAGGATATCCAATTGAGTTCAGCAGTGGTGTTGGCAACTGACCTATATCCTGCCTCAGTTGAAGAGCGTGCAATGATTTTTTGCTTTTTGGAGCTCCAAGAGATAGGATCGCAGCCAAGATAAACAATATAGGCACTTGTGGAAGAGAAGTGGTCTGGATCACCTGCCTAATCTACATCAAAATAGGCATGTAGGGCATCAGAAAATACATGTAGGGAAGGAGGAGAAGCACTATATAGCTGAAGGCCATGATTAGGGGTACCACACAGATAATATAGCAAGCGTTTAACACATGTCCAGTGTTTAGTGGTTGGCTTGTGCATGAATTGGGAAAGTTTATTGACTGCATAAGCGATATCAAGTCTAGTGAGGAGTAGATATTGCAGGCTGCCCACAACTGATCGAAATTCTGTGGGATTAGATAATGCATCTCCTGAGTATAGGGAAAGTGTGGTACTTGATGGAAGAGGAGTTGAAACAGGTTTAACATCAGTCATGTGAGTGTGAGTGAGAAGATCAAGAAGATACCGACGTTGAGATAGCAGAAATCCTTGCCGGTTAGGAAGAATTTCTATCCCAACAAAATACGACAATGTTCCAAGATCCTTAAGAGAGAACCGACGAGCCAGCAGATTGATGAACTGATTTACCATGTGTGCATCATCCCAAGTAATAATGAGATTGTCAACATAGACTAGTAAATAGACAAGATGGTTGCCAGTTTTGAGGACGAATAATGAAGTGTCAGCATGGGAGTTTTTGAACCTTAACTGAAGAAGAAAAGAGCGGAGTTCATAATACCTAGCGCGAGGAGCCTGTTTTAAACCATAGATAGCTTTCTGAAGCTTACACACATGAGATGGGAAGTCTGTATCAATGAATCCAGGTGGCTAACTCATATAGACATGCTCATTAAGATTACATTGGCAGGAATGCGTTGTTAACATCAAGCTGTCGTAGTGTCCAGCCATAACTGACTGCAATGCTAAGAACAAGTCGGATGGTGGTAGGTTTGATGACTGGATTAAAAGTGTCATAATAGTCAACACTCGGGCGTTGATGGAATCCTTTGGCAACCAAACGAGCCTTGTGCCTGTCAACAGAATCATCAGAATTGTGTTTGGTGTGAAAGATCCATTTGCAGCCCACAACATTTTGACAGGAGGTGGAGGGTATGAGCTTCCAAGTGCCAATGCGAATGAGAGCATTAAATTCTTCTGACATGGCTTGGTGCCATTTGGGATTTTTAAATGCTTAGGCGTATGCAGTGGGTTCAAGATCAGAATTTGTGGATAACATGGTGGAAAGGTTGAGTTTGTTGATAGGTTTATAAATGTTATTTTTTGCCCTTATTTGCATGGGATAAGTTGGGGGGGCAAGTTGGTGGCAGGTTGTCTGTGGTGCATATTTGATGTGTGTGGGTATGAGTAATGGGTGTGGTGAGGGGAACATGTTGAGAAACATGTGGTGTAATGTGTGTTACTGCTGGAGCTTCATAGTGAAGCTGCTGTTGAGAACAAACTTCAGAAAGTAGCATGACTGTAGAAGGGACAGTGCGGAGTGTGATAGGTGGTGGCAGCCATGTAGAGATTGTGGTCGATTCAAGTCGTGCAGCTTGTGGAAGAGGTGATGTAAACGGAAAAATTGATTCAATAAAACGAACATGTCTTGACACAAAAAGTTTGGACGTGGAAGGATCATAACACAGATAAGCACTTTGAGTGAGAGAGTATCCGAAGAAGACACATGGTTTAGAACGAGGTTCCAGTTTATGATGGGTGTAGGGACGAAGCCAAGGATAACAAAGACAACCAAAAACTTTAAGTTTGGAGTAATTGGAAGGGGAAGCAAAGATTTTTTGGTAAGGAGATGAGAGATTTAGTGTTGGAGTGGGCATCCTATTGATCAAGCATACAGCTGTGGCAAAGGCATGAGTCCAATGACATAAAGGAATGGAAGCATGAGAGAGAAGAGTGAGACCTATCTCAACGATATGGAGGTGTTTTCGTTCAGAAAAACCATTGTGTTCAAGTGTGTGAGGTGGAGTGGTGAGATGGGAGATGCCATGAAAAGCAAGAAGGTTAGTAAGTGCCACATATTCACCATTATTATCATAGTACAGGGTATGAATGTTTTGATTGAAGTGTTTCTCTGTAATGGCTTTGAACCGAACGAAGATGTCATTTACGTGTGATTTTTGTTTTAGAGGATAAAGTCAAATATACTTAGTGAAGTAATCAACAAAAATAACATAATACTTAAAACCATCATAAGACATAATTGGTGAAGTCCATACATCAGAGAAAATTATCTGAAGTGGTCGAGTGAAAGTAATGGTGGATGTGGAAAATGAAAGTTTATGACTCTTATTGCAATGACATGCATCACAAGAAAACTTGGAGAAACTGGAAGAAGATAAATCAAGACCGTGTTTAGAAATGACATGTTGTAAAATAGAGAGAATAGGATGTCCCAATCTGTGATGCCAGGCAAGGGAGGTGGTTTTGATGCTGGAAAAGGCAAGCAGAGGGGTAGAAGTTGGCCACTCATAGACACCATCCTTAGCTTTACCCGTCAAAAGGATTGCTCATGTATGAAGATCCTTTACAAGAAAAGTGTATGGTAAGAATTCAATTGAAGCATTATTTGATATGCAAAATTTGGAAATGGAAATCAAATTTTTTGTAATGCTGGGTACACAGAGAACATTTCTTAAGGAAAAATGAGTATTGGAGGTGTGAAGAGACGTAGAACTAGTATGTGTAATGGGAAGTCCCGTGTCATCTCCAATCATAATATCATTAGATCCCTGGTATGGAGCATGAAGAGAGAGGTTGTTCAGATCAGAGATGACATGATGAGAAGCACCACTATCTAACAGCCATGGTGGAGTGTTGGTAGAGGTGGTAGCAAGGTGTGTTGTTGGGTGTCATGGAGAGTTTGACACTAGGGAACTGGTGTTATGTGATGTGGTAATTGGTATTAATTTAAAAGAGGGACAGTACTTAGCTGCATGGCCTTGTATGCAGTAGATTTGGCAAAAACCAAAATAAGGTTTGGAAGGGTTGCGAGCAGAATAAGAAATGGGAGAGCCTGACTGAGGAATAGTAGAAAAAAGAGTATTATAGGAGGATGATGGACGCTAACCGATATTGCTGTTGTTGGAGGAGGAATGCTAGCCTGTGTGTCTGCCAGGAGAATTGATGGAGTGTGGTGTCTGACGATAGCTAGTAGAGTGATGGTTAGTGAGATAAGCAGAGGCAGGAAAGTAAGATTGAGTAGGGTGGCTGATATGTTGGAGGGATGCTTCAAAGTTAAGGAGTTTTTCATGGAGCTCATCAAAAGAGATTGGATTATCACGAGCTTGAACAACCCTGGTCAGCTCTTTGTAGTCATCACCAAGTCCCTCAAGAATTCTTTCTGAGAGGTCTTCAGCATCAACTGGTGCTCCAAGAATGGCAAGCTCATTAGCTCGAGCTTTAATGGTCTAAAGAAACTCAGAGACACCCATGGATCCTTTAGTGATGTGTTTTAATTGGTTTTTCACTTGCTTGATTCTGCCACGAGATGGTTTGGCATATGTATTAGCCAAGATTGTCCAAGCTTCTTTGGATCTCTGTGCTTGAGTAATGAATGACATGATTGTAGGTGAAAGAGAACCAAGAATGGCATTGAGAAAGAGTTGATCTTGACGGATCCATAGTGTATATGTTGGGTTAGGATTAGTGGTTTCTGGAAGAAGAGATGCTGGATAGGGATGTGAGCCATCAATGAAGCCATGAAGATCATATCCTATTAATAGAGTTTGGAATTGAAGTTTTCAGGCCAGATAGTTGGTGGAGGTAAGTTTGACTGGAGTTTGGGTTGTTACATTGATGGTAATCAATGTGCTGTGATGGTCAGTTGTGTTAAGGATAATGGTGTTGATAGACATTGAAAGCAAAAACTAAAGAGTAGGCAGGGAAGAAAAAAAACTAGTGCTCTGATACCATGATAATAGGATTGTGAAATGGCTTGTTTTATTAAATGAATTACTTAGGTATATATATAGCAAAAGAAGAAATATGCTAACAGAATGGCTAACAGATTGCCTGTACAATTTGGTTGCCTATATGCGTAGGAGTGTAACAGATTTGTGCAGTGTTTGTTATACAGTTGTGCACTACTAGTTTACAGTGTGTATTATGGTGTGTCTGTTACCAATTTCTATATTAAAAAGGCAAATAATCGAAAGAAATGGGTCGTGAAGTCAGTGCTGGTGGTGGACAGAGTTCCTTGGGCTATTTATTTGGTGGCGGGGAGACTGCTGCTAAGAATGTGGGACACACTGCTAGCAATAACCTTTCTCCAAAGCTTGCTTCTACTTCACCACCAATTGATAAGCAGACTCCAACAGGAATTCATGAAAATCTTAAGAACAATTACTACCGAGCAGATGGGCAGAATTGTGGTAACTTTATCACGAAAAGATCCTAGTTAAGTTTGTAGTCTAAAGGCTAAAGGATATAGAGAATTTGATCAAGATAACTTCTTGATGAATTTAATAATATCATGTGATTTCTTCTTATCTTGGAAACTAAGAATGAAAAAAAAAAAGAAGAAAAAGAACAAGGCTTGTAGAGATATGGAATGAGAACACTACAATATTTCAAACTATAATGCTGAATCAAAATTAATGAAGTCCAAAACACAGTAAACTATATAGCATATTGTAGTTTCCAGTTTTAGCATGGGAATAAATTCCACCTGCACCACCCATCAGATAGAACCTAAGATTTCTGGTCTTGGTTCATCAGACTTGTTTCTCCTTGTCAAAGGAAACAAATTAGGTTCATGTTAGCAAGATACAATAGAACCTAAGATTTCTGGTCTTGATTCATCAGACTTATTTCTCATTGTCAAAGGAAACAAATTAGGTGCATGTCAGCAAGATATTTTGTTCTTGTTAGAACCTTGAAGGTGTTTCTGCTAACATGATAGTTTTTTTCAATAGATTATAGATGAGAGATGGATGAGTTGATTGACCACACAATTTGATTGTTGACTGTTGTTCCTTACATCAGATCTTATCATTGAGGTGATGGTTTCTAAATGGCTTTGCTCTGTGTGTGTGCAGGATCGACCATCCACTAAAGTCCATGCCGCCCCTAGTGGTGAATCTTCCTCGGGCTAATTTTTTTTAATGTTTTCATATCATTTTAATATGCTAATCTAAAAAATAATAATAAAATATTATTTTAATGTATTTCTAAACAAAAAATATTTTGAACTGTAACCGTTATTACAATTTCAAACATGCCATTAAGAGATGAGGAACTTAAACCCCATGGTCAATACCTGACTAGAGGGCTATCAACAAAGAGGTGGAATGAGTAGATTTAGAGGGGGGGTTTTCTACGTGAGAGATGACCCTAGAAATATCTTCAAGGAAAAAACGATATCAAGTGTGTCGATGCCACTTTTTCCCCTCCATCCCAGCAAGTAGCTATATGCCTGATTTCCAAAAATATATATGACAACAACACTCAGAAAGTCAAGATATGGATGGCACCTCAATTGACAGCAATTACACTCAAAAAACGCAACAACATGCCAAACATTTACATAAATTTTGTTTATGATTGCATAAAAACTTTGAAAAAGATACAAGCTTTGCCACCTACGTCTTCAAGGAAATATCTTCAAGGAAAAAACGATATCAAGTGTGTCGATGCCACTTTTTCCCCCTCCATCCCAGCGAGTAGCTATATGCCTGATTTTCAGAAATATATACGACAACAACACTCAGAAAGTCAAGATATAGATGACACCTCAATTGACAGCAATTACACTCAGAAAATGCAACAACATGCCAAACATTTACATAAATTTTGTTTATGATTGCATAAAAACTTTGAAAAAGATACAAGCTTTGCCACCTACGTCGATTTCCTTTCTAAAATCTTAAAAAAAATGTAATCTTTTATGTTTATCACATTATTATTCTTATTATTATCTTTATCTACTCTATACATGAATGGGCTTTACAATAATTTCATTTTGGGCTGCAATGATTGAGTTTGAATGTTAACTTTTCTCTCTAGACCCGTTGGTTCATACAACTCGGGTTTTATGTTGGAATAGAGGTTTCTTAATACTTAAATTAATAAACATAGAAAGAAAAATAATATATAAGAAGAGAATAATATGATGAGTAGGAGAAAATAAAATAATACACACACACATGCGCATACATACATCACCCTTCTGAATAAAAATTTATAATATCAAATTTAAGTATAAAAATTTATGATCAACAACAACAAGTGTTTTTTTTATATATATTTATTGAAGAATAAATAACAAGAATTTTATGAATTTGTTCTGAGGTTATGTTTTACTCCTTTAGAGTAAATGATTTATATTTCTTGACAAATTCTACTAATATTAAAAATATTTTTTTGTTAAAAGTTAGAATAAATTTTTTATTGGTGTCTGTAATTTTAATATTTTTCTCATATATATTAAAAAATATCTTTAAAATAAAAGGATTTGTAAAACCTATAATGCTAGTGTAATCATGTTAAAATTTATTCAATTGTTAAATAAAATCTTTATTAACATGTGTACCTTATGCATTCGAGTTATATATAGATGATTTTATTCAAATTTCATTCCTATGTAATATTTTATTTTTAAAATTAATTTTTAATATTTTTATAAAATATTTATTTATACACATGCAATGCATGTGACAATAATACTGGTAAATATATAAAATAAATGAGGCTTTTTTTTTTTTAGATTAATGTGGGTATTCGGGTCAGTTTGCGTACACCTCGACTAATCCCACGGATCCTGAAATTAACAATTATATAAGCCTTCAGTGATCATTATATGAGTAACCAAGAACTCGAATCTATAAATGAGGCTTAATTTTATAAGATATATGTTTCAAAAATAAAGTTTTAAGTTATATACAAATTCAAAATAAAGGGACTGGAAATAATTTCTCTAAGTAGATCGTCAAAATAAAGCTAAAAGACCACAATAAACGAAGGAAATTACAGATACACCACTGCCTCCAACCAAACAAAGACCCGAGCTAGGGTTTTGGATTTTCACTCTCTCCTTCTCTCTCAGCAACCAAACAAAGGCGTTGCAGAAGAAGAGAAGATAACTCGGTCAGCAAGAATGACGACTGTGGTCCCCACCTCCGAAGAGGATCCAGCCCTCTCCGTCGTCCGTTTCACCTCCGAACTCTCCTGGTCCGACGCCGGCCCCGAGGTATTAGCTTTTTAAAGAAAAATCTTAAACGTCTCCTGAATTTATATATCTCACTTTTTAATATTATTTTTATTGAAATATTCTCACTGTATAATCCTTCTTGAATTTGCTTTTATTATTATTATTATTATTGGAGAAATTATTAATTTGTCTTGCTTAATTTTTTATGTGCGGTGGAATTTGGATATTGATGTTATTAACAAAATAATTGTGGAAAATGTTAATTGAGAATTGCGTGTTATGGTCGGATTTGTTGGTATGGTAGGTAGCGGAACAACAAGTGAGTAGGCTGTGTGTGGAAGCGCAAGAATGTATGGTGAGGAATAGGTGGTTGGATTTGACTTCTTTAATGTTAACTTCCGCTGATATTGTTTTTTCCAACTCCAAGGTTTCCGAGAAAGGTACTTCTCTTTTCGCACATTTCTTGCCAAGAAACTAAAATCTAGCTCTGAATTGTTATGTGGTTATGTACAATATATAAATTAGATGCAATGAGTTTGCAATTTTTCTTGATATCAGCTTCTAATAATCTTAGGGAGCGGAGGAGGGTTTTTGTTAGTTTGTGATTTTGGTTGTATTTTGAAAGTGATTGCTTGTTATGCTTGTGATTCATGATATGCATTTGAAGTGTTAACTGCAATTGTACTGATAAATATCGAAAATAAATTTTATTTTTTAATCATATAGCTCTGTTTGCTGTGATAATTCATATGTTTATGTAATTGCAAGTTGCTGTTCTTGGTTGATATGTACTGCTATTTTTGGCAATTCATCGATTTCTTGGCTATCCAAAGTAGTCTTCTATGCAATAGCCATAATCTGTTGTCCTTCTCTATCTGTCCCTCGATTTTCTTACAATAAGAGTTGTGATTAAGAATCAGGTCAACAAGTTGAGTTTTTTAATGACAGGTAAATAGGTATCTTCTTGAAGCATATTTTTCTTGTTTTTTTTTACCTTCTCCTTGTGATATATGGTTATTTACTCCTGGATTTTTGTACTTAGTGGACTGTTTTATTTTTTTTTTGGCATTAGAGAAACATTTTTCTTGAGTGAAGAAACGAGAACATTAACAAAATGGGAACTGAATGTCTAATTCAGACAGCTTGAACCTTGTCAAGCAATAATGACATAGATAGAGATATTATAACTTGCATTTTTATTCTTACAGATACGCATCATATTTCTTACATAAGCATAATGCACCATTTCTTTTCTTCTGCCTTAGATCTTGAATGTATCTTCACTGTCATTTGCAATCTTGTCACAAAGTCTGAAAGTCCAGATGAAGAACTTGAGATGGCAAAACTTATATGCACAAAAATTATTCAACAACCAAGTGACAAGCCTGTGCTGCGCCTAAAGATGTAATATATCACGTTGAGTTTGATTACAAGTTATAAATTTTTTGAAGTCACTATCTTACACTTGCCTTCTTTGCCAGCTTGTTCAATCTGTACAACCTACTGGATAATGTGTACTGCCGGTTCTATGTTTACATGAAGGCCTTAAATTTGGCCATGAGTGGAAAAGTCACTGAACACATCATTCCTTCTTGCAAAAAGATTGATAGCTTCTTGAAAGAGTGGAATCTTGAAGTCCAGGATCAGAGGGAGCTTTTTCTCTGTGTTGCCAATGCACTAAAAGATAGTAAGAGGTGTGATAGGAAGATATTTAACAAATGAAAATGAACTTACCTTTTTATCTATTTAAGTTTCATTGTGCATTTATGTTGTTTAATTAATTTCACAACTGTGCGCTACCCTTATTTTGTTGTTGCAGCTCTGCGAAGGATTCTTTCAAATTCTTGACTAGGTATTTAGCCACTTTCTCTGGCGAGGATGCTTATAAAATGGGCGAAGCCAAGGATGAAGCTGCACGTACAATTATTGATTTTGTTAAGGCACCTGACATGTTTCAGGTATTGCTTAAATCTTGGAGATCCTTTACATTGCAATCTTCCTGCATGCTTACATGAGAAACCATTTTGTAGGCTGTCATGATGTGTCCAATGCGAAGGAAAAATACATTAACCACTGCCATAAAAGCCAAATTATCTTAATTTTCTGTAAACACTCGCATTTTAGAGAGCTTCCATAACAGTTTATTTCTTTTTGAACTGTGTCTGGCGAATTTTGTTTATACAGTGCTGTAATTTCTGCTGTGATGTTCAAATGGTTAAAACTTGTTTGATGATAGGACATATACCTGAATATGGTAATGAAGTTCTAATATAAGGGGACTTTGAAGTTCTTGAATTAGAGTTTTAATTAGAATGAAAATGCTGGATGTACTTCAGATTTCCATAACTTGGCTTTTTTTTTCCTTTTTAACCCTGGTGGTTAGCTTACTTTTTGAATGAATTTATGGCTTCTACACTGTGTATACTTTTAGTGTATTATGTTATGAGCATCAATTTTCTTTTTTCTTTTTTTCCCTAGTAATGACTCGTTGCTTTTGTATCGATTTTTTTTTTGAGTTTGTTTAAGATTCTTTTTTTGCCCGTCTTGGCCTAGCTTATGTATGTCTAAATTTGGGATTCCAGATACTGATTTGCTTAGTTATATTGCAGTGTGATCTACTAGATATGCCTGCTGTTGCGCAATTGGAAAAGGATGCTAAATATGCATTGGTATATCAGCTCCTAAAGATTTTCCTGACTCTGAGGCTGGATGCTTATCTGGAGTTTCAAGCTGTGAATTCTGCTCTTCTGAAAAGCTATGGTATTACTTTTGGACTTGTGTACTCCAGTCATGGCTGTTAGATGAACTGATATTTCTTCAAAGTTTTTTCTGACAAACATTATCTTCAAAAGTAAATTTATTTTCATTCATGCTTCTTTGTTTTATAGGTCTTGTTCATGAAGATTGTATAGCGAAGATGCGGTTGATATCATTGGTGGATCTTGCCTCACATGAATCTGGTCGAATTCCATATACCCTAATCAAAGATACTCTTAGGGTAAACTGGCTCACCATTCTGCTTTTACTAAATTCACCATTGTCTTCTTTACTCACTTTGTTTAGGCGTCCTTGCAGATCAATGATGATGAGGTGGAATTATGGGTAGTGAAGGCATTAACTTCCAAGTTAATTGCCTGTAAAATGGACCAGATGAATCAAGTTGTGCTTGTGAGGTAGTCTCTCTCTCTCTCTCTCTTATGATTATAGCAGGACTACAGTGCTTATAATTTATTGTGATTTGTAAAAGTGAGTTTCCTTTGAATATAACATTGATGTGATGTGCAGTTCTTGTACTGAGCGTGTATTTGGGCGACAACAGTGGGGGGTGCTTAGGACAAAGCTTGGTACATGGAGGGTAAGAATTCTCATAAACAATCTTGCTTAACTCTTGCATTTACCATCTGGAATATGCCTTCTGCATTGTGTCTCAGGATCAACATTTTCTATCAGAGTGTTTCAAAGGAAGAGTGTTTTACTATTCCCCAGCAAAAAATAAAAAAAAGTCAATGGTGAAAAACATTTACCATCTGGAATATGTCTTCTGCATTGTGTCATCCTTATTGGACTCTGACACTGAAGCTCCATGTTTTCCAGGATAATATTGGAAATGTCATAAACACCATCCAAGCTAACAAGATCACCGAAGACAGCTCACAGGCAGTGCAGGGATTGATGATTCGTTAGGGGTCTTTTTCTCTGGCTATTTATTTATAAGGTCAATCCATAGCTGGAGATGGAGCCGAGTCCGTTGGAATGCATCAGTACTTTTGGTTGTCATTTACTTTAGTTGGAAATTGATAGTGTATTTGGGAAAATTTTGAGAGAGGAGGTCTAGGCGTTTTAACATTTACCATGCGAAGTGATTTTATGTAACAAATTCAATGTCTACTCTCTTTTATGTGGCAACTTTGGTTTCACTGTCACGAATATGCTTTTTGAGTCATGGCATGCGTTTCGTTAATTTCCCTAACCATTGACTTCTCTGGACTTCTGGTTCCAATCAATTAGCAGCTTAATGGATGTAATGCATGGCTGGTGCGCACCTACATTTGAAAAGCAAATCACATGATTGGGGGCTATCTTTTTGTATGTTTTGATTAATAGAGGCTCTGTTTGGCTCCATGAGAAACAGCCGACAGGGCTAAGCAGGCCCTGAGACTGGTTTCTAGAGCTCAAAACCCCAGCCTTGATTCAGAACTATTGGTGTCTTGAAACTTAACACGACCTTTCCACATCCTGGCAAGCTGCTTGTTTGAGTTATATTGATAAAAGTTGATATCCTTTTATTATAAACACTGCGCAAAAGAAGTGGTAAGGAATTAACAAGGTTTCATGAAAACTGCAGAGATCGAAAAAAAGTAGAAAAAGAAAGAGGGCAATCTTCCAGATAAACCCCATTACTTTGAAAGATTGTGTTGCCTATCAAAAACTAGAGTTCAGTTCTGGGTTATTGTAATTTGTAGCTGTCTTTTGACTAGTGCAGTGTAGATACTATCCTTGCCGCTCTTTCTGTAATGTATAGTCATCAATGAAGTTAATGAAATATTAACCCTAAGAGGATATAACTCAACCGATCAGGTTCTAGGTTTGCTCTCTACAAGTCAGCAATTCGAGTCCCACAAACCTTAGAGCCACTGGAGACTTATATGGTCGTTAACTTCAGGGTTCATGGGATTAGTCGAGGTGCGCATAAGCTGGCCCTGACACTCACATTAATAAAAAAAAATATTTATATGTGTAATCTCTAAAACACTAGAAGTCCTTCTAACACCTTTATTGGGCTTATTATTTTGTTTTGTTTTAATGCAATCTACATAACAATTAAAATCAATGAATAAATGGAGATATGATCTAATCTTCTATGTTATAACATAGAGGGTCTTTCATTTATAACACTAGATTTAATGCCGACAATATTACCATGCACAGTCGTAAGGGATATTGTCTTTATATAAATGAAGAAAGTACCAACGAAATCAAAATTAAAGCATAAGGTAAAAGTTTTGAAACTAAAATAAGATTTCTTGAAAATAATGGAACATAAAAGGTTCTTTCAAAGTCTGGCCAGAACTAAGAAACCTCCATAAGTGAAAGCTTCTTATTTCATAAATAGATGACACTTTTATTTTCCATCTGTTTCTTTTTGTTTAAGAAGCCCTCTATGATATTAACAATTTAGATTATAGAACTATAATCAATTCACCAAGTGTCATGAGAACATGAACCATATTAAAATCAAAATACACTAAAGAAATGAAATTACCTTTCTTTTCAAGCCAATACTTGAATTTCAGTAGTGGTTATGGTAGTTGTGGTGGTGGTTATTGATTAGTTATAGTAGTGACAACAACAGTAATTATCATGATTATAGTGGTGGTGACAGACCAACAATAAATATACTAGTTTTACAATAAAACTTAGCACTCAATTGATGCTGTTAACTTTTTGTAATTAAACTTAATAGTTACTTTTATAATTGAAAATGTTGTGGCTATTACTTAATTATATTTAATTGTAGACTTAAATATGATATAAAAATTATTAACTAAACTTTATGTTAATTATCAATTATTTATGTTTAGAAAAATCAAAACTATGCATAGAAACATTATGGATAAAAATCTTTTGTTTTGGGTAACAAAATAATAGCAACAACCCAGAGCTGAGGGTGGTGGTTTTACAATTGAACTTTGTTGCCAGTTTTCAACTCCCAGCCTCCACATAATTAATTTTTCAATGAAAGTAAGACTTCCATTAATTTTACAAGAGAACTTTGTTGCCATGTTCCAAAAAATAATATTTCAATTTTAAAGTAAAAAAAGGGAAAAAATAGTCGCATGAGTTTCTGATGAGATCAAAGTATAACTATGGCTTCACTCTTTAGCTCTTTGCTGAAGTTGAGAATCTGAATAGCTAACATTTCTCTCGGAACTAAACCATAGTTATACTCTTACAACGAGTAATGTACCTCCTGGCTATGGGAGGAAACTGTAAGTCAATCAAAGACTTGTTGGTTCTACACTTTTTACCATGGATTTGTCCTAAATGCATCTCTGAGGAATAACTTGCTGCATGTCAAGAAATTTGGATAATACTAATTTACTTGATAATACCCAATGATGATCGACGGGGCAGGATGAAACAGGCCTTACCGGTCAGAAGTTGGGCCAATGGCCCAATTAGAGAAGAAAGAAAGAAGGAAGAAGAAAAGAAAAGGAAGCCCTATTGGCCAGCAACGGCCCAACTAGAGGGGGGGGCACCAATGACTTTCTATCAATGTGCACTTTTTAAAAAGATCCCCTCCCCAAGATGAAGGGTCCGTTTGGTCATGTGGCTGCGAGTAAGGTTTACTCGCAACCACATTTTTTAATATTTGGTAATGTTTTTACTATAATTTTTTACTGTGTGTCCCACCATTAAAATATAGCACAACCGTAGGTTACAAGAAGCAACTCTTTACTGCTTCTTGTGATAAGAAAATGAATGAACAGTGGAGTGTCTGTTTGGTAATGTGGCTGTGGATAAGGTTCACCCACAACCACACTTTTTAACGTTTGATAATGTTTCTACCATAATTTTTTATTGTGGGTCCCACCATTAAAATGTGGCACAACCACATGTTACGCGCATTAAGAGTAATAAAAATTGATTTAATTTACCTGAATACTTAATTGAAAGAGTCTTTCTATCTTTGAGGACTTAAATAAGAATTTCCAAAATGTTTAGGTACCACTTTTGTGGTTACCAAATACAAGAGGCGCAGAATTGTAAATATCCGAATCAAAACTAAAAACCTAGAAGTATATTATTTTTAGGGTTTTCTGAAACTAAAAACCTCAGACATCAGGAGAGCTGCTGTAATCAGCGGTTGTGCAGAGAAAGAAGGAAGATGAGCAACAAACAGGGCCCCCCAAAGCACCAAAACAACTACGCTTGGAAACCCAACGCCGGCCGCAAAATCAATGAAACGGTAACCACTCAATCACGGCAGCTCATCCCATTCAAAAGCATTAAGGTTTTTTTTTTTTTACTGTAAATTATTGATTCTAACTAAACTAACCCAGAAATCATTTCAAAGTAGGAAGTTGGAGGCAGGCTAAAACCCTTGTCAGAGATTACTGGGGTTTGCCAAAGATGTAAAGAACAGATTGATTGGAAACGTCGGTATGGAAAATACAAGCCTCTTACTGAGCCTGCTAAATGGTAAAGCTTTTTTTCCCCTTGAGAAGTCCTTTTTTCTGTTGTTGTTTTTGGAAGTGAACAAGAAAGTGTCCTTTTTCACATTGAAAACTAAAGTGGGTAACTTGAATAATATGAGTATGTTGTGATTTGAATCGAATGTTTTATTGCATCGCAGTCAAAAGTGCTCAAAACGTACAGTGCGTCAAGCTTATCATAATTTATGCACTGGTTAGTTATCTTCTTTCTATACTTCTTTCTTTCTTTCTTTCTTTCTGTTTCAGTTATTGAAATTTTCCTTTGTTTGGAAGGAAGAATGTTGGTGTTAATTTAGTTATGGGTTTTATATATATATATATATATAGCTTGTGCAAAGGAGCAAAAGGTGTGTGCCAAGTGTCGATGCCATGTGGACCGCATAATTGGAAGGTAAATGGGTTTTTTTTATTTTTTTTATTTATGGTTCTCGGTGTGTGAGTTCTCATATTTGATTTTGAAAGTTGGGTGGGTGTGTTGTTCATTTGATCTGTAGAGACCTTGCCGATGTAGAGGCTGAGCAAAAGACACTTGAGGAGGTATGATTGTTTGGTTCTGTTGTGCAATTTGTGTGTGTGTTTGAAAGTTAAGGTTGTTTTTGAAATGTCAGGCAATGGATTTTTTTTCGTGGTTTTTATGTATTGCAGGCAATTAAGAATGCTCGAGAGAGGGATCGGAGGGCTCTCATACGTGCTGTAAGCTCTTTAGGATAATTCTCTTAAGCTACTAAATCTACCTATAAGTTTTCTTATGTGTCCTTATAAGTTAAATTGTTTTTCTTCATTTTGTAGTTCATTTTGGTTTTCACATTAGCAATTTAAACAAGAATAGAGAACTTCTGAAAGGGTAATATAATCATTGGAAAGCAGCATGCTAGTTACTCTTTTGTAGGGGTACTAATTTGTAGGTGGTTTTAAAGAATTCTACTAACAATGTCACAACTTTAAACTTGGATCAAGTGCTAAACTTTTCTAGGAGATATTTTATACAGTGAGAACTTGCTAGGATTTCTGGCTCTTTTTTGAATTTTTGCAATGATGATGTAATACTAGAATAGAATAATTTGTTTTCCTATAGTCCTATTAGCCCATTCCTCCAAATTACTGTTGGGTCTTGATGATTGCAGGATAATGAACATGCAGACTTTGATGTTTTTGTTTTGTTTACTGATTGTGGGTTTAGTATACTTCCTAAGATTTTTCAAGTCAAATGTCAGCTTGGTGATGAAGATCCAGAGTCTGTCAGTCATCTAAATTTTTCATACAATTGCTTGTTTCATGGGTTGGTTTTTATCAACCTGTATTTTGTAAATGTTTTGTTCTAGGTGGATTTTGTAGTCTGTACAAGCAACAGGACTTCCCCCTCAGTCCAAATCGACTTAGAAGCAGTGGGTCCTAGTTGATCTACCTTCTGCTCTCCTCATGCCTTGCTAGAAACATTTACCTTCAAGGATGGCATCATTGTTTGATGCAAATAAATATTACACTGAGAATTCACTCAAGATGCTAAGTTGACATGCAATTTCAAATTACTAAGTGAGTAGAAAATGAAATTGAAAGGAAATTATAAATTTATTGGAGTTGACATGTAAATCTAGCTAGAATGCGCATGTTGAAGTCTGTTTTGGAAAATAAGGTGTTATTGGCAGTCACCATTATTATCATCTTGAAGTCATATTAAAGTGAATACGTTGATATTAAGACTTAGTGAGGAATAACTGGCCACAATTTTAGAATCCCTCTCCATTATAAGATCTAGGCTTTGTCATATTAAGAGCTCCTATAAGCTTCAACTTCTCCATCAGCAATTTTGGGCAGAAAAGCGATGATCTGACTGCATAATTCAGCTTGCTGGGAGTTTGTCACTGTATGATGTGGTCTTTTTATTAACATTTTCTTAGGAATCCCGGCTTATTATTGTCCAACTAAGATACCTTTTCATCCAAGTGCCTTAAATGAGCCTGTCTGAGTGTATTACATGATTGAAATATTGTGTCTCTACTGTCTGATCCATCATCTAAATTTCATTCCTATATGAATTATGTCGACAATTTAACAAACTGAAACTACTTTTGTAGTAGCTGTAGTTTCTCCTCTTGATAGTCTGTTTGGGCCTTCTACACTTGCATTGTATTTTATGAATGGTATCTGTTTTGTCAGATGAACAATGGTAATTTGACCTTTTCCACTGTCAAAATGTGTTGTGTTGATCCTATTTATTGCATCAGATGAACAAAGGTAAACCTATGGGTTTGACAAAAAACCCAACCAATGAAGGAAATAGGGTTGGAGATTTGTTCCCTTCCTCATCACTCGAGGAATATGCTGCAAAAGGTAGGGATCGCAATCGCAGTGTTAATGGTAACAAAAATCTCGGCGATGGAGAAGATGTCGATGATGAGGAGGAGGGGGAGGAGGACAATGAATCTGAAAATGGAGAAAACAATGAAGATCTGGATGGAGAAGATAACCCTGAACATCAAAATGAAAATGGGGACAAAGTTTGTCATTAAGAGCGTGCAATGATTTTTCAAGAGCTGTATTGGATTTCCAACCAACAAGATCAATAGCGAAATAGAGATGTCTTGTCGCCTTCCAGTTTTGCTGATGTGGTGAGATATCATGTATGCAATGCAACAGCTTCCAATTTTTGTTCTCTTTTCTTTTAAAACTCAATGTGGAAGTAATTCTGTCCATTTTCATCAGTGAATTCATTGATCTTGTTAAAGTATTAACTATGCCAAAGAATGAGGAATAGTCACCCTTGCACCAAATTTGTTGAAATCTAAAATTATTAAATGACCAAGAGCTTCTATTTCTCGTGTTTCTAGTTCAATTGTTGTGATTCAAGTTCTTAAATGATTGCTTCCCAGTGATGCTCGTACATCCTTTAAATTCTGTCATGATTGGTTCAGACTTCAAAGGAGTTGGAGCAAAAGTATTTCTTTGGTGTTGCATGAAAATGTGCCATTGCAACACGTAAATACAAAGGTGGTGCTATTTTTGAATGTTTTCTCATGCCCATTTCCAAATGGTTGCTTGATGCAAGATGTACTTGTTGGGTCGAGGGATGTTTCAAATTATGCAATGACTTTTAACCGAGCCTCATTTGATTCCATGCATGATGAAGGAAACCGTTGTCCAGAGTAATTGGTAGAACAAGCAGCAATTATATTTGGGACTGCTTTTCTTTAAAAAAATATATTAAAATAATTTTTTTTAAAAAAAAATTATTTTTAACATTAGTATATTAAAATAATTTGTAAATATCAAAAAATATTAATTTGAAGTAAAAATAAAATAAAATTAATTTAATTTTTTTCAAAAGTATTTTTAAAATGCAAAAACAAACACTCTATTTGATGGATCAAATTCGTGTTAGCACATCAAAATAATTTGTAAATATAAAAAAATATTAATTTAAAATAAAGAATAAAATAAAATAAAATAAAATTTTTTCAAAAGTATTTTTGAAATGCAAAAACAAATACTCTATTTGATGGATCAAAACCGCGTTTTGAGTTGTTTTGACGCAAAATCGGGTCATTTACCAATTAAAAAAAATGAGTTCTTTGAAATTATGAGTTTATATGGTAGTTGTTGTTTTTTCAAGTATTTTTCACTCAGAAATATATTAAAATAATATTTTATTATTATTTTTTAAAAATTATTTTTGATATCAACATATCAAAATGATCCAAAATATTAATTTGATGTAAAGAAAAAAAAATTAAATTTTTTCAAAAATGTTTTTACAACACAAAAACAACATATGCTCTATTAGATGAATCAAAAGCGTGTTTTGAGCTGTTTTGACACAAAATGGGGTCATTTACCCAAAAGAAAAATAATTTCTTTGAAAATATGAGTTTATTGTGTTTGGTTTTTAACAAATATGTATTCATTTTGTTCCTTGATTTATTTGAATTGGTCCCTAAACTTTACTATGTTAAAAATTATCCTTGAAAGTAAATTGAAGAGAGGATCGAGGAGGGAGGAGAGATACTAATTTTTGAAGAGTTTCTAGAGTTGATTAAAATATGTTTTGAGGTTCAAAAATGGTTTTCATGTTCTTGTTGTAATTCTAAGGTGTTTGGGAGTAAAACTAGTGTGAAAACTAACTTTTTGGTTCGTTTTATGTTGCGGGTTGGTTGTTTTTTTTTTTTTTGTATAAAAAGATTAAGAAGTAAAAAATTTAATGTTTAATAGTCGAAACACTTTTAAAATATTTAAATAATGAAATATTGAATGATATATATATTTTTTTAAAAAATACTAAAATGACAACACATTGAATCGACTTTGGCTAACATTGGTTAGCTTGTGAAACCCACGATATGGGGTGTGAGGTTGTGAGAAAACTATGAAACCCACTTCGACAAAAATTAAAAAGTCCAATTATAATGAACCAAATATCAAAGTTTAAAAACAAAAAAGAAATTTAATTCAAAAATAAAATAAAAAAGTGACATGAGTAAACTTATATCGGTGGTTGGCATAATGCCGCGGGCATACCAAAAGTTTTTGAACATAAGAAGAAAAAAGTTAAGGCGACGCTAGGATTTCTAAAGAAGTAAAAGATATTCGAGACTCGATTCATTAAGTTGATAAAGTTTAATAAGTTCAGTTAATTTAATAACATAAAAAGACAACCCTAATTTAATCTTTCAAAATCATAACTCGTGAAATACTAGAACTGAACTCAATTAAGAAGCTTAATTCCCAATAAAAATAATAAGCCTAAAAAACCAATGTCAACTCATGTTAATCTATTAAGTCTACGACCCAAGTTATTTGACCAAAAACACCAAATTTGAGAAATCTCAAAGCCTAATTTTTAACTAATCAAATATTGAAAAAAAAATTGAAAAAAAAAAATCAGTCATACAAAAGGATTAAAAAATAGCAATTATAAGAAGAAAAAAAAACTCGAGCCCACCTGGATCAACTCGCCAAACTCACAGGCCAAGTTATGAGATCGAGTAGCCTAATAGAAAGGAAAATGAAGAAAATCACAAAACCTATTTTTTTTAAAAAAAAACATCATTAACTTATAAAACATGTGACATGATCCATTTGACCAGAAGCACCAAATATGAAAAAAAAAAAAAACCATGAAGCCTAGTTTTCAACAAACCAAATATTGAACGATCAAATTAAAAAAAAAATCAACCACACAAAAGGATCTAAAAGAAGAAAGAATAATAAAAAGCAAAAAAGAAAAAGAAAAAAGAAGATGCTAACCCACTTGGGTTAATTTGTCCAATCTATTGGTTAGGTCATGAGATTGAGATAATTTATTAGAAAGGAAAACAAAGAAAATCGTGAAGCCTATTTTGTAAAAAAAAAAATGCACAGTAATGGGATTGAAAAAGCAAATGACTAAATAAACATTGTCAACCATGTAACTTATAAAACCGATGACTTGAACCATTTGATCAGAAGCACCAAACCTGAAAAAATCACGAAACATAATTTTTAATAAAATTAAATGTAAAATGATAAAATTGAAAAAAAAATTATACAAAAGAATCCAAAAACAAATATCAATTAAAAGAATGAGGATCAAATTTGAAAAAAAAAAAAACAAATGAGAGGATGGATAATTTTGGGTCTAAGGGTTAAATTGAAAAGAAAAAATAAATGCCACCAAAAGAATAAGGATTAAATAAAACAAATAACAAATTATTTTTTTATATATAAAATTAAAAATAATTGAAAGTTTACAGAAAAAACAAGGAAAAAAATTAAGAAATAAAAAGAATCGAGACCAAAATTGAAGAAACAAAAAATAATAAATTTAAATTGAATGATGAAATTGAAAAAAAAATTTAAAAAATACCTACAAAAGAGCTTATGATAAAAATTACAAAAAAAAAAAGAGGATTGACACTCAAATACTTGTAACTAAGAGGATTGTCGTGAATTTTTAAATGGCCAGTGCAAATTTCAAAGGAGAAGAGAGAAAAGATAAAAAATAAAAAAAATGTTGTCGGTGATAATCCGCTAAGAAACAACTAGCACAAGCCGTCTCTTAAGGAAGGGAATGTTGTAGGGAATCCAATGACATTTTAAAAGGAAGTTTTTCATCGCCTAAGTCATCCACATGTGTCGCCCAGTGGATTATCCACATGCATCGCTCAAAAGCAGTGGAATGGCTGACGCACTGACGCGTTCAATGCACGCGCCAATAATTTTTTTGACGCACTGACGCGTTCAATGCACGCGCCAATAATTTTTTTTTTGTTTATTTTATTTATAAAATTACCACATTGTACCTAGGACCAAATAATTACTATGAAAAAACCTTTATGAAATTACACAAAAGCCCCTGAAGGACCTTGAGAATTTTGATTCTAAGACCAATTAGGTCATTACCTTGTGCTTAAAAAAGTAAAAAATTGAAATTACCCCTAGGTCACAAGCAAGTGTTTTTTTTTTTTTTTTTTTTTTTGTTTTTGCTTTTAATGATATTCAAGTAATTTTACTATGTAAAAAAATTGAAGAAAAATTGAGCTACCCCTTACTAAATATAGAATGATAAATATACCTCATGAAAAGATCATTTTACCTTCCAATACTGTTCAATTTTCAATTAATTTTTTTTATAAAGAACAAAAATATCATTTTACTATTACAATCAATATTAAATCAAAGCATATCTACAGTTTTTTCCCATCATGATTTAGATTTTTGCAATTAGTTTTGGAGACTGCCCCTAATTTTCTCATAAAAACGGTGACGCATCACTCATCATCTCTTGTTTTTCTTAAGTGGCTATGACACGTGGAACTGGTCCCGTCCAAGCGAGGCTTGGCCCGCATCCCATCCCACTTTCCTTTCTTCTTCTACTTTTGTTTTTCTTTCTTTTCCATTATTTATTATTTGCTCAAAATATTATTTTTCTCAATAATTAATAGTTATTTTATGATTTTTATTAAACTCATTAACTACCCTTCCAATGTACGTTGATTGTTATTGACTCTTCTAATTTATTTATTTTTAATAAATAATAGTTGTATGCCTTTTTTATTGATCAAAACTAAACACATACATACATACATACATACATAAGATATATATAAAATCAGACATAAATACATACATGGTGTTAAATATTAAAAAAAAAATTAAAAAAAAAAAGCAATTAATATTGATTTCATTCTGATACAAGCGAATGAATAGTAAATACGAAGGGCTTGTAACACTGGGACAGGGCGTTGCTCTGTGCTCAGGGTTTTTAAGCCATGAAATCAGCTACTTGTATTAGTTTAACACTATCCAAGATCAAGAAACTTGCCTCTCACGTAGTTTAGTGATAGTAATGTGTGAAATGAAGAATCTAGGGAAGATAAAAACATTAAAATAAGATTAACATCAGGATCTGAGCCTGTAATTTGTCAAAGAGGAGAAGAGATTGAAATCAAAATGCAATCTTCTCAAGGCAATTCTAGGAAGAAAGAGACTCGTCTTAGAAGATGCTGAAGAAAAGCAGCTCAAGGTCTCTACAATGTCGTCCTGGAGGCCTTCTTACAATGCTATGTCCTCTCTTGCTCATCAGCCTCCTCACAGTTGTCATCTTGAGTTCCGATGTCTCTTATCTACACTTCTTCGACACCAACACTTTACCTCACTTGTTCTTCGACACCAGCCCGAACGATATCTCACACAGCCCTATCGTTTTGCCCTATTCACTTCATAGCCAAATCTCCAATTTGCAGACCCAACTAGGAGCCTTGCTTGGGCAGCTTCACAATGAAAGCTCAGAATCAAAAGTAGCAAAATTTTCTGATCAAGTTCTGCGCATAGCCGTATCAGTGGACAAGCTTGTTAACAGCCTCTCCAGCATATCAGGCAATGCTCCTGCTAGTGGCGATGGAATGAGCAGGGTGGAAGAAGATTTAAGTGAAGCTGGGGAAGGTGAAGATCAAGAACCACCTGGTGTAAAGGTATTCAACACAGGTGAGCTTCATGAATATACCTCTCCAAAACTCAACAGGCCAAGCGGCAAGAAGAACTTTCTTGGGGTGGAGGCAATCAGTCCTTCCATTGGCTTAACATGTGCCCATATGGCCACAACTATAAAGCGTTTCATGAGTTACAAAATGTATGGTATGTGCCCAGATGATTGGGACTTGGCTCAAAAGCTTATTACCAGTGGATGTGATCCCTTGCCCAGAAGGAGATGCTTGTCAAGAGCATCTCCAAACTACAACAAGCCATTTCCTGTGAACTCCTCTCTTTGGACCCAACCTAGTGATGCTAACATCTTGTGGAGTCATTATAAATGCAAAGGCTACTCGTGTCTTGTTTCCAACGAAACAAGAGGCAGAAGAGGCTTCTTCAAATGTGCAGACTGTTTCGATCTTTCGAAACGGAGATGGGAGATCCCAACTAACGAGTCTGTTTCAGCTGAGTTCACCATTGATCAAGTTCTAGCATTGAAGCCAAGAGAGATTCGTATTGGACTTGATTTCAGCCCCACAACTGGCACATTTGCTGCACTTATGAAGGAAAGAAATGTTACTATTGCATCAGCAACCTTAAATTTAGGGGCCCCTTTTAACGAGGTGATTGCACTACGAGGCCTCTTGCCTCTGTATCTATCGATTGGATCAAGATTGCCATTCTTTGACAACACACTCGATATCATTCATTCTACTCTCTTCTTGGATGGTTGGATTGGGAAGGAACTTCTCCAATTTGTGTTGTTTGATTGGGACCGTGCTCTTCGACCAAAGGGGCTCCTCTGGGTGGATCGTTTCTTCTGTTCGAAAGAGGTCATGAAGCTGTATTTGGATGAGTTTGAAAGCCTGAGCTACAAGAAACTACTATGGAGAGTGGTACCAAAGACAGATAAGGATGGAGATGAGCTTTTCTTTTCTGCTGTTCTGGAAAAGCCTATTAGGCGATGAGATTGCCAAGATACATATTGGCCTATGAGTGTAAGTAAATGATAATAACCCTGTTGGTTAAGGCATGATGAGTTCATTAAATCTCAATTCTTATTATCCATTTATCTTCATTGCTCTCTAGAAATAAGATGATTAAATCAATATGGATGTTAAGCATTTCCTTCTAACATTAAAGTGCAAAAATTACACCTTCATTCATCAGAAATTGAGCACTTTGTTGCAACACAATCCATCATTGCCTCCTAATTCTCCAAGGTGGAAGCTGGCAACAATTGATTTCTGCAAGCAGATGCACGGCATGTTAACTGCTGTAAACAATACCTGCAGTGAACTGCAGCATCTTTGGCAAGCTTTCGCACTAAGCAAGTCTGAGGCAACTGCTGTAAACAATACCTTCAGTGAACTGCAGCATCTTTGGCAAGCTTTTGCACTAAGCAAGTCTGAGGCCTAACGCATACGGATGATATTGAGCACAATTTTCCCTTGCTGGTTTCTCTCACTGATGATATTGCAGTAGCGAGCGCTTAAATCACCCGAACCCAAATAACTACCATTTTGAACAACCTGCAACTCTTGCATGAAACCAGAGGACCAAATATTGGCATTGAATTCAATGAGTAATCAAACTTTATTATGGAAGAGATTTTGTTCAGACATACAACTGTTTCAGCTAAAACACTTATCTCTGTGGTCTTCCAGATAATGCAAAAATAATTCTGTTAGTTCAAAATGGAAAAATCACATTATAATTGCATCTAGCAAATATAATATTTTGCTACAAGGATACACCTGCAGAGCATCTGATTGACTCATTTATCCTAACCTTGCATTCCTGGATTAAAAAGTCTTCAAAATATCGTAACTAATCCAGATTCAATAGCCATGAGGTTGGCTCCTCAATAGTATGATAATGCTAAAGACCAACAATGCTGTATCAGGGTTATGAATACAAGAAAAACTCTTCTGCATGTGTAAAAAAACCAGTTCCAAAGATAACTTGATGGAGCCAGCTTCAGACCCAAATCTCTACATTGAGCAATAGCAGGTTCACATCTATTCATCCTTTACACACAGCCGCTCTGAATGGAGAAAAGCAAGGTATCCTCAAACTTAGCATATTGGAGACATACAATTATATAGCAATTAAAACATACTTGCATAGAAAAACAAAGGTAAACAACAAGCAAACTAATAACAAGATCACAAACAAAAATAGTCAAGCAGACATGCAGTCTGATAGTAGATAGCAGGTCCTAAATTAAACCAACTGAACAAATTTATCAAATCAAAGCCCTCCAAAAGTGAACTGTGGTCATCATCATTGAAATTGCAAAAACAGGAGAGGCCTGGGTCACATATCAGGGCATTGTTAACAGACCATTCAAGTACCTTGTAGGTAGCTCTCAGCCAAGAAAAATCTCAAACTCTCGAGATGTATCTAAAAATTATGCTAGAAGAATAGGTATATAGTTAAATTTTGGCAACTTCTCCAATAATTATGTTAATATGCACACATTCTTAGCGTCCACTCAGATATTTCCCTTACTTTAAGCTATAAAATGGTCACCATAAATGAACTAAGAGTTTTGACTTCAATAAATAGGCAAAAAGAAAAAATGGGGCAGGTCAAAGGTTAACTATATAAATCACTACTCCCTCAAGCCCATAATAACGTAGCGTTTGGGAATGTGGCCCAATCGCTGTTTAGCAAAACTTTGAAATTTTTATTTTTGCTTAAAATTATTTTTTTTTAATGTTTTTGGATAGTTTTGATGTACTGATATCAAAAATGAATTTTAAAAATGAAAGAATATTATTTTGATGAATTTCCGAACAAAAAAGCACTTTAAAAAAGCAACCACTACCACAATATCAAATGTTACCTGAGTGCACATCATAGAAAATATTTTAATTTATTTTTTAAATAAAAAAATCAATTCAAACCATATATGTTTTTTATATTTTATAAGTTGAGGTTTAAATGTTTTCTCAAATTTAAAATATGGGACTGATTTTTTTCACGACATTCTAAGCCACCGCTCATCTTCTAGGCTTGAATTTATCATAGAAAAAGAACTAATCAAATGAACTTCAACTTGTAAATAATGTTTAGAAAAAGAAAGGGATGAAGAAAAGGTAAACATCATTTCATGAAGCACCAACACCAGATGTCTTAACTGATGATCTTAGCTACCGACTTCCAAGAAGCATCTTTTGACCATATCTGAGGTACTACAATAGAGCACCAAATCAGCTTTCAAGCATATCAAATACTGATTGCACCAACTTTTTACTTGAATAATTTCAATTATAATACTTCCATACAACTTATAGACACCCAGTGACCAGCTTCTGGTTTCAGAGTTCTCAAATGTACCAGCTCTTGAGGAATGCGGGCCTCTCCAACACTCAAGTTCAGCATCCAGGCAGTAAAGGCCCACAGGTACATAACAGATATAGAAGCCATTTGATTCATCCAGTCCATTAAGCTTCCCCCATGCACAAGTTACAAGTTATACTTTGATGATGGTATGAATGGATATTGTATGTTAAGCTAACTGTAAACCCTATTTAGTCAGTATTCAAATGAGTGACAATACATTCCAAAGAATAAGTGCTCAATCAAGTAAGAACACAATATATGAAGCTAAAACTTAATTCATTCTGCTCAAAATATGCCAAATCAAACAGATTCCAAAATACAATTCACATGACCGGAAAAAAAAGACCCCCCAGAATGCAGATACAAGGTTTAGGCCATTCCAATAGGAGCTAATGGGACAAGGAGGGAATTTAGAGGGTAGATTATGAAATGCAGCCAACTACTTGCAAACCATATTGTTGTTTGAAGCCCCAAAATCAGAAATTAACAATGTTAAAATTCTCACATAATAATCTCATTGTATGAAAAAAGATATACACAACACCAAAGGTGAAAGAGAAGAAGGAATGCATACTCAAATATTCATAGGCCAATATCATTGTGGTTCCCCATGCTGACATGCTGACAAATCTGGGACCCAACCCTCTGTAGAAGCCTGTCCAACCATCATCCCTAATCAAGTTTGTAACAATTTGTCTTGCAGAGCTTCTTCTTTCATGTCCCATCACCTAACAATAAAAACAACAAAGTTATCAGAAATGAAGTGTGTGTGTGTGTGTACAAACAGAAGACTAAAACCAAATAAGATAGAAGCTCCTTTTAAGCTTGGTTTACAAGAAAATCCCCATTAAATTCAGAATGCAGGATGAAGAATTTAGAGAAAATCTTGTGGTTGTAGGCCTAAGCCCAAAACTTTATCATTGCGCCAAGCAATGGCCTCTGATTTACTCTTTTCACAATACTTTTTTCAGAAAAGACTTCAGCATTTATTTCAAGAGTATTTTATGAGCTATATTTTCCTTTTTCAATGATGTTTTTCCATCAAGTTATAGAAAAACAAGGATGTGAGCTCCCAAAAATAGGCAAGGGTTATGAATAAGTGTAAACCCAATAGTACGAGCAGAACTGATAAAAATAAAAATCAACCAAGTAAGCAGAATTGAAATATATATTAAAGAAAACAAGGAACTACAACCTTATAAGATAGAAGCTTCTTTTAAAGTTGAATTACAACAAAATCCCCATTAAATTCAGATTGCAGGATGGAGAATTTAGGAAAACCTTATGATTGTAAGTCCAAGCCCAAAACTTTAATATTGCATCAAGCAATGGCCTCCAAATTTTCTTTTTTCCACAATACATTATCAGAAATGACTTCAGCATTTATATGAGCTATATTTTCTTTTTTCAATTATGTTTTTTGCACCAAGTTAAAATTCAAGCAAGGTTGTAAATTACCCAAAATTAGGCATGGGTTATGAAGAAGCATAAATCCAATAGCAAAAGGAGAAATGTTAACAAAATAAAAGTTCTCATCTAGTCCAGAAAAAAGATTTATTTGCAAGTAGTGGCATCAAAAGTACTAGGAAATTTGAAAAAGAAAAAATGAGGGTCAGGGAGGTGAGAAAACACTGCAGATAATTATTCAATTGAGTGAGCCATACAGAAAATGGTAAACATTAAGTCGCATAGCCAACTGCCAAAAAGTCTAGCTGGAAACTTAAGCTTCATGTCTTTTTATTTGACAGAGTATTTGAAGCTAAAACTCACTGTAATGCTTAGGATTTCTCTTCCAAGGTTACATAGGTACTGGTTTACAGGTTGTCTGTGCACTTAAAACATGATGCAAAAGGAGCAGAAAGAAAATAATGAAACAAGGCAGTGGTTAAACCTTAAGTAGGTTTAAGGATACCTGTAAACGAGTCTTAATTGTATCTAATGGGGTTGTGATGCAGGAAGCTGTAGCTCCCGCAATAATTCCTCCAGTAGCCTGAACTAGCATTATAGTTGACTTGCTAGGAGCAGCTTCCTCACGATCAGTACCCTGGCCTAAAAGCCTGCCCAAAACAATCAGCAACTTTATCAGAAAAGGTTGAGAATGCACAAGTTCACAAACAAGATTTTGATTACAGCCGCTAGTACTTGTATACTTGTGTGCATGCAGCATAGCCACCTGGTGCGCTCCAAACCCAATAATGAGTAGCCATAATAGCCAACTCTTCATGACCTCACAGTGCTTCTGTCTGTCTATAACCACTATCAGTATTCCTATGTGTCATTTGACATCAGATAAGCATACATTCCAGAAACTTTTCACTGGAGTTAGGATGCCCTCCTCACGGTAGAGGACATTGAGGATTGAGGAAACTCAAATATATTATTAAGAAATTCCTTTAGTTCAATCTAGATCCTAAGTCCCAAAACTAAAATCTAAAGGCAAACCAATGCCTCTCCAATGAGAAGACAGAAAAATAAGCAAAGTCATCTCATGTCTCACCTCCAGATGATGCGTTGGCTTGAGCCATAACTCGCCCACCATACAGCACTAGATGGTGAATAAGTCATGACTGACAGACCAAACCCCCTGTAAAATCCTCTGATGCCATCGGTCCTTATAATCTTGCGTGCAACATCCAGACCCCCATTATACTTCTCATGGCCAGAATATCCTTGTACCATCAACCTTTGGCTAATCTGAACAGAATCACTACAAAGAAATTCAGCATTTTTATTACCTTTTTTTCTCTCTGGGGAAAAAGAAAAAAAAAAGGGATGATGGGTTTGTTAGATGCAAATCCTTATGAAGTAAGTGATCGTAAATGTTGTGCACCAGAGGTCATATGATAATGCACTAACATTTTGCTTCATGGATTTTATTAAAGACATAAATTTATGAATTGCTAGTTAAAAATTAAGGTTGCTCCTACATAACGTGAAATTCAAACCACAACGAATAGATAAATAAACATCCCTTGGAAGCTCCTTTTATTTTCCTCATTTTTACAATGGGATGAATGCTGAAAAGAACAAGAATCACATACCAAATCAATGGGAACAAAGACAGCTTGAGAACAAAGAGACGCTGCCATGCCAGCAATACCATTTGCTAAGGCTGCTTGTGTTGGTTCAGAGAAATTAAATGGCTCAACCATCTTGAAAGCAGTCACTTTCGTGGTCTCCAATGCAGTAAGAAAGATAATCCTAGCAGGAACTGCACCAGTGATGACAGTACCAAACCCTCTGTAGAGACCAGGAACCCCATCTGTTTTCAGTATGCCTCTAATAACAGAAGATGCACTTTTCTCAACACTATCCCTCGTAGCAACCTGAAGTCTAGTTTTTATAACAGACACTGGGTATAAACCAACTGTAAGCCCAGTAAATATTCCCGCTCCCACAACATAGAACTTAGACTTATCGAGCCTGCAAAATAACAGGTAGTGGAAATAAGCCAACTAGAGATGAATGAGCTATACTGTTTAATTATTTTTAAATTTTTTTTTTTTCAAATCTGATATTTCCCATCATGAAAATCTTCATTATTATCACAAATACTCCCTAAACCCACTTAAAAATGAAAAAAAAAAATGAAAATCAAGTCACCTTACAATTCGTTTCAGGAAAAAAAACCGAAACCTAGCTCATCAAGCTGGTTTCTCGGTTCCTCAAATCATCCATAATAAATGCACAACGATTCAAAAACATCTCATATTAGTGCCATAAGGGAATGAAGCAAAAACCTCATGTGGGTCTATTACAAGGTTCATTTTCCCGGTAACAAAACAAAAAAGAAGAGCAATAATCAATCCATGATAAAAGACGAAGTGAAAAGGTAGTTTACTTGTCCCAGTTGATCTCGGTCTGGCCAAGTGATGATGCTGCCATTTGATTTGATGCTATACTCTCTCTCTCTCTCTCTAAAAAAAAAAAAAAAAGCTGGGAAATGAAATCAAGAACGTATTTTTTTCTTTAGTTTTTCAAGTTATAGCGAAAAGATATTCAGTTTTGAAGGGTTCTTTGAATTGATTTGGTGAAACAGCTACTCAAAAAACTTGAAACCCAAGAATTGGGGACTTTTCTTTTCTTTATATATTTGTTTGTTTGATTTCTTTTCGCGAAATGAATTGCAGTTAATAAAAACTTGGAGATCAAACAAAACAATTCTTTTGTTTTATTGACTTGAGAAAAAAAAAAAGTGTACTTTTCTCTTTAAAATTTTCAATTGAGCCCGACGCGGCTTCATGTTAGACGACAGGAAATTAAATTAGGTTTGTTTTTGACGGTGACTCCTCGAGTTTTTTTCGAACCGCCAATCTTATTATGTTTTGAAAGTGATTTTTAAAAAAATAAATTTTTTTTATTTTAAATTAATATTTTTATTAATGTTTTTAAATTATTTTAATGTGCTAATGTCAAAAATTATTTTTTTGAAAATAAAAAAAATATTATTTTAATATCTTTTAGAATAAAAAACACTTTGAAAAACAAGCGCTACCACACTTCTAAACAGACTCGACATAAATAGAAGCTCTAATTATATAGATTAGGTTCTTATACGTGGGTCACCCCTGGCGAGGCTGATTTTTTTATAATATAAAAAAATATAATGTTCAGATATTAGTAATATGATTTGGTTCATCTATGTTTAAATATGTTTTAAAAGTATTGATTATTTAAGAAGAAATATTAAATTAATATTTTTTATAATTTTAATTTGTTAATATTAAAAATAAAAAATAAAAAACACATGTTTGAAAAGTACACTGTACTACAATATCAAATTCGCACTTAAAGAAAGAAAAGAAATCAACGACTCAAGTCATAGACCCTATTAGATCTAATAAGATGAGTTCATTTAATTATTTAACAAAAAAAACCAACGAAAATTAGTGTACCGATTTTTTTTTCTAAAAAAGTGACAACGATGTACAAAAGAAAAAGAATGCTTGTAAAAAATTAAAAAGTTAAATTTCAAGATAACTTAATGTTAAATGATGAAATTAAAAAAAAATAACAAAATAATACGTCTCGAGTCAACCTGAGATATCATGAAAAACTCGCAACCCAGATTATTAGGTCACGCCAATTTCATAAAAAAAAAATTGAAAAAAATAATAATGGTAAATTCTCAATAATCCAAATATGTAATTAGGGGTGATCATTTTCGGTTCGGTTCGGTTTTTACCTATAAAAACAACCAAACCAAAATTTTGTAAAATACAAAAAATAAAACCGAAACCGATTCAAACCGACCGGTTTCGGTTCGGTTATTTTATATTAAAAATCAAAACCCAACCCGGTTTTGGTTCTGTTCGGTTCGATTTTGGTATTGTTAAGTTTGGTTTGGTTATTTTATATGAAAAACCAAAAACTATATTATTTTTTGGGGCGTTTTCAAACTTTCTAATGGGCTTGGTTTCAGTTTGGTTTGGTTTTTTTTTGTTTGATTTTTTTATTTTTTCGGTTCGGTTTTTCAGTTTCAAGCTTATGAAACCGAAACCAAACCAAACCAAATATTTTTTTAAATATTCTAATTGGTTTAATCGGGTTTTTTTCATGGTTCGATGTTTTTGGTTATTTTTTTTGGTTTAATTATTTTTTCAGTTTTTTTGCTGATCCCTATATATAATGATGAAATTGAAAAAAAAAAACTCAGTTAATAAAAAAAGTCCCAAAAAATAAAACACCTACAAACCTAGGTAAGACCGTCAAACCTAGGTAAGACCGTCAAACCTCGCGAGTCAAATCATATAAACTGGATAACCTAACAGAGGCAAAATGAGAAAAATGACGAAGTTTAAGTTTTTAAAAGAACCCAAATTTAAAATGACAAAGCACAATTATAGACTCAATGATAAAATTAAAAAACAATTAAAATTTCACAAAAAAGCCAAGAAAAAAAGTTAAAATAAACAAATAAGTACTAAAACTGAAATATCAGTAAATGAGAGGATAACTCTGAAACTTTAAATGGTCAACTCTAATGCCAGGGGGAGGAGAGAAAAAATAAAAAAAAAGGTTGTCGACGATACACTTTCACATAAGACATGTGCACCCCACATGAAAGGAGATGCCTTGATGCTTCCAATATCATAACAAAAAGCTATTATTTGGATGTAAAGAGATACCGCACGCACCACCAAAAGACCATAAACGCCTCTCACCTATTGGCACATGCCAACCAACTTTGGTTCTTAAATTGTATTTTATATTTATTAAAATACCTAATTGTCTTTTTAGTCAACTTGATAATAACTAAAAAACTAGGATGAAAAATACAAAAAAGCCCATGGATGCCAATTAAATAAGCTTATTCCAATTAATTTAGTCATTTTACTATATTTTTAAAATGAAAAAAAGACCTGATCATTTTAATAATGACTAATAAACCTTGTAAACAAAACCTATATTACTCCTAATAACCAATTAATCGAATCTTTTGAAAGAATAAAAATTGATCTTTACACTATTCCAATTAATAATGAATCCTCTCATAATAAACAATGTTTTTTCCTCTCTAATTAGCTTTTATTAATTTTTCTTATTTGATTGTAAGTTTTCAAGGTAGCTTCAATGATTTTTATTTATTTTTTATTTTTTCAAAATCAAAAGCCCAAACAATATAAGTACTTAACTTTATATATGATGATTCTAAAAATAATTTAAGAAATATAGATTTTGGCATTAAGTTAAGGTGGATTCATTGTCCATCAATATTTTAAAGCTTATGTGACAAGTCTTTCCAACATGATTTCATGAAGGAGATGAGCTAATATAATTTTTTATGCAAAAAATAAATAAATGTTCACGTGTTATTAACATGTTTTTTTAGTAGACAAAAAATCTAATCATGAACTCAAAATCTAATGCATATGTTTAACAAAACACACTAAGATTTATATGCGCAAATAAATACTAAGTCGTGAAGTTAAGAGACATATATAAATAAAGCGAAGTCAAAACTCGGTTTACTAAAAAAAATAGTTCAAGATGACATTTTTTGTAACATTGAGATAATAAAATCTTAAAACAACTCGAGTTAACTTATTAAACTCGCGACTTGGGTAATGAACCAGACTAGGTTTAATAATTTCTTTTAAAACAATTATTTATTTAATAATAGGACAACAAAAGTTGAAGCTTGCAGCAAAAAAAATCAAATAAAAAATGATTATGATGAGTTACACAAAAAGAATGATTTCTAATAAAAAAAACAAAATATTTGTATGATCTTAATTGAAAACAAAATAAAAATCAAACTATTATGAATAAAATAAATTCTAAATATATTTGTACTTAGTTTAAATTTTAATTAAAAATGTACAAAATATATTTTTAATTAGTTTTTTTTAAATAAATTTAAATTGTTGATAAAAGGAAGAAAAACAGCCTAGAAGGCTAGTCTATATGGCCTAACGGCTAACGCTTAAGCCTTAAAAAATAAGCCAAAGTGCATGGGTCGACTAACACATACCCCCACACTTGGGCCTTTTCTTCTTTTTTATTTTTCAAGTTGTTCATTCACCCAATTGTTGTTTTATTAAAAAGAACAAAAATGACACGTCGTTTACTACATCAAAGGACTCGTCATCACTTTGTCTAGAATTCAATCACTATTGGGTGGTTGAAAAATCCGGGGAGGAGTTTCGGGACCTAAAAACCATTTTTCAACCCTTTTTAACCTAAACACATCTAATAAATACTTTTAGAACAAAAAAAAATCAATTTAACAATATTAGAAAGACCAAAAAATAACCCATAAACACGAAATCCAACAAGGAGAAATTTTCTTGAACTAAAATGTTTATAGTCTAAACTAAAAAGACCAAAAATAAAATTTGAAAAATCCTAAAGGCTTTTGTTTTTCAAATGTGGAGACTAAACGTTAATACAAAAGAAAAAGGTTTTGTTCCGCATTGTTAATTTTGATCTTTTAATTAAATTTTATTTTATTTTTGCAAACAACAAAAATAATTTCTTTCTCGCAAAATCAAGTATCAACTCAACATCAAAATAATTTTCAAGACCAAAATAACATTTTAGAAATAAAATCAAACAAATAACAAAGCACAATATCTGGTAAGTATAATATCAAAGGACTAAATAAAAAAAATGAAAAAAAAAATTGGAGGACAAAAAAAAGCAAGTCAATTAATATTTAGATAATGATTATCATTTGCTTTCTATTCCTTTTACCATTAGAGTGTCAACCTTGATATTTAGATGACCAAGTCGAAAAAACTTCAAATATATTTGAATCTTTCCATAATTATTTAATAGTTAGTTAATATTTTTTTAAAGTTTGGTTATTCCATGGTTCATGTGTTCCTA
The DNA here is from genome assembly GCF_000002775.5 of Populus trichocarpa. Taxonomy (NCBI): domain Eukaryota; kingdom Viridiplantae; phylum Streptophyta; class Magnoliopsida; order Malpighiales; family Salicaceae; genus Populus; species Populus trichocarpa. The sequence continues at coordinate 10,991,399 of NC_037288.2, forward strand.
CAAAACTAGTCCTTTTCATGAAATAATGGAACCTCTATACTTAAGTTATAAAAACATAGACAAACATGTAGTGTGTAAAAGGATAAGAAAAAAAAAAAAGATGATGTTCTGTTTTAGGTTATTATATGTCGATGTATGTATTATGATTTATTGTCCAATTATCCTCTATATTTGGTTATGCTTGGGTATTTATATATCTTAAACCATAAGTATTTGCGTTATAGGCCCTAAGGTTATAAACCTACTCATAGAGGTAATTATAGAGAATAACTACTTCACCGTGAACAATAATGCAATTAGCTTGTTGGGATCAGTTATTCATGGAGGCACCTATTCTATTAACTTTTGAGACAAAGCTTTCAAGTATACGTCATACTAATAACTTGTAAAATTGATAATTTAGATTAGCGTCATACTGATAACTTGTAAGATGACAATTTAGTTGATTGGTTGCATATGTTAAACCTCATCTGGTATGACATGTCTGTTAAAAAAGGAGAGTTATTGTTTTGAATGAAAATGAAGAGCATATGAGCTTTCTTAGCATTATTGGGCTCAATTAGCCTTTTTTTTCTTCTTTTTTTTATATCTTCCTCTTCCTCTCTCTTTGGTTAGGTCATCATCAAGCTCAATTAGGCCTTTTTAAGGACTAAATTGGAGATCTAATATAGAATAAAGGATTAAAGCAAAAAGAATGAGAAAATAGCATGTACACAACGACTACCATCTTTTGGCGGGGTATGGGGTTGAGTTCAACGAGTAATAAGGGTCTTCTTTGGTGTCAATGGCTTTGTTTATGGAACCAAATTTTCTTGTTTTGTGTGTTATATTATCAAAATCATGGTAGAGCTCTAAAAACTTGTTTCTTTTTTCTCTTCCTTTCTACCTTGATTTTCCCTTCATCTCTTCTCTTTCTTTTCTGTCCAGTTAGGCCACTGCTAGTTGATTGAGCCTTTTCTTTTTTGTTTCTTCTTTGGTTAGGCCATTAGCCTAATTATTAGTCGGTTAGGTCTTTCCCTTCATCATTTATTTTTTTCTCTTTCTTTGATGTCCAATTATACTTTTTTCCTCCTCTTCCTTCTCTCTTCTCTTTATCTTCCCCTTCTTTCAATTGCCTCGTTAGGCATTTCCCTTTTTTATTCTTCTTTTTCCTTTCTATTCTCTCCCTTTTTAGTTGGTATGCTCGGTTCCATAACTATTTGGTTGGGTTTTTCTTTTTTGCCATGTCACTAGAGAAAATATTTATTACTTGATTTTCTAATTCACGAGATTTTCTGTTATCATTGTTTCCTGGGGCGATAGAGGTATATCACCTTCACTTTGGGTGATTCCCCCAATAGCTATAATATTCATATTCATACAATGATTTTCTAGAATGATTTTTAGAGCTTTTATGGATTCACCTTGAATTTAAACATATTTATTCCGAGACCTTGATAACTACCAATTTGGGTAGAAAATAGAGAACTAGATTTTTTCAAAGATTAAATGATTAGCAATTTATGTGTAAAATTTAAAGGATTTGATACAATAAATCATTAAAGCAAGGTTGTTAAAATCGCGATTTTAACACGGCACGAAATATGCAATACAAACTCGGATCGTAAAAACGGATCGTAAAATCGTAAAATCGTAAGGAATTTTAAAATACATTAACATTTTATGATTGTAATTAACTTTTTGTTATACATAACAATTCAAAAAACTATAATACTGAAATGGAATCCTAAAATCATTAATTCAATTCAATTTAGTCCAATTAATTCAGTCCTATAATACTGAAGTGACATTCAATTCAGTCCAATTCAACAATTTTCAGTCCAATTTTCACCCCATTAATTCAATTCAATTCAGTCCAATTAATTCAGTCCTATAATACTGAAATGACATTCAATTCAGTCCAATTCAACAGTTTTCAGTCCAATTTTCACCCGATTAATTCAATTCAATTCAGTCCAATTAATTTAGTCAAGATATATACTGAAATGACATTCAATTCAATCCAATTCAACAATTTTCAGTCCAATTTCACCCGATCAGTTCCATTCAATTCAATTCAACATTATAAATATACAAATTACAGGACCGGGCAAAATCAAAACTGTAATTAATAATTATAGGGTCACAGGGCAAAATCAAAATCTATTACAGGGGAATATACAATTATGATTTACAGGGCAAAATCAACTACTGCAGTGATGATGATGAAGGCAAAATCAACTTACGGTGAAGAGTCGTTGATGATGAAGGTTGAATGGCTGCCGGTGAAGAGGCCCGATGTCACCTGCTGCTGTTGATGAAGAGGAAGCCGTCAGCTGTTGATGATGGGAAAGAAAGGAGATCGTTGTCGGCGTGCCGCTGTTGATGAAGATTGAAGAGGAAGCCCGAAGTCGTGAGCTGTTGAGGAGATCGTCGTCGCTGTTGATGAAAAGGAAGTCGCGACCGTGAGCACTGATGACTGGACTCTGGAGTGAGGAAAGAGAAGGAGTGAAGACCGGACCGTGACCGTGACCGCTTTTGTGGAGATCTTCGCCGCCGCTTTTGTGGTTGTCGGTGCCCGGTTGGTTAATTAGAGAAGGGGATTAGGGATTTGTTCGGTGAAAGAGAAGGAGTGAAGACTGAACACTGAAGACTTTTTTCATCTTTTGTGACTGAAGATTGAAGAGTGAAGAACGCGTGGCGTGACTGTGCATTTCCACAGCCAATAGGCGCCTGACAGCTGGACCATGGGGGTGATATTTTGTTTCAGTGCATGCATTTTGTTACAATTGTAAAATCAGTCCTGAAATCGCGATTTTGCGCGATTTCATCCGATTTTAATGATTTCACCCGATTTCAACCTGATTTCACCCATTTTCAATTTTTTCAAACGATTCAACACGTAAAGCATGTTTTGACTCGTAAAATCATACGATTTTACGAGTCAAAACGCGATTTTAACAACCTTGCATTAAGGTATTGTGATATATGATGCATCAGTCTTGATTCTTCCAACATACACATTGATGTACTGGCATATTCGTGATTCGAATTGACATTTGTTTTTCAAAAATTGTTATCTCAATTTTTGTAATTTCTCTTTAAATTCTAGACTTTTTGGATGGGATAACCTCCTAAATTAAGGGTAGAATTCACATAATTTGTTTGGATTATAATCATGGACTCTTTATTATTTCAACTTTCCTCAATATTTGAAACAACTTTTATAAAGGAGTCTTTATTTCAATGTAGAAGTCTTAGAATATGTTATTCATAGCAATAGCTCTATGCCTTTATGTGTGTACACAAGAGGTAAGTCATTATTTATTAAGAGAACCCATAAAAGTCCATTGGTTTAGTATTAGTACATAACAAAAGCATAAAAGAATTATAATAGAGGATAATGTGAGCTTTTCAAATGATATGAATGATAAATATGATAAGCTATTTAAAGGATCGAATCCACTCCATGTTGTGATTAATAATGAAGCTTGTAAAAAAACTACTATTACAAGGGTTGAAAGTATTAACAAACACAGAATGCTTTTAGAAGTTGTACAAGTCCTTACCGCTCTAAACCTTATAATAACCAAAGCTTACATATCTTCTAATTATGGTTGATTCACGAATGTTTAATGTTACAGATCATAATGGAAACATGGTTGCTGATGAAGTGATTTTAGATTTTATTACAAAGTTTTTAAGTCTATATTCTTGCTTTAATCCTTTATGAGATTTGTTAGGTTAAAAAAACCTATAAATCATGCTACAATTGAGTTAATAAGTAATAGACCAACTGTTATTTGAGCTCACATAACTAAATTGCAATGTAGTGAAAGCAAAGGTTTAGACATATAATATACAAGCAACACCCTTGATGCACATAGTTGATGAGGAGTTGGGTTAGAAATTACTGACTAGGATCAAAGAATTTCTTTTTAATATGCTGAAGGGAAGTAAGAAATATACGAAAGTTAAGATTGTAGTGTTTTATAAGGTCACCCATATTCTTCACCAGATGATTGTAGATATTCACTAAATGATGATTGTAGATATTCACTAATATGTTCGTTGATAAGGATTATGAACAAGTAATGATGAATGGGATGAGAAGCAAAGACCTACTCAATGATAACTATAAAAATAAAGATAGGTCAAAGCTTCTCTTTGATGTAGTTTGCTTTTGTCAAACATTGAGTATGTAGTTTTTCATACTTAGAGGCCAAAAGCTCATCATAAATATTATATCAAACATGTTGATGGTCCTTATAAAATCAAAAGGCATAAGAGATAAGGATAAAGGCTAGAAAAATAAAGAGCCAAACAAGCTCATAATGATATGATATCTCTTTAAATGAAAGAGAAGGCATACGACTCTCTATCCAAAACATCTCTCTCTCTCTCTCTCTCTCTCTCTCTCTCTCTCTCTCTATATATATATATATATATATATATATATATATATATATTGTCGCACCTCGGTGGACATCACGGCGGGATCTGAAATATATCGTGAAAAGTTAGGGAGTCGCCACTTAGTATCTTAAAAGAAAACTAGGGATCCTCACAAATAACATTAGTTTTAAAAATTCAAGTGAAAGATTATTTATGCATGAGGGAAGAACGATATCATCCTCGCCGCATCCTTTCTTGTGAAAAGTTACCTAACTATGTATCCATTGTTCTATATTTGTGCCATTAATTATCCTAATATATTTTTATTATATAAAAGGATTTTAATGTTGGTCCCCAAAAACAGGAGACATAAAATAAACCACTACTTTTTTTTGTTTTAACAAAAAAATTAACTTTAGTCCCAAAAACATGAGACACATAATTTAAAAATTTAGAATAAAAATTTATATATATAAAAAAGAATCAGCTCGTTTACACCTTAAAGCCTAAAATTCAAAATATGAAACCTACCAAGGAAGTGGGCTTGACAAAGCCCAATCAAGCCTCTCTTTAAATCTTGAAAGCTTAGCCTAAAAAAACATTATCTTAATTACCCCTTTTTGTTTTTGTTTTGTAGACCACCATTAATTAAAATGGAGGCTTGCCCAACCTCCCTTTTGCTTCTTTTTTTTTTACTGGTTATGCAACTGATTTGGGGGAAACTTGTTAGGTTGCAAGAAAAGGCAGGGTCTAGTTTCAACATATATCAATAACACGAGAAAGAGGAAAATAACTTTATATTAAAAATTGCAGACTCAATGTTCATGACTTCATACCTTTTTACTTTCTAGACAAATTGTAAATTTCATGTTCCTATACTCTATGAATCATAGTTGCCACTGCAACAATTCCTAGGTGGGGAGCAAACTTTTATAAATTATGATTCATGATTGGAGTAAAGGATTACACACAAGTAAAAAAAAAAAAAAGGTAACAATAATCATTGATTTATAAAGTCTAATTTTCATATATATACTCATACAACAAGGATAAATGAGAACTCAATGATTCAAACAAGCTTAACACAATGATATGTTGCATAAAATATGGTTCACATTAGTATACAAAGGTTGAAACCTGATTCTGCGACGCTATTACTCTTAGGATGAACTGAATGTGCTTGAATATGCAATGCAATTGCCTTTTACCCCAATGCCCAATGCTTGGTCTCTTCCTCCTTGTGTTTGCGTATCTCTCTCACTTATGTATTCTCTCTTTTTCATGTTTATTTTCTACTCTTTTTACTTCCTCCCCCCACTTCTTTTTCAGTTCCTATTGTTGCTCTTTTTATAGGCAAATAATACCCCTCCGCAAGAAATAAATCATCGACGTAATGAGGGTTGATTCTTAGAAATCAACTTAATTGTTGGTCACCAAAACTGCTTGATTTGTGGAGAAGGGATTAAAAATTAATAATCAAATCCCACAAAAGAATGGAAAAGTTTGATTGGCTAACCAAAGAGCTATGTTTGATTTAGAATTTGTAGATGATTTTGGGAACTAAACCATGATCTTCAGCACTAAGATTGTAGCCGACATGTTAGATGACACGCTTTCATCATTTCTTTGCCATCAAGAGACTAAATCATGATTGAGATTAAGACCTAAATTTACATGAAAAGCAGTTGTTCCTACCCTTTTCTTTTTTCCTAAAAACCTACAAATCTTTATGAATAATACAACATTGTTTTTCTTGAAGCTTCATTAGCGTGTTCTTCTCCTTTGAAGCAAAATGCATCATTTCACTTAAAGTGAAACGATGTTGTTTTTGCTCTTCCGGTAAAATTAGTTTTTTTTTAATTCAATTAGGCCAAGCTTCATCATAGCCCCTTCATTTCAGTGCTTTTTGCTCCTTGATCCTTGGTCTTTCAATTTCTTGTTTTCAGCCAATTTTCATCTTTTTTTCTTAATTTCTTTAAATTTTGCCCCTGAACGAGTTACTTTAGGCCCTCTGATTTCTTCAAGGCTTTCATTTCAGTCTTTGTTTCTTTAATTCTTTATTTTTAAGCCAAATTGACTTCCAATTTCATTTTTTCTTCAATTAAGTCCTTAATTGATTTTTTAACTTGGCTACTTGTTTCAAATTCATCATTGAACTTCAATTTCTTTCAATTTTAGCCAAATTAAACTAGTTTATGCCCATTTCTCTTTACTTCAGACCTCAATTATGACTTAAAAATTTTCAAACTTTATTTTTGCTCATGGTGTTCAAATATTGGTCCAATTGGAACCCCAACTACACCTATTTTTTTTTATACATCTTTGTGATTTTAGAGATTTCTTGACATACAAAAATAAAATAAAAATAACTAAATAGATAAATTTATTGAAAAGATGTATATTTAGATTTTTCTAATATATATACAAAAATAAGGGTCCAAAATTGAGTTATAACAATTGACCTCTCTTTACAATGCTTACAATGCAAAGTCTTATAAAAAGCTTTGTATAATAAGCTTGTAAAGAAAAAAAATGATGTTTGAAATGAAAGGGATCCGACACCTTTAAGTTTTAGTTGAGGGATTCGACACCCTTAGAAATCATATAATCATATTATTATAATGGGTGACCTGCTCGTGGTCTCATTCTTATGAGCGACCTACCTAAGATGAAGAAAAGTGGAAATTGTCTCATTTTAATGGGTGACCTACCCAAACGGTCTCATTCTCATGAGTGACTTACGCAAGCGATCTCATTCTCTTTATTGATTTGGGTCCATCAAAGCCTTCTTGGATTCCATTGAGGTTTTTCCTTATAAAATTCTTTTTTACATACTATGCAATGATTTGGTTAGATGATTTGCATGCATCCCTACCTGGTTTGAAGCATAGGTCCCTTTTTGTCTTTGTCATTTCTCTTGTTTGATGAGGTTTGCATCTTTTTGAGATGTGTTCTCTTAATCGCTTGACTACTAGCCTGCTCGAATTTAGCCTGCATAGGTCATGTTCCGAGTTATTTGCAGTCTTGCTCAAACCTAACCTATTATGACCCACTTATTTATTAGATATTTTCTATTTCACTTGTTATCTCATTTGTCATCACTACTTGACAAGAGTCAAATCCCTTTTTATAAATGAAATTACTCCCTTGTTTCATTACTTAAAGCATTTTTTTTCATAGATTACTTTTAACTACAAAAAACACCTCATATCTTGATCATGCCCCTTAGTATACTTTGTTAGCAATTCAGACAAAATCTTCCATTTTCCTTTGGTGCGATTTTCACATTGGAAACTTTATTCAAAATGATTTTTGAAATCTTGTTCCTCGAAAATAAAAATTGTTTTGATATATGTTTAGAGTGTTTTTTCTTACAACTTCTTGAGGACTAGTGATGAAGAGGTGATCCCTTTTTTTGTGGGTTTCAAAACAGAAATTTAGAGTAGAGACTCGAGATTTTGTGAAGTAAAAAACATGTTTTATTAGCATGAATAATAATGAGTAGTTTGCTCACAATGTCACAACTCTGATGAAAAAGTTCTTTATGATTCATTAGCATAATTTATTGGTCATATACACTTTGCTTGCTTGCTTAATTAAAAAATGATTTTTAATGGCACATAACTTGGTTGTGGAAAGAAAGGACTTTATAAGCTCAAAGAGTGTTTCAAGATTTTAAGGACTTTATAGATTTAAAGAGTATTTCAAGATTTTAAAGACTTAGAATCACTATTGATTGCTGGATTTCTCATGTCTTTTAATTCTTTTTCTTATACTGTCGTATTCCCTTAACTCGAACCCTTTCTTCCTTTTCTTTTTGTATGGTCTTCGTTAGGGCATTCTCATTTTGCTTTGACTTTTCACTTTTATTTGTGAATGCTCCACAACATTTAGGTTTCTTGGGCTTACTACTTTCAGGATTCTCACGATCCTTTTATCCTTTGAACTTTTATCTTTTTTTTTCAGTATGGGGTGTGATCCTAATCAAGGTTTTTATAAAGAAAAACTCATCTGGGGCTCAAATGGAGACAACAAAGGGTATAGTTATTTTTAGACTCGAGAGAAATAGTCTTCTGTCATTTTAAGTGCAAATGGTTTTAGACCAACAAACTTTGACCTCATCTAATGGATTGAGACTTACAAAGGATTGTGTTTTGGAAGTCCATTACTAATAAACTTACTACATGTTATTATACATGCAACTTAAACATGGTTAGTAAGACATGGTATGAGGGTAAATTCTCCTTTTTTTTTTTGTTAAAAGTTTATTTGATCTTCTCAATGTAATAGTTGCTAGATTGCTGCGATATCAAATATTAAATCATTTTCTATAATAAAAAATCAAGTTCAACTTTTCAAAATTCACCATAGAAAAAACATTCTTTTTCAAAATTCACTAATTAGGAATATTATATTGAGTTGAGCCCATGAGATAATGTAAGGATGAAAATGTGCACTCCTTTTTTTTTTTGAGTAAATGAGGGAAAAGAAAGGGATAATACATAGAGAATTCATATCCAAAACTTCATTTTTATTAATTGGATGAAAATTTATACATTGAATATAGTACCTTTTTACAGAATCAGAATTGATAAGCATAGGTAAGTCTTCTTCATCCATCTTGGTAAACAATAATGCTCCTCCTAAGAACGCTTTTTTTACCACATATGGACCTTCATAGTTTGGTGCTCATTGACTATGGTCTTCACCTGGTAATGGTAAATTCTTTCTTAGCACAAGATCTCATTTCTTAAATTCTCTTGGTCTAACCTTTCTGTCATGTACTTTGGCTATTCTTCTTTTGTATAACTGATGGTGACAGATTGTAACTAACTTCTTTTCACTAATCATATTCAACTGCTCATATCTTATCTTAAAATTAAAATTAATATAATTTAGAACAAAAATATTTAATTTTGTAAGATGAAACATTTACCAGGTTGTGTTTTCTTACTTTATTTATTAAAATTCTTTCTTTTATTCAATCAAATGATAATAGAAATAGAAACACAAATTAAATTGATTGAATAAAATAAAAGAAAAAAATTCTATTTAAAGCTACACATATTAGAAATATTATCTGAAAATATATTTTTTTTTATTTTCAGAAGTAAAGTTCATCTATACAAAAGATAAAAAAAATTATAAATGAATCAGAAAAATTCTTCAAAATTTAAATACATAACTAAAAAAATATTAGTAATTTAAAAGAGACTCTCTAAATAAAATGAAAGAGAGAAGAGATATTAATTTACATATAAATAAAAAAATTGAGAAAGAATATAAAAAATTATTAATTTTGAAAAAGAATTAGAAAAAATATAATTTAGAACAAAAATATTTAATTTTGTAAGATGAAACATTTACCCGGTTGTGTTTTCTTACTTTATTTATTAAAATTCTTTCCTTTATTCAATCAAATGATAATAGAAATAGAAACACAAATTAAATTGATTGAATAAAATAAAAGGAAAAAAAATACTATTCCAGGCTACACATATTAAAAATATTATCTGAAAAGAAATATTTTTATTTTAAAAAATAAAATTTATCTATACAAAAGATATAAAAAAATATAGATGAATCGGAAAATCTTTTCAAAATTTAAATGCATAACAAAAAAAATATTTATCATTTAAAAGAGATCTCTAAACAAAATGAAAAAGTGAAAGGATATTAATCTACATATAAATAAATTTGTTTTTGAGAAAAAACAATATGAAAAAGCATTAATTAAAAAATAGAAAAGAAAAAAGAAAAAAGCAAAGTCCAAGTGCTACTAGGCTTGGAAAGTCACGCCGCTTTAATATTTTTTGAAAAAAAACTAACAACACGTCGTTTGATTTATTATGGTTGCCCAATAATTGAGGCTTAAGGTTTTTTGGACTCAAAATCTATTTTTCAACCCATTTTGATCCAAAACACATACAAAAACATTTTAGGATCCGTGATAAACTTATACATGGCCTATAAAAACCAAAAACATGCCACTAAACCAAAATAAACCCTAAACTAAAAATTTACCCGAGTTCAAATATGTTTTTTCATGAACTTTCAAGGTAAAAAACATCTAATATGAACTCCCCTCATCAAATCAAACCATTTGACACAAATATTGACTGTTTTAGTGGCTTAAATCAGTGTCAATGACTTTTCTCTCTCTATCTTTAAAATCCAGTGACCTCTCTTTCCTCTCTCAACCAGGGATTAAAAAGTAACAAAAATAAACTTTTATATCAAAATTGAATTAGAGAAAAATTGATGTACCAAAATTTAAAGATTTGTGTAATTTTTAAAGTTAAAGGACCAACATGTATCTTTCCCAAAACTTTTAACACGCGATCCATGTTTGATGCTTTTTTTATCCCGATCTTTCAATTTCACCATTGACTAAGAAATCAAAAGTAATTGGCTTTCAATTAGGATTAAATTGCACAAAAGAAACCCTTGAGGACCGAAATGAAATTGCAAAAATGAACGCCCACAGTGTTTTATACCTACAGTAAAATTACCACGCATTTTAGATTTCTAGTTAATAGTTAATTAATAGTTAATTATCTTAGTCACAAACAGTAACAGTAATGGCAGGGTACAAGTGGAGGATGACACACAAAAGTCACTGATTTCTTCAAAAGCTAAGCTAAACTAACAAGACTTGTCACTTAACTAAAACGACAGACAAACCAGGGTCATGCATTGGGCCCACCACAAAATTCAACTAGCCTATGGTTTTATGGTTTTTTAACAATGTCATTTTCTAACACCATAATAAACAACTGTCATCCATCCCATTATTAAAATCAGTCAACTAAACTCATAAAATCTATGTATCCGAAAAGGAATTTTAGACAAATCCAACCCAAAGAGAAGCAAAAGTTAATGGTTTTTTAACAATGAAAGCAATTTGAGTTTGCATTTTCTTCACCAAAACGTGTCATTGAAGCATTAAAGAGGTCTTAAAAGTCCGCTTTTTAGACCCTAAACTGAGCTAACAGCATTAACAAGTGCCAGCCAGTTAGTCGTCACCGTGTTCTTTACTCTTTTTAGTTTTTTTGGTCTTTGAACTAAACAAAGAAACAAGTAATCAAAACACACAACATAATCTGTGTGTCAAGAAATGGGCTTTCTTGTCTCTCCCATGATGAGTTTGTTCTCAAAATTCACTGTCCTGCTGCTTTTTGTGCTTTGGTGCGCTAGTTTTACTTCAACAGGTTGGCAAAATTTCTCTCTATGTTTTTTTTTTCTCTGTCTTTCAGAAGCTGGACTCTTTGAGTTATTGATGGGGTGTAGTTCTTTCAATTTTTTTTTTCACAAAATGGAAATTGTTGGGGGTTTGGTTCATTAATTAGAGTGGTATTTGGGAAAGTTTGTTTCTTGAATTTGATGAATGAGGAAATGGGGTGGTTTCATTATATAAAACATTGAAGAATCATGTTGTTTTGGTGTATTTTAGGTGTTTTTGTTAATGGGTTTTCGTTAAACTCCTGAGCTTTTTCTATGTCTATTCATAGCTTTCTACTATGGGTTGTGGCTAACGTAAAACCATCTGGGATTGTGGTTTCATCATTCAAGCATGATTAGTAACTAAGAAAGTACAATTAGAAAGTGAAAAATTGGAGGCTTACGGAACAGTTTGTTTTTGTGTTTGGAACTACGTTGAGATGCCTTTCAAAAATGATTTTGGCGTGAAACAAACATCGATGTTTTTTTGTTAGTATTTTCCGATCACACACTAGTGCTAGAGCGATAAGTGATGCATGCTTATATGATCTTTTTTTTTCCTTCCTATTTTTGGTTTAAAGTTTTTTGTTAAATTTAGTGCAATTGCCATTTTAATTGTTGGCCAATATGTTTGATTTTTGAGCTCTTACTCCTTCTACCTATAACTTTAAATTTCTAATTTTTTAATCCTACTTTTTAGGTCGTTGTCTTTCTAATGCAAGTTGCTGTTTATTAATTTTTCAGAAGCCTATGATCCTCTTGACCCTACTGGGAATATTACAATCAAATGGGACATCATAAGCTGGACTGCTGATGGCTATGTCGTAAGTACTAATCAATGTACAGTAAATTTGATAGGAAGCTTACATAATCAACTAATGATAGGAAGCTTATATTTTGAACATGGATTACAATTTTGATTCTCCCAGAAGAACAATGTACAGTAAATTTGTTATTTATGTTTGATATGCTCTATGTTTCGTTGCTTGCCTTAGATTATTGGCAGTGTTTTGCTTTAGATTATTAGCTATGTTTAGTCGCTGAAGTGGTTTTTCTTTTTTGTCTTGTTGCTTGGAAGTTACAATCAATCCTCCACCTACTCTGTATTCAGTTTTCATTTTACTTGAGTTCATAAGAGTTCCTTGAGCTTATCAACTTTTAGAGTTGTTACAAGTTCTAGTGGTGCATGATTGAAGTTTTCCAGTCCGATGTTTCTTCAATAATTTGGGCTACCTGTTCCTCACTGGATTCTAAGGCCTTTATCTCATTAAAGAAGGGTGTACTTGATCAGCATATCATAATCTACTGAACTGTTTAGCAGTTTCTCTTTTGCGTTTTTCTCACATTCATGGTTTGTTAGCATCCATTAAACTCGTAGTTTCTCTTGAGACTCCCACATCTGTGATTTGCTAACACCTTCATGCATGATAGGCTGTTGTCACGATTTACAACTTCCAGCAGTATCGTCACATTCAAGCACCAGGATGGTCACTGGGATGGACATGGGCAAAGAAGGAGGTAATATGGAGCATGCTGGGAGGCCAAGCAACCGACCAAGGAGATTGTTCAAAATTCAAAGGAAACGTTCCACATTGTTGTAAAAAGAGTCCGACGGTTGTAGATTTATTGCCAGGAACTCCTTATAACCAGCAGACTGCAAATTGCTGCAAGGGGGGAGTTATCAGCTCATGGGCGCAAGATCCAGCCAATGCAGCAAGCTCCTTCCAGCTTAGCGTGGGTTCAGCTGGAACCAGTAACAAAACAGTGAGATTACCAAAAAACTTCACTCTGAAGGCACCAGGACCTGGTTATACTTGTGCTCGTGCAAAAATTGTTAAGCCTACTAGATTTATGTCTACAGATAAAAGGAGAATCACTCAAGCTTTGAGTAAGTAAAATACAGAAGAGTAGAGAGCAGCATCTATGCATTTGTTTTGCATAATCAACAATTCGCTTTAGAACATAGCTATCATCTATGATGAATCCCTTTAACTGAAATTTAAAGTGCAGATGGGAGAAAATCTCAAAACAATGCTTGCCCTTTTAATCGATCTAAATCTGCATCCATGGCAATAGCATAATGAACATCTGAACTTTTTTTATTGCAGTGACATGGAACGTTACTTGCACATATTCACAATTCCTGGCTCAGAAGACTCCTAGTTGCTGTGTCTCCCTCTCATCATTCTACAACGACACTATAGTTCCTTGTCCAAAATGCACCTGTGGCTGCCAAAGAAACAATTCGGATTCGGGGGGTTGTGTTGAGTAAGTTCTCTTATTGGAAACATCATTTTTCTTTCTTGTAGCTTTGGGTCTCCAGAATATATACATATATCCATTTTGTATGTGCTGAATATGCAAAATTTACTATTCCTTGAAATTTTTTTGTTTGCAGTCCAAATGCACCACATTTAGCTTCGGTTGTTTCGAGTCTAGGGAATAACAACCCTATGCCTCTTGTCCAATGCACAAGTCACATGTGCCCGATCAGAGTTCACTGGCATGTTAAGCTTAACTACAAGCAATACTGGCGCGTTAAGGTCACAATTACAAATTTCAATTATAACATGAACTATACGCAATGGAACTTAGTTGTGCAACACCCCAACTTTGACAATCTGACCCAGAGTTTCAGTTTTAACTACCAGTCATTATCTCCTTATTCAGCTATTAGTAAGTTACATGTCCCCTGTGGTTGGTTTTATTTACTTTATAAATTTGTATCTTTTTCCTCAATAGAATGTAAAATGGGGATTCTCATCATGTTATACTTTTCGGACAGATGATACTGCCATGTTGTGGGGAGTAAAGTTCTACAATGACTTGCTTATGCAAGCCGGTCGTTCTGGTAATGTTCAGTCAGAGCTACTTTTTCGAAAGGACAAGTCAACTTTTACCTTTGATAAAGGCTGGGCCTTCCCTCGGAGAATCTATTTCAATGGTGACAATTGCGTTATGCCTCCTCCAGATGCGTATCCATGGTTGCCTAATGCAAGTTCACGCCAGCTTACTTCACCGCTTATGCTAATGATAGCCTTCTTTTCTGTTTTGGCTTTCTTATATGGATACGCGTAGACTGTCGAGGTTCACTAAACGATGCGGTAACCAACCTAACAAATTTTTTCGACTGGATCTGCTTGACCTGATTACATATTGGAAGCAAGGTGAAAAGTTTATGGCTATATGGGATGATATTCGGCATTTCACTGGCTTCAAAATGGTGTGTTTTGTTTCAGTGCACAACGGTTGGTGCTAATACATTGGTGGATGAATTCACTGCTATTTTGTCACTTCTAGCTGTTGTGCTTGCATGTAGTCCCTGTAATATTATCAATCTTGTTGGTAGAATTTCAATGGCTCGAGTACCATTACAACATAAATAAAAAGCAATAAAAAAGAAAACATTTGCACAAACTAGAGGTAGATTTTTCTTGTTTTTTGGTTATCCTACTTATCATAGACCACCACTTGCTCCATTTTTCATGACACAGAGCAATTTTGTTGCGTAACTATGCTCCAGTTATCTGTCAAAATGTATCTGGGCTCAGAACTTCTGATGCTCTATTATTTCCTCTGCCTCAAACGCCATAAATTACCAGATATACACGAACAGGAAAATCAACGTAGAAATCAACATGGAGAAGTGTGGGGATCCATGAGCAGAATTGGGCAGAAATGGGTATGTATCTGGCGGGGGTACCATGCACTCATCGCCATTGAAGTAGACTTTCCGTGGAAATGCCCATCCCTGCTTGAAGGTGAAAGTGTTCTGGTCCTTCTGAAGAAGCACCTCAGATTGAAGATTTCCAAGTGGCCCTGCTTCCATTAATACGTCATTGTAGTCCTTCATGCCATAGAACATCCCTGTGTCATCTGCATATCACATAGAAGGAATGTTAAATCAAAGTTTGTTTCTGACGCAATCTCATCGTGATAGAATTGTAAGATTTCCTGATACTCACTTATCGAGTCATAGGCAATGAGAGGTTTGTACTCGAAGCTAAAAACTTGCGTTACGTTGTTGAGATTCGGATGCTGTACAACGAGGGTCCAAGTCGAGTAGTTCTTCATGTAGTTGAAATTTGTGATCGCAATCTTGACACGCCAGTACTCCTTATAGTTCACCTTCACATGCCAGTGCACTCGAACCGGGCACATATGGTGTGTGCATTGCAGAAGAGAGCTATTATCTTTCCGGGTTGTGTTTCCTACCGGCAATTGAAGAATTCTGGAATCGCCACTGCGTCAACATAATACATTTCATGACTTCGTTTCTCCAGTAAAAATCACTAATCTGGGAGACATTAGAGTCTGAGGTAATGGAAATGGTGGCTTACTTGACACAAGTGTCATTGTTTTGGCAACCGCACGCACAAGTTGGGCAGGGAGTGAGTATCTGATTGTAGAAAGATGAAAGAGATACACAGCAACTTGGGTTTTTTCTTGCCATGAATTGTGAGTAAGTGCAGGTAACATTCCAAGTCACTGCATAAAAACAAGGATAGAGGTGAGCAGCCTGCTGCCTGCATTTCAAAAGACTGCTATACTGTAGTGGGAAAAGGAAAACTTACACAGGGCCTGAGTTCTTCGCAGACCATCAGGAGTAAGAAACTTGGTGGAAGGCACCATCTTTGGAGGGCCACAAGTGTATCCTGGTCCTGGACCTAACAAGGTGAAGCTCTTTGGAAGTTTCACTGTTTTATTTGAAGTACCGGATAATCCAACAGTAATCTGAAATTGAGAGACAGCAGCTGAAGGATCTTTGCCCCATGCTGCCACTACTCCGCCTTTGCAACAATTACCGAATTGCTGGTTGAAAGGAGCACCGGGAAGCAAGTCCACAACTGCAGGGCTTCTCTTGCAGGAATGAGGTATGTTTGCTTTGAACTTGGAGCAGTCGCCTTGTTCAACCGCTTGAGCACCATTGATGGACCATATGATTTCTTTCTTTGCCCATGTCCAGCCTATGGTCCATCCAGGTTTCATGAAGTGCCGGAACGTTTGGAAGTTGAACAATGTTACAATTGCCTGGGAAGTTTTTTTGGCAGCGGAACCATCATCACAGCTCAATTTTAGCAATGTGTTGTATAGAATGATAAATTTAGCCATAATATCTGATTGATCTAATACTTACAATATAGCCATCTGTCGTCCAAGACATAATATCCCATTTTATTGTTACATTTCCAGTTGGATCCAAAGGATCATATGCACCTGCAATGACAACATAAGAGAGCTAGAATATCAGTAAGCAGAAGGAAGTTAAATCCAAGCACAAATGAAGAAGCTTAAACTTTACCTGAACAAGAAAAGAGCACAAGAAACAAGACAATAAAGAAGAGAAATCTCATTTTCATCAGGGCTACAATGTAGTTGTTATATTACTGACTCTTCTACACAAAATCTTCTTTAAAATCAGTCTTCTCTAATTGTTTCAAGCTACAACTTCTTAGTGGCTACTGGGAAAGAATAATAAGCTATGTGTTCGAGATATATAGAGACTGAGCTACTGGTCGTTAAAAACTGGGAACATTTTCATGGTTTTTTTTTTTTTTTTTGTTGAGAATAACATGTTAACATTTCTGATTCTATGTTGATGCGACAGGTATAGTTCTGACAACATGCAAACATCAAAATTCCTATGCATTCTTTGTTTCAAGACAGTGACTGATTTGCTTAGCACTTCTAATTTCATGCATGCATAGCTGTGAATGAAAAATACTCTTCAACTATCTTTCTCTTTCTTTCCTCCTCGGGATAAAAATCATGAATTGGATCATATCAGGAAAATGTTCAATCCCCATCTTACAAGATTTAGAATACAATATCTTATCAGAAGGATATAGACAAAATGTGGTGTGAAAATGCAAAATACCCATCTGATATGATTGAGAATACAATAATCAATGTCTTGAAGGAGGCTTTACAATTACAACAAAGTAGGGCGTGCCATACTTTTATATTCATAGCAGGAGACTAATTGTACGAAAGCATAATATTAATATATTATATATTCCCCCACATAGGTTCATTAAATTAATACCTTACCCTACGCATGCAGCTTAGCGCAACCGCCACATATTATGAATTTGAAGGCTGCCACATGAAAGGGAAATTTCCTATACGTGGAGATTCATACAAATGAGTTAGTTAAAGACTGCGATTTTGTAAAGCTAACAAGTAAAATTTTCTTTCCTTGTCATGAACCACAGTGGTATTATAATTTTATATTTTATAATAACAAAAACTAAAGAGTTTGAGATTATAATTACAATAGTAATCTATAGTATTTTGTGATTTTTTTTTGCGTTTTGGTTTTGTTTGTTTTTTTATGTTAACAATTTATTTATTTTTAATTTAGTTATTACATTATGTGTTTAATGAAATTTAGAGTTGACAATTTATTTTAATCTACCTCTTATATGGTTATCATGGTATCTAAAACATATCTTGACTTAGAGTTAGTATTCAATTTTACGAGATAATATTGTTTGGATTCATTATTTTTCTAAAGATCGATAGTCAAAGACTGGAATTGAAGAATAGAAAAAAATTGAGGCCTAAGCGGAGAAATTATGAATAAGCCAGTAATGGAAACCGAGACAAGGAGAGAGAGAAAAGAAAGAAAAATGGGTTGTTAGAGTCACATCGGATCACCTACTACCACGCGTGTTGTCTTATAGGGAAGAAGGCGCCTCAATGATCCAAGAAAACACTAAATGGAGAACATAAGAAGTCCCACGCACTGCTCAAAAGGGGCGAGCCTTCCTCACGCCGCAACATGTGTGAAATAAGTGCCAACACTTTTCCCTTATTCTTTCAATTTAGTCTCTCAATTTTTAAAATTTCTTTGATTTAGTCCTTATTTTTTTTCAATCTTGTTAATTTTCCCTTCTTCTTTCATTTATAACCAAAATACAAGCCCATTCTAAACATACATGCATGAATGGAGGTATTGTTTCCATGTTATTTAAACCAAAAGATAGTGCTAACATATGCTCCTGGTATTAAATGCGTAAATACTCATGCATGGAGAAGAAGACATTGTAATGCTAAAGATGACAATGAATGCAAACACAAGAAAGCAAGATTCAAATTTAAGAGGTCCATCCGACATCATCTAAGCACAACTACCAATCCAATAATAAAAAATTATTTAATCCTAAAACTCTCATCGTAAAACACATCAAAGTCAATAATAAACTAAAATAATTATTCAAAAAAATGTTTAGGGTTCAAAATGAACCTTATAAGGTGGTAAAAAATGGACTAAGATGGCTAAGATAGTGGTTGGGATAATGGCAACAATGACGACGCCTGATAGCCATACATTGAATAGGATCGTTTGGTAGTCAACATTGCTATTGTACTGGCTCGCAAGATATGCCACTCCATCCTCTGTTGATTGATATCAGTGATGTCAACCACTATCATATGTGGAGGGAGATTGGAGACGATGAAGTTTTGGTTTTTGTGTTTCTCTCTCTATTGTTTCTTTTTCAATCAAATCTACTCATATAAGGGTTACATGACTTATATGATTGTGTAATACTCATCAAAGGGAGAAAATGATGATGGCCTTATCAGAAATAGAGGTTTAAGAAAGAGAAATCAATAAGAGAAGTTTTGATGGAGAGTGGTTGTTTAGTGGTCGACATCGCTACTATTTTATAATTTGCCACTGATAATGGTGGCTACTAGTAACATTGTGTTGCTAGCATGGTGGTGATACT
The DNA here is from genome assembly GCF_000002775.5 of Populus trichocarpa. Taxonomy (NCBI): domain Eukaryota; kingdom Viridiplantae; phylum Streptophyta; class Magnoliopsida; order Malpighiales; family Salicaceae; genus Populus; species Populus trichocarpa. The sequence continues at coordinate 11,010,730 of NC_037288.2, forward strand.
GGTGTGGTGAGAGGATATGTTGGCTATGGTTTATTTATGTTTTTTTTTTCATGGGAGAAAGGTAAGAGAAGATGAATAATGTTATTCTCTCATTTTTTTTCTTCATTTCTCATCACACTTTCTCCTATCTCTTTCACTCCGTCTCAATTTTTTCATGACGGCTAGAGTTTTTTTCCTCCTTCTTACCCCCTTTTCTTTTACTATTTATAGTTAAAATCTTGTCATTTCCCCCTAATTACTTGAGAGCAAGGAGTCCAATTTCATTTTGGTCCCTTTTTTTTTCTTGTTTTACACTTCACTCATTGGTCTTCTTTTTATAAAATTTAAACCGAGGAGAAGACTGGTGATGTGATCTTTGGGCGGCGCGTATGCGTCTCTTGGCGGTCAAACACTAGCTTCCGGGGCGGTATCCAAATTGTCTCGACGACCTCTCTATCACTAGCTGACACGTGTTGCTAGGAGATGTCTTGTTTGGTGTCAGTGTCCTATTTTTTTTTATCCTTTCTTTTCTCTCTCCTCCTTAGTTTCTGCGCTTGACCCCCAAAAGTTTTAAAGCAACCTCTCAATTTGTTTTTTATTTAGATTTGATCTCTGTTTTCTTATTTCTAATTTTTTTTCTTGGCTCTTTTGTTAAGTTTTGATTTTCTTTCATTTCATCCTTCAATTCTAATTTGTCATGTGTTGTTTTTTCAACTTTTATCCTTATTTTTTTTATTTCTATTTTTTATCTTAATGATTTTGTACAATTTTTATTGGTTTTCAATTTCATCCTTTAATCTAAATTTATGGTATATTATCTTTTTTTTTTAATTTGGTCATTGTTCTTTTGATTTTTTTATCCTTTTGTTAAAGTTGTTTTTCTTTTCGATTTCACCTTTCAATTGAATATTTTTTTTTGCTTTGTAATTTTTTTTTTATTTTTATCCTTTCTCTTTGAATTGCTATTTTTGTTTTTGGTCCTTTTTTTAATTGGTTTTTATTTCTATTTCATCATTCAACGTTTGATTTGTTGGGGATTGAGTTTCATGTTTTTTCTATGTATGGTGCTTCTGGTTTGATGACTCAGGCCATGAGTTTTAAAAGTTAACATCAGTTAACATCTTTTTTTTTTACTTATTTTCTTTTTCGATTTCATCATTTGACATTAATTTTTTTTAAAAAATATCTTTGAGGTTTTCTTTGATTTCTTTTCATTTGAGTTATTCTAATTTTAGGATTTGGATCGCGGATTTAGTGGGTTGACCTGAATCACTCCTTATTACTTAGCCATCTCGAGTTGATTCGAGCTTTGTTTTTTTTTTTTACCCAATTTCATCCTTCCAAAGGTTTTTTTTTCTATTGATACGGTTCAGGTTCAACATTGAATTTCTTATAGTAAACATTCGATTATGTGGGCAAGATTTAGATTTCAGAAAGTTAGTTACATAACCATAACTTATGGTTTTGCTAGATGATGTATTGTATCGTTCATGTTCCAAAAAAACAAAAAATTAAATAAATGAAAGGGGTCAAAATAAATTGGCTCATATTAATAGTATGCTTGTGTGTATATGTGCATCTAATGTCTTTATAAAAAATAAAAAAATTAATATATTTATTGCTATATTTTATATAATTAATTTATTGAGTTATAAGTTTTACTAAATAAGAAAGATTTTTAAATAACATGTATTTAACAAATTAATTATTATTTTAGATAGTTTTCTAGTTACTAATAAAGGCTTTATTTGAGTTACAAATGCAAATGATTTCAATAGTATATACTAGTATTTTGATCCATGCTTTGTCACATGTCAAATCATTTTTTTGCAACCTTAAAAAAATATAAAGATGTTAGGAAGTAAAAAATTTGATGCACACTTAACGAAACACTTTTACAATATTTAAATGGTTACATATTTGTTGATATATATTTTTTTAAAAGTATTTAGACAACGACACAGGATTGATTCAGGCTAATCATGGTTAACTTTCAAAACCTGCAAGTCAGGGCATGAGACGATAATAACCTTATGGAACCCATACTGAAACAAATTAGAAAGTCTAATTCTAATGAACCAAATATTGAAGGCCAAAGATTAAAAAAAAATCAATTTAAGAAAAAGACCCAACAAAAGTGACTCAAGTAAACCTACATTGGTGGTTGGCGCTACACCGCGGGTTGAGCTTAATTTTTTTCGAATGTAAAAACAAAACGAATTTAAGGTGACACTAGAGTTTCTAAAGAAGAAGAAAAATATTAAGAATCCAATCATTATGTCAACTAGGTTTAATAAGCTCAATTAATTTAATAATATTAAAAAAGGCAATCCTAATTTAATAATATGAAAAATGAAGTAAACCCGGATAAATCTTCTAAACATGAGTTCATCACCCATATTCATGATTTGTGAAATCCTGACCCATGCCCAATCAATAGGCCTATTTCCCAACCAAATTAATGTTGAATGATAAAATAAAAAAAATAATCAATTTAAAAAAGTTTTCAAAGAAAAAAATAATAATTAAAAGAATGAGGACCAATCCTGATAGAAAAAACAAATTAAGGATGAAATCATAAAAAAATCAATTTTAAAAATCATCTTTATTAAAAAAATAACAATGAAAAGAATGTGAACCAAATTTAAGAGATGAAAAAAATTTAAGGAGAATGAAATTAAAAACAAATTTCAAATTGAAATAATTTATACAAATAAAAAAATTATAACTAAAAAAATATGGGCTAAATCTGAAGGAAAAACAAACTGAAGGGTTATTGTGAAGTTTTTTAGAGGCAACACACAATTCAAGGAGGGAGAGAGAGAGAAGAAAAAAATCAATCAATGCCAAACTGTCGAGTATTACAATACATGCACCACTCAAAGAGGTAGGCACTGCTGAGACCAATAAAAAAATTACCAAGGAAGGTCTTTTTGGCCACCTTAAATCGCCATTATGTCACTTGAATATAGTGGGGCGGCTAACACGTTGGAGCTTAAGCTACTTTTTTCTTTTGTTTTTTATATTGATTATAATATCAAATTACCTCTAAACTCACCTGATAATAACAAAAAACCAATGTGAAAGTATAAAAAATCCCATTGAGTCTTGTTTTAAAAATATTAAATCTAAGGATAATATGGTAATTTCATTGTGTTTTAAAAGTTAGAATTCCAAAAAAGCCCTTATAAGGTAGTCAGGTGTTTTTTTTTTTCTTTTACAAGTATTTAAGTCATTTTACTATGCATAAAAATATGAAAAAGACCACGCTGCCCCAAATTAATTCAAGAATAACTAATGGATCATGTGAAAAAACTCATTTACTCTCCAAGATCAGTTTATTGATTTTCTTGGTTAAGGATAAAGCTGTAATTTTACTGTTTTAATTCATAGTAAATTCATATTGCCACGACAATTAAGTTTTGTTAATTATTAGCTTAAATTTCTAGTTTTAAAATTTTGTGCATCTTATTTAAGTAAAAAAGGAAAATCATTTTGCTATACATTTGTTTTCTAATATAAACGATTTTAATGTACATTAAATGGATAAGTAGGTAAATCCAATTTCTTAAACTAAATCAAATGAGAAACCATTTATTATTGTTAAAAACATTTTAATTAATAAGTATTTATAAGATGCTAATTTATAACTTTATGGGGCATAATTGAAAAATATATATAATACTACATGAACAAAATAAAATTTTGGGGATTTTAGCCCCCACTTATTCTTGTGACAAGACCTGACATGGAATATGACATAATTTAAACTCGAGTTATTAGGTTGTTTAGTCAATCACGAATCATGTAGTCAACTCATATATATTATTTTTATTTAAAATGATGTTGTTTTAATTTTTTTAATTATTAGTTTTAATATACACAGGTTTTATAAAATTAATATGTTATAAGACAATTTATTTTAAATTTAATTAGATGAATATAAAAAATAATTCAAAATAAAATCAAACTTGAAAAGCTTCCAGTCACTGAATAAACAAGCTAATCCACCGAGTTGTATAATCATGGTGTCGTTGTGTCTAATTAGACCAAGATTCGCTCCTATCTTCCATCCTTGATAAAAGGAATCCCCTTCTCCCTTCTTCCGAGCATATGGATTCCAATCTTAATTGACAGCTGTGTCGAATTGATTAGGAGTATGTTTGTACTTTATTGAACCTGTATCGAGAAAGTGCAACCTCAAAATTCCTCGTTACTAAAGAGAAAAAAATTCAACGATACAGAATTGACTAGATAAAGAAATAATTTAATAAAAAAACTTTGAAACTGCACTAATTCATACTTATTTTTTTCAAATAAAATAGATACCATGATATTCAAATTATTGCAGTTTAGGTAATAAAATTTTGATACTATATTTTAAAATTAATTTACTTAAACAATTAAAAATTCAAGATATAACTTATATAATTCTCATAAAAAAAAATGATATAACTAAAAATCATAGTTATTAAACCTGGACCGGCCCGGCGGGTCGACTCGGGACCCGACTGATCCGGGGGCTGGACCGGTCCGGGTTTGTTAAAAGACCGGTCAGTGCAACGACCTAGTCAAACCCGGGTCAACCCGAGACCCGGGCGAGACTCGATTTTTTTTTTTCAAATATGAGATTTGAAACCCATTGGCATATATACTTTATTTTCCCAAGAAAAAAACTATGTTTTTTACAATGTGAGATAAAATTTTTTTTTGATTTAAATACTTTAACTTAAAAACTTAACATAATATCTTTTTAATGTGGAATAAAAATATTTTTAAAATATTGTTTTAAATTTCGTTATTTACAATATGTATAACCTATATTTACATGGATTTTCTTAATTTTTTCATATAAAGTATTAAAATTTTAATTTTTTTTAATTTTTCCGGGTTGACCCATGAAACCCAGGACCCGGCCCCTTGGCCGGATCAACTTCCGAGCCGGGTTTAATAACTATGCTAAGAATGACTTGCATGTCTTTGTGCCTGGATTCCCTTTACTTCTTTGGAGAAAACAAGTTCACCATGAAACAGGCAATAATAGCATTTAGATTAGAAGAAATAAAATCCAAAATGTAAATTTTAGGCAAGAATTCCAATCCATAAATAATTTCCGAAATGGGAACACAGATTAAAAAGACAAAGAAGCTCAAACTCGTCAACAGATCCATCGGGTCATGGAAAGTTCCAAATTTAGCAAAACAAGAGGCTAGTGCCCCTGGTTTCATCGTGTAAAAGTCATCGTTAATTCTCAGCCCACTGAAATCTGCAGTCCAGAATATACCTTACATTGCTGGTCAAGTCATTCTCCTCAGCTGGAGCTGGCTAAAGTTATGACATGGCACTATATATATAAACAAAATAATAGCACCTCTGCCTGTGAGTATAACGATTCAATACAGCAGTTGGCTTATTTCTTGAAGTCCAAGGAGAACATTAAAACATCAGCAGCTTTGCATATAGGAGCAAAAGCCTTCCAATGGGGCGTTGGATGAAGCCAGAGGTAAGCAAGCATCATCACCACCATTTTCAAGGGGCTTCAACTATTTTATAATTCTGTAAAGATCATGGGCTAAAATGGGCTAAAGCAGCAGTACCATCTGGGCTAGTTTCTCTTTGCATGATATTTGATCTTCTTGCATCTCATGGGCTTGAGTGTTTTGTGCTGCCAGGTCTACCCGCTATTGGCTGCAATGACCTGTGTAACAAGTTTGTGCATCTTTCAGCTTACAAGGAACGTCTTCCTGAACCCTGATGTCAGGTACACTAAATTCTTACACTCACAGAAATATTCTATTTTCACTTTGTTGATCGTTTTTCCTTTGCTGGAATTGATTAACAGAATCAACAAAGCAAAACGTAGCATGGGAGTGCTAGGAAACAATGAGGAAGGAGAGAGGTATGCTGAGCATGGCCTGCGCAGATTCTTGAGAACTCGCCCACCTGAAATCATGCCCACCATCAACCACTTCTTTACTGAAAATAAATGAATCAAGATCAGCTTAAATCTTAATCCCCCTGAAGCTAGCTTGGATTATTGGTTATATGATAATCATAGCTCGCAACTTACTTTTTTTTTTTATACAGCGTGTGAAATTGAATTTGTGGTTGTTATAAATGTTATGATACATAGTGGTTTTGGAATTTGCTTCATTTGCTAGAGTTTTCAATAATGAAATTTAAACAACAATTTTTATTCAAGAAATCTTCCTTTCATTGACGAGGCCAATGTTATCAAAATTCCAAACATCTATTTAATAATATCTTGAATCTTGAGTTTTTATTATGGATATACGATGATGATAGGGTTCAAAAGAAGAAGAAAAAGTGTAGAACAAGTTTATGTTAAGTCTATGAACTTGGTTTGACCCTTTTGGGTTTGTCAAACCAAGTCCAACAGAAGCTCGGCTTGACCTAGTCAAATTGAACCCAACCGAGTTTATTTTGGGCGTGGTTTAACCCATTCAGGCTTGATTTGATTTTTTTTTAGGTTCAATTTGACCCATTTGAACTCAGTTTGACCAAACATGGGGTTTGATTTGACTTTGGTCAAGCTGAGCCCATTATGTTTAACTCTTTTTGGATAGGACCAAGCCTAACTTAAGGTTCGGTTTGACCGAGTCAAACCAAACTCTACCAAGCCCACCTTCAGCTTAGTTTGGCTTCTTTTAGACTTGGTTCATTTGAACTTTTCGGTCTTTCCCTTTCTTTTATCCCTAATTTATTATTATTTATATCGACAACTCATATATTGAGGAGGATGTCACGTTGTTCGGACTATACCTTTATAAACGCTTCATTTGCGTCATTCGGCTGTTATGACATAATGCATACATATGAAGTGGTACTCCTATCTCAGTTATCTATAATTCATAATGAGCTACAATTGATATTCTATATGATTAACATAGCAAATAAATCAAACAATCTCAACCCCTTTAATCTTCATTATGGTTTTCTTTTCAATTCTTTCAATTAACACATTACTCAATGATTTTTTATGCTTGCTAACCTCAATATAACATAAAAAAATCCATCTAAACTTTCATTCATTCAAACACAAAACTTATATAACAATTCCACATGCAAAACACATCAACTCTCATTAATAATTCAAACAAGCTCAAATTATGGTTTCTTACCATTTAGGTACAATAAATTGAGATAATAAAAACAAGGAAAAATAAGTTTTAATCACTTCTATTTCATTTCTTCTTTTTCTTCAAAATCACCCTCTCTAGCTAAGTAAACCCTTTAAATCCTTCATTTTTTCTTACTTAGATCTCTTCCCAACTCTCTTTGATCCTTTAATCTAACTCTCTTTGGTGTTTTTAGCAAAGCTTTTCCAAAGATTATGATCAAATCTCCTCTCTTTTTCTTTATGGTTTAGCTGGCCAACTTGGTTTTCTTAGGAAGCCAAATTTTCTATTTATATGTCCCTTATAGTTCATATTTATGACATTGCCATTGTTCTTTAGTATTGTTATTTGTTTGTTTAACTAGGTATCCTATCTTCACCTATTTTTAAAACTTACAATACCTTAAAGTTTTATTATATAAAACTTCATTTCTATATTTAGTACACACACACACACACACACATAACTTTTTTTTTATCTTTACTTTTATAATCGGGTTAAATTTCCAACACTTCATTAACACTGTAATCTTTTAACCGGGGTTTTACATGTCTTATCCTACGAGTGTATGGGAAATTTGTTCTTTTATTGAACATGTAAGTTCTATCCAATATTTATCAAGGACTTTTAAAAAATAACATTACCCCTATGCAAATTGTTGGAAAAGGATGGAAATTTCATGTTTGGGTAGAAAATTTATTCTCTTTCGTTAATATTTGAAGCTTTTTCCTAGTAAGTTGCATTCTCATTAGATTGGATGTTTGTTATTACTAATATCTTTAATCATGGTGCAACACAAACTCAAATTTTAAAAACAAACAAAGTGATCAAAGTGAATGGGTAAGGCTTGAAACCTTTTTATAAAGGTTTTAAGAAAGGTATTGTGATGAAAGTTAATTTGATCACTCCTTAGAAATGGGCATGAAGTTAAGCCAAAGACAATAAACAAAGATGCTTATTAGGATGCAACCCAATATACAAAAACCATGCTTGGCTGTTTTTCCTTTGCATGTGTGATTTACTTTACTTTGGGTATGAGTACTTGTTTTTAATAATAATAATAAAAAGTTCTATTGGATTTTTATTTCAAACCCTAAGTGTTTAATTTTATCTTTTGGTCTTCTCATCGTTGATGAGAATATATGTATTATAAGTTCGAACTAGTTAATTTGATAAATGTATAAACTTAATGAATGAACTTACTTATAATATTTGATGCTTAATTGGTTTAGGGATGGGCTTTGAAAGTATATCATGTTGACTTAGTATATGATTTTATATTTTCTGAGCTTTTGAGCCTTCAACATGATTATGTGATGAATTTGTTCATTCAAATATTATGTATTTTGAGAACTTGCTTAATATCTTATCGAGACTACATTTATATTACATGTATGCATGAACATGACAAGGGCTTGTAGGAATTTAACCATTTTGAACCTAAAAAGCCAACTTTTTAGCATGTTATCCATTACCGACCCTTTTGAACTTATTTATCTTTTCTTTTATTTACCTATATTTTATGAGCCTTAAATTTTCATTTTGTTTCCTATTCTCTCGCTAAAGACTAGTAGAACATATGCGTGATGCTTATATGGGTTTATGGTTGGAAATTTTGAGAAAAAGTGGTTATCTGATGGAGTTTGGTGTTGAATTTGAGTATGATCAGTTTTGGCCAAATAAAAAAGAAAAAGGAAAGAAAGAAAAAAGAAAAAACCAAAACATGATGGTGATAGAAGAAATAAATGAAAATATCTCCTTTATGATTTTGATGAGAATATAATGTGGGAATTTGAAATTGAAAAATCTAAGTAATTATGCTTTTATGATAATGAATTCATGTGTTGTGATGATTATATGATGTTGAGTTCATTTTTTTTATGCTCTACTAGATTCTTTCATTATTAACCTTTTCTTTGTCTTTATTTTACCGTACCTTAATCAAAACCTCATTACAACCTTGAATAAATATCATTTGATTCATGTGTTGCATGTAATACTTAACAGTGCAAATAAGATCGAAGAGCAAACATATGATAAATTATAACATTGAATGACTTTGGATATAAACAAATACACCATAAAAAACTTGAGTGTAAGAGTGTATACAAATGGAAGGAATTACTATTTATGTATGGCATGCATTTCATTTAAGTTCCATAGGTTAAAAAAGGTTTGAAAGTTGCATTGTGAATAAATTTATGAAGTTTTATGCTTTAAACTCTTCAAATTGTTTCTTGCCCATAATTCTTGTACTCTTTGATGTTGTTGGGATATTGAAAGTAAAATTAAATGATTAGGTGGTTTTGACTTGGTTTTATTTTCAATTTGTTTTCTTTTATTTTGAGTTATTAGTTTTTTTTTCTTTCCAAGTTTTGAGTCTTATTTTTTGGAGTCTATTGTCTATGACTTTTCTTTTCCTTACTCGAGGATGTGCAAAATCTAAGTGTTGGGGAATTTGATACAGTCATATTATTTTATCTTTTTAGTATTTTATTCTTAGTCTTTTATTTATGTTATATAACATGCAATAACTTATCTAACTTGTTTTGTGATTAAAAGTGCTATGTAGACATAAAGGGTAAAAAGGAGTTACAAGAAGCATTTTTTACACAATTTCAAGAAAAGAACTACAAAGGGCACATTGGGATAAGTTACTGGAAATAAGAAGTGCAAATTCTAATTGCATTTGAATCTAACTTGAAAACAGAATCCTAGTGGGATTAGGATTAGTCATAGCAAATCTGCCAAACTAAATCTTTATGTACTTTTTAGACCATAATGAAGCTACAGATGAAATTTCACTACGTTTCAAGTTGGTCTGAAAATAGATATTTCAAGCTTTTTATCCATATATGTTAGGCCCAATAAATCCTTTAGATGAACGATAATGACATATTTGAAATTGGATATGGAATTGCCAGCAAACTAGCATGAGTGCAGCCTAATCTTTATATGTTGGGATAATAACATGACATCTCATTAATGGTGTGGAAAAGGTCCCACATGACCAATAAACCTCTTTTTAGAAGGTCAAAGTCAATGCACATGTTATTAGAATCAAATTTGTATAAGAAAACCTTAAAGTAATATGGTTAGGAATTTGTTATTAACCAGAAAACTTCTTCACCTCCTCACACACATATAATCGATTCCAACCTCTAAAAAAGAGGGGATCATGTTCAGAATATAGGAGAAGAGAATGATGGTTCTATTATTTTTTATCTTTTTCTTTTTTTTTTAAATTTATGACATGCTTAGTTTTCCGTTTTAAGAGGTTAATACTCTTGAATTTTAAATTATCATGAGAATTTGTGCTTAAAATTAATCTATATTTGATTGTGATATATGAATATCTTATGTTTTTCTATGATTAAATTTAATGATTAATGACTAAAATTCTATATGATGCGCCACATATATTTTTAGTTTTAAATCTATTTCATGTGATTAGTTTATGATAGATTCATGACTAATTAAATTAAGTAGCATAAGTATCTAATTTTTTAACCTATGTTTGATTGTTTGTTACTTGAAAAATATAAATTTTGATTACATCAACTCTCCATGCATGTTTAATTATCATGAATCAATTGCACTTATCTCGATCTCAATATTGTCATGTATTTAAATCTTGCATGCTTAATGGAGATTATTATGTGATAAGGGTTAATTGATGCACGAGTGCTAGGTTAACTAAAAAGTAAGAGAAGTATAAAAGCTTGTTTTTTCATGGTTGATTTATTTAAGATAACAAATCCAATTAGAAAACATATCGAAATTCTATGATTCATGTTTAATTATCCTTGGGGAATATTTCTTATAAAAAACATTTTCTTTCTTTTTTTACACTCTACCAATTTTCCTCTTACTTTTTAGAATTGATTTATTTTGTTTTCTTAGCTTTCTAAGTTATTTTAGTTAGTTTAGATCATAAACAAAATCCTCCTTTTACTTACTTATCATTTAAAGTATATATAGTGCATCTTTACTTGGTTTGTTTTAATTTAAACTTAAATAGTTTGTCTTAATTAAGTAATTAAGCTTTAATTTTATACTCTAAATCATTAATTTCAAGGGTTTAAATTTGCACAACTTCAACAATCATCATATAACTTGGATTGCATCAGAAACTAAATAAAAAACTTAACTAATGACAAGATTCCCTTCAAGTTGGTGCGTATATGTGACTTGCGCTAAACTTGACAAGACTAGTCATAGATGATTTTACTTCTTTTGTCGTTGAGAAGAGATATAAGCAACATATGGTAAATCAAGTTGTGTGGCAGTAATAACTCAAGCAATAACCACACACGGTAGAAACAAAGACATAAATAATAATCTAGAGATCAACGCAAGTACTAAAACTTGAGATCGTTAAACTGCAATAAATTACAGTAGGATTTGTGCTCATCTTACAAAGGAAAATATAAACAATGGCAATCTAGACAACGACAGTCCAAAGGTCAATTGCCAAAGAAACAATGATAAACTGAATATCAATAATCCAGGGGGAAATTATCGAATCAAGGTAACATATCATCATCCTAAAAATTGCAACATAATTTGGTACCAATCTCTTCATGGTAGTACCGAAACAAGCAGAAACGAAGAAATCACCATGACATCCTTGTTTGTTCAAACTTCTGGTAGTTAATGGAACCACTAATACCAAGCTCTTCATGGCTCCTTTCTCTATGATAATATCCTTTGAAATCCAAGAAACAAGTCTGCTCAAGTTATTCTCCAGCAACATCATCATGCACATCAATGAAGAATTTGGTTGGTTGGAAACAAGCCAACACCCTATCAACTAACTGGTTCAGGATCACATCTTTCAGATTATATCTTGCACCTTCAAAGCTTACAAAAATGAAACCATCTTCTAGAGTAAAATGGATATGAGACTCTTTTTTGAACTTAAAGGTAAATTGTTGGAACATAGCTTTATCAAAATCTCTACCACCCAAGGAATGATCAAATGAATGAGCCAAGATCTTAAGTTTATCTTTCTTGAGCAATGTATACTTACATTTTTACATGTCCAACATCAATAAAAGCAATATTCAACAGGTTATTCTCAGACAAATCCATCTTGCAAATACCATAAACCAAAGTTGTAGTTATGGTCTCATACATCAAATAAAGGGGATGCATCTAGAATATCCCTTCTATATACTAGAATACCAATACAACAATCTACCACTAGTGTATAAAGATTTTTCTCGACTATGATTTTTAAATCTAACAACATTGTCCCAAGACTTGGGTAGGTATAAATTTCCTCATCTCACCAAAATACTATGCATGAATTAAAGGAAATCATCATCAGAAATGGGTGCCCAATGTTAAATATGTGAAATACAAATTTTAGGGTTCATCATTGTCAAGGTAACCCCTGTAATCCTGATAAATCACTAATTATCACTAAAACATACAAAAGAGGGAGTCTCACACTTTGACTCATCACAAGAGATTTGGAGTTATAGAGAAACCAATGTCAGAAAAAGATTACTATGAGTGAGTTCAAAATTGAGAACTAGAGAACACGGGCACCTTTAATCTTCAAGTAAGCATATGCCAACCACCCTATTTACCATGGCTAGGAGGCCTACGAATATCGTGAGGAGCTCAATAATTGAAATCATGAAAGGATCCATAATGATTCGAGGAAGAATAAGGAAACTACCTCTATTATGGCGCATGCCCACCACCAAAAAAATATATCATCTTAAACCTCTCACCAAATAGAAATTTGTAAGTATAGGCAACCAAACAAAATAGCTTTAAACCACATCACCTAAATTAAACCTCCAAAAAACTTGGAGAACAGGAGGGCAATTTATTGGTGGTTGATGAAAGTTTAGGTTTTTGATCATTAAAGATAATAGAGTGTGGAGATGCCATCGAGATTTTGGATTCTAACAATTTTTCTATTGTTGTTTGGTTCTTGAGAAAATAAAAAAAAAAATATTTGAGGGAAAAGAAAAGAGGAGAAACTTTTTTTCTTAAACTATTAACACCACTACAAAATTGAAAAATACCAACAAAATATTTCATTGGTGTTTAGGAAAAACTTTCATCAACAATTACAAAGTCAATGACATTGCTGAAAGAAATATATTGTCAACAACTTATTCATGAGAGATTTGTTTTTTGTTGATATTTCCATCAACAACTTCCTCTTTCATGTAATATTCATACCAAAAAATCAAATTTGATCGCCCAACTTCCATTAGGAAGTCCATTGACATCCTTAATTTTTGACGAGCTATTTTGTCACCAATTCCATTGAAAATGTACCTTAATTTATGGTAGACTACTTTGTCATCAATTCCATAAAAAATTCCTAAACCTTTTATAAATTTTGATGAAATGGAAGCGAGCATTGCTGATAGAATCATCGATAAAAATGCACCTTAATTTTTGATGGACTATTCCATTACCGATTCCATCAAAAATATCTAAACCTTTAGCAACATTCTAATGAAATAGGAGCGATGGAATTGTCGATGGTACACATTAATTTCTGACAGACTATTCTGTTGTAGATCCCATCGAAAATGCCTAAACCTTTTGTAACTTTTTGATGAAATGGGAGAGAACATTGCTGATAAAATCGCTAATGGAAATATGATTATGTCAATAATTTTGTCGGTGTTTCACACTTGTTTTTAGTATTGTTTATTTGTTATTATCCCAAATGCATTTTTTTTTATTAACCCTAAACTCACAACAACAAAAACAACAACAAATTTGATGTATTATAACACTACAAGATTTCATAGTTTTACCGACGACAATATTCCGTCGGTATGTGATTAAGATTTCATCGGTAATTTATTTACCGACGTCCTTACTGACGGACTACGTCCGTTGGCTTTCCTTTCGTCGGTAATACCAGAGTCTGTCGCTATATCTGTCGGAAAAATAAAAAAAAGATTTGCCGATGGTTTTATAGACGAAAATTGCGCGCCAAAAAAAAAGTTTCCTGCTTGATATATACCGATGGATTTATCCCGTCGGTGATAGTGTGACATACCGACGGATGCATACCGTTGGTAAAATTGTCGGTAAGATATCCGTCTGTACATTCGTCGATCATTGTGGCAGGTACTGTGAAATACCGACGGATTAAGTCCGTCGGTAAATTCGTCGGTGAGTGCATAATACCGACCAAATATATCCGTCTGTAAATTCGTCGGTGACTGTGGCAGCTACTGTCAAATGCCGACCGATATTCTCCGTTGGTAAAACCCTCTGTGATTATTTTTAAATATGTTTTTAAAAAATTATTTAGAATACATTATATAAAATTATATAAATTAATGGTAATAAAAACCAATTATGCAAATAAAATTTTTATTAAACATCAAAAACAAAAGAAATAAAGTTAAATAATATTCATTACAAACTTAATGTGTTTTTTTTTAAAAAGATTAAATTAACTATTAAAGTTAAATAATATTCATTACAAATTAACATAATGGTGGAGCTAGAGGAGGATGAGGAGGCTGGTTGTTATATGGCCAAAAAGGAGGAGGCGCACATGTATCACCACTCTGTGATGCCATGTTCATGACAAATTCACGAAGCTGTTCATGCTCCGCTTTTTGTTGTGCATACCATTGTGCATCCTCCGCTTTTTGTTGTGCATGCTCCGCTTTGACTTGTGCATGCTCCGCTAATAGGTGGTCGTATTTTTCGGTGAGCTGAGCCGTGTGTTGTTGGAAGACCACAAACTCCTTAGATTGGGTGCTTGATACTGATTGGGAGCTCCCAACGGTTGAAACACTACGGGCCGCCCACAAGTTCTCAGCCGTAGTGTTGGAGAGCCCGTAAACCCGATTTTTATCGGGTCCACCAGACGATCCAACCTCCATCCACAAATCTGGATCGAATTCCGGATGGGTCAAAGGATCGTCCCCATATCTCTCCCTCAACCGACTATTATAGGTCTCCTGAAAATAAAAAAAGTAATCATCATATTCAATTCAATAAAAATAATAACTTACAAAATAAAATGGTTGAACAAACATACCACGAAGTGTTGAGCACGGTTGTCAACGAACTGTTGCGCCCTTTTTTGGCGGTCTTGACTCTGCAGGTGCGTTTCCACAAACAGCTTCATCGGGCTCGGCTCACGTCCAAGAGGCGTAGCCTATAGTGAAAAAAGATTAATTAACAACAAATTAATTTAACAATATATTTCATTTAAATTAATCTTACCATCCGTTTCGCATGTGCAGCAAACAGAACGGAGCCGCTGGTATGCGTTGTCACCGATCCATGAATTGGCCGATTCCGGTTGCCAGCATCGGACTGTGAGCGTCGTGTGAACCGCTCAAACGTCACGTGCTCAAGATAGTGCGGCCATATATCTTCCGGGATGTATATCTGTTTGAAATCCCTCCAAACTACCACGTCGTTCCAGCCTTGGAGACCCTTATCTCTTGTAGTTTTTTTTGTCTTTTTTTGTGATTCATACCAAAAATCACGCAACCTACTTCCATAGCGAGAAATTAGAAGTTGAAACATAATTTTTTTTCTAAAAAAATCTTGTATTGTTTTCGATGTTATCTAGTTGCCGCGTGATTTTCCCACACCCTCCTCACAACTTTGTCATGCACCCTGTCCCAGGCGAATTTGTACTGTGTATAAATAATTAGATAAATAAAAATAATAATTTATTTACAATTATATTAATAAATTATTAGAAATAAGCTGGAAATTAGAAATAAACTGGAAATTAGAAATTAACACCAACCTCAAATCTGTTAAACCATGCATCAATTTGAGGTATCCATTCAGGATGTCTGGATACCTGACTCCATTGAAATAATAGAATCTCCATCGATGATTTAAACGTCGATGATATTACTCAGGCGACCTCAATATTTGTGAACCTAAAAATAAATTAAATTCATGAAATATTGATTAGTTGTTCATAAATTATGTTATAATTTAAAAGAAAAAACTAAAACCTTAACAAACTTACATTGAAAGGTCATCCTTCCACTGTGCCTCATACTTGCGAGTGAATTGATTCCACTGCGAAGGCACGCCATCTCTACACTGTGAAATATGCTTACCTTAATAATGTGTTTATTTCAAGACTTTATCTACATTATAAAAATACACCAAAACAAAAAACATAACAAAAATAAAAATAGCTAAAATAAAAATTGCTAAAGTAAAATGAAATAGAGAAAACACATACCTTTTAATTTGATGAAGATTAAAAAATAAAACTAGTAACCTTTGCAGAAATCTTGAAGGAAATGAGAGGAAAAAAAATCAAAGAAGGAGAAATGAAGAACGGAGGAATGAAAAAATGAACTGAAGGGTCGGTCGTTGGGATTTATAGGGCAGTTTTACCAACGGATTCACCGACGGAATTAAAAAAAAAATATTTTAGTTTATTCCGTCGGTGACGCTTCGAAAATCCATCGGTAAATGTTGAATTTCACACCAATGATTTTAATTACCTTCCATATTTTTCGCGGTCCGTCGGTAATTCCGTTGGCAAAATGACGCTGTCAGAGATGCATTTAATACACTGCACTTTGGAATTCACATAGTTCGTCGGTGATTTGGTCGGTAATATTGACCCGCCGACAACTCACCGACGAAATAATTCTGTAGGTACGAACGTCGGTAATTGTGGCATTTAAAGTAATTATTTTTGAACTCTCTGTGAAATGCGGACGGATCTTATACCGTCGGTAATTGTGGCATTTAAAGTAATTATTTTTGAACTCTCTGTGAAATGCCGACGGACCTTATTCCGTTGGTATGGACGTCGGTAATTGTGGCATTGTACATGAAAGATTATCTTTGTATTGCCTATTTACCTTCCTGTAAAAACTTAAATGATAAACTGTACATCGCACAAAACAATAACAACAATGCTTAAACAATACATAAACTTATAAAATAAATATTTCATGTTACAAAATATATCATCCATAATATATATTACATGAAAAAAATGTTTTACACAGCGTTTCATTTTGATAGTTAGTCTGAATTTTCTTCTTCTTCGTCATCAATTGAATAGTCATCACCTTCATCACAATCTTAAATATGGATATCATCATCTTCATCGACATTTGCTTGTCCGCTAGAGCTCAAAACAACATTCAACTACTCTGCGTCAATATCAACAAAACTATCATCGAAAACATGAAAATTTGAATTTTCTTCCAAGTCAATCGAAGGAGCAACTCGATATGGTTCAACCAACTAACTAACTTGAAAGACTTGATCTCGCACAGTTGTGTCTTCGTTCTCATCTTGAACAAGCTCGACACGACCCCTGGGTTTCGTTTTTAAAACGGACAACCAATCCACTCTTGATCGATCCTTTCTAAAAGAAGGGGTGTATGTGTAATAAACTTGTTGACATTACTTTGCGAAAACAAAGACATCATTTACGTTGCGGAGTCTAGCTTTTGAGTTGATTTCGACCAGACCATAGTGCGGATCAACTCTGATTCCTCTGTCAGTCGTTTCATACCAATAGCATTTGAATAAAAACACTTTATTCTGCTCGCTATGATATTACAGTTCGACGACCTTTTCTAATCTACTATAGTAGTCAACTTCTAACTCACTACTAGTCGATCCCTTAATACAAACACCGCTGTTGTATGTCTTTCTTCCATGCCCGTATTCTTCATTATGGAAAACATATCCATTGACAAAATACCCATTCTAGCACTTAACTTTTCTTTCAGGGCTCAGGCTTAGTGAAGACAATGACTTAACATCACTTTTTCTCATTTGATAAACCTTGTATATAATGTACATCAATGAGCAGTAACGAGAATCACGTAATGACATGCATACAATAATTTTGCAAGTGAGAATGAGTTTGTGATAGTGCTTACATGTGTTCTGAACCATGTGACAAATTGTTCATCTTTTAATTGAAAGATCTGGGATTCGGTCAGCTGTGAGTTATTGAACAACAAATATTATCGATGTTCCCTGCAAGTGGTAATGAGTGTATTATATTACAATATATAATTAATAATATATTATTGATAAAGTTTAATTACTATTACACATATATACACTTACTAAATAAAAGGTCTCAGCTCATCACAGTTAAATAAAACATAATTGTGTGCTTGTTTGAACTCTATTTTTGACAAATATCTTCCTCTTACGACATTTTTATGTCTGGGTCGTCCAGGATTGGAGAATATTGACAAGTTCCCACTGGAAGACACTTCACCGCCATCATTATGCCGTGGAACGCGATTGATTCTCGTTCTCAGATGAGGTTCAAAATAGTACGAGATAAATGTTGAGATCTCCTCAACAATATAGGCCTCACATATCGAAGCCTCAACATATGCCTTGTTCTTAACCTTTTTCTTGAGATTGAACAAGTACCTGCATTGAATTAATCAAATATTTTCAATTAAGAAAAACAAATAAAATACTTTTATATATGAATTACATTACAACTGTAATATCTAACCGTTCAAATAGGTACATCCATCTATACTGGATCGGTCCTCCAACTTTTGCCTCGAACGGTAGATGTATGAGGAGATGCTCCATTGAGTTAAAAAATGATGGAGGGAATATCATCTCAAGTTTGCATAGTGTCTCGACGATATTCGTTTCAAGCTTCTCAATGTGATCAACATTCAATTTGCTGGAGCATAAATCTCTAAAGAAATGACTGATTTCCGTTAGTGTATCCCATATCCTATTTGGCAAAAAATCACGAAAAGCTAATGGGATAAGTGTTTGCATAAACACATGGCAGTCATGACTCTTCATTCAATACAATATGCATTCCTCCATATTAACCAACCTTGATATGTTCGAGGCATGTCCATCCAGAAAAAACAGACTCTTAAGCCATTTGTAGACTAATAGTTGTGCGTTTTTCTCTAACACGAAGCTTGCTCTTGGTTTTGCGACCCGTGACTCATCACAAACCAACTCCATATTTTTACGGTTACAGAACAAAGCTACATCCAATCTAGCCTTGATGTTGTCCTTTGTCTTCCCCTTCACATCCATGACGATATTGAAAATGTTCTCAAACACGTTCTTTTCAATGTGCATGATGTCAAGGTTATGGCGAAGAAGATTGGTCTTCCAATAAGGAAGCTCCCAAAAGATACTTTGCTTTACCCAATTATGGGTCAAACCAAAACCAGGGAACTTCTGCTTACCTGATTGGAGACCAAAGACAATGTCACCGTGCTCTGATACAACATCATGCAATTCTTCACCAGAAAGACGCGGGGGTGCAACATCCTTTTCAACTCTGCCAACAAAGAAATCTTTTCTGTTCTTTCTATACCTGTGATTATGTGGCAAGAAACGACGGTGACAGTAAAAAAAAGAAGCTTTAGCTCCGTTTGTTAGCGTGAATGCCTTGTTGTTTTCCATGCAGTATGGACATGCTAGTTTCCCATGCGTGCTCCAAAGCATTCCATAAGCTGGAAAATCATTGATAGTCCACATCAAAGCCGCCCTCATAAGGAAATTTTGTTTCCTCGATATATCATAAGTCAAAGCTCCGGAGGACCACAACTGCGCCAACTCATCAATCAACGATTGAAGATAAACATCTATATTCCGGACCATGCTGCTCGGACCTGGTATGACCATAGATAAAAACATGAACTCCGGCCTCATACATATCCCCGGTGGCAAGTTATGAACCATCAGTATGACCGACCAACAAGAATAAGGAGCAGCAAATGACCTGAATGGGTTGAATTTGTCTATACACAACCCAAGACGCACGTTCCTTGATTCAGCTGAAAAGTGAGGATGCACACTGTTAAAGTGTTTCCACGCTTTGCCGTCAGAAGGATGCACCATCACTCCATCAACCGCATCATGTGATTGGTGCCATGTCATGTGCTCAGCAGTCCTTGGTGACATGAATAACCTCTGTAGTCTAGATGTGATTGGGAAGTATCTAAGTTTTTTATATGCCACTAGAGTCTTTCCCCTACCAGTTCTGGGTTTGTAACGGGAATGCCCGCATGTCATGCACTCGGTCATCTCAGCATTTTCAAGGTAGTATAACATGCAGAAGTTAGTGCACATGTTAATTTTCTAGTATCCTAAACCGAGGGGTTTCATCATGGACTTCGCAGTATAGAAGTTCTCTTTCAGCCTGTTTCCTTCAGGTAAAATGCTTCTCGCCCATTCAATAATCTTGTCATACCCAGCCTCACTCAATCCGTGATCTGACTTGATGGTGAACACCTGTGCTACAACCGATAATTTACTGTGGTTCGTGTAGCCATCCCATAATGATTCGTTAGAATCTTTCAACAAATCAAAAAACCTAGCTGCATCTACATTAGGTTCTTCTTCTACAATTGGACATTGATTGACATTACCTTGATTCATTCTCATTGCATCCATACTATATTCTTGTAAGGATTAGTGTTGTCATTTGCCGCTTCATGCACGTTGTTAGCACTGGAAGTTGACCCAACCACCCTTTCTCCCATTCTCCTCTTACTAACAAATACTTCTCCGTGTGCATACCAATACTGGTAATTCTTCATAAACCCTTTGTGTAGAAGATGCATCGTTACAACATCTGGATGCAGATACTTTTTATTTTGACACTTCCTGCATGGACACCTAATACCGCCTCCAGTAAAATTTATGGGAATAGATGTTGCGAAATTACTAAAACCCTGAACCCCATTATAATAATCCATCCTCCGCAATCCTTGGGGTGAATCTCGATACATCCATGAACGATCATCCATGACTTCTATCGAATCTCTATAAAATTATGATGACAACATGTATTAATTAACTATGTTAGGTAAATAAATTTGCAAAAATATTGGTTTACCTCGAGATTATCCAACAAACCAATTACAACTTCTCATAAATATTAAATATTCATTATCAATTATCAACGTCCATACAAATTAATACATATATATCAATTTACGGAAATTACAACTCCGCAATACCATTGATGATAAAAATTAAAACGAACCCATTAAACAAGCTATTAATTATTTCAAAACAACACATGTAATTCGGTAATTCAATAAAGTTTCAACAATTTACAAACAAATACAATCTTACAAAATCTAAAACCAACCATAACAAGTATAAAATTATACATTCATATACTACAAGTTTGTTTGAGAAATAACAATAAAACATGTACATCTACTAACAAAATACAAATACTAAAAAAACAATAAAAACCATGATATTTAAATGTTAACATTTAAAAAGATAGAATTACTTACAAAAACTGATAAAAATCCGTCGGTAAATAAGAACACGAATGTTGTGATAAGAAGACTTCAAGATATATGACTTGTTGTGCTGAGAAGAGGGAGAATTTTTTTTTTTGGGTGCTGGTTGTTTACAGTTGGGGAGAGTTGAGATGAGGAAAAAGAAGGAGAAATAAGGGAGGATAGGGTCGAGTGAGAGGGGATATATTAACTTTTACCGACGGCTTCACCGACGGACTATTCCGTCTGTGATTCTGTCGGCTACTCTGTCGGCAAACAGGGCACGTCACCGTACGGTGCTGCCATTTTGAATCCATCGGTGATTCCGTCAGCATTTGCATCGGTGAATCGATCACGTCACCGTATGGAGCTGACGTTTTGAATCCTTCGGTGATTGCGTCGGCATTTTCATCGGTGAATCGGTCACGTCACCGTACGGAGCTGGCGTTTTGAATCCCTCGGTGATTCCGTTGGTAAAAAATACCCGCAATAACCTCCACGTCAGCGAACCACCCTTTTTTTTTAAAAATTCTCAACATTCCGTCCGTAATTTCGTCGGTATATACCAACATATTTTGGCCGTTGGTATCTACCGATGAAATTACCAACGGAGTAAATTCTGTCGGTAATGGCGACCCTAAATTACCGACAGAATTATTCCATTGGCAATTCCGTTGGTATTAAGCGAATTTCTGGTAGTGTAAACAGAATTTCATACAAACAATAATTATGTTAAATTGAATTCCATACATATTTAAAAAAAAATAGATTAAAATTCCTAACAAGGTGGAGGGTGAGAAAAAGATCATGAACCAGAAGCTTTAGGAGAAGGAGGAAAATATAAAGCCAAATATACACGTAATTGCTTTCTTTTTCTATTAATTTCTTGTTTGATACATGCTCTTATTTCTTCTTTTAGTTTTACCCTCATTTCTGCTTTTATATTAGGCAATTTAACAACCAATTGTTCCTGAACCCTGTCTTAGACCATTTCCTCAATGATAGGTGATGTATGGCTTGGGCTAGAATGTTATATGCCTAACATTGAAACATTATGGCCTACCCTTATATCTTGGACTGATGCTATATGTATACGCCATAAACCTGATTTCTATGAGGTCCATTAGTTGCTTCAACCTCCAACCATAATTAAAGGAGGATGAGTGTAACTATTTTCTCCATATTTCGCAACCATGCTAGTGTTATTTATATATCCTAAAACAACATGTAAAAAACCAAGATTTATATTAATGATGCAAATAAAAATTAGTAAGGTAATTAAAATTATCCAAAAATTAATGTTTTTTTTTTGTAGAAAGAAGAAGAAGGGGGAAGAGAGAGCTATTGGAGTTTAATTCATTTAAATCTACCAACAAAATGTCTATCAACAATTTCGTTGGATAATACTGACTCGTCAAATTTTTGATGAAATTGCCAGTGAAATTTTTAAATTTTTTTCCTATTTCTTTGTAAATTCCATATGACATTTACCAATGGAACATATTCCATTACTATTTACATAAAAAATTACCAACAAAATATTTTTTTGTCGGCGTTTCTATTGTTATATGCTAGTTTTCTAGAAGTTTAAAAACTAAGAGTAAAAACAGATTATCAAACCTGCTCTGATATCATGTTGAATTTAAATATCGAGAATAAAAAATAATAATAACAAAAAAGAAAAATTAAGAACATAAAATAAATATAGAAACATGCAGCTTAATATAGGGATTAAATCTTATTATTGCTGTGTTTATTTCTTGCCTCAAGAAGGCCTTTTATAGTGTTACAACATAGTAATTACCTAGTTATATTAAAAAAATTCTAAATAAAAAATAGTTGGTTTAACATCAATTCCTATTTTACAAGAAAACTAAATAGAAAAACTCAACTGGCTCACAATATCTTGAGAGGGCATCTTGAACAATATCTTTGGAGGGCATCATGAAATGAAATTGAAAACTATTCTGTAACCAAGCCAAAAATAACCCAAGAGTTATCACTAATTTTGCTCATGCAATTTTGTGAAATTTTGTTCATCACCAAACAAATATGGCCTAAAGGTTAGCATAATATATCTATTTCTGTACGTATATGCTATTCGAGACCATACCTATCTTGTAAAAATTATTTCGATAATATTTTTAGGATAAAGTATGTTTTTCTCCCAATAGTTTATGCTAATTGTCGAAGAATCATCTCAACCTAAAAATTTAAGCTATTAGGTAAAGTTTTCTGATATGATTTATATTATTCTCTAACACACCCCCTTAAGTGAAAGCTCTTTGAGCTTGAAACTTGCACAGATCCTCATTATCTTGTGCTTAATTTTTATCAAATAAATGAGGATAGTAAGATTCGAACTCGTGACTGTTTGGTCATCAAGACTCTGATATCATGTTAAAGAACTATCTCAACTTAAAAGTTTAAGCTGTTAAATAAAATTCTATGATATGATTTATATTATTCTCTAAAACTAACATTCATCTTCAATCGATGTTGTTGTTTAAGTTATCTCTCTTTTTTTTTTTCTTTTTTTTTTTTTGTTTTTTATTCTTCGACTTGTGAGAGTGTAGAAAATTTGCTCATACGAGATGATGGAGACATATTCCGTCTTGGATCTCTAGTACTCTTTGTAAAATGTTTGATAATGGCCCCTAATATATCCTTCAAATTTAACATGCACACTGTCTGACCCGTGCTCACGCCTTATATACGTGACCTTCCTGCTGAGGCGTTCATGATGGAGGGGCAGAATCAGCGGAGGGGATTTTTGAGTCTTTGATTTCGAGCGGAGATGTTGGAGGGTGTGCTTATGATGACACAAGGGGTACTTATTCCTACGTAACAATCGGATTTCAAGCCATGAAGGTGTTTGTTTTTTTTCTTAGGAATTTGATTTGTTGTTGTTGTTTTGATCAATATTGAACCCTAAAATAAATTGGAATCACAAGAAATTGGAATTAGGAATCTTGACAATGATCTTCCATCAAAGATTTTGGGTTTTTTTTTTTTTCTATTTGATTTTAATTATGGAGCGGGAGGAGATTATCTTGCTATGTTTGTTGGAGAGGATAAAAATTTATTTACAAGCAACCGCCCCTGGGACTCTTCCCTTTTCTATTCTAAAACATTTATTTATTTTTATTTATTTTCTGATTTTTTGTATGAGCTATCGTATGGTACCAAGTGTATAGTACTTAACCGTCACATAACATCCAACTAATAAAAGAATTAACAAAACCATTTTAAAAGAATTAAAAAAAGGAGGAAAATTTATATGATTAAATAAAAAAAAAAAGAAAAAGTTTCGAACACTAAAAATACAATAATCTGGATTTTATTTAGAAGCAAATAAGGTGACTTTCAAGTTACCGTGGTAGGCACCTAGCTTGTGGCCATATTTCAACATCATTGTCATTGAATAGATGGCCAACTCCTCCTCATGTGTTGCTTTCCGAGAGTACTACTGTCTAGTTCCGACCAGAGTTTTGTGAAGCTTCCTTTGCTTTCTCGGCCAAAAAAAAACAAGGAAAGCTCACCACTACTTTTCCAAGAAAAACAGAGAAACAAAAGCCAGACACATTTATAGTCCTATATATATATATATATATATATATATATATATATATATATATATATATATATATATATATCTTGCCGACTTGCCTCTTTACGTTCCTTTATTCTCCCAATGAATATCCTTTCGTTTCCCAACATGGTTTTTTCTCAAAACTTGCTTTTGATCATCACAGCTTCAGTGGCGGCGCTTGTTGGTGTTGCTGCAGCTTGCTCAAATGGAGAATGCAGGGTTGGCTACAGCCTACAGCTTGATCTTTTTTCTCCGTCTGCTTTCTTTTTTCTCGGTTTTTAATTTAACTTTTGTTTTAATGTTTAGCTACATGATGAATGTTCATCGAATCAAGATTGTGAAGCTGGACTCTATTGCCTCGCTTGCCCGCTAGGGTTTCCAGGCACTAGATGTGTTAGATCAACCATCACAGACCAATTCAAGCTTCTGGTGATTCTCTAACTCTCTTGCTTAATTTTTCTTTTGCAAGTAGGCATCTTGTTCATGTGTTTGTTTTGCTCAAACACGCCTGGGCTTATCGGTATATTTAGTAGTTTTTTTTCCATGCCGAAATGCTGTATTGTTGTGGAAATGTTGTCTATCAAGAAAGAGTTTTTTTTCATGCAATTTCTAGGAAGGTCATCTTTCGCAAATGAACGGTGTATTGTTGTTTTTCAAATTAATTTTTACTTGAAAATAAATTAAAATAATATTTTTTATTTAAAAAATTAATTTTTATATCAATACATTAAAACAATTTAAAAATATAAAAAAAATTAATTTAAAATAAAAAAAAATAAATAATCAATGATTAAAACGATTTCACACTGCAACCCCGTAATTTGTACGAATTAGGATGGTTTGAGTACGGCTGAGATTGGAATGGGAGGGCCTGACTAGGCCCTGGCCCATTTAAACGTCTTGATTTTAAAACAAAAGGTTGTGGACTTTGCATTGGGCAAATGTTATTACATCAAATTCATATTTTTTTTTGTGTTCAAACCCGATATTGTACAATCCGGTTCAAATTGGACCACTTGTTTGTAACATCCATTCCTACTTCAACTTTTACTGATAAACTAAAACACATTAAATTAAGAGAAACTAAAAGGTAGATGTTTTTATCGAGCAATGAATATCGTAGCTCTAGAATTATTTACAAAGTGGTTTGAAGAATGAAATTCCTTCTTAATAAAATTTTGTTTACCTACAATAGGGGTAATATAATTTTTTATTATTTTATAATTAAATTACTCTTGAAAACAAAAATTCATTGAATTGACATGTAGGGTTTTTATGGCCTTCACAACTTTTTAAGTATAGGTAAATGATTAAATTATCATTGGAATTAAAATTTCTTTAACCGGTGTTCGAAGGTTTTTTTGTATTTTCATCATGGTTTTTTGTTGTAATTAGGTTGACTAAGAGACAATTTAGTATTTTAATAAATATAAAATATTTTTTAAAAATGACTTACATGTGCATTATGCGCAATCAAGAGTAGGGAGTGTCCCTGCTCTTTAGGCAGTGCGTGAGAGGTCGTCTAACTACCAAACAATGATTTCTAGGGTAGTATTTGAATTGTCTCAATGACCTTTCCATCCCAAGGTGACACATGTCTATTAGACCTTTAGTTTGGGCCGATGATATTTTTTTTCCCTTTCTTTTCTCTCAGCTCCTTAAATTCCGCGATGGCCTTCTAATGTTTTATAACTACCCTACTATTTGTGTTTCCTTCAACTTTGATCCATGTTCATTTTATTACTATTTATTTAATTTGAAATAATTTATAAAATTAAAATTTCTTTTCAATTTCATCCTCCCTCTATTTTCTTCATTTATTAGATATAGTCCTTATTTTTTTTATTGCCTTTTGTTTCATTTTAGATAATTTTTAAAATTGATTTTTTTTCATGATTTCTTTCTCTTTCAGTTTTTTTTCTATTGAATTTGATCTTCATCATTTTGATTTTTATATTTTTTTACTTTGATAAATTTTTTAAATTGATTTTTTTTCGATTATATCTTTTAATATTAGTTTAAACACAGACAATA
Source organism: Populus trichocarpa (assembly GCF_000002775.5). NCBI lineage: Eukaryota > Viridiplantae > Streptophyta > Magnoliopsida > Malpighiales > Salicaceae > Populus > Populus trichocarpa. The sequence goes on from NC_037288.2 coordinate 11,037,732, forward strand.
ACCTTGGATGTTGTCTGTGCTAGGTTATTAACTGAGGCTGAATGATGATTATATATATATATATATATATATATATATATAAAATAAAGCAACAATTTGGTTTCCTAACGACTAATACACAAAATAATTTGTGTTTCTTTTCCCTCTTTCTTATTAATAGAACAATTCTTTGCCTTTCAACAAATATGCATTTTTGGCGACTCACAATGCCTATGCTATTGATGGATACCCATCTCACACTAGAGTTCCTCGAATCACATTTACCAATCAAGAAGACAGCGTCATGGATCAGCTAAATGTAAATGTTTCTTTCCTGTTTAAATGTCCTTTTTCCATGTTAGAACATCTTTTTTTGTCAATTAACAAGTGCCATTAATTATTTGACTACAGAATGGAGCTCGAGCCTTGATGCTTGATACCTATGATTTTCGTGGAGATGTATGGTTATGCCATTCATTTAAAGGACAATGTCATGACTATACTGCATTTGTATGGACATTTTATTCCCTACTAATTAAGTTATGTGAGATTTGTTTTCCTTTTATTTTCTATATAGTGTGAAAATGTTTGTGTTTGCCACTAGTAGGGTCCAGCTATTGACACTCTAAGGGAAATCGAAGCTTTCTTATCTGCACATCCAGCAGAAATTGTTACGATAATCTTAGAAGATTATGTTCGAGCCCCAAATGGATTGACCAAGGTCTTCACTGATGCTGGCTTGATGAAATATTGGTTTCCTGTGACAAACATGCCTAAAGATGGTCAAGATTGGCCATTAGTTAATGACATGGTCCAGAACAACCAAAGGCTACTTGTTTTCACTTCAATTCAATCCAAGGAAGCAAGTGAAGGCATTGCTTACCAATGGAATTACATGGTTGAAAATCAATGTAAGAAATATAAAAAAATGTTAATAATTCTTCCAATTTTTTACTTTTTTATAACCTTGTAGAATTTGTTATACAATATGCATACAATTGTTTTTGGCAGATGGGAATATTGGCATGAAAGCAGGAAGTTGCACTAATAGAAAGGAGTCACCTCCTCTTAATGACAAGAGTAGATCATTGGTGTTGGTAAATTACTTTAGATGTATTCCTATGAAGAAACTCTCTTGTGAAGATAACTCAAGGAATCTCATAAATATGCTTCATACCTGTAATGGTGCTGCTGCCAATAGATGGGCAAATTTTGTTGCTGTAGATTATTACAAGGTATATATATCACTTGCAAATTATCTTCAAATTCTCCTACAATTACATTTCCTCTCATTTACCCAGAAGTCTCAAGATCCAACCTCTTCTTAGTAACAAGAGGAAGAATAATAATAAAAAAAATTCCCCTACAATTATGTTCATTCAATATTTCTGTTGATTAGATCATTAGGAATAAAATAGAAGAAATCTAGAGTAATAAAAAAAAAGTGGCATGTTTTTTTTTTTTGCTGCAGAGAAGTGAAGGAGGAGGATCATTTCAAGCCGTGGACCTGCTAAATGGGAAGCTATTATGTGGGTGTGATGATATCCATGCATGTGTGGTAAGTTATAATTGGGATTAAGTTTATTCACATTCACCGTATCAAAATAATGTTATGCTTGCCATTACTAATCAAATACAATTTTTTTTGTTGATTTTATATTCTTGTAATTACATCAACTTATTCTTATTGTTCCGTGTCTTATGAAAAATGGGGCATGGTCAAATTAGCGCATCAAATCTCCTACTCATATCGAGTTTTTGCACAATAATTAACTAATATACTAAACCGTGTAGGGGGATTTATTGTTTCTCTACACACAAAACATTGTGGATTACAACAGTAATCCACAATGATTCTTCTCCTTTTTTTTTTTTAGCTTTTCCTTTTTTTTTTTTTCTTTTTTTTTCAAAATTTTTTTTTCAACTTTCTTATTTTTTCATTTTTTTTTTCAAAATTTTTTTTGTTGATTTTATCTTTTAAATATGAACCTGGTTAAAATTTTTGCTTTGTAATTTTTTTCTTTAAAATACTGTGGATTGCTGTGATGTTTTTCCACTTAGTTTTCTATTTTATTTCTTTATTTTTCAAAATTATATTTGTCGATTTTTTTATAATATTGAGCTGATTGAGAATTTGGTTTTGTAATTTTTTTTCTTTAAAACATTGTTGATTGCTACAGTGTTTCTCAGCATGGTTTTTTTTCCTCTAAAATTATCTTTTTTTTATTTTATTTTTTAATATTGAGCTGGTTAAAAATTACAGTTACAATATGTGAGGAAAACACTGTAACTTTTTTTGAAAATTACTGTTCATTGCTACAGTGTTTTTTCCCACATGGTATTTTTTATAATTTTTTTCAAATTATCCTTTTCAATTTTATTTTTTTTAATATTAAGTTGTTTGTGAATTACAATTATAAGTCATTACAAATAAGGCTAAATCATGTGGGGTGGGGAAGCACTGTAGCTTGCATCACAAAACACTGTGAATTGCTACAGTGTTTCCAACATGATTTTCTTCCTTTTTTTGGTGTTTGTTTTGTTATTTTTTTTTCTTAAATTGTCTCTGTCGATTTTTTTTTAATATTGAGCTGATTAAAAATTTAGCTTTATAATTTTTTTTCTTTAAAACACTGTGAATTGTTGCAGTGTTTTTCCATGTGATTTTTTTATGATTTTTTTCAAAATTATCTTTGTCGATTTTTTTTAAATATTGAGTTGGTTAAGAATTATAATTACAATAAAACTAAATCATATGAGAAAAGCGTTGTAGTTTTTCTCACAAAACACTGTGGATTGCTACAATATTTCTCTAAATGGTTTTTTATTTTATTTTATTGGGAAAAGCGTTATAGTTTTCCTCACAAAACATTGTCAATTGCTACAATGTTTTTTCTCATGGGTTTTTTTCCTTCCAAAATTATCTTTGTTGGTTTTTTTTTTAATATTAAGTTGGTAGAGAATTTAGCTTTGTAATTTTTTTTTCTTTTTATTAACTGAAAAGCTAAATCATGTGGCGAAAGCACTGTATCTTTCCTCACAAAATACTGTAAATTACTACAAATCATTTTGTTCAGTCTCTAAGTTTTGGATCACCAACACAACATTTTTTTTCGTCATGAAATATTTGCTCCATCATACCTTTAATTTCTATTACTTATTTAGCGCTGGTTCACAATTATAACACTATCAAATACATTTGTTTTATAAGCCCGCGGCAGCGCGCGGGCATGTCATCTCGTATGATCCTAATTCGTGAAAAATTCACTAACAATATTATGCATTTTCTTCTACTGGAAGTGTAAAACCCCAAGAAACACACTTATATATATATATATATCATTATGGTGAGTATAATAATCATTCCTATAATAATAGTGCAATTAAATAAAGAACAAGAAGAGAGTCGGCAACCCACACAAAAAGAAAAAAGAGATTTGGAAACCTAAAAGGGAAGAAACAAAGAGTGGAGGACCAGACTTAAAAGGTATGAATAAATGAGTGATAGAAACAAAACAAAAGGGGGGGGGGGGAGAGAAGAAAACTGTTATCCGTTTAAGGAGGAGAGCTAACGATATAAAAGAAAGAAAAATAGAGAAGAAGAGTCACTCACTGCCTCTTCATTTTCTTTCAAGAACAAACAAGGAGAACCATATGAGAGGAAATAGAAGGGTGAGGGAAGATTTAGACATCAAAAGACAAGATAAAAGAAGAAGAAAGCCAAGAAGGAGTTGACAACAGAAAGGAAAGAGAAGAAGAACAATCGAAACATTTGAGGGAGAAGGGGTTCCAAGGAGCAGAAAACACAACTAGGACAAACCTAAGACCTTCATAGAGCAATTTCAAACATTGTAGTTAAGTTGCATGTAAGAATACAACAGCCCTAGGGTAAATTTTTGAGAAAATATCCAGGTAAGTTAAGGTAAGGATGAGTGTTAAGGAGAGGTAATCAAAGGCTATGTGATATTCTTGACCCAACTAGAGGAAAATAAAACTAGAGGAAGGTTTGCAGATCTTCGGCCAAATATGAACAAAGAGGGAGGAGAAATATGTTGATACTAATTAAGCATGCATGTTGAGAGACAATGTTGAATTTCATAAAATTATGATATGCTGATTTTTGAAAACATCTGAACAACCTTGTTACGCATATTCTTGTGAAGCCTAATCCCTAAATGAACTATGTCCTTATGTGTGATTGTTAACATGAGAAAAGGATGAATTCTGTAGGTAATAGTGGACGAAGGAAGGAAAAGAAATGCCTAAAAAATGATGGTTTGTATGCTGAACACCCAAATCGGGAGAAAATCTTGGTTGTTATGTTAACTAACTTGCGCTCAAGAATCGACATAGATAAAGGTATAATTTAAAGTATCACCCCATAGAAGTTGTAGTCTGAGATGTTAGCTATCCAACGAGTTCGACCTAGCTTAATTTAGAGCTCTAGAGCTCTAGATATAGGTAAACATCTGAAGGGAGGTTGAGTTGTCACCCCTACTGGCAGATTCGACCAATTTAACAAAATGGTGAAATTTAGTCACGTTAAGAATATAATTTATTCCTCCCTTGTAAAATATGCAGCATCATGTCCTGACTTTTTTTTAAAAAATAAACCTTATTTTAAATTTAATTAGTGATGTTTGTTATGACTGCTAATGAACCAAAATCCTAAAGGATAATAATCGGAGGGTAAATGTAAAAATAATGGTAAAAGAGAAACGAATGTTGTCACCATTTCTATTACTATGTTGTGAAATGTGATTGAGAATGGAATAATGATGGGTACTTGTGGATTCAGGAGGAATCGCAGGAGGAGTACAACAACAACAAGGGAACGCAAGTCGAGCTTCTACAGCAGGTAGGTATTCTACACCTATATCTTTCTTAGTTAATACGATTCTAGTTATTTGTTTGGATTATAAATCTTATGCCTATGAATGAGAACGAAAAGAGAAAAGATGAAATGACATGAATGAGAACCGGAAAACCAAATTTGATTTATAAGTTCCTTTGGAGAGATTTGAAGAAAATAATGAGTTTTAGACAGGGGGCTACCACACAAAGCCAACAACAATCAGTGACAGTGAATCGACCCGTACAACCTACTCAGTCGAGAGCAAGTGCTAATAGGGGCCGACCCTGGTTCTAAGAAGAGAGGACTCGAAGGCAAGATATTTCACATGACTCACGAAGATATGAGGGTGATGCCAAATGTTGTAGCATGTACATTGCAACTAGGCTCAATACAAGTTGATACTTTAATTGATCCTGAAGCTAGTCAATTTTTTTTAGTTTATTGAATTGTGAATAATTTAAATGTGCCACTAAGTAGACTAAGTGTAGTAATGACAATTAGTACGCCATTAATAGAAAACATAGACATTGACGATGTATATAAAGGTGTGGTATTATATATCGAGAGGACAAAATTGAGGGTGGACCTTGTGCCATTAAAATTATATGACTATGATTTGATTCTAGGTATGAATTGACTGAGTAGACATAAAGCACAAGTAGATTGCTTTACTAAAACTATGGTTATCCAGGGGGACGGTGAAAAAAAGGTAGTATTTAGGGGAGAGAGAAGGGTAGTACCAAATTCTATAATTTCGGTCATGACGGTCGGGAAATTGATTAGGAAAGGGTGTCTTGCATGGTTGTCTAATGTAAGAGAATTAAAGAAGGGAAGCATAGAATTAGCGGATATTCCCATTGTAAGAGAATTTCCAGATGTGTTTTCAGAGGAGTTACTTGGGCTACTCCTAATTAGGGAGATTGAAGTTTCCATTAAAACCTTTCTAGGGGTCAACCCTATAGCATAATCTCCTTATAGGATGACCCCCATAGAACTAGCTGAACTGAAGATCCAACTTTAGGAATTGTTGGACAAAGGATTCATATGGCCAAACAACTTGCCTTAGGGAGCTCTGGTATTATTTATGGCACATTTTAGCTGTGTATAGACTATCGTCAGTTGAATAAAGTGATGATAAAGAACAAATACCCATTACCATAAATAGACGACTTGTTTGATCAGTTGAAGGGTGCGAGGGTGTTTTCTAAGATAGATTTGAGGCCGGGGTACCATTAGTTAAGAATCAAAGAACAGGACATACATAAAACTACTTTTAGAACTCGATACGGGCATTATGAATTTTTAGTGATGCCTTTTGGGTTGACAAACACCCCAACAATATTTATGGACTTGATGAATCAGGTGTTTTAGCTTTATCTAGATAAATGTGTGGTGGTGTTTATTGATGATATATTGGTATATTCTAGTTCTTATTTAGAACACGAGCAACACTTGAGGAATGTGTTGAAAACATTGAGGGAGAATATACTATATGCAAAGCGGGATAAATGTGACTTTTGGCTCAAGGAAGTAATATTTTGGGGCATGTTATCTCTGTGGGAGGAATATTTATGGATCCAGGAAAAGTAGAGGTTGTTTTGAAATGGAAGAGATTTATAAATGTGATGGAGATTTGGAGTTTCTTGGGGCTCGCAGGGTATTATAGGAGATTTATCGAAGGTTTTTCTACAATAGCATCACCTTTGACCAAGTTAACCTGTAAGGAAGTAAAGTTTATTTGGTCAAAAGAATGTGTGGAGAGTTTTCAGGAGTTGAAAGAGAGACTCACCTCCGCCCCGATCTTGACCCTTGCTTTGGGAACAGAGGGGTTCGTGGTATACAGTAATGCTTCGAAGAGGGGTCTAGGATGTGTGTTAATGTAGCATGGGAAAGTGATCGCCTATGCCTCTAGACAGTTGAAGCCAAATGAAGTGAACTACCCAGTCCATGACTTTAAACTTGCAGCAGTAGTATTTGCCCTACGACTATAGAGACATTACCTATATGGGATGCAAGTTCAGATTTTTACTGATCATAAGAGTTTGAAATATTTAATGTCATAAAAAGAGTTAAATATTCGGAAAAGGAGATGGGTGGAATTGATAAAGGATTACGATTGTATGATTGATTATCATTCGGGTAAGGCCAATGTGGTAGCAAATGCTTTGAGCAGGAGGGGGAAAGTGGTGGTTGATGATTCAGGGAATAAAGAACATAAGAGTTTAATAGAGTTGAAAAAGATGGGTTTGCGGCTAAGTGTAGGTCCAGAAGGGTCAATACTAGCTCAAGTAAAAATTTAATCGATGCTTCGGGATAAAGTCCTGGAAGCTCAGCTGGCGGATAAGGGAGTAGGAAAAATCAAGGAATAGATAAATCGGGGCATAGAGATACCTTTTCAAATTTTTTCGGAAGGATTGGTGGCAATGGGCAAACGAGTCTACTTGTTTAAAAATAAGTTACTGAAGGAAGAAATCTTGAATGAAGCTTATGAATTAAGCTTATGAATCTCGATTTACAACTCACCCTAGAAGCACCAAGATGTACCGAGATTTAAAGGAATATTACTGGTGGCTGAACATAAAAAGGGAGATAGCAGAATATGTGTCAAGAAGTGGGATATGCCAGCAAGTGAAGATAAAGCATCAGAGGCCCGCATAGGAGTTATAACTGCTGCTAATTTCGGAATGGAAATGGGAGAACATAACCATGGACTTTGTAATCGGATTGCCAAGGAGCAAAAAGGGTAATGATGCTATATGGGTGGTTGTTGATCGATTAACAAATTCAACCTTGTTCTTACCTAAAAAAATGACAAATCTTGTGGACAAGTAGCCAAGTTATATGTAAAGGAAGTGATTAGGCTTCATGGAGTGCCTATATCAATCGTGTCGGACCGGGACCCAAGGTTCATCTTGAGGTTATGGCCAAGCTTGCAACAAGCTTTAGGGACTAAGGTAAACCTGACACTTGAAGACCTTCTAAGGTCATGTGAAACCAATTAAGATCGTGGATCAAAGCAAAAAAGTGTTAATAAATAAAAAAGAGCCATTAGTAAGAGTACTGTGGAGGAACTCCCAAATAAAAGAAGAGACGTGGGAGAGAGAATCAGAGATTAAAGAAAAATACCCCCATCTATTCCCAAAAACAAGTACGTTCCTTAAATTTCGAGGATGAAATTTTTGTTAGGGGAGGAGAATGTAAAACCAAGAGAAACACACACACACACACACACACATATATATATATATATATATATATATATATATATATATATATCATTATGGTGAGTATTATAATAATAATAGTGCAATTAAATAAAGAAGAAGAAGAGAGTCGATAGCCCACACAAAAAGAAAAAAAGAGATTTGGAGACCTAAAAGGGAAGAAACAAAGAGGGGAGGACCAAACTTAAAAGGTATGAATAAATGAGGGATAGAAACAAAAAAAAAAGAGGGTGAGAAGAAAATTGTCATCCCTTAAAGGAGGAGAGCTAATGACAGAAAAAAAAGAAAAAGGGAGAAGAAGAGTCACTTACTGCCTCTTCATTTTCTCTTAAGAATAAACAAGGAGAACCACATGCAATCCACCATATGAGAGGAAACTAGAAGGGTAAGGGAAGATTTAGACATCAAAAGCAAAAGAAAGAGAAGAAGAAAGCCAAGAAGGAGCCGACAACAACAAGGGAAGAGAAGAAGAACTTAAACATTGAGGGAGAAGGGGTTCCAAGGAGCAGAAAACACAACTAGGATAAACCTAAGACCTTTCTAGAGTAATTTCAAATATTATGGGTAAGTTGCATGCAAGAAAACAACAATCCTAGGTTAAGTTCTTGAGAAAATCTCTGGTAAGTTAAGGTGAGGATGAGTGTGAGAGAGAGGTAGAGAAAGGCTAAGTGATATTCTTAACCCAACTAAAGGACAAAGAAACTAGGGGAAGGTCTGCAGACCTTCAGCCAAATATGAACAAATAGGGAGGAGAAATATGTTGATACTAAATAAGCATGCATGTTGAGAGACAGTGTTGAATTTCATAAAATTATGATATGCTGATATTTGAAAACATATGAACAACCTTGTTCCGCATATTCTTGTGAAGCCTAATCCCTAAATTAACTATGTCCTTATGTGTGATTGTTAACATGAGAAAAAGATGAAATTCTGTGGGTAATAGTGGATGAAGAACAGAAAAGAAATGCATGAAAAATGATGGTTTGTGTGTTGAACACCCAAACCGGGAGAAAATCCGGGCTATTATGTTAATTAACTTGAACCCAGAAATTGACATAGATAAAGGCATAATCTAGAGTATCGCCCTTTATAGAAGTTGTATTCTGAGATGTTAGATTTCCATCGAGTTTAACCTCGTTTAATTTGGAGCTTTAGAGCTCCAGACATAGGTAAACATCTGAAGGGAGGTCGAGCTATCATCCCTATTGGCAGATTCAGCCAAGTTAACAAAATGATGAAATTTAGCTATGTTAAGAATAGAATTTGTTCCCCCCTGTAAAATGTGTAGCATCATGTCCTGACATCCAAAAAAAGAAATAAACCATATTTGAAATTGAATTAGTGATGTTTGTTATGATTGTTAATGAACCGAAATCCTTAAGGATAATAATGGGAGGGTAAATGTAAAAATAATGGTAAAAGAGAAATGAACATTGTCACCATTTCTATTACTATGTTGCGAAATGTGATTGAGAATGAAATAATGATGGGTACTTGTGGATTCAAGAGGAATCGCAAGAGGAGTACAACAACAATAAGAGAACGCAAGCCGAGCTTCTATAGCATGTATGTATTCTACACCTATATCTTCTTTAGTTAATGCGATTATAGTTATTTGTTTGGATTATAAATCTTGTGCCTCTAAATGAGACCGAAAAGAGAAAAGATGAAATGACATGAGTGAGAACCAGAAAACCAGATTTGATTTATGAGTTCCTTCGGAGAGAATGGATGAAAATAATGAGTTTTCATGGATAATCATCCCTTGGATTTGATTAGTTGGTCCCAAATACAGGAGGCTAATGATATTAGCCAAGTTGGCTAACATCGACATGACCAATATAGAGGAGAAACATTGGACTTGATTAACTATTCGGGTTAAAAATAGTTAATGTTATCATCGATTGACGTCAATATCGGCAAACTTATGGAACTTGATTAGCTTTCTTGAGGTGAAAGCTAATGATGTCCAGAATTCTTGACATCAGCATACCCGAGGATATTCCAAGGTAATATGGAACACTGATTAACTATTTCGGTTCTAAAATAGTTAATGACATGAACGGGTTATGTTGGTGTCGGCATTCCCACGAACTTGATTAGTTGATTCTAGAATGGGCGACTACAGATACTAATGTAAGTCATTAGTATCGGCAATCATCTTCCTAGATTGGGAAAAAGGTGGCACAATAATGGGCTCCTGATTAAATTTAGGATGTTTATGAAATGAAAAATAATGGGTGATCCTCAGAAGAATAAATAGGGACATAATCATAGAAGGCAAATTAATAATTCAAGAGCCATTATTGTGCATGGATTAGTATATGATTAAATATATATGCATGTATTATGTAAATTTCCCTTTTCTATTTTATTGTATACGTATTTTATTCATTCTAAAAATTATAAATTGCAGGTACTTCCTACTCATGTGAGTAGTATTTAGGTCCCCTAGTTTTCTTTTGTATGAATTAGGAATGTAAAAATTTCCCATGTATTTTGTTCTTAAATGACCATGTAACTCAGAACATAATTGTGTCATCCTTGTAATTTTGTATTTGGAATACTTGATTGTATTATTTTGTATTTGGAATTCAAATGTTTGTATGCTTCTCTTATTTGTTAAATTATGTATGTTAAACGTGAAAGAAATTGGGTAGATAATATGTCATATCTATGTTTTTGAATATATTGTTGAGTTGGACTTGTTATGGTTGCGATATGATTAGATATGAGTATAAGATGTGTACAGGATGATAGTCGATAACTTGGGACCTCCTGGTATAGGGGAGACTCTGCCGAAATTTCTGTAAACCTTTAATAATGGAAAAAAATCACCCACAAATTTGGTAGTATATTTGTTTTGTTTGATCATGAAAATGGGAATGTTACATGTAGTCTGTATCAACTTTAGGAGCTTGCACTCCCTAATAGAAATGACAAGACATCCACATTCCAATATGAATAGCATAGGTTAAGTATTAAGAAGAATTGTTTTTTGTAATAAAATTAATCAAATATTATTCTGAAAATGTTAAAACATTGAATAGCTACAATGATGGAGGCTAAGAACATCTACCTTAACCATATCAAAGAATCATAGTACAAGTCTAAGAAATTCACTGCCTCGGACTCAACTACTAATCTGGACCAGCAAGTAGAGAGTTCATTATAATATTAGCATATGGGCCTCATTTTTCAAATCCAATAAGGATTCAAATTGTTGGGTGGGCAAGAAAGACTAAGCCCCCGTTTGGTATTGAGTTCCAAATAGAGGTTGGGTAAATTTTATTTTTTAAAAATTATTTTTTTTATGTTTTTGGATCATTTTAATATGCTGATATCAAAAATAATTTTTAAAAATAAAAAAAATATTATTTCGATGCACTTTGAAAAGTAACCGCTACCACATTTCCAAACATCCTCTAAATTAAAATACTAGCTATTGGGCAAGGCTGTGTTATTTTTAACAACAATAAAAAAACATATTCATGTTGTATAAAATAAGAAAAATCTATGATTCAAATAATTAAAAGACATCATGATTGTTCATGTTATGAGAAAAACGTCTCGGAAAGCAAATAAAAAAATAATAATTACACGAGCATATATTCATGTTGTATAAAACAATAAAAATCTATGATTCAGTTAATTAAAAGACATCATGATTGTTCATGTTGTGAGAAAAACGACTCGAAAAGCAAATAAAAAAAATAAAAATAACACGAGCATCTGATGCTTATATTTAATCCATTAATTTAATTTAACTCCAATGAAAAAAATCCTTATAAAAAAATTTAAATTAAAAAAGACAAAAAAAAGCTCTGGGTAACTGATGTTTTTTTCAAAATGAATGGAAAGTCTCATAAAAAGCGAAAACAAGAAAGAAAATATTTGAGGATGAAACCGAAAAAAAAATGAACTCAAAAAAGCAAAAAAAAAAATAAAAAATCGGATGAACCTTCTAAACTCAGGTTAATCTCTAAAACCCAAAACCCATTAAATTCAATAGTCGGGCTCAACGAAGAAGCTCAATACTCAAAAAATTTAATGTTGAATGATGAGATAAATTAATTTAATTAAAATAAAATTTCTTTTAAAAAGGAGGATCTAACAAAGAAAAAAATAAATGAGGCAATACTAGGTCAATTTAGTGTTGAATAATGAAATAAATTAATTTAATATAATTTAAAAAATCCCTTTTAAAAAAGTTAGATCTAGTAAAGTAAAAAAAAATAATCATGAGGAAACTCATATTACTTTCAAAACATCTAAAACATCCTATTGAAAGAAAGAAAAAGATATTGGAGGATGAAAAAAAATGATTAAAAAAAGAGAGAAAAACACCAAGGAAACCTGAGTGAACCTTCTAATCTTTGTTTAATATCTTAAACTCTTAAACCCGCAACCCTTTAAGCACTAGACTCGAGCTCAATCAAGAAGCTCAAATCCCAATAAATTTAATATTCAAAGATGAAATCACAAAATACAAATCAAATGTAAAACATTTTAAAGGTGAAAAATAGCAATAAAAAATTAAGGATCAAATTCGATAGGAAAAAAAAACTTAAGGAGGATGAAATTGAAAAAAATAATAATTTGATAAACCATTTTAAATAAAATCAATAGAAATTAAAAGAATGGGGACCCCAAATTTGATAGATGAAAAAAATTCATGGGGGATGAAATTGAAAACAAATTCTAATTTTATAAATTATTTCAAATAAAATGAATACTAAACAAAAGACTAGGGACTAAATTTGAAAAAAAAATTAATTGAAGGATTGCATTGATTTTTTTATGGTCATTGCGTTTCCCTAGGATAAGAGAGAAAATGAGAAAAAAGAAATTTGGCGTTGACGGTGGACCGGATGCGATGAAGCAACTTGCGCTATCTAGTAATGTAGGTATTGGCAAAAGGGTTCTATTGTTGCCTTTGAAGCCATCATTAGGCCATGTAAATGCTCCACACACGCTACCATAAATTTGTTTGGGCTCCCACACGCCTCCCTATTAATTATTTAAATCATATTATATATCTGGTAAAAGACACATTAGCCCCTCTCTTAATTTGATTATTACTGAAAAACCAAAAGAAAAATACACAAATGCCCTTGCACACCCATTTCGTTTTTTAGCTTCTAGGGTATGTTCGATAATTCACTTTTACGATTAAATTTGAAATGCCAAAAAGTACCCCCAAGTGAGAGACATATATCATTTTTCTTACAAGGGTACAAAAGTCATTATACTATAAAAAAGTATGTAGACCAATCTACCCCCAATTAACTCATCAATGTCTAGTGAATCTCATGGAAAATACAAAAATACCTCTAAGTGCAACCTTTATCAATTTTGCTAAGAAGGAGAAAGGTGTCAAAAAATTGTTCCAGCCCATGATATTTTAAGTCCATGTCTACAATGTAAATCCCAAGAATAAACTTTTACAAAATAATAATAATAATAATAATAAAAGGTGGGAGTTAAAGTGTGGAGAAAATCAAATAAATTCAATTGCTAAGCGGGGGATTTTAAAAGATGAAAAGAAGTAACTCAAATTATAAGGAAAAGGGAAGAATGGGCCAAAGTGTAATTAAGAAAGAATGAGACTATAAATACCCCATTTTCTCCTCCATGTGGCCGGCTGCACCAAGACAAGAAGGAGGAGGAGAAACACCAAAATTGTTAGAGCTATACAAACTCTAGATTACTAAGTAGAGAGAACATCCTTTGATAAAAGAGTTAACAAGGAAACAAGTGAAAAAATTATGAGGGAAAGAGAAGGAGAGGGCCAACTGCATGCAAGAAGGGAGGAGCCAAAAATCTTCAACCAAATTTGAGTTGAAATCCAAATTTCCTCCAAGTAAGGGCCCTAAATCTAATTATGAAAACAAATTTAAAATTTTATTAGGAATTATGAACCAATTTCAAAATTAGGGTTCTTGAGTGAAATTTAAGGGAATTGCAGAATTTGTTGAAATTAGGTTAATTGAAGTATTATAAGTTTCCTTGAATATGAAGTTATGCAAAAATACCAAAGAGAAATCAATGAGCAAGGGACATGAGTGGCCGACCATGTGAGGGTTGAATGGGAGGAAAAGAAATTCTGAATTTTTGCTTGATAAATCTTTGTGAGATGTTGTTATGATGTGAACAATGAGTAAAGGAGACCAACAATTGCATGGGAAAAAAAAGGGGAACCTTGGTCCCCTTAGGCCAAGTTTCGGCCAAGACCAAATTGAGAAGAGGGAGGAAGATTTTTGGGATGTCATATGTTAATGATGCATGAATTAGGTGTGTTAAGAAGTTTACTAATGAGGGAAAGCACGATAGCTTGATAGTAGGGAACTTCATGAGTCAAATATGTGTGTTACGTGAGGAGAAAATGAGGGTATTAACCTTATGTATAGCCTAGGACATATCTTAGGAGGAGTTGTAGAATGTAGAAATAGTTGTCTTGAGAGAAGAAATGGAAATGAGGATAATTGAAAGTTCATCTAAAAACCATCAATGAAACTGAGCAGATTCAGTACCTTGGTTCGAAAGAGGATTTTTGGCCAAACAATGATAAAATCCGGGGAAGGTTTCTCATAGATTTTATAGTCAGGGATGTTAGCTTTCCAACGAGTCTTACCTCACTTAAATTGGAGCTTTAGAACTCCATATATAGATAAATATCTAAGGAGAGATCGAGCTGCCACCTATGTTGGCAGATTCAGCAAATTGGAAAAAAAGGAAAATTTAGTCATGTTAGGGATATAATCAGGTTTCATTCCCTTTGAAAAATGTGTAGCGTCATGTCTTGATGTTTTAAAGGAATAAACCATACCATATTCGAAATTGAATTGTGATATTAGTTATGATTTGATAATGAACCATAATCTTAAGAGATGTAATGGAAACACAAATGTAAGGAAACAATTGTAAAAGGGGGGAATAAACATTGTTGTTATTATTATTGTTAGTTTGTGAAATATGATTTGAATAAGGAATAATGTAGTATGCTTGTGGATTCATGAGAAACCGCAAGACGGGCACAATAGCAGCAAGGGAGCGGAGCACGAGCCGAGCTTGTACAACATATAGGTATTCTATACTTATATCTTCCTTAAATAATGGTAATTTTAGTAATATGTTCAGTTCTTGGATTTCATACTTGTGTATGAAGCCAAAAGGAGAAAAGATAA
Organism: Populus trichocarpa; assembly: GCF_000002775.5. Lineage (NCBI taxonomy): Eukaryota > Viridiplantae > Streptophyta > Magnoliopsida > Malpighiales > Salicaceae > Populus > Populus trichocarpa. The sequence goes on from NC_037288.2 coordinate 11,052,980, forward strand.
GATGAAATGAATGAGGAATGAAATCAAATTTGATTTATGGATTCGATTAAGAATGATGAACTATAGTAATAAATTTCATGAATAACCGTTTCTTGGATTTGATTAGTCAGTCCCAAATATGGGATCCCGATGATGTTAGTAAGATTTGCTAACATCGACATGACCATTTTAGAGAATGTGGAATACTTAACCTGAATAACTATTTGGGCTAAGAATAGTTAATGATATCGACGGATGACATCGATATCAGCAAACCCAGAAAACTTGATTAACTATTCCTGATGTGAAAGCTAATGATATCAAGAATCCTTGACATCAGCATTCCCAAAAATATTACAAGGTATTATGGAAAATTGATTAACTATTTTGGGTTGGAAATAGTTAATGACATCATTCAGCTGCATTGATGTTGGCATTACCATAAAATTGATTAGTCGGTCCCGATAAGGGCGACTAATGACACCAATGAGATTCATTAGTGTCGGCATTACCCTCCCTAGGTTTTGGGAAGTGGTATAATTGCTATTCTCAGTGGAGAATAATTGATAGTATTAATGAAATGAAAATGTTTCGTGATTCCTAGAAGGATAAATTTAGAAATATTAGAAGGAGATTGAAATGGGAATTATAAGGATCTATGATAGTGCATAACATTGAATATATATCATTTGATCTCACTTCTCTACGATATTATTGCTTTTAATATAATTATTTCCAAATATTATGTTGTTGCAGGTCCATCATATTCACTACAGGAGTAATATTTTAGATCATTTAGTTTTTGTGTCATAGCATTCTTTAAATCAAATGTCTGAACGAAACTGTATTATTATGTACTTGTAATCGTAATGTATGTTTGTTTCGTTTACCTAAGATTTAATTTATGTCTGACTTTAAAATATGAATATTTGGAATATTGTGTTTGTACTCTTGAATAATATGATGTTTGAGACTTAGAATGATTGGGATGTGATTAAGCAATGAATAATAGATGTGTACAAGTTATTTGTCAATAACTTAAGACCTTCCAGTATATGAGAGACTTTGCTGAAACTTTTGTAGAAATTTCAGTAAACCTTGTATGAATTTGGCCAAAAACAATTCACCATGTTTTTTTTTTATGATTTATGAGTTGGTCCTGAAATTAAAGATGTTACACACAATGAAACACTGATCTCTTTTTTGTTTTTTAATGTCTAAACAAAGTACATACAATTTATTAGTGCTACATAATAGAAATTAATCAAAAAGCAAGAAATCTAGGCTTTTATGTTATTAAAAAATGCTTTAATATTTAATAGTTTAGGTTAATTTTCTTACGCACACTTTTAATATTGGAATGAGCATGTGGGATGATGGTTCCCTGCAATAAGACATGAAAGTAAGTACATAATTAAAAAAACTATAGAAACCATTGTCAACTACTAATTGATATCTTAAAAAAAAAAATATTAAGTGGCATATTAATGTGGCTACTAATTGCTTTGTGTGTTCAATGGGCTATAAAAGAAAAGGTGCTTGAATTATGAGAGTGGATTAGATAGAAAATGGAAAGAAATCATAAGAATTAAGAAAGAAAAAATTAAAACAGCTTGATCTGTTATGGTGTATACATTCACATTTTACTATGGATTCATACAATGAAATAATTATTTTACCCTTCTAAAAAAACAAATAACCTAATTTGAGGGCTAATATAGTCCACGAGACAAATTAGTCATTGCTAAATTGACCAAATGCATCTTAGTCATCTTACATTTTCATTTAACTTGCCTTTAAAAGCAAAAGTTACTAAATAGTCTTTAAAAGCAAAATTCATTTAACTTTTTAAGAATTTCATTTAAATTTGAAAAATAAAATGACTAAATTACCTTTAAAATAAATTAGTCCAAGAGATTTTTGTCATTTCATCCTAATTTTTCTAGCAATTAACAAGTAGATTTAGGGGTAATTTGATATTTTAAAAAATATAAATATTATTAAAAAAAGTTAACGGTACATGCGTGACACACACCCACACTTTTAGGGCGGTGTGTGTGGTACCTCTTAGAGAAAAAAAAAACTACCAATCACCATATCATCTGAAGCATTGAGTGGCGACTTATCGTCGACGATTGAATTTTCTTCACTTATATTTTCTCTCTCTTCTCCTCGAAAATCACGTTGGCCTAGCCAAAATTAAAACTTATCCTCCCATTTTGTTTTTTTTTCAATTGTAATCTTCATTCTTTTAATTGCTCTTTATTTGTTTTTTATTCTATTTTTAATCAATTGTTTTTCAATTTATCCTTTATTATTTCATCCTATTTGACTTTTATATCAAATTTGATCCTCATTCTTTTGATTATATTTTTTATATTATTTTTTTAATTAAGTTTTTTTCAATTTCATCCCTCATCATTTTATTTATTTTTATTTTCAGTTAGATTTAGTCCTTATTCTTTTAATTATTCTTTTTTTTTTTTTGCTTTGGTTCGTTTTTGTAAACTGGTTTTCCTTTTTATTTTATTTTATCATTCAATATTGGATTGATTGAGAATTGTGCTTCAGAATTTGTTTTCAATGTGGTGAGCCTAGTCTCATGGCTTAGGTTATGGTTATGAAATGTTAACCTAGATTGACATTGTTTCTTCGTTTTTAAAATATTATTTTACACTAATTTCCTTTTTCAATTGTATCCTTCTATATTGGTTTATTAAAAATTAAACTTATTTATTTTTCTCAGTTAGCTTTCTATGAGGATAACCTGGTATTATGATTCAGTTCATAAATTTTCCATCATATCTAGGATTCGCTCAGGGCTTTTACATTATTTTATATTATTTTATTTTTATGTCAAATGTGGTTCTCATTCTTTTAATTGTTTTTTTTTCTACGGGTCATTTCTTTTTAAATTGATTTTATTTTTCAATTTCAACATTCAATATTAAATTGGTTGAGAATTGAGCATTGTAATTTTTTTCAATGTAGTGATCTCGGTCTTATAACCCAAGTCACAAGTAAGAAATGTTAACCCGGTTGCCATCAATCTTTTCTTTTTAATCTTTTTGTACATTGATTTTTTTTCAAATATTCCATCCTTCAAAACCTTGTTTATTGGAGATAGAGCTTCTTTATTTATTTATTTTTATTTTGCTTTCTATTAGGATGGCCTGACCTCACGACCCGTGTCACGGATTTGCCATACTAACTCAGATTGACTCGGGGATTTTATATAATTTTGTTTCATTTTATTTTTATGTCAAATTTTGTCCTAAATTTTTAATTGTTTTTTTTAAATTCTTTTTGTTTAATTAAATTTCATTCGTCAACATTGGAATGTTGAGAATTGAGCTTTATAAGTTTTTTCGATGTAGTGATCCTAGTCTCATCACGAATATGAGATGTTAACCTAAATTGACATCGATCTTCTTTTTATTTTTTTTACACCGATTTTATTTTTCGAGTTCAATCTTCAAGATTGTGTTTATTATAGATTGAGTTTTTTTATTAATTTTTATTTGCTTTCTACGAAAATGGCCTTGTCTCATGACCTAGGTCATGAGTTTATGATCTTAACTAGGATTGACTCGGAGTTTTTTATTTCATCCTTTGCAAGTATTCTTTTTCTATAGGTCATCATTATAACTCTTCATCTTTATATTCTATACATTTACTATAATTTATTTTTTATCATATAATTAAATTAAACCATCTTATTGGACTGACTAGGGTCTATAACTCGAGTCGCAAGATTTTATTTTCTTTAAAACATGCTAGTGATGTTTTTTTTTTTATCATGGACATACTCCTATACATGACCCACAGGTAGGTGACCATTCCCAAGAACTAAACTATGAGGAAGAACCCGTCAACTTAAGGTTCTCAGTTGATCGCACACTTACTTATAAGTTGAGAAATGCAAATGGTAGGATTCGAATAAATAATATTAGTTTCATCTAGTTAACTTCTTACCACTTAATTATTATTAATTGAGCTACTATCTCACTTGCATGCTAATAGATTTTTTACATTATTTTTTAAAATTATAAAAAACAACCTAGTCCGCGATGAAACGAGGATTAGTATACAGACATACAGTGATTAACAATATATAAATTACCCTTTCACTGAACAGTGGCTTGCAATGGGCGTGCAGCCACCTGCGTATAATCCAACACATTAAACCAAAATCGTAGGGCATGTGTACAGACTACCGAGTGGGTTTGTCCATAATTTCAATAATTGAGTTGTTTTGATCTTGAACCTTGATATATAATACTATACATATGTAGCAAAAGTTTTTATTTTTTCAAATTTCAATTTCTAGACAGAATTTCTATATGCATATTTGTCTAAGTAGTGTAGATTCAATATGATCAAGCGATGTAAGTGGGTATCACTTTCACTAGACAGATTTTCCACATTGGTGCTACTAAATAATGGTCTGCCCTAGCTATAGAAAATAAAGAGATGCCTTGGTCATGCCAATTTGACCACAATAGCTCAATTGGTAACACAATCCCCAAAAATTATGACAAAACTACAATTTAAATATATCACCGTCTTTGCCGATTTCAGAGAAAATTGAACTGGAAATTTGCAAGTAGTCAAACATAGAATCCTGGGTTTGAAATTACTTAATCAAAATTTGGAGTGTTTTTGGTAGCTTATTATTAGCCCTGATTCTCTTGTTGTGAAGCATGTGAGTAGCAGTAGGTAAGCTAGGATGCATCTAACACATGCAGCTGTAGGTAAGACATACTGATATTGATATTTAATTAGTATTATTATTAAGCATGGTATTCTGCGATATCAGATCTGCATGATAATTAAACTCAATAATAGTACAACATTACTCGGAATATACTTCGTTGTTGCTTAATTCGTGCGATCATTTCATTAATGGGGTTCATGTTACGGCCTATATATAATGCATTATAAAAATATGGGGGGGGGGGGGGGGGGGAAAGAAAACAACCTTAACTCTGTTTAATTATTGTTCATTTATAAATTATCTTCCTCGTATTTTTTTAATTTAAGTTGACCGACATACTCTGTGTGCAGTCTGGCATTGACCAGATGAAGAATGTTTGTAGGCAACTAGATGTATAATTTACTAGCATTTGAGTGAAAGCATGCTGAACTACAGCTTAGATGGGAAAATTGTTAGCTAGCATATATTTTAAATTGTCTTTGAAAAAGAAGCTTCTTTACTAGCTAGATCTAGGGTGTTTCTCGATTTTTTAGACAGAAGAATACAGTAAGAGTTTTCTCATGTTTCATCCAAGTAAACCATGTTGATGAAGAGAAAAGCCGGTGGAGATTATCTAAGGTTTTAGCCAGAAGACAATCATAAAGCTTTAAGCATTTAGATAAGGAATTACAAAGCTGATAATGTTGACCCAGATGGTTTTAGGGTATATTTCTTTTTTAACCATTAGGGTTCATATCTCAAAATGCTTGCTAATTTGTGGATAACAGCATGCTTTTGACTTAACTAAAGGTGTGCAAATATTGGATAGAGAATAGCAACAGCCACAATAAAAAAAAATAAACATAAGGGATTCGATATTAATTGCATATTTGCTTACTTTTTTTTGATAATCAAAGTCATACGTACGAGCAGGATTCGAAATTAAGACTACTTTATCTCCTCAACTTGTTGAAGTGAGTACTGCAGACCTTCGCATTTCATATCTAAGTTACTAGAGGAAGGAACCAACAAATTGGATCACTCTACTTCACCCCAAAATGGGAAAGTAGAGAACCAAATCTAACAGTGCTGAAGGAAATTGCATTCATGTATACTTGTGTGCGCCAATTTTTCGACTCGACAAAGCAACCAGAAGAAGCTCAAAGTAAACAAAGGGCGTGTGTTTTTTCCCTCTTCTGATACCCACAAAAATTCATGGAGTTTGTGGCTCACTAACTGTCTGGTGCTTGTCAATTCGAGCCCAAATCGTACGAAGGAAGATTACGATATGCCCACGAGGGGGCAACGTGCAATCGGGGCATCATTCCTCAAATTTCCGTTGTTGTTTCTTGCAGTAGGGCAGCCCCATTGATGTCCCACAAGAGCTAAAATTTGATCTTTCAGGTGGCCAAGATGGCACCAGATCACATGGGTACACCCCTTTTCGTAACATTAGGTCACCTAATGTGGGCTAAGTGGAAGAAGAGCGAGGGAGGGAGAATTTTTATATAAATCTTGCAAACAAAGAACGAAAGAAACAACAGCAAAGACAAGCACTTGATCATCAAAACAAAATGTCATGGGGACCTTAACACATGGGGGGCGGCTTTGAGTTTGTGAAAGTGGAGCCAGCTCAAAGGTGAATCTTTTGCAAAATGTTTGCTGGAAGCACTCACCTGGGGCAAAGTCTTGTGTTCAAGTTGATCATAATCTTTAACTTGAAAAAAAATAAAATAATAATGTCAATCTTTCTTCTTTTCACTTCCTCGTTATATAATTAATGTCTAATGTCTATCTTATATTCAAATAATTAAACTAATAAATAATAAACACCATGCTGGAAATTCATGCAATGCAATGTGATCAGTGACAGCCAGCTCTGCAATTGCCAAAATAAAGATATTTGATGTCATGAAGTAGTGGAGTGCTCTTAAAATTTTCCTATATTTAATTATATGAAAATAAAAATGTTATCTCTTCGATCCAAACCTCTTTCCCTTGTTAATGCGTTTTTCTTTCTGATATTTTTTATTAGAATTTTTATTTTTTAAATAAAAACTTTTCGTAATCTTAAAAGCAAGTTTTAATAAAAATAAAAATAAAATAATAAATTAATGATTTTAACGTGAATGTGTTAAAAATATATCTATAATAAATCAAAAATGATTATATAATGGTTATAATTTAATATTTCGGTCAAATTTCAAACACACACTATGCATATCTTTGAAAACATGAGCCAAGTTTATAATGGTTATTAAAAGAAATTGTTCATTTCTTTCATAAATGGGATCATTTGAGTCATTAGTTACAACTAAAGATTACACAATATTCCATAAATTGCACGATTGTAACCTCAAATTGGAAGAGATCTCAATGAATGTTGGATTTGATTGTGTTGGAGAATAATATAAATTATATCTTGGAATCTCATCTAATAACTTAAGCTATTGGGTTGAGATGGTTCTTTGATATGGTATCAGAATTTTGATAATCAAGCGGTCACAAGTTCGAATCTCACTATCCTTATTTATTTGATAAAAATTAAGCACAAGGTAATATAAGTCTGTGCAAGTTTCAAGTCCAAAGGGCTTTTACTTGAAGGAATGTGTTGGAGAATAATATAAATCATATCTTGAAATCTCACCTAATAGTTTAAGTTATTTGGTTGAGATAGTTCTTTGATAAATTGTTTTTGAAGACGTCAAGCTAATTGATACAACATTTTTTATAGATTACCAGCTAACTTGATGTGTTCAAGACTGCCTAAATGTATGACTTCTTACAGGAAACGGAGGGTCGATTTTGAAATGGATCTAAAGTATTTCAACAATATTTACTACACAAGACCACATCACACACATACAGTCTTGTCCATTCAAGCACACATGGATAAGAGGAAGACACAATTAGGAAGAATAAATGGATGGATTTGTACTCAAACTATAACCTAATAATTCTAATCAATTGGGTCTCCTAATTAACAATAACATCTTCCCATTGAGTCCTACATCTATTGGACTTAATCTAGTTAACTCCCTCTTAGGTTTGTTTTCGAGTGTTGCATGCAATAGTTGTAGCTCGAAGCTTTGATTAATTCAGGCTAAGAAGCATTCTTTTTGGTTAATTCGTGGAAGCTGCTGAGGCTGTTTTCTTCCAGATCTGGCTTTTCTGACGTGCTCTAGTTTAGAGGTTTGTGAGATTTGTTACGCTATAAGCTTTATATTGGTTTGTGGGGAATTATAGAGGCAGTGGGCTTCGACTTTTTTGTGTTTTGACTTTTGTCTATCTTCATTTAATTTGAGTTTAGGTATGGACCGGCAAGGTATTAATTTTCTATGAGTTTTTAAATGAATATGTATATATACTGGTATTATCCATTACACGAGAGATACTCGACCCATTATTATTTTTAGTTAGCTAAGTCAAACCTTACTGGTTTTTATGTTAGTTGCAAACAATCTGCATGCCTTGTCGACATGAAGTAAGATTTTGAACTTGAAACCCCACAATTAGGAGGCGCTCCATCTTGATGGTCTTTTTTTTTCCTGTGCAGATGAATATCATGCATAGAGGATTGAACACTTATATTATATAAAAAATGATTTCTTTAAATAAAAAATATATATTATTTGATGCATTTCTAAATAAATTTTTTTTTAAAAAGCTACCGCTACTATAATTGTAAACACTCCCCCGTAAAATAAAAGGTTAGGGACAAGCAACTTTAGCTAGATGTTTGATCAAGGCATACATAAATTCAACAAGAAAAGAACCCATTGCCCAGTTTGTCTTTGATTGAATACAGGGATTCAAGTTTGACAATTAGTTGAATATTTCTAGCAAAATCTGGTAAAAGCTTCCAATAAATGAGCTGATGCTGATGCACTTTATACGAATGAACAAGGTAAAATAATATAGCTTTTCTAGTCTACACTGCACATGAAACATACATATATATATATATATATACCGGCAACCAGTCAAGCACGCGTGAACTCGACTTTGCCTCCAGTACTGCCTTCGTCAACCAGAAGCAGTAACTCTTACCCACTACTGCTGACTAAGATGGGATGATTTTTATTTTATTATTATTTTTCCTTCATGATATCATTTTGAAAAACAAGCGAGCATAATTGGTTTATTTAAAAACACTTAATTGGCAAGATGTTCAATGAAAGATATATATATATATATATATATATATATATATATATATATATATATATATATATATATATATAATATCTGAAGAACCAGCCTTCAACTCATTTGAGAGTTTGTTTCCAAAATAGTATAATACCAATTTTATTTTATTTTTTAAAAATATCACAATCCAAAATTTATTAGAGAAAATTGTACATTTTCAAGAGTCATAATATCTTAATATCACAGTAAAAAAAATGTTGTGTGATAAGGTAATCAACTTTACTCTCTCTTTTTTTATTTTACATTTATTGATATTTTTTTACTTAAAAGATATAAAATAAAAGGGTTGAATTAAGTTTTCTTTATTATTGTTGTAGGTGTCAACTACAACTATTTAAAATGTGCTATTTTTTAATATAAGTTTTCAACTATGTTATTTTCCAAAAACACATTCTTACTTTGCTACTTTACACAACATCATACATGATGAGAATCTATTCTGATTCTTTTATTAGTGATATCATACTAATATCAATATTTGAATAAAAAAAAACTATATTTTTTTTATTATAATATTGCAATTCAATAATCTCTTCTAACTTTCTAAAGTAGTTAGCTTCAAATTAATTAGAAGTTGATCTCTTAACACAAACCTCATTGTTATATGTCTTTCTACCATCATCATACTCTTTAGTATGAAACACATGTTCATTGATGAAATACTTGTTATAGCACTTTCTATCTTTTAGGACCCAGACTTAGTAAATTCAAAGTAACAATAGCATTCCCTTCCAATTTATAACTTGTACATGAATTACATCTCAATCATAGTTAACAAGAAATGTGTAATGAACTTAAGTATCTTGGGATATAAGAATAATTAAATAGTCCTTACATGTATTATGAACCATGTGAAAAATTGTTTATCTTGTAATCAAAAGATTTGAGATTCAATCGGCAGTGAGTTTTTTAATAATAAAAATTGACGATGTTGCCTACGAGGAATTCATCAATCTATCAGTTTATAATAGTATAAGAGATAAATTGTTAAAAAATAACAACATGTGGAGTATTATACTTATTAAATAAAAGATCTCAGTTCATCGCAATTAAATAACACATAACTATGTGTTTATCTGAATTCTATTTTTATCAAATATCTTCTCCTCACAGTATTTTTTTTGTATAAGTCGTCCAGGATGGAAGAATATTGATAAGTTCTCACTCGAAGGCACTTCCCTACCATCATCATGCCTTAGAATAACGCGTTTGATTCTTGTTCTCAAGTGAGGCTTGAAATAGTGCGAGATAAATGTTGAGATCTCTTCAACAATATAGGCCTCGTATATCAAAGCCTCAACATGCGCCTTGTTTTTTTACTTTTCTCTTAAGGTTGAACAAGTACCTGCATGAAATTAAATAAATGCTTTGAATTTAAAAAAAAAAGACAATAGAGTTTTAATTATAATGCATGTGTAATAATCCTTAACATCTCGAATGGATACATCCATCTATATTGGACCGGGCCTTAAAATTTTGCCTCAAACAGTAGATGTATGGGTAGATGCTCCATGTGTTGTGTTTGCAACTTGTTAGAGCATATATCTCTAAAGAAGTGACTGATCTCCATGAGTGCATCTCATATCTCCTTTGACATTAAATCTCGGTAAGTTAGTGGAATGAGTGTTTGTATAAATTAACACATGGCAGTCATGACTTTTTATTCCATACAATCTACAATCCTCCAAATTCACCAACCTTGATATGTTCAAAGCATGTCCATTAGGAAAACACGGACTCTTAAGCCATTGGTAGACACGTAGTTGTGCATTCTTGTCTAAGTTAAAGCTAGCTTTGAGCTTTGCGACCCATGACCTATCATAAACCAACTTTATTTTTTTATAGTGACAAAACAAAAATATATTTAGTCTAGCCTTAATGTTTTTATTTGTCTTCCCTTTCATGTCTATAACCGCATTGAAAATATTTTCAAACATGTTTTTTTCTATATTCATGACATCAAGGTTATGGCGGGGGGATATTGGTCTTCCAATAAGGAAGCTCCTAGAAAATACTTCGTTCACCCAATTATAGGTCCAACCAAAACCAAGAAACTTCTACTTTCCAAATTGAAAACCAAACACAATGTCGTCGTACTCTGACACCACATCATACAATTCTTCATCCGATGGTAGTGGCAGCGCAACATCTCTTTCAACTCTGTCAACAAAGAAATCATTTTTGTTCTTTTTGTACTTATGATCTGTTAGTAAGAACCCTTTGTGGAAATCTAAAAAAGATTGTTTACCGTCATTTGTTAACGTGAAGGCTTTGTTAGCATGGACATGCTAATTTTCCATACGTGTTCCAGCCAGAAACCATTTCATACGCAATAAAATCATTGATTATCCATCAAAGCTACCTTCATCTGAAAATTATGTTTCCTTGATACATCATATGTCAAAGCCCTAGGGATGACTACAACTGCTTCAACTCATCAATCAATGGATGAAGACAATCATTTATATTCCAACTCGAACTATTAGGACTGAGTATGACCATAGATAAAAACATGAACTCTAATCTCATACACATCTTTAGTGGCAAGTTGTACATCGTGAGTATCTCCGGCCAACTAGAATAAGGAGTAGTAAATGACCCGAATGGATTGAATATGTCTGTACATAACCCAAAACACACGTTTCTTGATTCCAATGAAAATTGAGGATATACCCTATTAAAATGTTTCGAGGTTTTACCATTAGAAGGGTGCATCATCACTCCATCCACTGCATCATGTGAATGATATCATGTCATGTCATATACTTAGTAGTCTTTGGTGACATAAATAACATTTGCAGTCTACGTGTAATTGGAAAGTATCTAAGTTTTCTATGTACGACAAGAGTCCTTCCCTTGCTAGTTTTAGGTTTTTAACAAGCATACTCACATGTTCTACACTCGGTTAACTATGCATTTTCAAGGTAGTACAACATGCAGAAGTTTGGACACATGTTAATTTTCTAGCATCATAGGTCGAGGGGTTTCATCATGGATTTAACAACATAAAAGTTCTCTTTCAACCTATTCCCTTAAAGTAAAATGTTTTTTGCCCATTCGATAATTTTATCATAACCGGCCTCACTCAACCTATGATCTAACTTAATAGTCAACACCTGTGCAACGATCGATAATTTACTATGACTTGTGCACCCATCCCATAACGACTCGTTAGAATCTTTTAAAAGATCAAAAAACCTTGTCGTGTCTATATTAGGTTCTGTATTTATTATTGAACATTGATCAGCATAACCCTGATTCATTCTCATTGCATTCATAACCATATTCCTATAAAGATTACTATTGTCATCTACAACTTCATGCATATTGTTAGAACTAAAATTTGACCCAACCATCATTTCTATCATGGTCTCGTGAGGAGCATATAGTTCGACGTGTGCAAACCAACACAGGTATCTCTCTATAATCCAACATCTAGATCGAGAAACTTTTTTATTTTTACACCTCTTACATGGACATCTAATACCGCCTACAATAATATTTCTCGAATTAGATAGTGTATAATTAATAAAACCCTGAACCTCATTACATTACTTAATCAATCCTACGTAACCTTTCGAGTGGATATCGGTATATTTATAAACGATCATTCATTATTTATATCAAACTTATATAGAATATTGATGAAAACATGTATTAATTAATGATGTAAACTAAATAAATAACAAAACATTGATTTAACTTAAACATATTCAAACTATTTTAATAGTACAACTAATTCATTATCAATTATTTATATAAATTCAAATTTCTATTCAACTTTCAACTCAATAATAAAATTGATAAAATATAAAACGGACCCATTAAATAAGTTATAATTTATTTTATCACAAAACACCTAAGTCACAAAATTCAAATTAAATTTCATCAATTTACAAACAAATAAAATTTTACAAAATCTCAAACAAATCCTATTATATACAAATCATACATTCATATAACAAATTTCTATGAGAAAAGGCTATAAAATAAGTAAACACCCAAACAAAATACATGTACTACAAAAATATGCAATAAAAATTAACATTTAAAATTGAGTTCAAATAAAATTGGGCAATCCTTAATAAAATTTGAATCAGAACAGGGATGCTGACAAATTAAGTGTTGGGGTGGCTGGATTTGTAGTGGAAGGTTGATTTGTGATCAAATTATGGGGGTTTGTGATGTTTGTTGCAGAGAAAAATAGAGGAAGAATAAGAAATAAGAGAGGGAGAGAGGAGGGTCACTTGTCTGGTCACAAATCAAATATTACAGATGGATTTAATCAACATATTTAAATTCATCGGTAATTATGTTTGCAAAAATAACATATCATTTTACTTTTTGGCTCTCTTTTTTCATTCCTTATTTTCTTACTGTAATTACTCGGTATATACCGAGGGAATATTTTTGTCGGTATTTACCGATGGCTACTGTGAGAACATATTTAATCGGAAAAATTCACCACAATTTACCAATAAAATATTTTTGTCGGTGTGTACACTTGTATTTGCTAATTTTCTAGCAGTGTTTCACCTCTCCTTTGGCATTCTTTTTTTCTTTAAAGATTCACTTGACATTTATTGGTTTTTTCTACTTGATCTAGAAACCAATTTCCATGTCATTCTTCTCAATTGATGTAATATCCTCATCCATAGCAATTCTCTACTTTTCATCCTTTATTGCTTCTTCAAACACTATATGATCACATGTAGCAAGGTGACCATATAGTATAACATCATCAATAGGATTAGTTACCTCATATAAGTCATTAAGGCTCCTCATCTTTCTTAGTGGACTTGATGAAGTGCCATTACTTAAGTTTCCACTAGAAAAAGAAAAAAAGGAAAAAGAAGGAGAAGTTGAGCTCATTGGTGTTTGTAGAGGTGTAACTATAGGTTTTTGATGATATTCATATCTTTCCTTATTTTCATTAAAAATCAGTAAGAAGTCATATTTCTCACCATCATCTACCTCTCAATCCCATACTTCTTTTTCATTGAACTCAACATCTCTATTAATCATCATATTTCCTTCATTAGGGTTGTAAAGTTTGTATCCTTTGAACTTTTGTTCATAACCCATAAAGATTATCTTTTTGCTCTAGTCATCTAGCTTTGTCCTTACTTGATCATCTACATGCACATATTCAATGCTCCCAAAAACTTTCAAGTGAGAAACACTTGGCTTTCTTCCACTCCATGCTTTTTGTGGAGTCATGTAATTCAAGCTTTTAGTAGTACACCTATTTGACAAGTAATTAGCACAATCAACAGCTTCAACCCAAAACTCTTTAGGTATTTTCTTGGTTTTGAGCATACTTCTTCCAATGTTGATGATGCTTCTATTCTTCTGACTGAATTGGTTGTGGGGATCTAAGCACTATTAGGAGTCTTTTTATACCATGATCTTCATAAAAGTCATTAAAATCATTAGAACAAAATTCACCCCCTATCTGTTCTAAGTGATTTTATAGAATAACCATTTTTTTCAATTAATGCCTTAAACTTCTTAAAACAACTAAACACAATAGACTTTTATTTTAAGAAGTATACCCAAGTTTTTTCTATTATAATCATTAATAAAAAGTAGAAAATATAGATTTTTACTAAACAAACATGGTTTGATAGGACCATAAACATCGACATGTATTTCTTGTATCAAAGTTTACATGCCCGAGTTTTATATGGCAAAGCCAAGTCTCATCCTTCACACATGCATTTTGGCATTTAGGTACATCTGTCTTTATGTTTAGCAAGAACATTTTATTATTTGTCATGGCTACTTTTGCAATCATAACTCTTTTAGTGTCAAGTAATGTCAAAGTACAATCTTTCATCTTAATCTCATACCCTTTGTCTAATAATTGTCCTAAGCTTAATATGTTGTTTTTCACCGTTGTATATAATAAACATCACCAATAAATTGATGACTTATATCTTTTAATTTAATCAAAATTATACATTTTCCTTTGATGGCAACCTTTAAATGATTTGTAAAGGTGGCATTACCTCTAATTGCTTCATTAAGCTCCATGAAGTTGTCTTTGTCTCCACACATGTGGTTGTTGACTCTATTAACTAGATATCATATGTTCTCTTTGTCTTGCATTCTCTCATCATGCACTAGTAACAGAGTGGCTTCCTTCTACTCTTCTATCACTAGATTTGCATTCTTCTCAACTCTCTTGGTTGGACTTTAGCAATCCCTAGCATAATGACTTACCTTTTGACAATTATAGCATTTAACTTTTGATTTGTCAAATTTGGATTTTGGATTGCCACCGTTAGTATAACCAATCAACTGGTTTGCTTCATGTGGTCAACTAGTTGACCTGTTGAGGCTGTCACGACCTTCTTTTCTAAATTTGCCTCTTCCTCTTCTTCATTTTCTTTGTCTACGTCCTCTACCCCTATGGAAATATCCAAAACCATCTTACTTTGAAAAAAGTGTTTGTGCAGCTACATCCTCTTGAATTTTTCCTTATGGGCTTGTAATTTTTCCATGAGACTTTGGATTGAAAGAACATTCATATTTTGGGACTCCTTTATCATGAACACCACATAATGGAACTTTTTTTATAATGAGCGTAGGATCTTCTCTACCACACGTTTCTCTACCACACGTGTCTCTTCCATCTTCTCCCTATATCTCTTCATTTGATTATATATGGTCAATACTCTTGTAAAGTATTCTGAAATATTCTTTGATTCAAACATGTGTAACTTTTCAAAGTCACCATGTAGTTTTCGTAGACGTATCTTTCTCATATTGTCAGCTCTTTGGTTTAACTCCTGCAAAACTTCTCATGCTTGCTTAATGGTGGTTACATTGGCCACTATCTCAAAAGTGGCATCATCTAGACATTGTTAGATGATTGTTAGTGTTTTTTTTATCATTCCTTTGTGCCTTTTACATGACCTCCTTTTGGGATGAAGTCAACGTTGCTCCATTTATAGGCTCATCAAAGCCTTTTTCAACTATCCCTCATACATCTTAGGAACCTAGCCAAGCATTTACTTGAATACACTAAGTTTTATAGTTGTCATTTGTCAAACTAGGATATTGAAGTGAGAAGTTTGGATTAACCATGTTAAATAACCAAACCTAAGCTCTGATACCACTTATTGAAAGAAAGATATGTGTGGTATAAGATCATAAACAATAATGTAAAGTAAAAAAAAAATCAAAAACAAGAAGAAGATTGAGAGGAAGGTATACTTTTATTAAGTGTTTCTCTCTAAGCTCTCTTAGCTATTCTTTCTCTTTTTATACTACTTAATAATGCTAAATTACAAGCCTTTTTATAAGCATAAAGTTCTAGACAATTAAAAAATTAAATTAATACAAGGAAATTCTAATTTGAATAGGAATTGTATTCTGCTGATTGAATTGGTACACCGCTTCAACTTATTCCACCTGGTTATTCTATTTCACTTAGTCAATTTATTCCCAACTGATCAACTAGTTCAACTAATTTTCAGAAATCAGTTTGCTTTCAACATCCCTTCTTAAACTTGATTTCTTCATATCTCTTAAAATATCTCTTATCTTGATAAAAACATTATATTTAAGTGGCTTTGTGAAGATATTTGCGACTTGGTCTTGTGTCTTCACTTACATGACTTCAACTTCCTTATTTGCAATGCAATCTTATAAGTAATGAAATCTTGTGTGTCGACATCCGTACTTCTATGATGAAATATTGGATTATTTGCTAATGCAATGGCTGATGAGTTTTTCATATAAATTTCAGTAGGCCTTTCTTATGGCATTCACAATTCCAATAATCTCCTTAGCCATATGGAATGATTAGTAACTACATATTCAGCTTCATGTTAAAAAAATGACTATGGATTGCTTATTTCAACTCTATACGAATGTTGTGTCTCTCATGTAGAAAACAAAACATATAGTGCTCTTTCTATCATCCATATCTTCAGCCCAATCACTATCACTATAACCTACAAGTTCAAAACTATTGGAATAACTATAGAACAAGTCAAAATCAATAGTACTTTTAATATACCAAAGCATTCACTTTAATGCTTTGAAGTGTGTCATAGTTGATCATTACTTGCTTGAAGTCTCCAAACATCTTTGGATTATTTCTTATAAAGATCAAGTCATCCACATACAAACATATAATAAGAGTATCACCACTCTTTTTTATCATTACATAAATAGCATATCCATAAAAGCATTTAACAAATCCATTTTTTTTAAGAAATAGCCATCAATGCGACTATACCAAGCCATTGGGGCTTGCTTCCATGCATACAAGGCTGATTTAACATCCATTTAATAGATTCTCCATTTATGTTAGGCAATGGTGGCAATGATTAATCGAATGGTCTCTAATCTAGTAATTGGAGCAAATACTTCATCATAGTCAATCTCATGCTTTTGATTATAACCTTTTGCCACTAACCTTGCTTTGTACCTCTCTACTACTAGAATATTTAGAATTACCGATGGATTTTTCTATCGATATTTATACTCACAGTCTGTTAGCACAAAACTTGTCGACGTGATCATTGATAGAAATAATTTGTCGGAAAAACTTTCATCAATGATTTTTGGTCTGTTGGTGGGTCCGTCGGTAGTAATTTTACAGATGGATTTATTGACGAACAAAGCACTTCAAAAAATTAATTAACATGGTGTGTTGGTGGGTCTGTCGATAATAACTTTACCTACTTCATTTCGTCGGTGCTTCTATCGTTGAATATAACATATCACCGATAGAAAAACTGTATGTTATTCCATCAATGATTTTTTTGCATCTGTCGGTGAATTTCACATGTAACCGTCAAACAAATCATTGGTGAGTAAACAGTAGCAGTAGCATTTATAGTAATTATTTTTCAACTTTCTGGAATATACCGATGGACTATGTCCGTTGCTAACCTCGTCAACAATAATTTAAAAATATATTTTTTAAAAATAATCTATTAAATAGAAAAAAAAGCAATTAAAAAAATTAAATTAATATAAAATTCAAATATTTATTACAAAATTGATGTGATTAAAAAAGAATCTTACCATCCACTTCATATATGAAACGAATGAAATGGAGCCACTAGTGTGAGTGGTAACGAAATCATGAACACGTCGGTTCTAGTTTTTTGCACCAGAGTATGATCATCACACGAAATGATCGAATGTCACATGCTAAATATATTTCGCTCATACAACCTCTGAGATGTACGGAGGTCTAAAATCCTTCCAGCCTGGAAGCTCTTTTTCTGTCACATATTTTTTGACTTTCTTTTGCGTCTCGTATCAAAAATCACACAACCTATATGGTACAAATAAATTATATATTTGTAAATGAATAATAAAATTGAATAAAAGCATTAAATTTTTTTATCTTGATTTCAATCTTACCTAATTGCAGCGTGATTCTCTCAAATCTTCCTTGCAATAGCATTGTCAACTCTATCCCATTCAAATTTTTCATTGCAGTTAAAATTTGTACAAGAAAAATTTCATTAATAATGTCGCACGTGAGCGACGTCGCGGCGATCGTCCACCCACAAAAAATGTGATATGGGGGATATATATCTGGTCAATGTAGGGAGACAAGGAATTCGTTGTCTCTTAGCAGTGAAAAATGGTGTGGGAGTCGCCACCTAGTATTTTGGTCACTAGGAACCCTAACTGGTCTCAGAGATCGGGTACGGGGACTGGTTGCGTAAAGGGAAGGTATTAGCACCCCAAATACGCCCTACCTAAGGTAAGCTGCATCGTTTAATTGTCTGATAAAATTTAAGGTGTTTACGTTGTGTTTCCTAGTTGTTGGTCCGTCTATGGTTCAAGAAAAGTCCTCCTTAATAAGGAGGTCCTTATCTTATCGGGTAAAACCTAACCGTTCTAGCGTCTATGTAAAAAAACATATTTTTAATTTCAGGAATACGTTTTACGTATAAATTCGTAATCCCATATACTAACAGAGGACAAAAAGATTTTTTAGAATTTTTGGAATATTGGCCTAGTTCTCATGGCTTGAATAAACTGGTTATTAAAGCCAAAATGCATGCTAATACATATATTGTTTTTTTGAAATTTCCTTTGTTGTGTGAAAATATGATGTTATAATATTTATATATATACGTTGGAGAGACTAGGCCGTATTTTAAAACAAAACATTTTTTAAATATGTATTTTTGTACGCTTTGACGCAAATCGGGTATTTTAATACTGGGTTTGTATCCTTACGGTATAAAAATACAACCAAATATTAATCCACTTTGACATAATAAAATGCAGAAAAATCAACAATATTTTCAAAGATATTTAGAAAATTTTTGAAAGCAAAAGACATTTTTTATTTTGAAAATCTTTGATGTTTTGATGAAAACCAGATATTTTAATACCGGATTTTGTATCTTTACAGTATAAAATACCAACCAATATTAATCAAAATACAGTAATAAAATTACAGAAAATCACATATTTTTTGAAATAATTTTTGAAGAATTTTTGTAATTTTTTCATATATATATATCTATATAAATAATACAAAATATAATATATATAATATAATATATAATATTAAATGGGCTGGGCTGGTCCGGCCCAACCGACTGGGCCGGACTCAGCCCAAAATTGTTGGGCCGATCTCGGCCCAAAATGGGTTGGGCCGATCTCGGCCCAAAACAAAAAGCACATTATCTTCTGGGCCAGACCCGGCCCAGAAGACAGGGCTGGGCCAGGATCCGCCTGGCCCAAGCCAAAACGGGGCAGGGGGGGAATTATTTTCCCCCCACCCCTGCATGCAGAACGCTACTCGTTCTGCATGCAGGGAACGAAACGAGAAAATAGACGCGAGGGAGAAGGGGAAGAAAAGTTACCTGGCGCGGAGGCGGAAGCGGTGGCTGGCTGCGTTTCTGGCGGTTCTGTGGTGGAGGCTGGTAGCGGTGTCGCTGCTCCCTGGCGGCGACTCCAAGCAGCGGCGCTGCTGTCTCAAGCGGCGGAAAGAGGGATTCTTCCTCTTTCCTTCTCCTCTGTTTCCTTCCCTTTTCTTCTCCTTCTTTGGTTTTCTTTCCCCCTGTTTTCCCTTCTTTCGGTTCTCTTCTCCCTCTCCCCTTTCTCTCTCTTTCGGTTTTTTCCGTTCCTCTCTCTCTCCTCTGTTTTTCGTTTTCTCCTTCTTCCCCCGTCTGTTCTCCTCTCTCTCTCTTCTGCTGTCGTGTTGGTTGTTATTTATAGAGCCAAGTGAGTGGCTTTTCGCTGTGGAGCATGGGGAGCAGCCGGCCGGTCGGCCATTGGGCGCGACTGCCAACGCTCGGCCCCCCTCCCCGGCTTTCTGGCAGGTGCGCGGTGGGTGGTCGGCCATTGTGTTCGGTCGGTGGGCTCCAGGCGAGAGAGAGGGGCCGGCAAAAATTTCAAAAAAAAGCACCATTTTTCCCTTCTTCCCCGCTGCATGTTCGGGGGGGAAGAAGAAAGATGAACAGTGTCGTTCAAAACGACACCGTTCTGCCCTTTTCCCTTTTTTTTTTTTTTTTGAATGGATGAAACGGCGTCGTTTTGGATAAAACGCGCCGTTTCATTTAAATCCTACAAGACGCCAAAACGCGTCAATTTGCAAAGCAGCCCTCAATTATCTTTTGTCCCTTCAATTGCATCCCTGCCGAATTCGAACCCCGTCCCTATATTTGGCCGCGTTTTTCACTTTGGTCCTTGGCCTTTGAATTATGCAATTGAGCCCTTAATTGATCAATAAACTTCCAATTTCTTCAATTAGGCCCCTGAATCAATTAATTCCAGCCCCTATACTTACGCGCCTTCTTCAATTTGGTCCTTGGTTTCGGATTCCTTCAATTAAGTCCCCAATTGGCCCTTAAACTTCAATATTTATGCAATTAAGCCCCTGATTTGACCTAATAAATTCCTAAAAAATATATTTTGGCCCCAGAACTTAAATTTCTTCTAATTAAAGCCCAAATTGACTTAAAAATCAATTTTTCTTGCAATCAAATCCCCTTTAAATTCATTTAAAAATCAAATTAAGTCCATAAACATCTAAATTTGGGCTTTTCTCCTCAAATTTCAAATTTTCCTTGTCAACAGGGCTCTCCTCCTTCAAGAATATATTATCAAAAATTCCATCTTTGTATTTTTAACCTTATCGACCAATTTTCCAACCATTTTCTGAGCGCTTCTGCCTCCTGTTATTTTTCTAACCTTATTTGGCTATATATTTTTATATATATTTTGTGGGGACCCAAAAATGGGTTACAACAGATGCCCCCTCTTTATAATGCTTACGGAGCAAAGGTTTTGCGCAGTAAGTTTTATAAAGATAAACCAAAACTGAGCTCCCGAAACTGATCTAGTCGGAGCTCGATTGCTCTGAAACCTTGTCCTTACAGCAATCCTCCTTAACCCAAAAACTATGATCAAAATTTAGTCATCTCGAGATCCCTTCTGGTGATCTCCTTTAACCCCAAAAACTTGGAATCTCATCTGGCGATTCCTTTACCCATACCCAAATACAAAAACACGTGTGTGGTCTCATTATGACGGGTGACCTGCCCGAATGGGAAAAGGAAAGAGTGGTCTCATTATTATGGGTGACCTACCCAGGAAAAATAATGGTCTCATTGTATGGGTGACCTACCCAAGAAAAATAATGGTCTCATTGTATGGGTGACGAACCCAGGAAAAATGATGGTCTCATTGTATGGGTGACTAACCCAGGAAAAATGCTGGTCTCATTGTATGGGTGACGAACCCAAGAAAAGTGATGGTCTCATTGTATGGGTGACTAACCCAGGAAAAATGATGGTCTCATTGTATGGGTGACTAACCCAGGAAAAGTGATGGTCTCATTGTATGGGTGACGAACCCAAGAAAAGTGATGGTCTCATTGTATGGGTGACTAACCCAGGAAAAATGATGGTCTCATTGTATGGGTGACTAACCCAGGAAAAATGATGGTCTCATTGTATGGGTGACTAACCCAGGAAAAATGATGGTCTCATTGTATGGGTGACGAACCCACGAAAAATGATGGTCTCATTGTATGGGTGACTAACCCAGGAAAAATGATGAAGTGCGGTCTCATTATAATGGGTGACCTACCCAGGGGAAGAATTCTTAGTAAACTCCAATGCTTTTCTAAGAAATAGTTTCAATACGAGGTCCCTTCTAGCGACCTTCCTTGATAAATGTCGAAGTACGAGATCCTTTCTGGCGATCTCAAATAACTTGGAATCCCATCGGGCAATTCCTTTTACTAAAGCTAAAACATGAAGTTCCTTCTGGCGACCTTCATCGAAATACAAGACCCCTTCTGGCGATCTCCTTTATCCAAACAACTTGGAATCCCATCTGGCGATTCCTTTTAACCAACATGTAATACGAGGTCCCATCTAGCGACCTCCAAATAGCGAAACACGAGATCCCTTCTGGCGATCTCCTTTAATCAACTTGGAATCCCAATCTGGCGATTCCTTTTAACCAACATGAAATATGAGGTCCCATCTGGCAACCTTCATCAACTTGGAATCCCATCTGGCGATTCCTTTTATTCAAAGTTGAAATACGAGGTCCCTTCTGGCGACCTCCTTTGACCAATATCGAAATACGAGATCCCTTCTGGCGATCTCAAACAACTTGGAATCCCATCTGGCGATTCCTTTTTCCGAAGCTGAAATAATGAGATTCCTTCTGGCGATCTTCTTTAATCAAAAACCAAAAAATCTATTTTGTAAATCGGTCAACCTGGAATCCCATCTGGCGATTCCCTTTAACCGATTGCTCGATGTCGTTCCTCCTGATGGCAGGGTTTGAAAATTATTATCTTCTCTTCTCGTTGTTCTAGAATCAACTCAATGATTCTTTCTTCATCTCCAATTTTGTTGGAATGCATTAAGGTCTCCTCCTGTAATGATCCAAAAAACATATATGCAATGATTTATGATTAGATGCCATGCATGCATTTGTACCTGGTTTTGAAACATAGGCCCCATCATCTTCTTCTATTTCATGAAACTCTCTCTTGATATGAGCTTGCTTTTGAAGTCGTATGCTGGTTCATTTCTCGTGCTGCCTATCATATCTTTGAGAAGAAGTCTTTGACTTTCTTCAAGTAGTCCTTTTCTCAAAATGTATGACTTGTATTTGCCTCTTTGTCATGCTTTTGTCAAATGCTTTAGCTTGGTTTTCAAATCTATGGGCTTCCAACCAATTTTAAACACGTAAAACTTTTCAAAAAAACAACTCGTTTTGCCCCCAGTGTAGGGGTGTGATCCTAGTCTGGGCTTTTATAGAGAATAAATTCATTCAGCCAATGATAAACTTTTTTAGTGCGTGAAGGGATAATGATGATTTTTTTTTTTTTCGTTCTTTTTCAAAATGCACATTGTTATTACAGATGATTATAAAGTGACCACTTAATCATTCATCAGAGGTAGGGATGTACTTTAGGGTTAGCTTTTCTTAAATTTCATATTAAACCATTTTATGATATAACCACTCAAACTTGTTCAAAAAGTGCATAATCTCATCATTTATTAAAAAAAAAGGTAGGCTCAAAGACAAACATAAAATATGGCTGAAAACATGAGCCCTGATTGCCAAATAGAGAAAATAAAAGCAATGACAAAAGCAAATGACAAAAACATGCTAAGGCAAATAAAGTTGTTTTACATTTTGAAAACTACGAGAAGTTCTTGGGTCAACCCGTTCTGGAAAGTCAACCGAGGCAATGCTTCATCTTCCTTCCCCATTTGCGTTTCCTTGTCTTCTCTTTCGATCTCGCCTTCTTCATTATTGACGATTCTTGACCAAGGTTTTCCAACCCTTTATCCCCTATTACTTTTGTCTTGACTAGGCAATAGATTTGAATTGATATTGGGTGTGTCTTCAAACGACACCCATCCTATCTTGATGAGCTTCAACAACATGCTCTTGAAAGCGTAGCACGTTTCAAGACAATGTCCGGGAATACCAGCATGGTACTCGCAAGTCAACTCGGGCTTATACCAGATGGGGAATGGTGGTTGTAGTGGTAATGTAGGGATAGGAGCTATTTGTCCAATGCTCAGTAGTTTGGCATACATTTCCTTCAAAGGCATGGGTAATGGCGGTAGTTGTTCTGAGATGTACCTTGTATTTGGTCTTTGGTAGTTGTTTTGGTTGTTTGACTGGTTATTTACTTGATTAGAGGAAAATGGTTTGTTAAAGTTTATGTGGGCAACATGAGAGGTAGGTATTTGTGGGTTGAGTGATTCCACTATATTGCCCTCGGACCCACCTTCAAAGTCGTAAATGTGACCTCCCATTTTTCTTCCCATAAAACCCTTCGCCTCCAATGGCTCAACTATACGTCCAGCTTTAATCCCTTGCTCTATTCTTTCAGCTATGCGTACCGCATCGTAGAAATGCTGAGATGAGCTACCCATTAGGTGCTCATAATATGGTGCTTTAAAGGTATTGGCAAACAAGGTCACCATCTCCGTTTCTATCAAAGGAGGTTGCACATGAGTGGCCTCGTCCCTCCATCTTTGCGCATAAGCCTTTACTGACTCTTGGCTTCTCTTTTCCATTGACATAAGGCTTGTTCGATCTGGAGCAATTTCCAAATTGAACTTGTATTGCTTAAGGAAAGCCTCCACTAAATCCTTCCATTTCTTAATCCTGATATTATCCAGCCTCATGTACCAACTTAGCGCCGACCCCGACAGACTGTCTTGGAAAAAGTAGATCAGTAACTTATCGTCATGAATCGCCTCAGCCATCTTATTGCAATAAGATCGAAGGTGAGTGTTTGGGCATTCCAACCCAGTGTACCTTATAAACTCCGGTATCCTAAAATCTTTTGGTACCGTGATGTTTGGCACCAAGCATATTTCAGATGCTCGTATGGGGTCAAACCAGTCATTTCCCTCGACTGCTCTTAACCTTTCTTCCAAGGCTGATATCTTGTCATTGTTCATAAATCCAGTGGACCTATTATCGGAAGGCCCATCTACAGTGATGTGAGCTTGAGGGGGCTGAATGGGAATGGCAGGCGCAAATTGCTGCCCCGTCACTGAATCTGCCCCCAAGTTCTGAGATACCCCCGGGACATGAACTGACGGTGCTCCTATAGGTGGTTGGGTAGACGTTCCCTCCCCGTTCTTGGCTCTTAAGAGTTGCTCAAGCAGATTGGTCAGTCGAGAAACTTCATTTTTCACAGATTCCAACTCGGTCTGGTAGTGTGACTCTAAGTGAGCTCTTTCTTCGTTTTCCATTCTTGATCTGGACCGGGTGTGGTGGACTTTGGATGTGGGACCTATGTTTCACGATCTGGCGTGCGTGGAAAAATGTAAATGAATGTATGATAAAGAACAATGCATGATGCATATATAATGCGAGCTGAAAAGACCTGAAAACCAAATGCCTTATGGTTAGGTTTTGTCTTATGCAAAAATATATTTTATGGAGCATACACCCTATAGCTGGTTCTAATTCTTTTGTGCTTGACGAGGGTAGGTTGGCTATTCAGTCTCTAAAAAGGGTCTCTTGCTGTCCCAGTGATTGCCCTCGTGGAGGCAATATGGGGGCTTGTAGGCAATGAGATGGTCACATGTACCAACTATTACCAGTCTAAGCACTCAGCAAAGAGTTGGGGTTTACACAAACTTAAACCTTGACTAACAGTCGTAAGGTAAGTTGCTAGTCCCCCACTTAACTTAAAGTTTGTGTGTGCTCTCAATAATCGAAGTATGTGATGCATGTGACAGTTCTATAAGATGTATGAGACAGTTCTATACAAATGCATGAACAATATGTGTAAAAATATTTAAAGCATATAAGCAGATAACAAAAGGAAAGGCATATTAACAATAAACACACGAAAACAAAAACAAAGCTTAGTCCACAAGGTCCTCAGTGGAGTCGCCATTCTGTCGCACGTGAGCGACGTCGCGGCGATCGTCCACCCACAAAAAATGTGATATGGGGGATATATATCTGGTCAATGTAGGGAGACAAGGAATTCGTTGTCTCTTAGCAGTGAAAAATGGTATGGGAGTCGCCACCTAGTATTTTGGTCACTAGGAACCCTAACTGGTCTCAGAGATCGGGTACGGGGACTGGTTGCGTAAAGGGAAGGTATTAGCACCCCAAATACGCCCTACCTAAGGTAAGCTGCATCGTTTAATTGTCTGATAAAATTTAAGGTGTTTTCGTTGTGTTTCCTAGTTGTTGGTCCGTCTATGGTTCAAGAAAAGTCCTCCTTAATAAGGAGGTCCTTATCTTATCGGGTAAAACCTAACCGTTCTAGCGTCTATGTAAAAAAACATATTTTTAATTTCAGGAATACGTTTTACGTATAAATTCGTAATCCCATATACTAACAGAGGACAAAAAGATTTTTTAGAATTTTTGGAATATTGGCCTAGTTCTCATGGCTTGAATAAACTGGTTATTAAAGCCAAAATGCATGCTAATACATATATTGTTTTTTTGAAATTTCCTTTGTTGTGTGAAAATATGATGTTATAATATTTATATATATACGTTGGAGAGACTAGGCCGTATTTTAAAACAAAACATTTTTTAAATATGTATTTTTGTACGCTTTGACGCAAATCGGGTATTTTAATACTGGGTTTGTATCCTTACGGTATAAAAATACAACCAAATATTAATCCACTTTGACATAATAAAATGCAGAAAAATCAACAATATTTTCAAAGATATTTAGAAAATTTTTGAAAGCAAAAGACATTTTTTATTTTGAAAATCTTTGATGTTTTGATGAAAACCAGATATTTTAATACCGGATTTTGTATCTTTACAGTATAAAATACCAACCAATATTAATCAAAATACAGTAATAAAATTACAGAAAATCACATATTTTTTGAAATAATTTTTGAAGAATTTTTGTAATTTTTTCATATATATATATCTATATAAATAATACAAAATATAATATATATAATATAATATATAATATTAAATGGGCTGGGCTGGTCCGGCCCAACCGACTGGGCCGGACTCAGCCCAAAATTGTTGGGCCGATCTCGGCCCAAAATGGGTTGGGCCGATCTCGGCCCAAAACAAAAAGCACATTATCTTCTGGGCCAGACCCGGCCCAGAAGACAGGGCTGGGCCAGGATCCGCCTGGCCCAAGCCAAAACGGGGCAGGGGGGGAATTATTTTCCCCCCACCCCTGCATGCAGAACGCTACTCGTTCTGCATGCAGGGAACGAAACGAGAAAATAGACGCGAGGGAGAAGGGGAAGAAAAGTTACCTGGCGCGGAGGCGGAAGCGGTGGCTGGCTGCGTTTCTGGCGGTTCTGTGGTGGAGGCTGGTAGCGGTGTCGCTGCTCCCTGGCGGCGACTCCAAGCAGCGGCGCTGCTGTCTCAAGCGGCGGAAAGAGGGATTCTTCCTCTTTCCTTCTCCTCTGTTTCCTTCCCTTTTCTTCTCCTTCTTTGGTTTTCTTTCCCCCTGTTTTCCCTTCTTTCGGTTCTCTTCTCCCTCTCCCCTTTCTCTCTCTTTCGGTTTTTTCCGTTCCTCTCTCTCTCCTCTGTTTTTCGTTTTCTCCTTCTTCCCCCGTCTGTTCTCCTCTCTCTCTCTTCTGCTGTCGTGTTGGTTGTTATTTATAGAGCCAAGTGAGTGGCTTTTCGCTGTGGAGCATGGGGAGCAGCCGGCCGGTCGGCCATTGGGCGCGACTGCCAACGCTCGGCCCCCCTCCCCGGCTTTCTGGCAGGTGCGCGGTGGGTGGTCGGCCATTGTGTTCGGTCGGTGGGCTCCAGGCGAGAAAGAGGGGCCGGCAAAAATTTCAAAAAAAAGCACCATTTTTCCCTTCTTCCCCGCTGCATGTTCGGGGGGGAAGAAGAAAGATGAACAGTGTCGTTCAAAACGACACCGTTCTGCCCTTTTCCCTTTTTTTTTTTTTTTTTGAATGGATGAAACGGCGTCGTTTTGGATAAAACGCGCCGTTTCATTTAAATCCTACAAGACGCCAAAACGCGTCAATTTGCAAAGCAGCCCTCAATTATCTTTTGTCCCTTCAATTGCATCCCTGCCGAATTCGAACCCCGTCCCTATATTTGGCCGCGTTTTTCACTTTGGTCCTTGGCCTTTGAATTATGCAATTGAGCCCTTAATTGATCAATAAACTTCCAATTTCTTCAATTAGGCCCCTGAATCAATTAATTCCAGCCCCTATACTTACGCGCCTTCTTCAATTTGGTCCTTGGTTTCGGATTCCTTCAATTAAGTCCCCAATTGGCCCTTAAACTTCAATATTTATGCAATTAAGCCCCTGATTTGACCTAATAAATTCCTAAAAAATATATTTTGGCCCCAGAACTTAAATTTCTTCTAATTAAAGCCCAAATTGACTTAAAAATCAATTTTTCTTGCAATCAAATCCCCTTTAAATTCATTTAAAAATCAAATTAAGTCCATAAACATCTAAATTTGGGCTTTTCTCCTCAAATTTCAAATTTTCCTTGTCAACAGGGCTCTCCTCCTTCAAGAATATATTATCAAAAATTCCATCTTTGTATTTTTAACCTTATCGACCAATTTTCCAACCATTTTCTGAGCGCTTCTGCCTCCTGTTATTTTTCTAACCTTATTTGGCTATATATTTTTATATATATTTTGTGGGGACCCAAAAATGGGTTACAACAAATAAGTTAATAAACTAACCAAATTAACATAATAAAAAAATATTTAAGTTAAAACTATCCTTAAACCGCCCAAACCATGCATCCATCATAGGTTTCCATTTAGGATGTTTGAAAACCTGACTCCATTAAAATAATGAAATTTACATCGATGATATCATCACTGATGTTATGGTTCTAGCAGCCTCAATGTTTGTAAACCTGTAATTGTATTCGTTAATTGATATTAATTTTTCAAAAATTATTAACATATCGATGTGAATGGAAAATAAACTTACATTAAAAGGTCATTCTTCCACTGAGTCTAACACTTCTAGGTAAATGAATCTCATTGTGAAGTGACCCCCCTTGATGTGGCAGCATTGTACTCGACGAGCTTATGCTATGAGTGGATGCTTATGTCTCAGGTGTCTGTTCTTAATCGGCACCTAACAACTCATGGTCATCAAAAGCACTGCTAGAAGAACTAGCAACAATCCTGTTTGTATGACGTGTTATCGACGTTTCCCTAGACATCTATACAAATTAAAGAATTAAGGTACTGTAAACCATTCCTATTAAAAAAAAAAAAACATTGGCAACTCCACCTTTATACGGAAAACTACCTAAAATTTTAAACTTTCAAATACACAATAATTTAAATTGGATTGCCACAAAACAATTTATTTTATTTCAATTTATGTTAATCGAATAATTTCAATTATGTTAATTTAACCAAATTTTGAATTAACTTTACTACGGCTATTTGTGAAATAATCATAGGAGGTTAATATAAACATATTAAAGGATCTGTAAAATCAATATTTCACAATAAAAACTATTCATTTATCCTAACTATTATCTTAGCTATTTTTTATTTTTTATTTATGATGGCAAATATTTGTTTTTTTTATTTTTAAATAATTTTTATTTTTCATGAAATTAAAAATTGTTTGTTAACACCAACAAATCAATTAGCTAACCATATTAATAAGAGAAAATTAAAAAAATTCCACCAATCTATATACAATCATTAAAGAATTTAAAATTTTTTTTAAAAAAAAAATTATAACAATCTATATACAATCATTAAAGAACATAAAACCTAAAAATAAAATAAAAATTTCCGATAAAATTTATGCAATTATGAATAACATAAAAATTAAAAAATCACCATCAACATTTATGCAATTATTTATAACATAAAATTAAAAAAAATTAAAAATTTTCCATCAACATTTATACAATTATTTATAATAGAAAATTTAAAAAATAAAATATTTTCATTAACATTTATACAATTATTAATAATAGAAAAATAAAAAAATAAAAAATTCCCAATAACATTTATACAATTTTTAATAACAGAAAAATATCAAAAACATATGAAAAAAAGAAAAAATACAAAATACAAAATACAAAATACAAAAAAAGAAAAAGAAGAATTACACTTTAATGTTGAGTTTTCCCGAGCCTAAGAAGAAAAAAACAATTCTAAACAAATCATTAAATAAATAGAGAAGAAAACAAGACATACATGTAGAGGAACATATATCTACACACAGAGAAGAAGAGAAGAGAAGATAATGGGATAAGGATAGAAGGAGAGAGAAAAAAGAGAGAAAGATGAAGATTTGGGAGGAGGAAAGAAGAAGTTGTAGAGGAAGAGAGAAGAATAGAAATATGCTTGTCCATTCTGATTTTAGAAATTCTGGTCTTTTAATTTGAGGCTTGTTTATTAAAGGTTTTACCGACAGATAATTAAATATTAATATTTTGAATTTTTATGTTGATGTATCTATTTGTAAAGTTTAATTGAAATTTTCAATTTAATTAAAAATTTCCAGAAACTCGATAACTATCACTCACTACTTTTTTCGTCCATCGATGATTTTGTATGTGTTGATTAGTAATAAACAGTGTAAGTGAGAAGTGAACAATACCTTAGCTCTTGGAAAAATACCGACAGACATTAACTATCGGTGCTCTTGTATATATTGAACACAATGAACGATCCCAATGAGAAGAGAACAATTCCACTGCTCTCTGAAATATATCAATGGACTTAATTCGTCGGTGTATCTGTTTGTATTTTACAGGTCTGATGGTATTTCCATTGGTGCAAAATAGTTTTTGTTGCCAGATTGTATATGTATTCCTTATGTATCCATCCTACAAATACTTAAAATCAGAGCAGCACACACAACACAATAACACAAGTTATGTGTATAATAATAAAATCACATAAAATAAATGTTTTATTGTGATTTAATAATAAATAAATATCATTGTCATTACATTAAAGTTAATTTCATCCAAAAATATTACATTACATTTTATGGCATTACACATTCGTGTTGTGCAAATTAATCAGAATTGTCTTCTTCTTCAATTTCATCATTGTTATATCCATCACAATCTTCTACTCTACTTTATGATCAGTAAAATTGCACTAAATAGGGACCATGCATGGAGATGACAGTTAGCAAAGAGACAAAGATAAAAGGGTAAGAAATGTTGGAAGAAATATAGGTGTGGTATAAAATAAAAAACAATGATACAAAATAAAAAAACTCAAGAACAAGATCAACTAAGAGGAATGTATACTTTTATTAAATGTTTATCTCTAAACTCTCTTGGCTATTCAATGTCTTTTTGTACCACCTAATAATGCTGAATTACAAGCCTTTTTATAGGCATAAAATCCTAGACAATCAAGGAATTAAACTAATACAAGGAAATCATAATCTAAACAGAATTGTATTTTGCCAACTGAATTGGTCTCCTATTTCTCAACTGGTCGACTGCTTCAACTTATTCCAGTCGGTTGTTCTGTCTCATCCGGTCGATGTATTCCCAATCGGTCAACTGGTTCAACTAATTTCTATAAATCAGTTTACTTCCAACAAGAAATATAAAAAAGATTGATATATAAATGGAGAGAGTAAAGAGATAAATCAATCAATTCAATGAATAAAACAGGTGCACGTGGACATATCTAGCCACATGTGCACTCAATCATCATATAGGTTAACTCTACTTCTCAGTTTCTTTTTTCTTTCTTTCTTTCTCTCTCTCTATATACAAATACTAAAGAGATGGGGATAAGGTGGCGTTGAGAACTACAAAAAAAATGAACTGAGCTTCTTTAAAATCTCTCTCTAAGCCTGAGGTGGGTGTCACCTGTTCCTAAACTAGATTTTAGTCTGGTTTATGTAGAGTTGAATTTATTGATGATTTTATGTTACTATTACTTTTTTTATTCTACCTTTTTGTTGTTGGAAATTAGGATTAGAGTCTTAAGACTTTCATTAATTTATATATTAGATACTAGATGGGTAGCCTACGTTACGTGGTAAACCGAGTCAAATTTTTTCTAACATAAAAAATATTCATGTGACATTAGTATTTTAAAAAACCCAAGAAAAATCAGAAACTCGGATCATTGACTTGACAGAGTTTAATAAGCTCGGTTAATTTCATAATATGATAAAAAAAAAGCATCAACAATAAATAAAGCAATAATTTTTTTTTGATAATAATTAACTATAAAAAAAATTAGATTTCAATATTATATTTGAAAAGAGAAGAAAGAAAAGCTCATTGGAGACTCATTGTCCCTCCACCATGAACACTGCCCTACTACTAGAAAGAGCTTACCAAGTGGATTCTAACGCCAATGCAAAATGCTACATGACGACACTGAAAAAGTTCATGCGCATCTTTAGAGCAACGAGCTGAAAAGTAAACCAAATAACATATCATAAAGTGAGCATCTCACATTTATATTTAATCATTTAATTTAATTTAAAAAGAAATTATTAAAAAAAGCTAAATTCAAGAAAGAACAAAAAATAAAAAAACCAGAGATAACCTAATCATTTTCAAAATCAGTGAAAAATCTTATAGAAAGCAAAAGAAAAAAATTAAAAGAGTTCAATCTCCGATTAAAGAAATATTGAAGGATGAGACTGAAAGAACATGAGCTTTAAAAAAAAGAAAAAAAACAAACTCATACGAATCTCGTAAACCTGAGTTTTATTTCCCAAAATCGCAACATGTTAAATCCTATACCTGAGCTCAATCAAGAATCTCAATTCCCAACAAACTTAATGTTGAAGAATGAAACTGAAAAAGTAGTATCAATTTAAAAAAAAAAATCAAAGTAAAAAAAAGTAGCAATCAAAAGAATGAGGATTAAATCTGATAAGGAAAGAAATTGGACATTGAAATTGTACTAAAATTTAATTTCAAAGTTTACCTCAAATAAAACATATAGAAATCAAAAGAATTGGAATCAAATTTGACATCTAAAAACATTAAAGGAGAATGAAATTGAAAATAAAGTCCAATTTTATAAAATATTTGATATGAAACAAATAATCATGAAATGAAGAAGGACCAAATCGGAAGGAAAAACAAACTGAAAGGTTACTTTGAAATTTTGAAAGACCAGATATAGAAATCGAGAAGGAGAAAGAAAAGAAGAAAAAAAAGTCATTAATGCCAAATTGTTGGTCCGTTGACCACACTCGTCGCCTAAGGATGGAAGAGTTACCAAGATGATTCGAATGCCGCCTTGAAAGCCGACATTTGACCATTAGGCAATGCCATATACGCCGCTTGAAGAGCGTGGCCACTACCCACAGATTGATGCGTGCAACGCATGCATTATCCATATTTTTTTAATAATATTTATGTTTATTAAATTACCAAATAGCTTGTAAGTGAACATCAATATAACCAAATTAAAACTAGAATGAAAAGACATAAACATTCTTGGATGTATGTTAAAGAAATTTTGATTTTAATGATAATTTAGTTATTTAACTATGTTTTAAAAAACAAAAATACAAAAAGCCCCTTAGGACACTAGTATTAAGAAAGTTTTTTTAAAATGTAATCTAGACATTTTATTGTGCTGACAAAATAATTAAAGAACAATTTATGCCTAATTAATAAGATAATGACAAATGAAATATATGGAAAAGACTATATTATCTCTAATAGCAAGTTAATTAATTTTGTTAAAGAATGACAAAATAATTATTACACTATTTCAATTTTATAATACAATAATTTTAGGACTACAGTGATTTGCTCATGGCTTATTGTTTTTTTTTTTTAATTTATTTTATTTTCGTGTAGTTGTATTTTTTACCAATTGAATATAAAATGTTACAAGCATTCAGACTTGTGGTAGTTTTGATAGAATTGTAAACAAATATTTTTATTTAAAATAAAATTAAAATATACACATATGCAAAAGACACTCTGCATATATATTTATAATTTTAGAACACCTATATATTCTTAATTTTATTTATATGAGTTAAAATCTATTGACTCTTCTAAATTATTTCTCAACACTTTAATGCATGAATTCTTTCTAATCTTTTAGTTCGGTTTCATGCATGAATTGACAAAATCCTTGTCAGCTATTTTTGCGATTTTAAACACTTTAATGATATTCGGAACGTCATTCAACCTTTTGTTAAAATAAAAATCATTCAACCCTTAAAAAAATTAATTGCACCAAAAAAATAATACATTTAATAAAATAAATCAAGAATTATTTGTATTGATAAATGTTATAAAAGCTTATAACACTAATTAAATAATGAGCCTTGTAATTGAAAAAGAAAATGCAAATTAAAATACCTGATTTGGCACACAAGGAGCTCAAGAATGTTTTTTGTAATTAATAAACAATAAAATTATTTCTTGCAAGAAAACTCATTATTTCAATTTTTTTGAAAAAACATTTGGAAAAAAAAGGCAAAAATCTAATCCGAAAATAAATATTAAATTAATTGATATCTAATAAAATAATATCTAAAATATCATTTCATTTATTCAATTATAACTAACTTTGTTTAGACTTGAAGAAAAAAATTCATAAAGGGCGCTTGCTAATATATAAAAACAATCATTATCTCATTTTAAAACAAATTCATGGTATTTAATAGAATAATTATTTTGTTTATTTTTTTAAATGAGTTTTAATAAAAAAAATAAAAAATAAAAGCCTTTAAAAAAGAGCCCAGAAGTCTGGCCAGTTGGACATGCTCTCGGCCCAAAAAATAATAATAGACTTGCATAATTGGCCTATTTTATTTTCTTATAGTTGTCTACTTTATTTAAAAAAAAAAACAACTAAATGATGCATCATCTATATTGACAGATATGTCATCTCTAGTTCTGTTGCTAGCCAATTTAGGTGACTGGAAAGTCGAGTATCCAACTCCTTAGACCATAAATATCTATTTTCTATCCTTTTTTACCCAAAACACCCTAAAGAACCAAACAAATCGATTTATGGCTCCAAATTAACTAAAAATTGATCAAAAAACTAAAAATTAACATGAATCCAAAAATACTTTTTGAACCTAGATCTACTTTGTCAAGTAAGATAAAGGCCAAAAAACACTCTAATAGAATTTCTCTTATCGAATGGAACCGTTGATATCAATATCAATATTTTTTGTGGTTGGAATTAGTGCTAGCTAACGATTTTCTTTCTCTTATCTCGAAATCTGTCAACTCTCTCTCTTATCTCTTAAACTCAAGGATTGAAAAATAAAAAAATTTAAGTTTTAGAGCAAAAATAAAGGGACTGAAAATATGTTCATTGGAAAGCAGGTGGATGAAAGCAAACTTATCATGCCAATTTGTAAATGGCCACTCACTACCAGAAAATTGATAAATACAAACGGAAATATCGACGGAATATTTTTGTCGGTAAATTTCCGAGGGATTTTACCGACGGAAATATTCCCTCGGTATATACCAACGGAATTACCGTGGGAAAAAAATTTAAAACAAAGCAAAAAAAAAAAGATGACGTGTCATTTTTACCAACGGAATTACCAACGGAATATTCCGTCGGTAAAATCCCTCGGTAATTCCGTCGGTAAACTGTGAACACTGTTCATCATGTCAATTACAAAGGGAATCACCGACGGAATTTTCCGTCGGTATTTTCTAGAGAGTGTTATTTGGCGGTTTTCTGAAAAAATTCAATTAATTTAAAATTTTCATTTAAATAGTACAGACGGAATCACCGACGGATTGAAAAACCGTCGGTAATTGTTGGCGGTTTCTGAAAAAATTTAAATTAAATATTACCGATGGAATTACCGATGGAATAATTAAAAAATATTAATATTCAATTATCCGTCGGTAACGCGCCCCAATAAAAAGCCTGAATCCCCTTATTTCACAAGAGACAGACTCATTTCTTCTCCTTATTATTATTCTTCTTCTTGTTCTTGTTCTTGTTCTTCTTCTTCTTCTTCACTATATGTAAAAAACATCAATATATATTTCTTTCTCTTCTTTTCTCTCCTCATCTCCTTCTCTTTTCCTCCATGCTTGGGTATGTCTTCTTTTTCTTCTTTCTTCTTTTATCCTCTTAGTTTTTTTTTTTTAATTAATATGCTTAACAAAAATTTTTCTTTCTCCTTAGCT
Source organism: Populus trichocarpa (assembly GCF_000002775.5). Classification (NCBI taxonomy): domain Eukaryota; kingdom Viridiplantae; phylum Streptophyta; class Magnoliopsida; order Malpighiales; family Salicaceae; genus Populus; species Populus trichocarpa. The sequence continues at coordinate 11,088,951 of NC_037288.2, forward strand.
TCACTTGCAACTACATTAAGGTAAGATTTTTCTTTTTTCTTCTTTTTTCATGATTTTTTTCACTATATTTGTTTTTTATTTTATTTTTAATTGTTTTTGTTCTTAATAATTGTATAAATGTTGTTGTGAGATTTTTTTTTCATATGAGATCAATTTTTAGTTGATTTATTTATAGGATTTTTAAATTTTTAGCAATTGCAACTTTATTTTTTTCATATGAATTTTTTTAGTTGAATTTATTTTTTTGTTTTATTTATTTGTTGCAAATTTGTTTGAGTTGATTTTCTTATTCTTTTTTCCAAGCATTTTTTAGTATATATTATACAGTGTTAATTTATGCTAATTTAATTATTTTATAATTTTATAAAATGAATGTTTTAAAAATATTTTTAAATAATTACCGACGGAATTACCGACGGAAATTCCATCGGTAATAAAAAATATTATTATCGAAGGATATACCGACGAAATGGAGCGGATAAATTTATTTTTTTATTACCAACGGATTTACCGACGGAAAAAAAATTACCGATGAAAGATTCACCGACGGAGCATTTCCGTCGGTAAATTAATTACCGACGGAATATGTGTCTTACACCGACGGAAAACACTACAAGATTTCACAGTTTTACGGACGGAAAAATTCTGTCGGTCTGTGATTAGAAGTTCGTCGGTGATTTTTTTACCGACGTCATCACCGACGGAATACGTCCGCCGGCTTTACCTTCGTCGGTGATTCCCCATTCCGTCGGTATTTCAGTCGGAAAAACAAAAAAAACATTTACCGACGGTTTTACAGACGGAACGTGCGCGCCAAAAAAAAAATATTCCCGCTTGAAATATACCGACGGATTTTCATTCTGTCGGTGAAGTTACAATTACCGACGGAAAATAGCCGTCGTTAAATCGGTCGGTGAATGGATGAAATACCGACGGAATATTTCCGTCTGTAACTTCGTCGGTAATGGTAGAAGCTACTGTTAAATGGCGACGGAATAATTCCGTCGGTAATTCTGTCGGTGAAAGTTTAAAATACCGACCGAATTCATCCGTCGGTGAAATCCTTGGTAATAGTTTTTTTCTTAATTTGTTTTTAAAAAATTATTTAGGATATATAATATAAAACTATATAAATTAATTGTTATACAAACCAATTATGCAAATAAAAATTTTATTAAACATAAAAAAAAAAAAACAAAGTTAAATAATATTCATTACAAACTGAATATGTTTCAAGAAAAATAATAAATGAAGTTTTAAAGGTAAATAATGTTGATTACAAATTAATATAAAGATGATGGAGCTTGAGGAGGAGGAGGAGATCCTGGCGGAGGCTGGTGGTTATACGGCCAAAAAGGATTAGGCGCACATGTTCCGCTATTTGACAATTTCATAATCATTTCGTAAAGCTGGTCATAAGCCGCTTTTTGCTGTTCCTGAGCCGCTTCATACTCCACTTTTTGTTGTGCTTGAGACGCTTTGAATTGCTCAGACTCCGCTCTTTGTTCCGCTCTTTGTTGTGCATGAGACGCTTTGAGTTGTGCGTACTCCGCTTGTAGGTTATCGTATTTCTCGGTGAGTTGCTGCAAAGCCACGGACTCCTTAGATTGGGAGCTCGATATTGATTGGGAGCTCCCAACGGTTGAAAAACTACGGGTCGACCGCAAGTTGTCGGCCGTAGTGTTGGAGAGCCCGTAAACCCGATTTTTATCGGGTCCACCTGATGAGCCAACCTCCATCCACAAATCCGAATCGAATTCCGGATGGGTCAAAGTATCGTCCCCGTATCTCTCCCTCAACTGATTATTGTAGGTCTCCTGAAAAAAAAAAAAAAAGTAATCATCATATTCAATACAATAAACATAATAACTTACATAATAACTTACAAAATAAAATGGTTGAACAAACATACCACGAAATGCTGAGCACGGTTATCAATGAACTGTTGCGCCCCCTTCTGGCGATCTTGACTCCGCACGTGCGTCTCCACAAACAGCTCCATCGGGCTCGGCTCACGTCCAAGAGACGCAGCCTATAATGAAAAAAGATATATTAACAACAACTGAATTTAACGATATATTTCATTTAAATTAATCTTACCATCCGTTTCGCATGTACAGCAAACGAAACGGAGCCGCCAGTGTGAGTTGTCACCCCGCCATGAATTGGCCGATTCCGGTTGCCAGCACCGGACTGTGAGCGTCGTGTGAACCGCTCAGACGTCACGTGCTCAAGATAGTGCGGCCATATATCTTCCGGGATGTATATCGGTTTGAAATCCCTCCAAACCGCAACATCGTTCCAGCCTTGGAAACCCCTATCCCTCGCGGTTTTTTTTTGCCTTTTTCTGTGCTTCATACCAAAAATCACGCAACCTGCTTCACGCAACCAAAAATTACATTTCGAAACATAAAATTTTGTCTAAAAAATCCTGTATTGTTTTCGATCTTACCTAGTTGCCGCGTGATTTTCCCACACCCTCCTCACAACAGCGTTATGCTCAATGTCCCAGCAGAATTTGTGCTTTGTATAAATAAACAAGTTTAAATAAAAATAATAATTTATTTATAATTATATTAATAAGCTGAAAATTATAAATTAATACCAACCTCAAACCTGTTAAACCATGCATTGATTTGAGGCATCCATTCAGGATGCTTGGATATCTGACTCCATTGAAACAATGGAATCTCCATCGACGATTTAAACGCCGATGATATTACTCGGGCGGCTTCAATGTTTGTGAACCTGAAAATAAATGAAATAAATTCAATAGTGATTACTTGATAAATTATGTTGTAATTTTTTTTAAAAAAACTAAAACCTTAACAAACTTACATTGAAAGGTCGTCCTTCCACTGTGCCTCGTACTTGCGGGTAAATTGATTCCGCTGCGAAGGCACGCCGCCTCTGCGCTGTGAAGTACCGCTGGAAGAGGCAGCATCGGTTGACGGCGCAGGTGGTGTAGGTGCCTCTTCTTGAGAGGCACCTAAGGAAATATCATCCTCGCTGCTAGACGAACTAGCTGCGACCGCATCTAAGCGACCAGCTCTGGTTTTCGTTCTATGCATCTACACAATTTGATACAAATAATTATATAATTAAATTCAAATGAAAAAAAAAAATTCGACAGCACCTCCCCTATAACGGATACTACCCAAAACCACAAACCTGCACATATTAACAATAGCCACAACCAATTTACCCAATCTATACTAATTATTCCAACATATTCAATTACTAATTCTAAGGTAAATTCAACATTAAGAATTACAATTCAAGTAATTATTCAATAATTATGCCAATACAACAAAATAATAAATAAAAAAAACTCTAGAATAACAATCAAAATAAATGGAAAAAATTAAACACAAAGCATGCAATAATAGAGTAAAACTAATAATTATTCCAACATATTCAATTACTAATTCTACGGTAAATTCAACATTAACAATTACAATTCAAGTAATTATTCAATAATTATGCCAATACAACAAAACAATAAATTAAAAAAAAAAACTCTAGAATAACAATCAAAATAAATGGAACAAATTAAACACAAATCATGCAATAATAAAGTAAAATTAATAATTGTTCCAACATATTCAATTACTAATTCTATGGTAAATTCAACATTAACAATAAAAATTCAACAAATTAACTAATAATAATTATGCCAATACAACAATAAAAAATATTCAAAAAATTCAAAAAAAAAAACTATATACTTTAGCAATGAATTATGCAAAAAAAAACTATAGACTTTATCTACATTACAAAAAATACACCAAAACAAAAAACAATAACCAAAAAAATAGCAAAAAAAAACTATTAAAGTAAAATGAAATAGAGAAAACACTAACCTTTTAAACTGATGAAGAAAACTTGCTAGAGATTGGAGGTGAAAGCTTTGAAGAATTGAGAGGAAAAAAATCAAAAGCTTAAGGTGAGAAACGAAGGAGAAGAAAAAATGAACTGAACGGGCGGTCACTTGAACTTATATGGCAGTTTTACCGACGGCTTCACCGACGGATATAAAATTAATTATTATTTTAATTTATTCCGTCGGTGATGTGCTAAAAATCCGTCGGTAAATTTTGAATTTCGCACCAAAATTTTTAATGACCCTCCATATTTTTCGTAGTCCGTCGGTAATTCCGTCGGCAATATTACGCGGTCAGAGGCGCATTTAATGCGCAACCCTTTGAAATTCGCGCAGTCCGTCGGTAATCTTGTCGGTAAAAGTAAACCGCCGACAACTTACCGACGCATTTAAATTCCGTCGGTGAGTCCGTCGGTGATCTGGTGGCATTTCAAGTAATTATTTTCGAACTCTCTGTGAAACACCGACAGAATTAGTCCGTCGGTGTTGCCGTCTGTAATGGGGTGGCATTTCAAGTAATTATTTTCAAACTCTCTGTGAAACACCGACGGAATTAGTCCGTCGGTGTAGCCGTCGGTGAGATGGTGGCATTTCAAGTAATTATTTTCGAACTCTCTGTGAAATGCCGACGGACTTAAGGCCGTCGGTGATATGGTGGCATTTCAAGTAATTATTTTCGAACTCTCTGTGAAATGCCGACGGACTTAAGGCCGTCGGTGTGGCCGTCGGTGATCTGGTTGCATTTCAAGTAATTATTTCATGTCACAAAATATATTATCCATCATAATTGTGGCATTTCAACTAATTATTTCAAGTGATAAATATTTTGTGTTTCAAAATATATATATCATTCATAATCTAAATTACATGTAAAAAAGGGTTTTACATAGGGCTTCATTTTGGTAGTTAGTCAGAATTTTCTTCTTCTTCGTCATCAATTGAATTGTCATCACCTTCATCGCAATCTTCAATATGAATATCATCTTCTTCATCGATATTTGGTTGTCCGCTAGAGCTCAAAACAAAATTTAACTCATCTGCGTCAACATCAACAAGACTATCATCGAAAACACGAAAATTTGAATTTTCTTCCAATTCAATCGAAGGAGCAACTCGATATGGTTCAACCACCTCACTAACTTGAAAGACTTCATCTCGCACACTTGTGTCTTAAATTCTCATCCTGAACAACCTCGACACGACCCCGGGGTTTTGTTTTTAAAACGGACAACCAATCCACTCTTGATCGATCCTTTCTAAATGAAGGGGTGTATGTGTAATAAACTTGTTGACATTGCTTTGCGAAAACAAAGACATCGTTTATGTTGCGGAGTCTAGCTTTTGAGTTGATTTCGACCAGACCATAGTGCGGATCAACTCTGATTCCTCTGTCAGTCGTGTCATACCAATAGCATTTGAATAAAAACACTATATTCTGCTCGTTATGATATTGCAGTTCGACGACCTCTTCTAATCTACCATAGTAGTCAACTTCTAACTCACTACTAGTGGATCCCTTAACACAAACACCGCTGTTGTATGTCTTTCTTCCTTGCCCGTATTCTTCAGTATGGAAAACATATCCATTGACAAAATACCCGTTGTAGCACTTACATTTTCTTTCAGGCCCTAGGCTTAGTAAAGACAATGACTTAGGTGCACTCCTTCCCATTTGATAAACCTTGCATGTAATGTACATCAATAAACAGTAAATGAACGAGAATCTCGTAATGACATGCATACGTACAGTAATTTTGCAAGTTATAATGAGTTTGTGATAGTGCTTACATGTGTTCTGAACCACGTGGCAAACTTCTCATCTTGTAATTGAAAGATCTGGGATTCAGTCAGCTGTGAGTTATTGGAGAGCAAAAATTGATGATGTTGCCTGCAAGTGATAATGAGTGTATGATATTACAATATATAATTAACAGTATATTACTAACAAAGTTTCATTAGTATAAACTTACTGAATAAAAGGTCTCAGCTCATCACAGTTAAATAGAACATAGTTGTGTGCTTGTTTGAACTCTATTTCCGACAAATATCTTCCTCTTACGGCATTTTTAGGTGTGGGTCGTCCAGTATTGGAGAATATTGACAAGTTCCCACTAGAAGGCACTTCACCGCCATCATCATGCCGTGGAACGCGATTGATTCTCGTTCTCAGATGAGGTTCGAAATAGTACGAGATAAATGTTGAGATCTCCTCAACAATATAGGCCTCACATATCGAAGCCTCAACATGCGCCTTGTTCTTAACCTTTTTCTTGAGATTAAACAAGTACCTGCATTGAAATATTAATCAAGTATTTTCAATTAAGAAAAACATATAAAATACTTTAATATATGAATTACATTGCAACTGTAATATCTAACCGTTCGAATGGGTACATCCATCTATATTGGACCGGTCCTCCAGCTTTTGCCTCGAACGGTAGATGTATAGGGAGATGCTCCATTGAGTCAAAAAATAATGGAGGGAATATCATCTCAAGTTTGTATAGTGTCTCGACGATATTCGTTTGAAGCCTCTCAATGTGATCAACATTAAACTTGCTGGAGCATATATCTCTGAAGAAATGACTGATCTCCGTGAGTGCATCCCATATTCCCTTTGGCAACAAATCACGAAAAGCTAATGGGATGAGTGTTTGCATAAACACGTGGCAGTCATGACTCTTCATTCCATACAATCTGCAGTCCTTTATATTAACCAGCCTTGATATGTTCGATGCATGTCCATCCGGAAAACGCAGACTCTTAAGCCATTTGTAGACTAGCAGTTGTGCGTTTTTCTCCAACACGAAGCTTGCTCTTGGTTTTGCAACCCGTGACTCATCATAAACCAACTCCATATTTTTTCGGTTACAGTATAAAGCTATATCCAATCTAGCCTTGAGGTTGTCCTTTGTCTTCCCCTTCACATCCATGACGGTGTTGAAAATATTCTCAAACATGTTCTTTTCGATGTGCATGACGTCAAGGTTATGGCGAAGCAGATTGGTCTTCCAATAAGGAAGCTCAAAAAAGATACTTCGCTTTACCCAATTATGGGTCAAACCAAAACCAGGAAACTTTTGCTTTCCTGATTGAAGGCCAAACACAATGTCACCGTACTCTGAGACAACATCATGCAATTCTTCATCAGAAAGACGCGTGGATGCAACATCTTTTTCAACTCTGCCAACAAAAAAATCTTTTCTGTTCTTTCTGTACCTGTGATGAAGTGGCAAGAAGCGACGGTGACAGTCAAAAAAAGAAGCTTTACCTCCATTTGCTAGCGTGAATGCCTTGTTGTTTTCCATGCAGTATGGACATGCGAGTTTCCCATGCGTGCTCCAACCAGAAAGCATTCCATAAGCTGGAAAATCATTGATAGTCCACATCAATGCCGCCCTCATAAGGAAATTTTGTTTCCTCGATATATCATAAGTCAGAGCTCCGGAGGACCACAACTACGCCAACTCATCAATCAACGGTCGAAGACAAACATCTATATTCCGCCCCGGGCTTCTTGGACCGGGTATGACAGTAGATAAAAACATGAACTCCGGCCTCATACACATTCCCGGTGGCAAGTTATAAACTGTGAGTATGACCGGCCAACAAGAATAAGGAGCAGCAAATGACCCAAATGGGTTGAATCCGTCTGTACACAACCCAAGACGCACATTCCTTGATTCAGCTGAAAAGTGAGGATGAACACTGTTAAAGCGTTTCCACGCTTCGCCGTCAGAAGGATGAACCATCACTCCATCAACCGCATGGTGTGCTTGGTGCTATGTCATGTGCTCAGCAGTCCTTGGTGACATGAATAACCTCTGCAGTCTAGGTGTGATCGGGAAGTATCTAAGTTTTTTATATGCCACTAGAGTCTTTCCCCTGCCAGTTCTAGGTTTGTAACGGGAATGCCCGCATGTCATGCACTCGGTCATCTCAGCATTATCAAGGTAGTATAACATGCAGAAGTTAGGGCACATGTCAATTTTCTGGTATCCTAAACCGAGGGGTTTCATCATGGACTTCGCAGCATAGAAGTTCTCTTTCAGCCTGTTCCCTTCAGGTAAAATGCTTCTTGCCCATTCAATAATCTTGTCATACCCGGCCTCACTCAACCCGTGATCTGACTTGATGGTGAACACCTATGCTACGGCCGATAATTTACTGTGGTTCGTGCAGCCATCCCATAATGGTTCGTCAGAATCTTTCAACAAATCAAAAAACCTAGCTGCATCTACATTAGGTTCTTCTTCTACGATTGGACATTGACTGCCATTACCTTGATTCATTCTCATTGCATCCATAACCATATTTCTGTAAGGATTAGTGTTGTCATTTGCCGTTTCATGCACGTTGCTAGCACTAGAAGTAGACCCAACCACCGTTTCTTCCATTCTCCTCTCACTCTCGCTAACAAATACTTCTCCATGTGCATACCAACACTGGTAATTCTCCATAAACCCTTTGTGTAGAAGATGCATCATTACAACATCTGGATGCAGATACTTTTTATTTTCACACTTCCTGCATGGACACCTAATACCGCATCCAGTAAAATTTATGGGAATAGATGTTACGAAATTAATAAAACCCTGAACCCCATTACAATAATCCATCCTCCGCAATCCTTGGGGTGAATCTCGATACATCCATGAACGATCATCCATGACTTATATCGAACCTCTATAAAATTATGATGACATCATGTATTAATTAACTAAGTTAGGTAAATAAACTTGTACAAATATTACTTTAACTCGAGATTATCCAACAAACCAATCACAACTTCTCATAAATATTAAATATTCATTATCATTTATCAACGTTCATACGAATTAAAAAATATACATTTACAGAAATTACCACTCCGCAATACCATTGATAAAACTTTAAACGGGCCCATTAAGCAAGCTATTAATTATTTCAAAATAGCACATGTAATTCGGTAATTCCATAAAGAAATAACAATTTACAAACAAATACAATCTTACAAAATCTAAAACAAACCATAACAGGTACAAAATTATACATTCATATACTACAAGTTTGTTTGAGAAATAACAATAAAACATGTACATCTACTAACAAAATACATATACTTAAAAAACAATAAAATTGACATTTAATTAAATGTTAAAATTTAAAAAGATATAATTACTTACAAAAATTGATAAAATCCGTCGGTAAATCAGAACACGCGCGGATGCTGTGACCACAAAACTTCAAGAAATATAACTTGTTGTGCTGATATGAGGAAGATTTTTTTTTTTTGGGGGGAGGGGGGCTGGTTGTTTGCAGATGGGGAGAGTTGGGATGAGGAAGAAGAAGGAGAAATAGGGGATGAAAGGGTCGGCAGAGCTGTCATATATTAACTTTTGCCGATGGTTTTACCGACGGACACTCCGTCGGTTATTACGCCGGTGATTCTGACGGAAACATAGACATGTCACCGTACGGATCTGCCATTTCAAATCTCTCGGTGAGTCCGTCGGAAATTTAAACGGCGAACCGGTCACATCACTTTACGGGCAGTCGTTTTTGAATCCGTCGGCGATTCCGTCGGAAACAAATAACCCGCCAAAACCTCCACGTCAGCGACCCTCCTTTTTTTAAATTCGGAAACTTTTCCGTCCGTAATTCAGTCGGTAAAATACCGACGGAAAATTGCCGTCGGTATTGACCGACTGAATTACGGACGGAAAAGTTTTCGTCGGTTTTTACCGACTGAATTACGGACGGAAAATGGCCGTCGGTAATTTCGACCTCAAAATACCGACAGAAATTATTCCGTCGGTAAATCCGTTGGTATTTAGCGAATTTCTGGTAGTAAAAATTCCGTTGGTAAAACTGTTAAATCTTGTAGTGACTTAGTTTCCCCATGTTTTTCACTTTGTTTCTATATTTTTTAATCTTAATCCTCCTTAATAAATCAAAAGCAATTGGTCATTAATTTAGCCACAAAAAAAGCAAATTGATGAGAAAAATTTCAAGAATCAAAATAAAATGAAACATTATACTATTTTAATCCATATTGAAATGCAAAAGAGTGCATAATATAAAATGCTAGTAGAAATTAAAATTGATTGCTTGAAATACTTGAGATAGCAACATCAAGCTATTATCCATGTGAGACATGAATAAATCATATTATGGTTAACGTCAACTTTGCAACACTATTGATGTACTTTTCATTTCATCTCATTCTTTCTTTTATTTTTTCTAATTTTAGATTTGAGAAGTTGGCATGATTTATCCTGTACCCCCATGCCAGCAGAAAATATTATTAATGTGAGTATTCAAACCAGTTTGCATGTACCTCGACTAATCTCACGGGTCCTAAAGTTAATGACCATGTAAGCCTCCAATAATCCTGAGATTTGTGAGACTCGAACTAGTAACCTCTAGGAAATAAATTCAGGATTTGATCAATTAAGCTACACCCTTCTAAAAAAAATATTATACTTTTGAGAAAAGTACTTTAACCTTTCTAACATTTAATCACTATAAAATTTTACCACCATCTTTTTAAAAATTACACACCGTATTCAGATCTTAGCAAAAATATTAAAATATCTCCAACTTCTTTTATTTTTACCTTTTCCCTTTTCTTCCCCTTACGCTTCTTTCCCCTCTCTCTATTCATCTCTTCTCTCGCCCTAAATATCTCCTCTCCTTTCTTCTCGCTTTTTTTTAACAATCATCCCTCCTCTCTCTTCTTCTCTTTTCTTTCTTCAAAACAAGAGTTAAACAACATAAAAAAAAATTGCATTATGTACGTTGGTGGGTATGGATAAAAGGGGTTTAAATCAATGGCATAGTTATGGTTCTGTTCTAGGATATTTCAATGGTGGTAAGTACTGTTAAAGAAAGTTACAATTAAAGAGGGAAGTTGGTGAGTCAAGTCTTGTTGTGATATGAGTGGGAATTATAGCAAATTTGGAATGTGGTGGTTGAAAATGAGTGATTTTGTGTTTATGATTACGGTAGTGGTTAATGGTGTTGGTTTAATGCATTATTTAAAGAAAAGAGAGGGAGAAATGAAAATAATTATTTTTCTTTGTTTGAGACGTGAGAGAAAAACACGTGAAATGAAAATAAAAGAAAAATGTATCTCTTCTATCCTTGATGAAAGGCTATATCTCCTATTTTAAAAGAAAATAATGAGAAATTTCAATCCACATAATTATATTTTATCATAATTTTAAAATTGAAAATCTTATCAAATGAAAAGGATATGGGATATTAAAGTAACTTTACCCCTGCTATTTTCCATCCCTTCCCTTTTATTCTCACTCCCAAAAACCTTTTTGCCTATTTTTACCACTCTTATCTTCCTTTGTACTAATTGCATGCACTTGATCCATTATTTGTGTTAAGGCTGTGTAAAAAAAATCAAAAAACCGATTAAACTGGAAAAAAAATAATGAAAAAAACATAACCATGAAAAAAAAATCGATAAAAATTTATAAAAAACCGACCGGTTCTGTTCGGTTTTGGTTTTATAAGCTTGAATCCGAGAAAACCAAACCGAACCAAACCAAAACCAAGCCAAACTGAAAAAACCAAGCCAAACCGGAAAAAAACCTGTTTTTGTTCTAAAATAACCGAACCGAAACCGGTCGGTTTGAACCGGTTTCGGTTTATTTTTTTTAAAAAACCGGTTTTGTTACTTTTTTTGATAAAAAACAGAACTGAATCGAATCGAAAATGATCACCCCTAATGGATGCTATATCAAAAAAAAAAATTTCTTAATATTTTGATTTTTTTACTCATCCTGAGCTCTGACATGTAAATTGCACATGATCCTAGCCTCTACAAAATAAATTATAACAACTATATAAAAAGAAGATTTGTTTCCCTAGCATGGATGTCTGGAAAACCATATATCCCGAGATTTAAGATTCAAGGGGATATATTGAAAGTAATTGAGGTCCAGCCTATTTTGATTTAAAAAATTTGAAAAAATATCCATTAAACTTTTAGTTTTACAAATAAGATTAATCAAAATACAGAAAGTCAGCTCTTTTAAGACCATTAATAGAGCATTGAATATCAAATTAAATAAATATAAAATGCGAACATAAATAAAATAAGTAAACCTTTGATGTGGACTATATATTTTCATTTTAAAACTATTACTTTTAGCAAATACGTTATATCTGTATTAATAATTTTTTATAATTATATTTTCATTATAGTTTTTAAAAACCTTTATTTAAAAGGCTATTTTTTTTATTATAAACTAGCCAAATATTAAAGATATAGATATAAAAAAATATATTATATTCTACCGTTTGACTATGGAGTACTTTTTAATAATAGTAAAATTTATCAAAATTTATAAATTATTTCCTATTGAAAGATAACATAAAAAAATAACAAAGTGCCTCTATAAAAAATAAACAAGTTTCAATTTTATTTTATTTTTATTTTGATGTAATTATATTTTTTTTTATATTTTAATTATATGTGGTATGAGTAAAAATTAAAAACATTGGCATTAACAAAAACAATTATGAATCATTTTGTTTAAAGTTTTTTTTTATATTAGTAACAATGGTAAAAAGCAATAACAGAAATTTTATGAAATCATTTTCTGTAAAAAGAGTGAAAAAATAATGTAAAACAATAATCAAGGATCTCAAAAAACCTTTTTTAAAAATCAAGGTTCTAAGTTAATAAATTGTTAAATTTTGATGCATTTTATTATTTTATTATTTTTAATTTTTAATTTTTAATTTTCTTATATGTTTTAAAGCATTTATAGAGTTTTAATTGTTAAAATAAAGTGCTAACAAGGTACTATATAGGTTATGGGTGATTCAAGAAGTTTATTTTATAATATTTCAGGTTCTATTTGATGTATAAATAAAAAACAATTAACCTATTTTTTTAGGAATTATATTAAAATTTTAGTTTATTTATGTATGTATGTATGTATGTATACACACACATGCATCTATATTAACACAAATTGTGTGTTAAAATATTTAAATAAATAAAATGATCTTAAATCTTAGTAATGATCCCATGTATATATTAAGAGGAATTTACTGATAAATATATATAGTTATGAACTATAAATAATTATTGATTAAAAAATAATCTCAAATATTAGGAAACGGTTTTGTTCTCAATTTGGAAACACAACGTGATAAAAGAAGTGATCATTGCATCAACAGACGATACATAATTATATTTAAGTGATTATTTAATTATATCATTGTTTTTAAGAAAAATTGAAGGTTTTGTGAAGATATTATTAATTATTGTATGGATAATTATGTGTTAGTCTAATATGCAGAATTTTTTTTATTCATTATTATAAATTTTTAATATAATCTTCTCAAGTTTACTGTTTTTATATTTTTTGTATAAGTATATAGAAATGATCAATTCCTGATTTTTTTAATTTTTTTTATGGAAACTTGCTTTTATGATCATAATAATATTTTATTTTAAAAAAAATTATTTCTTGTTAAAAAAACATGTTTTTTTCAAAATAAAAAATAAATATACTGAGAAGACGAAATATTTTAATCAAAAACCTAATTTTTTATTATTGCTTTTACTTTTTATTCAAATTTATTGTAAAAAACATACATAGATTTTGAAGATGATTTTGATGGAAAAAAATATTATTTTCCTTTATAATTTTATTTATTATTTTTCTTTTAAATATTTATTTTTATTATTTTATAATTAAATAAAAAATAGATTTAATCATGATGTACACGTAATAAAGCTAGTACTAAAACCAATTCAAAGATATCAATACTTTATATAACTAAAGAATAAAATGATCATTATGATTAGAAGGTACCAAAAAATTAATGGGTTAAGAAATTGTTTGGGAATGTGTGCAAATCGTGTTTTCAAAAAATTCATTTTTGTTTTACTAAAATTTAATATGTTTTGTATGCTTTGGATCGTTTTGATGTGCTGATATTAAAAATAATTTTTAAAAAATAAAAAAACATCATTGACATGCATTTCGGCACGAAAAGTTATTTGAAAAGCAGCCACAACCACACTGCCAAACAGTTTCTAAGTGTGTTTGGATAGTTTTTTATTTTAAAAAAATATGTGTTCAGTTAAAAATATTGTAAGAAGAATTTTTATATAAATAAGTCTTTATAAATAAAAAACAAATTATTTTAATTTTTATAAAATTAAAATTTAAAATACAATTATATATAAGATCCAAAAAAAAAATTATTTGACTAACTAAATTTTTTTTCTCTATAATTAAATAAAAAAAATAAAAGTTATTACAGTATTAAAATGTATCTAAAATTCATTGATTGTGATGGTTTGTAAACCAACAATATCTGCATCATGAAAGTACCATAATTGCCAAATTTGTTTCCGAACATAAAAAGGACAAACGAGCATGCAAGCAACCAAATAAATAATAAGAGATGAGAGGGGAGTAAAATATCCCTTTATTAAAAATTATAGTTTTAAAACTCAATTGAAAATTCAACTCATGTAAACTCTTAATTTAAAATTGTAAACCAATTAAATTGGGAAATCTCCAATTAAAAAATACTAGAGTTAAATTATTATTATTAGGTGTGGAGATCCCCAATAAAAATAGTATAAACTTCAAATTATATAAAGTAATATATCAGTACGAGAAATGTGAACTCAACAACGAATCATATAAATTCTTCAATCAAGTAAAATATTTTTTTTATAAATTTAGGTGATAATAATAATAATAATAGAGTGAATGTTTTTTTAATAAAATAATGTATGATTTTACATACGAAAAACACTGATCGCCGGTATAATCCTCGTGTACAATCGTGTTATTTTGACCGAAAATGGTGAAACATCTGAGGAAAGTTTTGTTATAATTATGGATGGGAGTCCCCGATGAATTAGTTTTAAAATCTCAACGAATTAAGTAATAAAACAGTACGCAAATTCAGATTTTGGTGTAAAAATTACCTATTGTCCAGTTTTACGATATCAAGCAAAACACTCAAATTTGACCATTAAATCATGGTTAAGTTTTATGCGGGATCTCCAGATATATTTTTATATCTTGATTTGAAGTTTCAGGTCAATTGGATTTTGAGAAGGTCTTGCAAGAGTGTTGATAGTCAGACAAAATTATAAAAAATAACACATGGATTCATTAATGGTATTGTTGTAATTTTGGCCAATTTTTTTCTCCTTGACACTATTTTGACCGAGAACCATTAAAGAGCATAGGAGACTTGTTTTTCTTCATTTTTCTTCAAATCTAATGCTTGTTCTTTCAAAAAAAAAATATATGAGCCGGAAAGTGTGTAAGAGTGATTTCTACTTAGGATATCAAACCAAGATAAAAAAATCTAGAGAGACATAAGAGTTTTTAAACTTGCGAAGTTAGTGAAAGAAAAAGTGCAAGAATTGAAGAGGAATGGGAAAACATGAGAATTGTTGCAAGAAACATACTCCACTAAGTGCTTTGAAGTTGGTAAGATATTCCTAACCAATATATTTCAATTTCTACTTGGGTTTTGATTTGTAATTGAAAAACCCTCAATTCTTGGAATTATAGTTTATGTTGATTTTTGTAATAGAATGATAATTGGACTATTTACTATTGTTGTTTGATTATGAGAATGCATGGAAATGATTTGAATTGGAAGAATTAGAAAAACCCTAAAATCTTAAATTCTAAAGTTCATTTGATTTTTTGTGAGAATAATTGTTTTAACGGGTTATTCAGTTAGTTGTATGTCAATGGTTAAAAAACTTAAAGTAAAATGTTAGAATAAAAATTATAAGTTAATGATCACCTTAAGGCTGACCATGTGAGAAGATTAGGAGAGATGAAATTTTGTTTAATTTTATAATATTGAATGTTTAGGAATTAATATTAAAGCCTAAGATATGGTTAGTAAGGTATAGTTTTATTTAGGTGTATGAACTACAAATATAAAAGTTAAGAAATCGTTCAAATTGCATGAGACCTTGTTGAATTGGATTGTACGTGGTGTTTTGGTATTTATGGTATGGTAATAAACATACTTGAAAATAAATTGAGGAGGCTATGACAAATTATGAGTTTTGATGATAAAATGAAAGAGCAATCATGGTAAGAGTTATTGTGAAGAGTTAGGTTATGTGGAACTAATATAAGTATTTTGAAAGAATGAATATATACATTTCTTATATAAGGATGGTTTACATTCAAATGCATACCAAATAATAATTTGATAAGATGAATGAATGAATAGACATTGAATTATGATGGTTGAATCATTGTTGATATATCTAGGAAAGTTAGGAGTATAAAGTCTCTAGGTAAAGAATGGTTAAATTCAAATTGCATATAAAGTGTTGATAAAATACTTTGAAGAAATGATTTAGTTAGTGATTAATGTGTTGATAATAAGACTTGACAAAAGTTTTAATGGATAAATGAATTAGTAACTAAATTGACATGATGAAATATAGGAAGCCGAAATAGCATATTTGTGTTAAAAATGAAATGTGGAATTTGTATAAATTGTGTTGACATCTATGTTCTAATAATATTACACAAGTTATGTTTTTGGTATAATGATGGAGATATGAAAGAATTATGCCCTTATGATATAGTGTTTAATGATATAGTTTTGAATTAATATGAATGAATGTCCACACCATGTGTTTGTCAATATGGATGACTAACCTTAAGTGTAAGAAAATGACTATATGAATGTTAGATTTCAATATAGAGTATTGGTAAGTAAACAATTAGCCTAATGCTTGTAAAATAATAAGGTGTGCTTAGTGAGACAAAGATGACATAATATATTGCGAGATAAGTAAATATCAATAATGAGCCAAGTATGGCATGATAATTCTTTTGAACTGAAAGATTATATGAATGAGCTAAGGATGTCATAATAACTATTTTGAAGTAATTAATGTTATTAATGAGCCAAAAATGACATAAAATCTATTTGAGATTGATAAATAACTTTAGTGGGCTAAAATGAGCATAATGCATGTTAAGAATTGAAGAGTGATATTAATACGCATGAAAGATATATTGGTTTGAAAATGAACTAAAATAATTAGTAGGTTGAAATTGATATAATATGTATTTGAAAGGAATGAACATGGTTGGTAAACAAAAGTATATCCATGAATGTTTATTTCAAATGTGGATGATAATATGAATATGTAACTGTAACAAATGGATTAAATTGAGTTGATTTATTGATCGGAGATGTTTCCTTGAAAAATCAAGTGAGACATTCGAGTTTAGACTAGCATCGGAGGATACACATATTTTTAGAGTGTCAAGTAGGTGTTCATCACCTTACTTCTTTTTATTTTAAAGAAGGGTTTGGTATAATTATTTATTATATATATATATAGTATATCTTGGACATGTGTACATGATGTATAATTAAGCATTTAGCTAGTTGTAAGGATGGGCGGCTAAAATCATAAATGGTGTATATTATGTAAATGTGTAATATATATTGTAAGATGATGAATATTGCGGGATTGTGTAATATATATTGTAAGATGATGAATATTGTGGAATTATGTATATTATAAATGATGTATATTTCAGAAGTGCATGATACTTATAAATGTGATATTTGTTCACCACTATACCCCGTGTTGTTATGGAGATGTTTTATGAATTTATTTATATAGAAACACAAGGTGAGATGTTGTATATGAACTTGATATTAAATTTAGAATACAAAAACTAAAAAATGAGTCGTCTATAATGATAGGGACTATAATGTGTAAATGAGTCAGCTGCAATGACGAGGACTATAATAAGAAAATGAGTCTTCAGAAATGGTAGGAATGATAATGTAAAAAAAAAAGTCGGCTATTAGAAAGGGGACTTAGTTAATTGTTTGGTTATTTAAATTAGACACTTGGACATGGACTCAATTGATTGAAAAATAAGGTCGGTCGTTTCCTTTGAATTTATTTAAGTTACCTTTATTATGTTGGATACAATATTGTTGATACACATACACACACACGCGCGCACACACAGGGGATCACTTAGTATAGGGATTGCTTCTATGGTTTGTTAAATATATTGTGCTAACAATTATGTATATGCAAGGATTAAAATGATGTGTTTGTTTAAATAATAAATTAAGGAAAAAAAAACACTATTGAAACTAATGGATACAGATATGGTTACTATGTATGCTATCTGTTATGGATTTCGCAAGTACATTTAATCGGCACTTCAAACCCGATACTAATCTTCCAGTTAATTTACTCTTGTATCAGGTGAGCTTTTATATAAGTTAAAAGATTATGTATAAATAATTTTTAGTGTAAGAGAAAAAGTTCAGAAAACTATGAAGGTTGTTTTAAAAAACAAATTACCACATTTTACACAATTTTGACAGGGTTAAATGACCAAATATGTATTTAAAAATTAGGGATGTTACAACTCAGGTCAAGTCAGTCCCAGTTTAGGGATTAGGAGGGTTAATTTGAATCAAACCGGGTTGATTCAAAAAAATTAGATAAGCACCAAGGGTAGGTCACAGTTCATTAAATTTCCATAATTATTTTTTCTTAAAAAATTGGATTGAAAAAAAATTCAAAAGACTAAAAGCCTGTTTGGAAATGCGAGTCAACCCTTGTTTCCAAAAAAATCAATTTTTTTTGCTAAAAATAATTTTTTTATATGTTTTGGATCATTTTGATGCGCTAATCTCAAAAATGATTTTAAAAAAATAAAAAAAATATCATTTTGATACATTTCAATATGAAAAATACTTTGAAAAACAACCGCAATCACACTTACAAACAGATCTAAGATTACAACAAATCATATGTCAAAACATAATGAAAAAAAAAGGAGAATGTTGCCACCATCCATCTCTTCTCTCCACCATCCTTAAATGCCCTTCAAAAAAACCTAGACAAAAAAGTCCAAGGAAACTTTAAAATAAAATAACAGCAAAAACTGTCTCTCATTGTGCTGTCTCTCTGAAAGTAATCAATGTCACTCATTACCTATATATTGGAATCGTGGATTATGTATTAGCCAAGGCAGATGGGTTTGAAGGAGTAATGATTAATGCATTTTTTTATTAATGTATTATTATGCATCAACTTGACAGGAACTTCTTCAGCAAGAGGACAAGTGAGCGTGTGAGTAGACAAAGAAAGAGAAAATCATTTTACTAGAATAAAAAAACATTAATGTTGTCTATTGTATAGATGATTGAGTGGTTTTTTTGAGCTCGCATGTGTTTAAAAGCGATTTGAGATTTTAATATATTTGGCTCAGATTTTAGAGAAAAGTGAGAAACAGAAGTTTAAAGCTAGCATTGGAGTTCAAAGTTGGGCGACTAGCCAGAGGAGTAAACTTTGCTGAGAATATATACAATTCAATCCATAAACTTTGCTCATATTTTTTCTATATGTCTTTTCGTTACCTTTTAGATGAAAATGTTCCTACAACTACAACGAAAATTAATAATAATTTTTCTAAACCTAAAAAAGATGAACTTAATTTTTAAATATTGTTTAAATAGACTTTAAAAGTCAAGAAAAATCCCCAAAAGTTAATATAAAAACATTGAGAAACTTGGAAAAAAATTTAAAAGATTTGAAACAAATAAAACTAACTTTGAAAAATCTAAGAAAATTACAAAGCCACGTACATAAAGTTTTCGTAAACAAAAACATGTCTATATATGCAATTGAATAATTTATGCAAGAAACAAGTTTTTCAAATTTTTTATTAGTTTGGAATGTTTTTTTATATAATAGTTTTTTTTTTAATTTTTTGGGATATTCCAAGTTTTTATCTTTCTAGGTTTTCATTTTTTATAGTTTTTTTGTTTTTAATTTTTCAATTTTACTTAAATTATTGAAAATTAGTTTTTTATTTTTTGAAAATTAAGTGTTCATTTGGTGTACAAGGGAAGTTTTTTTTTTTCAAAAATGGTAAAAGAACATATCAAAAATATGAATATAAAAGAGCATGAGAAAACATTCTCAATATATGAAGGTTGATGGATATATTATCCAAATAAATTTGAGAAACAACTTTCATTTTAATTGTAAGTATCATGACTGTCATTACCTAGACATGCAGAAAAAACTTATGATGAAATTTAAAAGGATTTTTTGAAGCATATAAAATCTATTTCTTTGTTTGTTGATTTTAAATTTAATTAGAAGTAAGAGATAAAAATATAGCAGAGGATGGTGGTAAATATTCTTTTTTTATTGGAATGAAGGAATAAGCGTGAGCACACATTACAACTTGTGCAGGATGTTTTATATAAAAAACAATAAGTAACTATTGACTTTTCATAGTTGTATATGTTTCTATAGTTATAGAATTTCTTAATAATGGAGGCTGATTTGTCTCTGATTTGCATCTAGCTATAGTTTCCATGTATGGTGGGTTACCATTCTAGGGTGTAGTAGCCGTTAGAGTATTTTCCTTACAATCTTGGGTGTTGGTGTGACATGAGTTGATTAAGATTTGGTCAGGAGATGCTGTGATGTTACTGCTGCAAAGCTTTGATGTTGTGGTTGTTCCTGTGATGTTGTTGCTACTATCTTCTGTTCCTGTTGCAGAGCTTTGATGTTGTGACTGCTCTTGTGATGTTGTTGCTGTAAATCTTTGATTTATAGAGCTGTACGAAGATGAGGGAGATGGGATAGTGTTGCTTCTTGTTGTTGTTGTTGTTGTTGTTGTTGCTGTTGTATGATTGCTAATGCCCTCCCTCAAACGTTATTAGGGTTGGAGGCAAAGTTTGCTCAGAAAATGAAGAAGGGCAGCTTTAGACACTAGCTTAGTAAATAGATCAACAATCTAATTAGAAGTGGGAATGTGTTGCATATGAAGTTTTTCAAGAGCTACTTGTTCACGTACAAAATGATAATCAATTTCAATATGTTTGTTGTATGCATGGAAGACATGATTGACTGTCATGTGGAGAGCACTAATATTGTCACAATAGAGCACTGGTGGAGATATCAGTGGAATGTGTAAATCATGAAGGATGTAAGTCAATCATGTAAGTTCTGAGACAATGTTAGCCAAAGTGTGATATTCTGTTTCAATGCTAGAGCGTGAAATGGTGTGTTGTTTCTTGGCACACCAGGATATGAGATTACGACTAAGGAAGACACAATAACCAGTGGTAGAATGTCTTGTAGTAAGGCATTTAGCCCAATCAGCATCTAAAAAGGCAGATAAATAAAGCTTAGTATTAAAAGTAAAATGTAGAACATTATTAATGGTTCATTTGACATATTGTAAGATACATCAAACCATTTTTAAATGAGCAATAGTAAGAGCATGCATGAATTAAGAGACATAGTTAACACTAAATGAGAGGTCTGGTCAAGTGAGTGTAAGATACTATAGAGAGCCAATAAGTCATCGAAAGAAGATGACATCTTTCATAAGAGAAGCATTTGATAAAGCTTTAGTTCTTGCTTCAAGTGGTGTACTCATTGGTTTACAATCAACCATATCAGCACGTTCTAAAATTGTAAAGGCATAATAAGATTATGATAAGTGAAGACCACTGGTTGTTGGTAAAATTTCTATGCCAAGAAAATGATGAGCAGGTCTGAAGTCCTTCATGACAAATTCCTGGCTGAGGAGAGTAATGAAGTTTGTAACAAGTGTATCAATAGTTCCTGTAAGAAGTATGTCATCAACATAAAGTAGAAGAATGAGAGAGCCATAATCAGAATGAAAAATAAACAAAGATGGATCTGCTAAGCTGCAATGGAAGCTATATTTGAGAAGGAAGGCACTGAAACGATCAAACCAAACACTATATTCTATGGTGCTTGTTTAAGTCTATAGAGTGCATGTTGAAGCTTGCATATATGTTATGAAAGATAAGGATTTGCCATTCTTGGTGGTTGTTCCATGTAGATGTTTTCAGAAATTAAACCATGCAAAAATACATTTTTAACATCAAGTTGTCGTAGGGGCTAGTGATGAACAAGGACTATAGTGATAATTAATTGAATGGTTCTTGGCTTAACAATTAGAGAGAATTTTTCAGTATAGTTTAGTCCATCAATCTAGTGATAACCTTTGGCAATAACACGAGCTTTGAAGCGATCCAAGGTTCCATCAGATTTGAGCTTGGTTTTAAACACCCATTTAGAACTTGTGATATGCATATATGTGGTGCGAGGTACTAGTTGCTATGTCTGATTTTGATGTAAGGACGTGAGTTCATCCTCCATTGTTGCTTTCCATCCTAGGTGAACTAGTGCGGATCGTTTGGTTTGAGGTTCTTGGGGTATGCCAACAGAGGTAATAGATGTTAATGCATATTTAGGATTTGGCTTTTTGATGCCACATTGTGAACGAGTGCTCATAGGATGAGGAACTAAAGCTAAGGGAACATAAATAAGCTCTTCTGGAGTAGAGTGAAAAGCATCATAACACAGAGTTTATGCAGCTTCTTGTAAAGCACGTTGTGAACGAGTGATTATAGAGTGAGGAACTGGAATTGAGGGTTTTTTCTCTTGCTGAGTAGTTAAGGTGTCATAGTGTGGCTGCTGAAGCTGTTGATTATCTAAAGGATTTTGATTAATATGTTTTGTTGCAGAGTGGAAAGTATCACAACTGAGAGTGTGTGTAATCTCCTATAGACTAGAGTGTTG
Source organism: Populus trichocarpa (assembly GCF_000002775.5). NCBI lineage: Eukaryota > Viridiplantae > Streptophyta > Magnoliopsida > Malpighiales > Salicaceae > Populus > Populus trichocarpa. The sequence goes on from NC_037288.2 coordinate 11,111,477, forward strand.
TGATGAGGAATCATTGCCTATATGCTTATTAGTGTGAGAGTCATCATGACAAGATTATGTTGCGACAGAGTTAGAGATACCAGGGCAAGAGGTGTGTATTGTTTCCTCCTGAACGTGTAGTGTCTCTGGCTGAGTAGTTATGTTGTGATGTTGTTGCTGTTGTTGTTGAGTTATAGTACTGCCATTATGGATTTATAAGGCAGCATCAGCTGGAGGAATAAATTTAGAGGAAGAACATGCTGGTTTGTTTGAAGACATGGTATGAAGCGTGGATGTGGGTAGAGAGCTCAAGCATGGTGGTTCTGCTAGTGTTTTAAAGGTATTTATAGTAGAACTTGAAGCAGGAATAGTTAGCCATGAGTCAAAAATGCTAATGACATGATTAGGAAGATCAATATTTTTGTTGTTATTATTTTGTTTATATGGAAATATTAATTCGCTAAAGGTAATATGTCACGAGACAAAAAATTTCTTGCTTGTTAGATGAAAACATTTATATCCTTTATGTTGATTACTATAGCCTACAAAAATACATGAAATATTTTTTAGATCAAATTTATTTCATCTTGTGTCCCAAGTGTAGGGAAAACATTGTGAGCCAAAAATGCAAAGAAATGAATAAATATGATGTTTATCATGTAATAGGAAGTAAGGAGTGTTAGAATTAAGAGTAGAGAAGGGAAATTTATTAATGAGATAAACAGCAGTTGTGAAAGCCTCTACCCATAAGAATAAAAGAGTATCACTATGAAATAACATTGTCATACCTAGTTCTCTTATAATTTTGTGTCGCCTTTCAACCATACCTGTTTGTTCAGGAGTGTAAGGGCAAGATACCTAATAAACAATTCATGTGGAGTGGAAATGACTTGATAATTTGGGGTTAATGAACTCTCCTCCTCCATTTGAGTGGAAGACTTTGATCTGTTTATTGAATTGACTACTAACATACTTTTCAAACAATAGATAAATTGTTAGAAAATCAAATATGTTTTGAAGATGAATCATCTATTAGACAGACATAATACTTGAATTTTCCAATAGGTAAAACAAGAGCAGACCCCCATAAATCACAATGTATTTTCTCAAAAACATTAGTACTTGAATGTTTATAATGCAAAATAGGTAATTTGCTAAGTTTTCCTAAATGACAACTATCACAAAGTTTCTCGGTCTTCATACTCCTATGATGTCAATCAATCCTTTATTTTTTAATAACTACACGACAGAAAAATAGGGATGTCCTAAACGTTGATGCCAAACTTCTATTGATCCAGTTTTAAAACGATAAGAGAAATGTAATTCTAGCGAGTTGTACAAGATATAAAGATCACCCTTATATCTATCTATGATAAGAAGTTGTCCTGTTTTCTGTTCCTTAATACAAAAATCAACGTTAAAGAACTCATAGTTCACATGAAATTGTTTTGTAAGCTAACTTACTAAAAGTAAATTTTATAGTCAATTCAGGAACAAGTAGAACATCATTGATAGGTAATTTAGTATTATCTTGTTTAATAAATGAATCTTCGATACCAACAATTGGTCGAGAAGATCCATTCCCAATAACAACAGAATCAGTTCCAAAATATTCTTGAATATCAATTAACATACCTGGCTTACTTGTCATGTGATTTGAGGCACCAGTGTCTAAAGTCCATTCTATGTTGACAACGGTGTTGTCTAGTGTAAGGGTTGTCAATGTTTGTGGGATTTCACTATCCTTAGTTTTTTGTTTAGGTATCCACCAATAAATTTTAGCAATGTGGCCTATTATGCCACAATATTGGCATTTGTCCTCATGATAAAGATCTCTTTTTGTTTGAGTCATGCGATGTTCTCCTGGTGGTGGAGGGCGTCGTTGTTGAGCAGGGATAAAATACCTTTGGTTCTAATCTTTGGATCGTTAGGCTTGAAAACCTCTCTTATTGGATGAAAACTAATATAAGATGCGTGCTAAGGAAGGTTGTTGTGTGCTCTGTTGATTGCGTTGTTGTTGCTGCCTATAAAATGCAAGTTGTTGGGGAAATTACGTGTTTGTCATGTCTGTATAATAGAAAAAACTAGTTATGGCGCTGATCAAAATTTTGGAGTTGAGACACCAGCTCTTAATGAGACAGTCTTGAGGGCTTTAACATGGTTGTTGTGAAGTTTTCATACTGTGAACCAAGGCTGGTGAGAAGATAAAAAACCTTTTCATTGTCTGAAACTGGTTTTCCAATTGCTGTAAGGTTGTTACACAAGCTTTTGAGGGTGGAATGTGCTCTTTTATAGATTGATTTTAATGTTTACAAAAATAAGTAACCTGTTGGCGAAGTGTAAACTCAACTTTTGTGAGTCTTTGGCATAAGCATTTTTAAGCGCTTCCCAAATAGTAGATGTTTTTTTAATCCAATAACAAGGCTAAGTGCTTCTTTAGACAAGGTTCCAATAATCCAACCTCGAAGAAGTCTGTCAGATTTTCTCCAAGTGATGAAAGCTTCAATTAGGACTGGTACTATATTTTTTGTGTTTAGGTTATTGATTGGATCTTGTGTGGTGTATTTTATTGGTGCAGGATCTTCATTGGTGAGATGCTCGACAAGCTCCTGACTTTCTGCAAGAGCCAGAGCTTGTTCTCTCCATAATGGATACTTTGTTTGATTAGGCTTGAGGGTAATAAAGTTCTCAACAATGAGAGATAGCGAAGTCATTGTGAGGATATGATTGTGTTTGTTTGTGTGTGCTCACTTAAAGCTCTGATACCAAGAAAAAAAATATAGCAGAGGATGGTGGTAAATATTCTTTTTTATTGGAATGAAGGAATAAACATAAGCACACATTACAGCTTGTGCAAGATGTTCTATATATAAAAATGAGCAACCACTGACTTTCCATAGCTGTATATGTTTCCATAGTTACAGGATTTCTTAATTATGGAGGTTGATTTGTCTTTAATTTGCATCCAGCTAAAGTTTCCATGTATGGTGGGTTACCATTCTGGAGTGTAGTAGTCATTGGAGTATTTTCCCTATAATCTTGGATGTTGGCATGACAAGAGTTGATTGAAATTTGGTCAAGAGATATTGTGATGTTGTTGTTGCTGCTACTCTTGTGATATTGTTGTTGTTGTTACTACTCCTGCGATGTTGCTGTTGTAGAGCTTTGATTTATGGAGCTGCACGGAGATGAAGGAGATGGGATAGTGTTGCTTGTTGTTTTATGATTGCTAATAGTAAGTAAAAAAGAAAAATTGCAACACATCAAAAAATCTGAAAATGTATCTTTATCTAGAGAAGGTTGAAGAACTAGATAACATTGATTTATAAAATAAAAATAAAAATTCAATAAAAATACAAAAGCTTTAATTAATAAGAATGCATAAGAATATAGCTTTAATGAATAAGAATTCAATAAAAATACGAAATTATATTGGCTAGAAGCAACATGAAGATCTGTAGCTTTAATTAATAAGAAAGTAACATAGGTACATGTTATTTCAATATAAGTTCTTAAATTCTAATCGAGTCACCCATTCCTTTATTAACAAAAGCTAAACTCTCTTTAATCATCTAAACTTATTCGTATTATTGACTAAAACAGTATAATAACGATTTAAATCTTTCGTCCAAAAAACTTAACACTAGCTTTCAAGGGTATTTTGATCTTTTTATAAGGTTCATTAGTCATTACCAAATTAATCGGGAACAAATAAGTCTTTCTCATTTGAAATGTATAGTGAAATGATAAAAATGCCCCTGGAGGGAGAAAAAAAAATAAAACTAGTGTCAAGGGATAATTTTGTATTGTTTTGGCATTTTCTCCCTCTTACTCATTCTCAACTCGATTTCATCATATATATATATATATATATATATATATATATATATATATATATATATATATATATATTTATTGTAGATCTTTTGTCTATAATTTGATGATTATGACATGAGCTTGGTTTAGTCATCTTCCTAAGTGAATAATTTTTTTGTATTTCCTTAAAAGAAAAAATAACTTTAAAGAATACATCATTCTTGAATTTTATTATTGTATTGAAATGAATATCCACAATACTTGATATTGATTAAAAAATTGATATATAATACTATTATATGTATATCCGATTGAATACATAATTCACTATTGGAGGTCTTATCTACAATTTCTTGAATCTTATATAAATTAATGGGTTAATTTATCATTAAAACTTTTCAATATTCTAATAGATGCTCATGTATTCAAAAGGTTTAAAGGTTAAAAAAGCAGGTGAGGTTTGAGTATAAAAATATATTGTCGGTTGAAACTTGAATTTCTCATTGGAAATCTTTCTCGTATATTATATTAAAGAATTTTCACTCTATTACATCCATATATTCATATTTTATCGCATATGGCCACTTATTATTTTTTAGATAAAAGTACCCCTCAAACTATCTAAAAATAATTTAAAAGCATTTAAACAAACTTAAAAATCCTATAAAAAAAACCTAGCAACTTAAAAGATTTTATAAACCTAGAAAAATAAAAACAAAACATTGAAACTAACTTAAAAAAAATTATATGAAAAAAAAAACTATGTTCATAAAACCTCGTAAAAGATATATGTCTAGCACAATAAAATAAGCGTTAAAGGATATTTATTTTTTATTTTTTCATGATTTTACTTTTTTTTTCATAGGTTATTTCAAAATTCTTGGCATGTTCCAAGTTTTTAGATTTTCTATTTTCGTTTATTTATTAAATTTTTTATTTTCATTGTTTTTCAGTTTTATAAGAGGTATTTTTGTCTAATTAAAACGGACAAAAAAGACATGATAAAAAATATGAATATATAAAAATGAACAAAATATTCTTAAAAGTATATTTGAGAGAATATTTTCTAACTTAATTAATGATATTTATATATTTTTTTAAGTATATTTGTTTGTTTGTTTTTTTTTTTTTTTTTTTTTTTTTTTTGCCTCCTTGAGTTCAAGGCCTTATTTGAATCTCGTTAGGTTTTTAAGTTTTTTGTTTTTTTTTTTTGGGTAATTCTAGATTTAGCCCATGGTGTGGCAAAAATGGATTGATGGTAGTTGTGATCTGTGATTTGATGCTGATGACTATGGTTGTTTTTTATTATTATTATGGATTCTATCCTTCTATTGCATGTTTCCTTAAGTTTTTTTTATTATTATTCTTTTCATTCAATTTTGTTAAATCTATACAAGAAGATCATTAACAAAAAGTTAAAATACATATATGTAAATGAAAAAAAAAACAAAAGTTCAAATTAAAAACCCAAACCAATAGAAAAGCATCTAAAATTAAAAATAAAGGAGAATTTAATTATATATTTTATTTGTTAAAAAATTATATCAATCCAAATATTTAAATTATTAGGAAAACTACAAGAGTAGTTTTCATATTATATGTAACATCCACTATTAAATAGCAATATTATTTTAAGAAAGAGCACCATTAAGAAATTAGCACCTGATGAATATAGTTTTGTTATCTCTCTCTCTCTCTCTCTCTCTCTCTCTCTCTATATATATATATATATATATATATATATATATATATATATATATTTCATTTATAATATTTTTAACGTCTTTATCTATAGATATTTGACATGTAGCACTAAATCTAATAGGAAGGGACGAAAAGCTTAACAAAACAAAAATAAAAGGGTAGAATTCAAAAACATTTTGTGCAAAAGCAGAATCAATAAAGAAAATAAGAATATATAATGACAAGATGTGTCATTAATTCTATAAGAATTGTCACATGTAAGCAGGCGTTGCGATGATTTTATTTTCTAGAAGGGATCTTTTTCAATCCTAATTCTATTAAAAAATAATTCTATAATTAATTTAATTTAGAAAGGAATTTTCAATCCTAATTCTATTTAATTTAGAAAATAATTAATTTTATTTTCAGTGGAAACTACAAATTTAAAATTTTTTCAGAGTTCCAAGAATCTTATTAGACAAATCTAGAGTTGTTTAAGATTTATACGAAGATTACCTGAAAATCATATGTTTGTTTTGGCTTTGAATATTTGCATTAAGGCTGGGTTGTCACAAACCACAAGTCGTCTAAGTGTTCACCCTCTAACGGTAATCCACACTAATCACTAGTAATAAATCTCCTAAACCTTTTTAGAAAAAAAAGATTGTTATATCTTAGAATGCGAGCTTTTTTTTATGTTTAGGTGTTTGTGTACTTGTAAACACCAAAAAAAAAAAGAGTAAAGCCAAAAATGACTCCATTATCGCTGCTGATTTCTGAATCGGTAACGACACAGTTTTTCATTGCCGATTTCTAAATCGGTAACGACGTAGGTTTTGCTACTGATTTTTGAATCGGCAACGACACAATTTGGCTGTTGATTTCTGAATCGGCAGTGACACAGTTTTTCATTGCTGATCTCTGAATTGGTAGTTGCATAGTTTGGCTGCTGATTTCTGAATCGACAACGACACTATAAAACCCAACAAAAAATTAGTGTTGGACCAGCCTATCCCAGGGGAAAATTAGATCTAAAATAACTTAAAAGAGGGATAGAGACAACCTTTGTCCAACACCCAAATACCTTACCTAATTTAAGAGGGGTATAAATGTAATAAGAGAGAGAGAGAGAGAGAGAGGGGGGGCTAATTTTCCCTCTTCCCAAAACGAGTTGCATGCTCTTGCCCCTTTTCCTCTTCCCAAAACGAGTTGCATGCTCTTTCCTCTTTCTTCATTCCTAAAGAGAGCTCAACCAACTCTGTTGCATGTGCGTCCTTAGGCGTGAGAGAGAGAAGGGAGAGCTTGAGAGGAGGTTGAATAGCTGCAAACATGAAGGGAGTAGAGCACTAAAACCGGTGGGAAACTGACAGGAGGAGGAGAAACTGAAAGAGAGGAAGAGGAAGAAGCAAACCGAGAGTAGAAAGGGAGAAATATTATCAAACCCTTTCCAAAACTACTAGATCCGTAAGGTATGAACCATGTCTTTCTCCACCTGTTCTTAAGGCCTTGTAACTGAAAGGAAGAAGAAAACTATGGGTGCATGGCCCAAGAATTTTACATCAACTGTTAAGGAAAGAACTAAGCTAAAAAGAGGGACAAAACAGGGCTAAAAAGGGTGACCTTACTCCAGAACATTCAATAAGAGAAATGGACGATTCTGAATATACAAACCTAGAAAGAGGACCGACCATAGTGAGGGCTGGACAGATTATGAACTCAAGTGACAAAATGCATGAATGATGATCTTGTTAGAACTCTAAAAAGATATTTGAACCAAAAATAGAATACATACATGAGTTAATGATGAAATTTCTGCATATTGAGTCGCTCAAATTATATGTAAATGTGTTGAATTAATGTTAAATATGAATTTCTACCGCTAATAAACCTTGAGAGACAAGTTGCAGCTGAAACAAGAATTTCTCTAGTTAATGCCTTGGTTCATTGATGTGTTGAATGGATATGTGTGGTTGTGAATCAAGAAAGTGAGAATATGTTTATGAATTGTATTGGTACATTGCCATAATACAAGAGAGAATGCATGAATTTATGTAGTAGCTATGCTAAATGCCGATGTTGGAAGGAATGAGTTGGGAAAACCTTACTAAATAAATTGTGTTGATGTTTGTGTTGTTGATGATGAATGATGAAAGGAATGTGATTCGGTGAGCCCTATGTCCACCTCGGGTGAGAAGCATGGGTAGAGGGAAGCCTAGCGTAAGCCTTACGTTTGGCCAAAGGGAAGTAATGAAACCAGAAACGATTTCTTCGCCACAGTCGATTCAGAAATCAGCAACGATATGAGTTGCGTTAACAATTTCTGAGTCGGCAACGACTCAGTTTTCATCAATAATTGTGGTGTCTGCAGCAAATCATTTTTCACTGCTGAATTGTGTGGTCTACAACAAATTAGATTTCGCTGTTTAATTGTGTTGTCTGCAGCGAATCAGGTTTCGCTGTCGAATTGTGTTGTCTGCAGCAAATAAGGTTTCCCCTTGAATATCACATATATTATTTTAAGATAATTTTAGAAATTTATTCAATCAAGTCTTTACTTCATTGTTTCTAGGTCTAGAATTATAATCCCCTGTATTAATTACATTCTAGTCTTCATTTCTCTAAAATTTATTTACAATCAAGTCACATTTCATTAATCATCCCATTTTAATTTATGGCCAATGGTTCTTATGTTGTGACCCATTAGGTTTCCCAATAAATTGACCCAAATATAAATTACAATCCTAAATAAAATAGAGTTAAATAAATTAAACAAATTGATGTATTATCAATTCAACGATTGATTGATTTTTATTTGAAGATCAAGTATAATGTCTAGCAACCTGTCATGACCCCCTAAATATTAGGAAAATCATAAGGGATTTGACTCAACCTTTCAGTTCCTAATTTCTCAATAGAATTATTATCATTTTATCAACAATGTTTCGATTTAGACATTATAGCATAGAGTGTGTCTACCATGTCAAATAATGTTTGTTCTTAACACCATAATCATTGATTCTTTGAATAAAATTTGAAACTCTTTACAAATCTCATCCCACCTTGCGCAAGGATTTACAATTAAAAGAAAACTAAAAGGGCTCAGGAAAACACTGTAGCCACTGAGTGTAATTACTGTGTACTGAAGCAGTTCTTATCACTTGAAGATCTATGGTTTTCTCGCGCGGAGTTGTTTTATGTAGTTTTATCACGTGAAAAATTGCTGGAGATCTACTTCTCTGTTGGTTTGTTGGCGTGAGATGAGAGTTTCTAACCTATTAGATCTCGGTTGTGTGTGCTTATGTGGGTTTGAGTGTGCCTTCAAGGCTAGGTTGGCTGATGGTTATTCCCGGATATTCGGTGATTGTTGGGAGACTTCTTATTTGTAGGGGTGTTTATTTTCGGTTCGGTTCGGTTCGGTTTTTATCAAAAAAAGTAACCAAACCGAATTTTAAAAAAAAAAAACTGAAACCGGTTCAAACCGACCGGTTTCGGTTCGGTTTTTTAGAGCAAAACCGGTTCAAACCAGTTTGGCTCGGTTTTTTCGGTTTGGCTCCGTTTTTTCCGGTTTTTTCGGTTCGGGTTCGGTTTTTCCGGTTCCAGGCTTAAAAAATCAAAACCGAACCGAACTGGTCGGTTTTTTCAAAATTTTAATCGGTTTTTTTTCACGGTTCGGTTTTTTCGGTTATTTTTTTTTCTGATTTTCTCGGTTTAATCGGTTTTTTGGTTTTTTTGAACACCCCTACTGATTTGTATAGTGTGAAAGGATTGGGCATTAAATGCGCACCTTACCTGGTTGTTTGGAATTGTTATTCTCAAAAATTCATGAAATAATTAGCCCCATATTAATTTTTTGGTCACTTTGAACGACCACAAATTAGCAAAATTGATATGAAAATATTACATTTTATTTAAAAATAATAATGTCATACATCAATTTCTCTAATTTATATTTAATGAAATTAAAAATTAATGTGTTGGTTAATGAATGAGTATTATTGTAACATATACTAAAACACATCAGTGTTTTAATATGGACTGCACAGTGCAGTCCACAGTAAAAAAGGCTGAGTGCAGTCCACAGTAATAAAAGGCCGAGGTTTTTTTTTTTTCGTTTGGCTTTTTTTTTTTAAGCTATGTTTTTTTTCTTTTTTCTTTGTTTTTTTAAAGCTATTTTTTTTTCTTTTCTTTGTTTTTTTTAATGAATATTTTTTTGTTAAATTTTTTTCTATTTAGTTATTAAACTTTCATGATATGGATTCCGGGTTTGACGGGTTGATTATAACATATACTAAAACTGTTTAGTCTTTTACTGTGGACTGCACAGTGCAGTCCACAGTAAAAAGGCTGAGCTTTTTTTTTTTTGCGTTTTGTTTTTTTTTAAAGCTGTTTTTTTTTCCTTTTTTCTTTGTTTTTTTAAAGCTGTTTTTTTTTCTTTTCTTTGTTTTTTTTAATGAATATATTTTTTGTTTATTTTTTTTAATGTTAAATTTTTTTTATTTAGTTATTAAACTTTCATGGCACGGATTCCGGGTTTGACGGGTTAACCTGAATTTTTTTTCTGGTTTTTCTTTTTAATTAATTTTTTTATTTAATTTAGTTTGTTAATGTTAAATTTTTTTCTATTTAGTTATTGAACTTTCATGACATGGATTCCGGGTTTGACGGGTTAACCCGGTTAATTCTGGGTTAACCCGTAATTTTTTTTTTCCTATTCAGTTATCAAACTTTCATGACACGAATCTCAGGTTTGACGGGTTAACCTGGTTTGAAGGGTTAACCCAGTTAATTCTGATTTTTTTCTTTTTCTTCATTAGTTTTTTTCTTCATTTAGGCTTTTTTTTCTTTTAAAATAATCTTTTTTTTGTTTAGTATTTTTTTTGCTTTTTTCTTTTTAATTATTTTTTAAAAAATTTAGTTTGTTAATATTAAATTTTTTTCTATTTAGTTATCAAACTTTTATAACACGGATCTCAGGTTTGAATGGTTAACCTAGTTAATTCAGATTTTTTTTTCTTTTTCTTCATTAGTTTTTTTCTTCGTATAGGTTTTTCTTCCTTTGTTTTTTTTCTTTTTAATTAATTTTTTTTTGTTTAATTTAGTTCATTAATATTGATTTTTTTTTTAGTTATCACACTCTCATGACACGAAAAAAAACTTTTAATATTATAATTAACCCACAGTGAAAAGGTTGGGCAATTTTTTTTTTTGTTTTTTTCTTTGTTTCTTTTTAATGAATTTTTTTTTTAAGTTTGTTAATGTTGAATTTTTTCTATTTAGTTATCAAACTTTCATGACACAGATTCCGGGTTTGACAGGTTAACCCAGATTTTTTTTTCTGATTTTTCTTTTTAATTAATTTTTTCGTTTAATTTAGTTTGTTAATGTTAAATTTTTTCTATTTAGATATCAATTTCATGACATGGATCCTAGGTTTGACGGGTTAACTCGGCTAATTCTGAGTTAACCCGTAATTGTTTTTTTCCTATTTAGTTATCAAACTTTCATGACACGAATCTCAGGTTTGACTGGGTAACCTGATTTGAAGGGTTAACCCAGTTAATTCAGAATTTTTTTTTCTATTTCTTCATTAGTTTTTTTCTTCATGTAGGCTTTTTTTTCTTTGTAACCTAATTTGGTGGGTCAACCTAGTTGATTCAGATTTTTTTTCTTTTTCTTCATTGGTTTTTTTCTTCCAATTTCATCTTTAAATATTGTAATTAACTATAACTAAAAGGCATCAGCCTTTTTTCTTCTAATTTCATGACACGAATCCTAAATTTAAAGGGTTAAACTAGTTGATTCAGATTTTTTTTTCTTTTTCTTAAGTAGTTTTTTTCTTTGAATTTCATCTTTTAATATCGATTTGATTAATAATTAAACTTTATGAATTGTTTTGTTTATTGTTCATTAGATTATTGTGATCCCATGAGAGGATTTTACTGTACCCCTCCTTGCAAAGCTCTATTTATCGAAATAATGCTTTGCTTTATTGTTTTTTTTCTTTTCAATTAATTTTTTTTTAATTTCATTCTGTAATATTAAATTTTTTTCTTTTTAATTATCACACTTTTATAACACGACCTTGCAGCCAAACCCATATCCAAGGCTCCGGGTTTGATGTTGCAACCAAATTTACTTAAACTTGGGTCATACAAGTTTAATATTATTATTAATATTATAAATATAACTTCTAGGTCAGGTGTAACAGACAAACTCAATGCTCTTAGGTATAACTTTGCAGAAAGACCTAACACTCTTAGATCTTAATTTTTTTTTTATATTTTTTATGTAAAAACATTTGACCCCGCAGCGTAGCGCGGGCCGCGTTCCTAGTCAATACTATTTAAGAACATATGGAACATTTCTCCTAATTCACCAAGGGTGATGAATCATCTCTTGATTACTTAAATACCTTCATGTAGTTCATGTTATAACCAATATCTGCTCATTTGTTACCCTTGATTAGAACAACGTGTAACAGAATCCAAACATAACACTCCATATATAAGATAACTTAGTGATCTCAAATTTAAAAATCACTTATACAATTGTCACGTGAGTCTTTCCATAGACATAAGTGATTTCTTTATATGAAATTCTCATGTGGGCTAGTTCAATGTACATGTCATCTGACAAGAAACTACATATTAGTTCTAGGTATCTCTCATATCTCAACTTATGAGAACAACTGTTTTCTTTTATAAAGAAAATAACATGATATGTATCAGTCTCAACAGCTCTAATTAAATTTCAGTCTTAATAGAGCATTGATCAGGGACATTTAGGAACAATATTTTGATGTTATAGGAATCCTATAATTATAAGAGCATCTCCAAGGGGAGATGCTATTTTAAAGAGGCAAATTAATAAAATAGTATTTTAAATAGTATACATATAGCTATTTTTACCATGCATGTTCCAATGGAAAAAAGCCATTTGAAAAGCCAATTCTATTAGAGTGGAATAAATAAGTGTTTTATTTTTTTTAATGATTTTAATGTTATTTTTTTTTCCACATGGCTAGATTTAATTGGTTTATTTTTTTGTTGGCCCCACTTTGTTAGTTTTGGCTCTTTTGAGAGATATGTAGGAATAGCTTTTGTGGGAAAGAAAAGGCATTTTAGCTTCTTGTTTGGCTCCTCCCTTGGAGTATGAAAAACAAGCAAAGAAAAGCTAAAATATTAGTTTTTTATTTTTGGCTATCCATTTAGCTTCTCCATTGGAGATGCTCTAACAACTTTATAATTTTCTTTACAAAATATTTTTGTCCTAAGGACATTATCTTTACTTCAAATTCATTAATCAAATATTATATTCATTAATAAAATATTTGATGGATATTAAAGATAAATAAACTTTTATTAATAAATTAAATATATTTACATGAACAAAATTAATATCACATATAACTAATCGAATAACTATAAGTCATATTCCCAAAGAGTGAGTAAATAGCTAGTTTGATCATTACAAACTTACTATATCTCTAATAGATAATGTTGTCCAATAAAGTCAACTGTACAGTTTGATGGTGTTACTGCACACAACTTCAACCTGCTAGGAGGAGCAGTCCACGTTTGAGTCTTGCAGTGAGTGGAACCAAAAAAACCACACGAACACAAACTCACATACTCTCTCTCTTCTCTTATTCACGTTGTTTCCAAGAGCCTGTCTTTCAGTGCTTTTGTAATTGTAATTCCATTTTATGCAGATCGTGTTGACAGACATGTGAGGGGCAATGGCTTTTCTTCTGGGGCCAATGGGGCGGTGTGCATGTGCCTCTATATATCCGCCCCCTTTTAACTCAGCAGTGAGGCCCTTTCCTCTCTAGCTAAGCTAGTTTTTATACTACTTCCATATATCCAATATATAGTGTGCTCCAATGATTTCTCGAAAACACCAACACCCCATCATAAAGAAGTCTCCCCATCCACAAAATGTCCATATTTTTTAAAATGAAACTTCTGATAATACAGACATTCATGCCTTGATTCTTGAAGAACGGTGTTCCAAGTCTTTTTTTGAGTCAAGTAGTTGGCTCAGTTAAAATATTGTTGTCATTTTAATTTCCTGTGAAGGGTCTTTATTACCTGTGGTATTAGAGAGTAGGGTCCCTTACTAGTAGGGTGCATGGTTTGGCCTAAGTGGCTATTCTATCTCTCTCTTTTCACATGCTTAGTTCAAAGTCCTATATATGTGTGTGTGCTTATGCATTCCTCTTGGCTAGCTCAAATTGGAGCATTTCCATACCATTAACAGCTCTTTGTGAAGAGGGGTTGGAGCTGTTTTTTCTTCTTTGAAACACCAATGGCTGTTTTCTTCGTGGTTCTTGTGGTAGTTCTCTTTTTGTTCGGTATCTCCTCTGCTTTGTTGAGGTGGAATGAGGTGAGATATAGGAAGAAAGGGTTGCCTCCAGGCACCATGGGATGGCCAATCTTTGGAGAGACCACTGAGTTTCTAAAGCAAGGCCCGAACTTCATGAAAAATCAGAGCGCAAGGTGATGATTGTTTGCATGACTTTCAATTCGATATGTTGATGATGTTGTTGTTGTTGTTTCTTGCTGATGTCGGAAGGAGTTCTGTTCCTAGCTCTAGTTCATTTGGTGTGTCAACTGTTGATATATTACTTTCAAGTGATTTTTTCTTGGTTGAAGCTGTTCACCTCTTTTGTTTGCATCCCTGCTTGTTTATGGTTAGCTGACAATTGCTTCTAAAGTTATCTTCCTTTTTTTCTTTTTCCATTTCAATCAAAACATAAGAACAAGGACTTGTACCTTCGTTTTCCTTTTGGGTGGGGATTGGTCCCTGCTAACCCACAAAAGATACCTATATAGCTAAAGCCAATCTCTTAATGAAGCCTGGAACAGTTGCGTGAGGGTTTTCTTGTAAATTTAACTTGGTTTGTAATAATACTAGCCACTAGACATCACATTCTTGAAATCTATCTATCTTCAGTGTACTTTTAAGATAAGATGGTTTTTTGTTTGTTTTTTATTAACCTTGTCTCGTAAAACTGCAGGTATGGGAGTTTTTTCAAATCCCACATTCTGGGGTGTCCTACCATTGTTTCCATGGATCCAGAGCTCAACAGGTACATACTAATGAATGAGGCAAAAGGCCTTGTTCCTGGTTACCCTCAGTCCATGTTGGATATCTTAGGCAATTGCAACATTGCAGCAGTTCATGGCTCCACTCACAAGTACATGAGAGGGGCATTGTTATCCCTCATCAGCCCCACCATGATCAGAGAACAACTTTTGCCAACAATTGATGAGTTCATGAGAACCCACCTCAGCGATTGGGATTCCAAAATTATTGACATTCAACAAATGACTAAAGAGGTACCTGCCATTACGCAACATTTCAGGACTTGATCCAAGTTTCCCCGTATCGATAATGTGCATTCGTAACCATTATTTTATGCAGATGGCCCTTCTTTCTGCACTCAAACAAATTGTTGGCATTGATTCTAGCTCAATATCTCAAGCATTCATGCCTGAGTTTTTCAAGCTGGTTTTAGGCACTTTGTCATTGCCGATTGACCTTCCTGGCACTAATTATACGCGTGGAGTCCAGGTAATTGATTTAATAAAGAATATGAACACTTCTATGTCAGTTTTTTTATTCAAGTTTTTCTTGCTGTATTGAATGTTTCACCACGTTACGCAGGCGAGAAAAAAAATCATAAGCATGTTTAGGAAGGTAATACAAGAGAGGAGGGCGTCAAAATTATCGCACCAGGACATGCTTGGTAAACTGATGAGAACTCAAGAAAATAAATACAAATTAACAGATGAAGAAATAATTGATCAGATAATCACAATTCTGTACTCTGGCTACGAAACGGTTTCGACTACTTCAATGATGGCAGTCAAGTATTTGCATGATCACCCAACAGTCCTTCAAGAGCTAAGAGTAAGCCTAGACCCACTGTTTAGTGTTGATACATTTTGTCACATTCCTGTGTTATCGACTTCACACTTCATCTTTATGCAGAAAGAGCATTTGGCAGTAAGAGAAAAGAAAAGGCCTGAGGACCCAATTGATTTGAATGATCTTAAACCGATGCGTTTTACTCGTGCCGTAAGTAGAGATTATAGTGGTCGATAATTGTCTGCTTACTGAGCTTAACTCGATCATTTGTTCTGTCTTATCTCATGCAGGTGATTCTTGAGACCTCAAGAATGGCGACGATAGTAAATGGGGTTTTGAGGAAGACTACTAGAGAAATGGAACTGAATGGTAAGTATCAAAAAGTCTAATGCTTTGTCTATGTGGGCTCAGGAAGCCTTTTTGCAGCAACTTTGTTGATGTAAAGCATGCCACGAGAATAGGATCATCTCTTTTGGGCCTTTCAGCTATTATGATCTACATGCCACTGCCAATCCAGCCAGCCCATTCTCTTGCTGACCCAAAATCATGTTCATCAAGCAAGAAACTTGAGGTCCCACATTTGTTAAATATTTGCTTTTCTTTCTGTTGTTTTCACTCAGGATTTGTGATTCCAAAAGGATGGAGGATCTATGTTTACACAAGAGAGATAAACTATGATCCACATATATATCCTGACCCTTTATCCTTCAACCCATGGAGATGGCTGGTAAGTCGTTTGTTGTTGATAAAGTGCGCACTACTTCTCTCTGAAAAAACGCGACTTCCTTCAGTAATGTTTGCCAAATGCAGGACAAAAGTCTGGAGTCTCAAAACTATCTCTTCATTTTTGGAGGAGGTGCTAGGCAGTGTCCAGGGAAGGAGCTAGGAATAGCTGAAATCTCAACTTTCCTTCATTATTTCGTAACTCGATACAGGTAACTACAAGAACCCACAAGATACAAAATCATATTCTTTAGCAGCAAACAAAGATGACCTTAATTGGCTGTTTTTTGCTTGCAGATGGGAAGAGGTTGGAGGGGACACACTAATGAAATTTCCAAGAGTTGAAGCACCAAATGGGCTACACATAAGGGTCTCATCTCACTAACTAATCAGTGACCTGTGGGTGTACAGAAAAGAAGAGGGAGATAATGTTGTTCTAACAGAAAGTGAGCGACTTCAAGCTAGTGTTAATTTCCATTTTTGGCTATATAATAATCCTGTTCATTTTCCATTTCTTCCCCTTTCTGCCTTTCTGGTAGGATATACAGCTTATCAAGTAATGCCACAGTATCCAAGCCTGAGAATTCCTTCATCTTCCTGCAGAATTTGCTATCACAATTTAACGAAAATAAAAATGGGATTGAGAGAGATGGGGCCTTGAGCCCTCTGCTGTTAAAGCCTAGCCCGAGAGACAAGAAAGACCAGGCTCAATGAATGTTTGAACTTTGAACATGTAATTAAGTAAAGCCCTTGAAATAGAATGATAGCTTCATTTATGCCCAAACACATAGATGCTCTTACAACTTGTTTGCACTTTCTTTTTTCATTGGAAGACATTATAGACTTTGGCTCCGAACCTGATGGATACCCATTAAAGCCAATCAGAATGGGTTGAATATTCTATGAATAGTATATTTCGGGCAAAACTTGAACGCATAAAATCAGGTTTTTAATGGATAGTCGATGCTACTTTACCCGATTCAGAACCCAACTTATACTTGATCCGGAATTTCTTCGTATAATATATACGAGATGACATGCCTGCGCGCTGCCGCGGGCTTATAAAACAAATGCACTTGATAGTGTTATAATTATGAATCAGCGCTAAATAAGTAATAGAAATTAAAGGTATGATGGAGCAAATATTTCATGACGAAAAAAAAAGTTGTGTTGGTGATGAAAAACTTAGAGATTGAACAAAATGATTTGTAGCAATCTACAGTGTTTTCGCCACATGATTTAGCTTTTCAGTTAATAAAAAGAAAAAAAATACAAAACTAAATTCTCTACCAACTTAATATTAAAAAAAAACCAACAAAAATAATTTTGGAAGGAAAAACACCCGTGAGAAAAAACGTTGTAGCAATTGACAATGTTTTGTGAGGAAAACTATAGCGCTTTTCCCAATAAAATAAAATAAAAAACCATTTAGAGAAATATTGTAGCAATCCACAATGTTTTGTGAGAAAAATTACAACGGTTTTCTCATATGATTTAGCTTTATTGTAATTATAATTCTTAACCAACTCAATATTCAAAAAAAAATCGACAAAGATAATTTTGGAAAAAATCAAATGGAAAAACACTGCAACAATTCACAGTGTTTTAAAGAAAAAAAATTACAAAGCTAAATTCTTAATCAGCTCAATATTAAAAAAATAAATCGACAGAGACAATTTTAGAAAAAAAAATAACAAAACAAACACAAAAAAAAGGAAAAAAAATCATGTTGGAAACATTGTAGCAATTCACAGTGTTTTGTGATGAAAGCTACAGTGCTTCCCCACATGATTTAACATTATTTGTAATGACTTGTAATTGTAATTCACAAACAACTCAATATTAAAAAAATCAAATTGAAAAAGATAATTTGAAAAAAATTATAACAAAAAAAAAATCATATGGAGAGACACTGTAGCAATACACAATGTTTTATGAGCAAAGCTACAATGCTTTCCCCACATTATTAAGCTTTATTACAAAGTTAAATTCTAACCAACTCAATATTAAAAAAAAATCGACAAAGATAATTTTGGAAAAAAATATCACAAAAAAAAAACAAAAGAAACTGGAAAAAAACCATGTGAGGAAAAACTGTATCAATCCATAGTGTTTTGTGAGGAAAAACTTGTATTTACTTGTAATTGCAATTCTTAACTAGCTTAATATTTAAAAAATAAAATTGACAAAGATAATTTTAGGGAAAAATATAACAAAAACAGAAAAAAAAACCATGTGGGAAAAAACACTGTAGCAATCAACAGTAATTTTTTAGAAAAGTTACAGTGTTTTCCTCACATATTGTAACTGTAATTTTTAACCAGCTTAATATTAAAAAATAAAATAAAAAAAGATAATTTCAGAGAAAATCATAAAAAAAACCATGCGGAGAAACATTGTAGCAATCAACAATGTTTTAAAGAAAAAAAAATACAAAACTAAATTCTCAATCAGCTCAATATTAAAAAAAAATCGACCAATATAATTTTGAAAAATAAAGAAATAAAATAGAAAAACTATGTGGAAAAACATCGCAGCAATCCACAGCATTTTAAAGAAAAAAATTACAAAGCAAAAATTTTAACCATGTCAATATTTAAAAAGTAAAATCAACAAAAATAATTTTGGAAAAAAAAAAGAAAAAATAAATGAAAACAAAAGGAAAAAATAGGAAAGTTGAAAAAAAAAGTAATTTTTTTTTTTTAAAAAAGGGAAAAGTTAAAAAAAAAAAAAAAACACTGTGGATTACTGTTGTAATCCAAAGTACTTTTGAGTGTGGGGGAACAGTGATTCCCCCATACCATTTAGAATATGTTATAATATATATTTATGTTTATAAGAAACTATATTCTTGAGTAATGGATATTTAAATGAATACGCGAATCTGGTTTTGGTATCTAAAATCCAAATTCATAAGGATAATAGATCCATTATATATAATAGTTTTAATTTTGGATATAAGCATCAATAATATTAAAACCTAACTTTTGAATACTCATTACCATCTCTAAATAGGATTTAGAATGCATAATTTTGATTCTTTCAGGTTTGACCAGGTTGGTGTATCTATCGATCTTTTATTAAATCTAAATAGATTTGACTTTTAAATCGACCTGTTAAACCAGTCCAAGTTTAATATCTATATTACTAAAGTACCGTGTTGCCCTCATGTAAACAAAACACAAAAGGTATAGCTTTTTTGGAGAAGCCATTTTATCTTGTCCAAGTTTGGAAGGATAAATTCCTGGCCCATAAAACGACGATAAGTCTTGAGGCCACTAGCAAGTTAAGAATTAATATCGAAGGACCCTTCAAAAATAGTTGAGAAGTTCACCATCGAATATTCATTTAAAAACAAAATTAAGTCTACAATTATTGAATAATCAGTCGATGGTATCACGCCGTCATCCAAGGCTGCTGAACCTCTAGTCCTCCACAAGGTTCCAAGTTAGGTCTAGACTTTCTGAAACTTCCAAATGTCTCACCAGTAAGAATTAATTGATAAGCTTACTAAATCCCATTAATATGGTGGATTTCTGGTCAGCACTCTAAGAAGATATCTGAAAGTATAGTACTATTTATTTTTTAAAATATTTTTTACTTAAAGTACATGAAATTAATTTTTTTTATTTTTTAATAATTATTTTTAACACCAACACATCTAAACACTAAAAAACAAAATTTCAAAAAAAAATTCAAAAAATTATAAAACACAATTTCAACCGCAAAACCAAACATAACATTAAGCCTACTATCATGTCCTATCATGCAAGTGGACTTGATAAGTTTAGTGGGGAGCTTCCCAAGTGCTATAAGAAAAGTTTTGATAAATTTAGTGGGGAGCTGCCAATTAGAGCCAAGTGCTCTAAGAAATGTTGGCCAAGTCTATGTGCAATTGAGCCAACCATAGCACTTAGCCGCCTAGGCTGTAGCGATGCCAAACACAGGTTCTAAATTCCTTCTTTAGAGCGTGGAAATTTCTGCAGCATGAAGGCATAAACTCATAGATTGAATAGTGCAGTAGCATTCAAGAAATTAATTCATCATTTCATAAACGTTAGTTGACCTTAAAAGTTGTAAAATTTAGTTCCAATCCTCATACTTTGATCGTCGACTTTCAGGACAGCAATTTCAGATGATAATTTTAATATACAAAGAATTGTAGCGACTGTATCCCAGAAAAATATGTATTCGAAAAAAAGGAGTAGTGTTGAGATAACAATTAGATTATTTTGCACTTGACTGCATTTTGAATTAGAACAATGTCAAACTAGTTCAAAATTATGTCAATAATTGGCATAATCAAGAAATTAAGTTAACAGTTTATACTCTTGTTGAAAAAGTATTGTTGAAAATCTTATGCTAATTATAAAATTTATGACTTTATAGCGTGATGAAAACATGGGAGTACGTCCGATCTCAAGATAATTAAAGAGAATTTTTTAAAGAAAAAAAAAACTTACTTGGGATATTTTAACATTTTAGTGAAAGTCTTGAAGCCTAGGTTCATCTTGAAAGTCTTGAGTCTTAGCGGATGATGATAACACGTTTTAAGTAAGTGGGTTAGATCTTTCTCCCCCAAGTAATCCTACAAAATAAGTCCATTTTATATTAAAGAACTCTCCGATACTTAAGTCAAGATGGTAAGGTTCGCAAGGAGTGGGGAGAATGGCTCAAGGCGGTTACAAGGAGGCTAACGGGGGAAGACAACGGTAGGTGGTTAAGGGACAATAATAGGATGGAGGAGAAGGGCTTAACAACAGTTACATATGCCAATTAATTCCATAATTCCAGGAGGCATTTCGGTTACATGTGTTACAACTGACATTAATAGCAAAGAAGGAAGGGCTAGGGTTGTTCAGGAGAAGCTATTTGGGTAAAAAGAGTTGTGTAGTTCATAGTGAAAAGGCTGATATCTTTTGTTTTTTTTAATTAATTATTTTTAATTTAGTTTCTTAATATTAATTTTTTTTTCTATTTTGTTATCACACTTTCATGACATAGATCTCAAATTTGACGGGTTAACCCAATTAACTCAGATTTTTTTTCAACAGAAATCCTACTTAAGTTTTTTTATAAATTATTTTTATAATTTTAAAACATTTAAACTATCATTCAAGTTTCCTAAACAAAAATCCTACATATATTTTTTTATAAATTATTTTTATAATTTTAAAAAATTTAAACTATCCTTCAAGTATCCTAACTAGAAATACTACTGACTATTTTTTATAAATTATTTTTATAAATTTAAAACATTTAAATTATCCTTCAAGTATCCTAAACACAAATCCTACTTACTTTTTTTATATATATAAATTTAAAACATTTAAACTATCCTTCAAGTATCTTAAACAGAAATTCTAAAAACTTTTTTTATAAATTATTTATATAATTTTAAAACATTTAAACTATAATTCAAGTATCCTAAACAGAAATACTAGTAATATTTTTTTTAATTTTTTTTATAATTTTAAAACATTTAAACTATCATTCAAGTTTCCCAAACATAAATCCTACTTACTTTTTTTTTATAAATTATTTTTATAATTTTAAAACATTTAAATTATCCTTCAAGTATCCTAAACAGAAATCCTACTTACTTTTTTTAAAAATTATTTGGGAGCTGCTAAACAAATACTTGGCATGAGAATCATCAGAGATAAAGACCAGGGCATACTAAAGCTTTCACAAATATAGTATGTCAAGAAGGTTCACAGCATGTTTAGTATGGATAATGTTAAACCAGTAAGTACACCTCTGGGGAATCATTTCAAGCTCAGCAAAGACCAGTCACCAAAAATTGAGCTAGAATGTAGATACATGGATAAGATTCCATACGCCTCAGCTATCGGCTCTTTGATGTATGTTATGGTCTGTACCAGACCGGACATTGCCCATGCAGTGGGAGTTGTCAGCCGATATATGAGCAATCCGGGAAAGCAGCATTGGGAGGTGGTAAAATGGATCATGAGGTTCTTAAAAGGTTCCTCGAAAACTTGTCTCAGTTTCACAGCTGGTGGTTTGAAACTTGAAGGTTTTGTAAACGCTGATCTAGCAGGAGATGTTGATAGCAGAAAGAGCACTACAGGATATGTATATACTCTAGGAGGTACTGTTGTTTCCTGGAGTTCTACCTTGCAAAAGATCATCGCTTTTTCAACAATAGAAGCTGAATATGTTGCAGTTTCAGAATCTGCAAAAGAGATAGTATGGCTACAGAGCTTCCTAAAAGAATTGGGCAAGATGAATGGAAAGGGTACTTTGTATAGCGACAGTCAGAGTGCAATCTTCTTTGCCAAGAATCCAGTATTTCACTCCAGAACTAAGCATATTCAGATCAAATATCACTTCATCCGACAATTGTTAGACGATGAGCAACTGATGCTAGAAAAGGTCCGTAGAAGCAAGAATCCAGCTGACATGTTAACCAAAGGAGTTACACTTAATAAACTGAAGTTGTGTAAAACTTCAGTTGATATTCAAGGATAAAAGATAATTTCATTGTTTGTCTCCAAGTGGGAGATTATTAGTATAATGGAGACAAACAATGCCCCACCTCCATTATATACTAGTGGGAACAACTCATCTCCCACTTAGCACAAAGTGAAAACACTTGGTGGGAACAACTCATCCCACTTAGCACAAAGTGGAAGTTCATGGTGGTCATGATCTCTTGCTCCCAGCTTAGTCTATAATTAGACACATTGAAAAGCTGAGGCTTGTGTGCTAGAAAAGAGCGTAGAGAACCGAGAAATAGAGAGAGCTAGAGTGAGTAGAGTTGAGTTGAGAAGAGTTTTCTCCTCCTCCTTGTTTGTATTGTTTCTTTGATTGATTAATACAAACCAATAACTCCATGGAGTAGGCAAGTTGCCGAACCACGTAAACGTGTGTGTGTTTGATTTCTGGAATTTCCCAACAAGGGAATTATGGAACCTCCTAAGAGCTCTTAGTATAAGATCTAATCTTCCTTGGGTATGTATTGGAGATTTTAATGATTTGCTTCAGTTGGAAGATAAAAAGGGAGATAATCCTCATCTTTTGTCCTTGTTACAAGGTTTCAGAAATATTGTAGAAGACTGCAACCTGATTGATATTTCTCTGATGGGTTATCCATTCACTTGGGAAAGGGGTAAAGGGACTCCTGCTCAGGTCCAAGAACGTCTGGATAGGGCATTGTGTACTAATTCTTGGCAATCTCACTATCAGAATGTGGAGCTCCTTAACCTCACTGTTAAGACTTCTAATCATAATCCCATTTATTTGGTAGTTCATAAATTGTTTTTCCATCATAAACACTTCAGGTTTCATTTCAAAAACGCATGGACTAAGGAGCCAAACAAACAAATCCTTGATAGATTTCAGCAATGCTCATATCGTTTTGCTCAATAGGAAAGAAACCTATCGAAGAAATTCAAGAAAGAGATAACAGAATGTCATAATCATCTCCAAGCTTTGTGTGGCCTTGGGGATATAGCATCAACAGAGGTTTATTTTAGGTATCGATATAAGTTTTTTTAGTTGTTATCCCAAGAGGACTTGTATTGACATTAACGTGCAAAGAAGGATTGGCTAAGGGATGGGGACACTAATACAAATTTTTTTCATTCATCTACATCTATGAAAAAGAGATGAAACAGGATTGAGAGGTTGGTTAATGATGTCGGGGTGGAATTTGAAGATGAGGAGGGTATGAAAAATGTGGTGTTGGACTATTTTCACCAACTGTTTTGTGAAAGTCTTGACTTAAATGAGTTTGTAACATACCATATGACCCCGTGTGTTTCTGCAGCAATGAACTCTACTTTGCTTTCACCATTCCAGGATGAGGAATTCAAAAGGGCTATATTTTAAATGGGAGCAGATACTTCACCAGGAACTGATGGCTTAAATCCTAAGTTCTTTCAACAATTCTGGAACTTAATAAGGCCATACTACTTGCAGGTATTGGATGGAGAGCAAGGAATTCCCAGCAAAACTTACCAAGATTATGTTTGTATTGATTCCCAAAGATGACAATCCAATTTCCATGAAGGACTACAGGCCAATTGCGTTATGCAATGTCTTGTATAAAATTATGGTGAAGTTTATAGCTAACATACTAAGTGGAATTCTACCCGAAATCATCTCACCTACACAAACAGATTTTTTCCCAAGAAGGTCAATTACTAATAATGTTGTTATTGCCTTTGAAACCATCCACCATATAAAGTAATGCAGGAAAGGTAACAAGGGCTTAATAGTACTAAAGATTGATATCAACAAAGCTTATGACATAATAAAATAGGATTACTTGCAGTCAATTTTGTTGAAGTTGGGATTTGATAGTGATTGGGTGGATCTGATTATGTTATGTGTAACATCAATTTCTTATTTTGTGTGTTTGAATGGAGCAGAGGTTGGATCAATTCAGTCAGGTAGGGGTTTGTGACAAGGTGACCCACTTTTACGATACCTGTTATATTTATTGGAGCAAACTCTAAGCGAATAATGATCCACAACATCCACTGGTGAGTCTTTAGGGGTATAAGGAATGTGAATTGGAGGCACAACTCCATATAGTATCTCATAGGGTGTCTTTCTTGTAGAAATGTGATAGTTCGTATTGTACCACCATTCACAGGAGCTCAGCCACCTTCTTCATTGTGCAGGTATGGTTCCAGTTATGCACCTTAGGTATCCCTCTATACATTTGTTGACCACCTCTGTCTGTCCATCAGAATGGGGATGATAGACAGTGGAATACTGCAAGTTGACCCCCTGTTGCTTGAATAATTCTTTCCAAAACTAGCTGAGAAATATGTTGTCTCTGTCACTCACAATCGTGGCTAATATTTCATGCAACTTATAAATATTTTCCATAAAAACCTTAGCTACTGTAATGGCAGAGTAGGGATGGGCTAAGGCCATAAGGTGGGCATACTTGCTAAACCTATCGACCACCACAAAGATTACTTCATTTCCCTCTGACTTAGGTAGCCCCTCAATAAAGTCCATGTTGATATCTATAAAAGGAGCAGAGGGCACTGGTAACGGTTGTAGCAGACCTGGGGACATAACATTTTCAACCTTATTTTGTTGACAAACTGAGCATTCTCTGACATATTGCCTTACTAACTTCTGGAGTTTTTTCCAATAGAACACCTGCCCTAATCTTTTTGAAGTCACCGTAGCTCCTGAATGCCCCCCACTGTAGAGTCATGATAGAGGCTGATGAGCTGGTTCTGCAGGTTCGGATCTTGTCCCACTACTACTTTCCCTTTTCGAATAAGAGTGTCATTGACCCATGAGTAGTTGGGATGTGAATCAGCATCCTTGCTTAATTCTGTTATTAACTGTCGCAGGTTCTAATCAGTTTCCCAGGTCTTCATAATTTCCCCATGATATTGGTGGAAATTGAAGAAAGGGTTAAGGCACACAACTCATTGTGAGAAACCCTAGAGATGGCGTCTGCAACCAAGTTGTCTTTGCCCCTTCTGTATTCAATTTCATAATCAAAACCCAAAAGTTTAGTTAGCCATACCTGCTGTGCTACATGGGTAGTCTTCTGGTCTAATAGGAATTTGAGGCTGGAATGGTCTGTTCTGATGAGAAACCATCTGCCCCATAAGTAGTGCTTCCATTTTGCGACAGCATAGACAATAGCCAGCAACTTCCTCTCATATGTCGATAAGGCTAACTGTCAGGGTCCTAATGCTTTGCTCACAAAAGCAATGGGGTGCCCCTCTTGCATCAGAACTGCCCCTATACCCACCCCTGAAGCGTCTGTTTCCACTACAAATGTTTTGTCAAAGTTAGGTAAGGCTAGCACAGGGGGTTGAGACATCGCGTGCTTAAGTTGCTTGAAGGCCATGGTAGTCGTGTCTGTCCATACGAAGGAGTCTTTCTGCAATAATTGAGTAAGAGGTCTACAAATAGCACCATATCCTTTCACAAACTTTCTATAATACCCCGTTAATCTTAAGAAACTCCTAAGCTGCTTGATGGTTGTAGGTATGGGCCAATGCAATATAGCTTCAACTTTGTGCGGGTCTGTTGCCACTCCCTCTTTGGTAATCACATGCCCCAGGTATTCCATTCGCCTTGTACCGAACACACACTTACTTTCCTTTGCCACTAATTGATGAGCACATAATAGTTCAAAAACAAACCTATGGTGATGTAAATGCTATGTCATGTTCTTACTGTAAACTTACTTATCATCAAAGAAAACCAAAATGAATTTTCTCAAATAATCTTGAAAAATATCATTCATTAGACTCTGGAAGGTGACCGGTGTATTAGATAGTCCAAAGGGCATGACAAGGAATTCATAATGGCCATTGTGTGTTCTAAAGGCTGTTTTAAAAATATCTTCTGACACCATTCAGATCTGATGGTAACCTGCCCTTAGATCAATCTTAGAAAAAATGGTTGCCCCTTCTAGCTCTTCTAACAATTCATCAATTATAGGAATATGGTACTTATCTTTGACAATGAGTTTGTTGAGAGCTCGAAAATCAACACAAAACCGCCATGTCTGATCTTTCTTTTTAACCAGCACTACTGGAGAAGCAAAGGGACTATTGATGGGTTGTACAATGCTAGCCTCCAGCATTTCAGCAACTAGAGTATCTAGTGTATCCTTCTATAACCTTGAATATCTATAGGATCTCAAATTGACAGTCTGGCTCTCATCCTTCAGAGGTATTTTGTGATCGTGCCTCCTAACTTAGGGTAACCTTTTTGGATCACAAAAAATGTGTTAATAGGCTGCCAGTAAATTCTGTAAAGGTGACTCCTCTTTGTACTCGAAAGAATGGGGTATCTCCTAAGTAGGTAGTTTCAGATCAGCCTTTCCCACTACTCTTAAACTACAGAGTCTAACCTCTGATAGTAAGGTTTCAGTGCTCAGCAGTCCATTTAATTCCTCCAGCCGTATGGATTGAGCTAACTTAGGATTTTCTCCCCTCAGTGTTACTTCCCTGTTCTTCCACCAAAAGGATACCCATCTGTCTTCATAGTTGGACAATACGTTTCCTAATAGCTTCAACCATTATATACCAAGAACCATATCATAGTTCTGCAACTTCATAACAAAGACATCTGCCTGAAACTGAACACCCTGCATCTTCCATTGCAGGTTCTTACATACTGTTGTGCACGACATGGTACCTCCATTAGATGTCTCTACCTCCATAGGTTTTATTGGGGTCATGGGAAACCCTAGTTTGCTAGCCAGATCAGCGTGGAGGAAGTTATGAGTACTACCCGAATCAATCAAAATGAAGATCGAACATCTATCTATCTTCCCCAATACCTTAATGGTTTGACAACCCGATGTGCCTTGGATTGCCTGTGGTGATAAATGAGGAGTGAGAGCTTCCACATTCATTGTCTCCATTGGCTCCTCCTCCTCTGAATTGTCTTCATCATCTTCTACTATACATAATGAGTATAGCCTCCGGTTTCTACACCTATGCCCCTGTACAAACTTCTCATCACACCAAAAGCATAGGCCCTTGACTCTTCTCTCATCCATTTCTTTGGTTCTAACAGGTCTGGTGGGTTTATGGTTGGGGTAGAAATTAATGTTGTTGAGGGGTGGATTTTTAGGAGTAGGTAGCAAGGCCTGTGAGGAAGGTTTCACAGGGTCGAGGGTGTGATTGAGGTTTGTTTTGTGAGTGTTTGCAGGGTGTTAAATTTTGCAGGCTGTGGGTTGGGACTCACCTGGGCATGATGTTTTGGGTAATGAGGAGTTATTTTTCGGTAGGTAAGAGTATTGTTATGTAACCTAGCTAGGTTATAGGCTTCTTTGAGAGATTTAAGCTCAAACATCTTTACCAAGTTCTTAATCTCTATCTCTAAGCCCCCTAGGAAAAACACCAAGGCTTGCTTCTCTGAGATTTGGGCTTGATTCCATAATATATCAAAGTCTTTGATATAACTTTCTAATTCACCTTCCTGCTTGTGTTTAATGAGCTCCTCTAAGGGATCTTTTTGCCCTCCAAACCTACAGCACAAGACCTCCATATACTCTGCCTATGTTACCTCATGTCCCTCCAGGTTTCTTGTGTAATTCTGATGCCAGTAAAGTGCCAAGCCATCCAAATAATACAAAGCTAACTTCATTTTGTTAGATTCAGGTATTTCTTCCAGATCAAAATACTGATTGCATTTATACAACCATTTATATACTTCTTCCCCTTCAAAGGTAGGGAAATCTCTTTTGGGTCTGCGTGATCTATAGGTAGATTGGGGTCCTTCCCCTATCCAGTCTTGGTTGCTGGCAAAAGCAGGATGCTGGGGAATACGAATGTTCTAGGAAGAACTTGCCTCACCAGCTAAGGTTTGCAGAGTTTGTTTAATGGAAATCTGTTGAGTCGCCATTTCCTTCATCATGGCTTTAAGTTGTGCAAGGTCATCCGATTGAGCATGCAATTTAACCTCTATTTCATTGACTCTTTGGTTAGCAGCTTCCAAAGAATCATCCAGTCTTCTTACATCTTGGTAAGAACCTGGTTTCTAGCGGCATCTTGCTAAGTCCAAAGACGTGAGCTCTGATACCAATTTGCTGCAAGTTAACAAGGAGCCTTCGAGTATTACAATAAAAAACGATGAAGGAGGGAGTTGGGAAAACAGGAGAAGAAATTATACGTTCAAGGCGTGTTAAGAGAAAGGACAGAGAGGAGAATCTAGTAATTCTGTTATATTTTTCCACACCCATTCTGTTGTAATCATTAGGGAATTTAAAGACAATGTTTCTATTGCCAGCGTGGCATCACACACGTGGCCATTCCAGCTTAGCTAATATTTATTTAAAACGAGGCTGCACAAAACGCAGACGTAATGTTACTTGTATTTAAAATTTAAATCCCGCTTCAGCTGCCCCCCTTGTTAGTTTTAGCCTTCTTCTTTTCTTTCTGTGACACACATGGATATATAGAAGACTTGAAGGGATATTTGAATTAAAAGAAACTTCCTTTGCGTTAACACAACTTGAACGTCTTGGAGAAGGACAAGAAAGGATCGATGGAGTTGATCCATAAACTCTTAATTAGATGTTTAATCAACTGCCATGGAGTTTTCCAATCAGAAAAGATCCTGCTGCTGCATGATCGTGTTGTAATGCGACTTCTCCATTTTTGTTTTGTTTTGTTAATTTTGATGATATTCTTAAGCCTTCGCATGCAGGTTTAGATCCATTTATTATAGGTTTTGAGTTACAGGATGAACCATATCTCAAGGCTTGTGAATTTTCTGGAGGCAACGTTCAAGATCTTAAAATCAATCAAATAGAATAGAAAGTAAACAAAGAAAAGAAAAGATAAATGTACAAGTTATCTTATGGATAATATAGACTCAGAGGAATGAGAGGGTGTGAAGCAATGAAATCTCAACAGCTTATCGTGTAGTGCATGGGGCTCTTGCATCTTTGGAAGCCTAGATCTTAGTTCAGAATCTTTCTCTTCAAACCAATTCGAATGGTTCAATGGAACAAAGATGACAGAAGCCTGAGGAAGGATACCACAAGTGTAACGTGGATGTTGCGGTTTTTGCTGCTAAATTGTCAATGAGAACTGAGTTTGTTATCAGAGATCATGAAGGATTTGTTGCTAGGTGTGGTTGCTTGACATCAAAGGGGCTATATTCTTCAAAAATTGTTGAAGCTTTGGCATTAAGATGAGTAGTTCCTAAGCAGCTACTTGGATTGGGCTGCACAAATATCATTTTAGAACTGGATGCTACGACGTGTTTAGTTGATGATAAAATAGAATACAGTTCAATTGTTAAAGATTGTCAGCCTATGCTTGCATTTGCAAATAACTTTAAAATTGTCTCTGTTAAAATAAAAGAATTATAAAAAATAACTCCTACCCCTGGAGTTTATCCCTCCGACTTCGACGCTAAGCATTAAAAAAAATGTAATGGAAACTGATTAATTGAGAGGAGGAGGAGGAGGAGGAGGAGGAGATTAGATGTAACGTACAATTGCGCAGATGAGGACTTGTCTAAATTAATTAAAATGAAAGCAACAAGAAGAGAACCCGAGTTTCCATACACATGCAGTGCAGCTTTCTGATGCCATGCCAGGGAAGAAGTAACTCCAGGACAATGAATAAATATCAACAGTCACATGCAGGACCATATCATAAAATGAATAATAACAACAAAATTTTTTTTAAAAAAAACTGTCACTGAAAACTCAAGCAAAGTGCCATTATAGACGATTAATGCAATGCTTAACTTGAAGGCAATTTTATTTACATTTAATTTTTGGGGTTATTTTAATTCATGGGGTTAAAGATTATTTATACTTCTTCTCTCATCTCTAATTAGTTAATTCAATGAAAATGAGAAAATAATGAGAGTTTTTTCCAAGTGCATGTCTCCTTCACTTTCAACCCAAAACCTACCTACAAGACACCAAGTTTACATCACACAAAAAACTCAAAACAGCCTGCCCCAGCCAACAGTACCTTCACCAGAGGATCTTAGACCATCACATATCACTAGTCTGTAAGGACCCCAAGTGAGAGTGTTGTTTCAAAATGGTACACAAACCCTTTTGAAAAAAAAAAAAATCAAAGTTCTTTTTATTCGTAAATATATTAAAATAATATATATATATATATATATATATTTAAAAAAAATTAATTTTGATATCAGCACATCAAAAAGATATAAAAATACTAAAAAAAAATTAATTTGAAACAAAAAAAATAAAAAATTTTAAATTCTTTTAAAAACGCTTTTAAAATGCAAAAATAAATTGATTATTAAGACTAGTATTTAACAATCAACCACCTCTTTCCTTCCTTCCATGAGGGATTAAATTCATCATCAACAGTAACTTGTTAAATCAATCTTCCTACTTTAATTTTAGGTATAACAATCTTCATGGAATGATCATTTCATTCGTCTAAAGGTGTTTAGAAGTGTGATAACGATTATTTTTCAAAGTGTTTTTCGCTTAGAAATACATTACAATAATATATTTTTTTATTTTTAAAATTTTATTTTTTATATAAGCATATTAAAAAGATCCAAAAACAAAAAAATAATAATTTTAAGCAAAAAAAATATAGAATTTTGGCCAAACTGGGGGTAAAGTTGAAGTTGAATGGCTGATTCAACCAGCTTAAAAAAATCGAAGGACCATAGAATCAACTGACCCATTTTTTTATGACAGCTAATAACCTCAGAAAGTGAAGAGAAGGAAACTCATGAAAGGCGGCCTCCCCTGCAACTTCGTCGTCTCTTGTTTTTGAACAAGTCCTCTCACATTCTAACCTTGAACCTTCGGACACGTCTCCTACTTCCCTTCCACTTCTGCCACTTTTCCCGGAATTGCACGTGCCAACCCACACCTCTCCTTATATATACACACCCCCCGCAATTCTACGTTCATACAATCTCACCACAAGCATCTCCTTCTCTACACAAAAACACACACAAACTCTCTCTCTTATTTTTTGTAACAACAACAATGGTTGAGCCTGCAACTGATACCATAGCAGCAACAAAGCTTGTGCCTTTGTTGAAAGATGAGCTTGACATTGTTATACCAACTATAAGGAACTTGGATTTCTTGGAGATGTGGAGGCCTTTCTTTGAGCCATACCATCTTATCATTGTTCAAGATGGCGATCCATCTAAGATTATTAAGGTCCCTGACGGTTTTGATTATGAGCTTTATAATAGGAATGATATTAACCGGATTCTCGGTCCTAAGGCCTCCTGTATCTCTTTCAAGGACTCTGCTTGTCGTTGCTTTGGTTACATGGTTTCTAAGAAGAAGTATATCTTCACTATTGATGATGATTGCTTTGTAAGTTCTTTTGATCTATGCTTTCTCTGTTTTGTTTTTTGACGGAATTCTGCATCTGGGTTTTTGGTTTTTTGGCTAAAGTTTAGATCTTTATGGTTTGCTGTTGAATTTAGAGATGGATTTGATCTGTTGTGTGATTTGGGTTTTCTTGATTTTGGATCTGTTTGTGTTATGTGTGCTGATAAATCTGTATGCCAATTCTGTAACTGTTGCTTGTTTCTGATCTGCAAAGCCTGTTAGTGGATTTCTGTATTTTCTTTATCACAATCGTGAGTGATTCGTAGCACATTTTGTTAAGTGATGTACATTGGCATAGTCTTGTTTAAATCTTCTTCATGAAATTTGAATTGACACATTACATATTTATGAATCTATAAGCCTTAAAGATTTGTACTAGCAAACTGAATCCAATTATGCTGGATCTGAAGCATTATGATGTGTAATGTGTTTTGATTTTTGCTTCCTTTTCATTCTGATAGTGGGGCATTTGGTTTAGAATTTGTCATGCTTTAGACCTTTTCAGTCCGATGAACTAAAGGATCTGTCTGTTCTGTTATTATTCATGACACTTTCCTATCATTTTCTCATACCTAATCAATATGGAATTGTTAAACAAATTCAAAAAAGTGGCCCATGGAAAGTAATGTTTACAACTTTGCACAAAGAGGTATCATGTTAATGATGGACAGCTGCGAGTTCTGAATCTGTTCTATGTTTGAATTTTCTGTGATCTCGCATGTTATTTCTAATTAATAATTAAATGAAGCTTTACTTTTTCTCTTTTTTGATTGGTGGGTCCTTGTTTACAATAAACTAGAAAAGGTGATGCATTGGATTTGAAAGCTAGTGCTCCACCTGCCCACTTGAAATCCTAAAATGACTAGTCAATTGAAAGCTAGTTCTCGAGTAGTGATACTTTTAAGCTGGCTAATATTCTTTTAAAATAAACTTGAAAAGTTTTTTTTTTCGCTCGCCATGTTTGCGTCTTAAGAATCTTGCCATGTTTAACTGTTAACATGTGGATAGGTTGCTAAGGATCCATCTGGCAAAGCTATCAATGCACTTGAGCAGCACATCAAGAACATTCTCTCACCGTCAACTCCATTTTTCTTCAACACCCTCTATGATCCTTACAGAGAAGGAGCAGATTTTGTGCGTGGGTACCCCTTCAGTCTTCGTGAGGGTGCCCGTACTGCTGTTTCTCATGGCCTCTGGCTCAACATTCCTGATTATGATGCACCTACTCAGCTTGTCAAGCCTCTTGAGAGGAACACTAGGTATGTGATCCATTGATGAAATAAAAGACTTAATTTGGCCTCTTGTTTAATTAGATTCCAACAATATGCTTATGATTTATCAGGTATGTGGATGCTGTTTTGACCATTCCAAAGGGCACCCTGTTCCCCATGTGTGGTATGAATTTGTGTTTCGACCGTGACTTGATCGGACCTGCAATGTACTTTGGTCTCATGGGTGATGGTCAACCAATTGGTCGCTACGACGATATGTGGGCTGGCTGGTGCACCAAGGTATACATGCGCATCTATGTTCTTAAAAATATGCAACTTTTTTTTTTGTTATCATTTTCCTTGTTTTCCTGTAGGCTTCAACTTGTTAATACCTTGCTACTAGCAAGACATGTAATGTAACATTACACAACCTGTCAAGGTATTTAAATGATGTTTGTTTTCAGGTCATCTGTGACCATCTGGGACTAGGAGTCAAGACTGGTTTGCCATATATCTATCACAGCAAGGCTAGCAACCCGTTTGTGAACCTGAAGAAGGAGTACAAGGGCATCTTCTGGCAGGAAGAGATCATTCCCTTCTTCCAAGCTGCTACTCTTCCAAAAGACTGCACCAGTGTTCAAAAGTGCTACATTGAACTGTCCAAGCAGGTAAAGGAAAAGCTTGGAAAGGTTGATCCATACTTTGACAAGCTTGCTGATGCCATGGTTACTTGGATTGAGGCCTGGGATGAGCTTAACCCCGCCGGAGCTCCTGCTAAGGTTTCCAATGGCAAAGCTTAATTGAAATTTTGATTAGGTGGCTAGGTGCTTCAGCCAGGAAGAGAGAAGAATTTACGCGTTCAAGTCATTTTTTTTTAAGAAAAAAAACCCGAGCTGTGTGGTCAATACTTGGATTTTCAGATTGGTGGATGTAATATTTTTTTAGTAATTTATAAACTTCTTGTTTTGAGTTTAACCGGAATAAAATACATTTAGTTCAGCAATAAGATATGCCTTCTTGGATTTGGTAATAGTTAAGATGAATGATTATAGTGAAACTTCTTACCAGGTATTGAGAAACAAAATTTAAGTGGGGCAGGCTTCTTGTTTCATTACCTTTCTTCCATCAATACGTTGGACCGTGTAGAGTTTGATGGGATTTGAATTTTGAATCTATCAAGAGCTTAATTCTCCCCAGCATATTCCACTGTCCATTAGTGCATATTCCACTGTCCATTAGCTGGATAAAGAGTGTGGGGGAGTGTTGTAATTACTGTATTTTTAAGTATTTTTTGTTTAAAAATATATTAAATTTATTTAAAAATATATGAAAATAATATTATTATTTTTTATGTCACCCTTAGTCCCACACAAGTGAAATAAGAAATAGAGAAAAACAAAAGGTATCCAGGCAGCAAGACTTTGAGATCCTGTAACTTGGACTTCGTAAACAAGCAGAGTAGTCAAATTATGCATGCCAGATTTCAGTTGGTCAGATGAGCCAAGAAAAACCAGAACAATCACTCAACTTCTTTTGAATATTTTTTTGGGTCAATTACTGTGAGTTTTACAAGTCTAATGGCGCAAACACTAGTCCATGATGAATGAAATGAAACTTGTGCTGTTATTTCTTCCATAGCAAATGTCATGAGGCACCCAGCACCTTGATGGCTGTACAGTTTTTTTAAAAGAAATGAATCTAAACTGTCACAGCGGATTAACAAATGCGAAAAACGTTGAGGTAATAAATAACATCTTACACCACTCAAAATTGGCACAGGATTATTCAATAGAAACACAAGATTGATTCCAGCACCACAAAGTTGTTCCTCAACTGCAATGGCAACTGAGAACTCGTGTGATCAGTGGAGCACATATGCGAAACCTTCTACTAAGCAGATAGTGAATTTTGATTATGCTGTAGCCTCAAGGGTTAATTCTTAAGAGCTTGAGGTTGGATCATTGGTATCCCCTGTTTTTGGACGTTTGGCTTTAGTCTCTTCACTATTTTCATGGTTAAGATGTCCATTCACTGCCTCCGGACCTAAAAGAGATATGTGCTTGGTGGTAATTTGACGACCTGCCCTTAGTTTTGGCCCCCAATGTCTTTCAGGATTTGGAAGGAAGCGTGCAACCTTTTTGGCTTGTGCCTTGCTAAGAGACGCAACAGCTCGGGCAAAGTTCGCCTAGACAAGAAGAAACTGAAGTTAAGAGAACTCCGCCACATGACATTAACCCACAACACAATGTGCATCTTAAAGTACAAATATGGGTAACGTGTTGAAGAATTGCTCTAACATGGAATTAAGAACAAAAATTACAAAGGGGAGAAAATTTATGATTTGCAGCTTGGGAAACAAACATACTTGAAGGACTGGTTCTTTTGCGAGTATAATGCTTCCTGGCTGATCAGGCGCTTGAGCTTTCACAGGATGATTTTTCACCTACATGAAGATACATCTCATCAATTCAAAAATGTTTTCAATGGCAGGAAAAAGGCTGTTATTCTTTACATGTACATTAATCCATTTTGCAAATCTTCAAACAATAGTACACAGTTATAATAGTCACTTCAAAAAGATTATATCCATGATTTTTTTAAGGGAATTGAAAAAACATAACAAAAGAAAAGAGAGAACTTCAGCAATCTCAAACGAATAAGCTAACTTCTTCAATCTATTTCAACTTCACTCATCTATAAGGAATGGAAAGCTATTTTGTTTTTTATTTTGAAAAAATAAATACTGCACATGCACATGGAAAGGTACTAGTAAAAACACCTTTCCTGATATCAAATGGTGAACTCTCATTTTTGTTATTGCCTCCTATGAATCAAATATTATATGGGGAAAAAAATATTATATGGGATTATCAAGGAAAAGCATGAAGGAAAACCTTGGACATCAGTCCTTGCACAGTGTCTCGTTATTTCTCAAAGAAGAGAAAAAAGTCCAGGAAGCTTAAACAAAAAGCTTATTGTTCGATCAATTTAGCATCAGGAAGAATATGAAACCTTTAAAAAAGATGAAAAGAGAGAGAGAGAGAGAGAGAACCACACACACAAATGTATGGTGAGGTACTAGTAAAACACCTTTTCAAAGATCAAAAGGTGCTATCAGCGAACTCCCATTTTGTTATTTGCCTCCCATGAATCAGATAATCACCAAAAAATGAACATTATCTGGGATTATGAAGGCGAAAGCAGGAAGATAGGAGAACCTTTGACACAAGTCCTTACCCAGCCAAAGAAGAAAGAAAATCCAGGAAGCTCAACCAAATTGTGATTTCTTTGATCTATTTTACATTATGCATCAGGCAAAAAAGGGAAACTATTTTTTAGAAAAAGAGAGAGAGCCACACAGACACACATGTATGGTGAAATACTAGTAGAACACCTTTCTAAGATCAAAAGGTGCTATCAGCAAATTAAAATTTTGTTATTCGCCTCCCATGAATCATATAATCAGAAAAACAACCTT
The DNA here is from genome assembly GCF_000002775.5 of Populus trichocarpa. NCBI lineage: Eukaryota > Viridiplantae > Streptophyta > Magnoliopsida > Malpighiales > Salicaceae > Populus > Populus trichocarpa. The sequence goes on from NC_037288.2 coordinate 11,148,069, forward strand.
ATCTGGGATTTTGAAAGCAAAACAAGAAGTAAAGGAAAACCTTGGACAGGAGTTACTACATCATACCATGTCCCAAAGAAGAAAGAGAAATGCAGGAAGCTCAAACAAACTGCAACCTATGAATGAAGGAAAGGAAACCTTTTTTATTTTCAAAAAGAACCATGCACACGCTCATGTATGGTGAAGTACTAGTAAAACACCTTCTAAAACCAAAAGGTGCTATCAGCGAATTCCCATTATAATTTTTCCCTCCCATGAATCAGATAAGCACAACAAACAACCTTATCTGGGATTATGAAGGCAAAACAGGAAGTAAATGAAAACCTCGGACAGGAGTCATTACCCAGTATAGTATCATGTCCCAAAGAAAGAAAAATTGCAGGAAGCCCAAACAAATTGCAATCATCTTCAATCGATTTTAACTCAATGCATCAGGAAGAAGAGGAAAACATTTTTCTTTCTTGAAAAAAAAAAAAAAAAAAAACCCCTGCACATGTATGGTGAGGTACTAGTAAAACACCTTTCTAAAAAAGGTGTTATCAGCAAACTCCCATTTTGATATATGCCTCCCATGAATCAGATAGACAGAAAACAACACTATCTGGGATTATGATGACAAATCAGTAGGCTAAGGAAAACATCAGACATGAACCTTTACCAAGCATCTTATTATGTCCCAGAGGAGGAGGAAAATCCAGGAAGCTCAAACCAGTTGCTATTTCTTCAATCTATTCTAACTTCATGTATCAGAAAGGAAAGGAAACCTTTTTTGAAGAAAAGAAAGGCACACATGTACCATGAGGTAATAGTAAAACACCTTTCTAAGATCAAAAGGTGCTATCTGAGAACTCCCATTGTTATTTCCCTCCCATGAATCAGATAATCACAAATATAAAAACAACCCTATCTGGGATTATGAAGGCAAAACATGAAGAAAAGCCTTGGACATCAGTCTTACCCAGCATCTCATTATGTCCCAAATGACATCCATGGGGGCGTCAGATTTTAGCCCCAGGGGATTCACATGTGTCCCAGAGATACGATATCCTGCATTGATCACAGCAGAACGGAAAATTACTGCTGAAGGCGAGGTGCATTTTAGTGTTGCACAGAGGTTGTGCAGACTCAAAAAGAGTGGAACATCAGGCAATTCCTGCAAATAGTAAAGTGTGGAATAAGAACACCTATATCATTAAGACAGTAGTAGTAAAGATACATTTTTTTTTTAATTTTCCCTCGTGATTAAAGCATGGCAGACTCAAAAGAATATTTGATCTTTTTCTTTTTTTCAGAACATAAATTTTTGGAAAGAATAGGCAACATGTAACACTATAAAATGAAGCAATCAAGTTTGATTTTTTTTTTTTGGTTTCCCACCCTTTTTTCCCTTCTGAAAGATTATTGTTACTCCATTATGCAAAACATAACGCAGCACACTGAACTGCTAGTTGGAATACAAACACCAACAATCATTTTTCAAGGAAAAAGCATCAGCCAAGAAGTTGAAGTACAAAAATGCATCTTAAAAATATGCATTCCTAATTCTTTGTTGCATTGAAAGGGATATACATCTCTAGCATCAAATTTCCAGCAGCAACGAAATTTTCTAACAGTTCAACCCTTTAACAACACTAGCAAAGGAATGGAACAGCGGAAGAAAACGGACACAAGGCTGCAAAAGAAGCACAAGAACTTACCTCAGATATTGTTGTCAGTACAGCAGAGATGCGATCATATGCAGGATATCGGTCCTTCATTGATTTCACACCATCTAGTACAGAAGTCACCCATTCTTGATCATGAATGGGAGCAGACCATATAGGTCCACCCATGTTGTATTTCTTTCCACAATCACTGCACTCTTGGGAAACAACAGGACCAAACCCAGGAAGATGTCTTACACTACTACCCTGAAAAGTGAAACCAAATGTTGAACAATTAAGAAAAATTTCTGGCTAAAATAGAGTTGCTTATCCAGAATAGCCATGATAATTTGAAACTTTCTTTCCTTGACAAATTGAGATCCGTTATGAGTCAAGATATTTTACAGCCAAGAGAATTTGATACAAACCAACAGGCACTCCTCATTTTTAACTTGGTGGGTCAACATATATGCTGGTACATGCACCCTTCTCATATTTTAAAATTTTAAATTGCTAGAGCCCAGCGATTTGCATTTATGTTTCAAACTTTATTAGATATCCACCAACAGAGTTTGTCAGGTTGGAAGCGCATTAAAGGAATTGTTCACACTTGCCAACCTGGGAGCTCACTACCAAATTGATACATACAATGTTGGAATGTTCCCCCCACTCAAAATCAACCAATCTTAAAACACTGCTAGCCATGGTACAAGCAAGATCACCAATAAAGTGATGACATGCAAAAGAATTAAATCAATATAATGCATGCATACATGTCAATAACTAGGCACAAATGACATCAAAAGAGGATGCATACCTTGGACATAGTCCTCCCAATAGGCTGAAGATGATAAGAATCACAACCAATGCACTGATAAACATATGAGAGCTTAAGAGGAGTGTTTTTCATAGCACTTGCAGAACTGCAGTCAATGATTTCAGTTCAGTCAACTTGATCTGGAACTGCTATCTTCTAGTTTTAGCAAACCTTAACGAAAGGAAACAGGCTACCTACGTGTACACGCGAACAAAAACCCGAACATAAAAGTTCATCTGAACAGACAGAACAGGAACAATGTAACGCTTGTAGCGATTTGCATGACTCTGCATTAAGAAAGAAACAAATAATCATTTGAATAAAAAAAAGACGTCCCAATTCAAGAAAGAAACTCTTGGTGCTCATCTCCCAAGCAATTTGTCTAACATTTCTTTAGACCAAAATCATGCAAATAGCTTGTCAAAGCTCTACAAAAGAAGGGGGGGAAAATCTTTTCAAGAGCATGAATGTACCTCAATGGAGGCAAGGAGGATCCTTAAAGCCATTTCGTGGCAGTATTTCCCTCTCAAAGGGTAAGAACCATACCTAATTCCACCAGTATTTGTTAGAAGGTATGCCATCGGTCTCAGAAAAAACTGCTACCAAGAGGGTAAAGACGGTGTAATCTTACTTCGAATAACAAACTTCGCCATTGCCTCCACAAAGCACTGCCATATCAGTTGCTGTACACATCAGCATTCCGCCATCAACAACAGATTGAACTGCCGAGTCCAGAAATACTGAAGGTGACCCATAAGGATCAAGATCAACCTGAAACAATATTAACCAATGAAGAAATGAGCAGTAGCTGTTTTGTCTTTTTTCTGATTTGACATTTACAGAAAAAACTGCTTGGACTTTCTGAAAGAATTGAACTAATCGATATGGAAATAGCTAAAAGTATTCTATTTTGTTTATAATGGAGATAGCAAACACATTTTCAAGAGAAACTACCTCCAGATAAAGATTTTCAGAAATTTAAATTAAACAAGTAAATAAGATGCATACCACATCAAATTCTTTTGGGTGAGTGAGCATATATACACGAGCATCAGCAAGATGTGATTCAACCTTTGAAATTGCCACCGAACCATTGAACTTAATATTCTTCTGACAAGCTTCAACTGACGCTGCAGATAAAAAATGTTCCGGCAAACAGTTTCTTATTTTGTCCGTATAAAGTTACAGAACATACATATATGTGAGAATGTCTATGTTAATGACCATCTGATATAAGAAGCAGCATCTAGATCTATTCATGTGGCCATTTGGTGCAAGAATGTGTCTTTTCAAAACCAACCAACAGGCAAAAGCTTCCAGAAAGTCTAGATATACCTTTATCATTATCCAAGGCCACAACTTTACCAATCCCTTCTACCTCACGAGCATATCGTAGAGCTCTTAACCCAGAAGCTGATAATGCCTGCATATCAAGAAGGAAAATACTTGCGAAATGATTTAATGGTCCTATAGAATCATAAAAAAATAAACCCAAAAATATAACAGCTCATTAATTAAGAGAGCATACAAATATATAGAAATAAGAGATCCGCTATAGAACCTCAAGAACTTTTGGTGGTTTCAGCTCCCCATGATGATTTCCCTCTGTGTTCTTCACTGATTCTTCTGAGATGCTGCAAGGTTCATTTTGAGATATCTCTTCATGCACTTCGCACTCACCATTAGATTTTTCATTATCCAAAGCAGACCCGGTAGATGCTTCTTCCACAGCAGGTCCAGAGGCATCCTTCTCAGATGCCTTTTTTGCTGATTTTGTTCTTTTGGACAACATTGCTTCATGCTCCTCTTGTCGTTTGGAGATAAATGTCCTCAGGACAGCAATGGACAAATCTCTGTTGTTAACCTGGCAATTATAGAGCCAAATTATGAGGATCCTCTTATTGCACAAGGCAGGCACAATGCACAGAAACAGTAAAACAAATAGAAAAAAATTTGTAACTCAGGCAAAGAAAAATTAGTAGACTACATTGTCATGTGAAAGTAGCAGTTCTAAATCAGTCACTGAAAAGACAATCAAAACCCCACAAATTGATTGACAATAGAGAAGGCTACATCGATTACAGTTCTTTGAGAGCTTTCACTTCAACCAATTACAGTTTGGTTTCTCCATTAAAAGTCATCAAAGATAAAAAATTTAAAAAGGCAAAAGTGTGGACCATTGAATGTAAAACAATCATTCCCCTTTTATTACAAGCTAGAAAAAGCTTAGCTATGATTAAAAATCATGTTAACATGTACAATAAAAGATAAGGCAACACAATCATTCTCCAAAATACACAAATTTTCAGTCCTTTTCTCTTCCTTAGATATTTCAAAGATTCATACTTTACATGCCCATTAGACACAATTTACAAAAAGTAACCAACAAAAGACAAGATTTTGGAACCTGGGCTTTGTTGAAAAACACTTGGTTTTTAACATTCATAAGTATATCAGCCTCTCCTTCTTTAATAATGGTATAATCTTGCAGATCTTCTGCCATTTTCCTATGTATTTATGAACCCAAGACAACCTCTTAAGAACTGAAAGTAAAAAAATATTCTGATAGTTAAGAGCTCTTGAAATCAACAAGAACATGCATCAGTGTCAAGTAAAGAGCTTTATTTATACATGTGAGTATGTCATATGTCTCCTCTTCAAAACTGCAAGTGGATTTCCTTAAACCCTAATTTCTGACCCTAGGGCACGTTAGATACTTCTTGGTGTTTTTTGCTAATGTGAACTGGAGGGTTGTGTTTTGATTGGGTGGGTTAGTTTGGAAACCTCTTGGGCCTTCTCTTGCAATTCAAAGAAAGGATGGCCTAGACTTTAAGCTTAATGGGCCTTCCCTCTTGCTATGTCTAAAACAAAAATTTTGCAACCCAGGCGTTCTTGACTCTAATAATATTAGTCACCAATTTTAATTTGTGTCAAGGTATCATGCGAAGAATTGATTAATCATGATAATTTATAATGTTGTAAGAATTATCGCTAGGTTTGGTTCTTGTCCTAAAATACATATAGTGATGTTAACACTTCTTTTTTTATTTTTTAACTTTCATTGATATGAAAAACAAAGAAAAATTGACCTAGAAATATTTGCATAGAAATATAATATCTTAGGACATGTTTACATAGAAATGACCTAACAATTTGTTACATTGCAAAATTGAATACAAAGATAAAATTCCTAAAACAAACCATGGACCAATGTGCTACTGCAAGGTACCTAAAATTTATTTCATATAAGATTCATCACACTTAAATATAACATAAGATATAATATGCATAAAGAAAAAGCTCTTTAATTCAACTTAATTAAATCAACCATTGATAGACTTCACACCTCTAGGTTACTAATAATCTTAGTCTTCTCTCGAACACCTTTTTCATTATTATAATGAGTTTTTATCTTAGACCAAAACTTAGCAGCATAGATCCTTATCCAGGGTAGTTATTCATATTTTTCCAATCCAGGTGCTAGTCCCTAAACTGGAATAACTAACTCGACGTGCCCAAATTGGATGTTAGTTAAACTGGGATAACTAGCTTGAAATATTATTTGGCAACATGAATTTTAAATTAAACAAGATTTCAAAAACATGCTTAACTTCAAATAAATAATTAAAAATGTTATAGTGTCTAACGTCAACCTAGAACCTCTACTCTGCTAGCCATCCCTTACTGTTGAATGGTACTGGCGATCTAATCTGTACCAACATGTACATTGTATGAATTTCAAACCTTCTTCCACATATAATCCAAAATTTTCATTTCACCATCATAACTAAGTTTTCAATTAAAAAATGAGAACCTATAAATCTCTTGATTTTTTCCTAGTCGAATTTATGGATGAATGTGGAAATAATATTTCATTTTTAACTTCCTTGAGTTTAGTCATCTAGGCTAATTTGGTGTAGGGCAAAATCATCAATTAACTATTATCACCTACAATAATCTCTTATAGTGATACAATGTTTCTCTCACATTATTTGTTTTATGTTATAGTGCTACAATAACTATTATCATCAATTAACTATTATCATCTACAATAATCTCTTATAGTGCTACAATGTTTCTCCCACACTATTTGTTTTCTGTTAATATTGATTATGCTTATAGAACTTGCATTCTCAAATATTTTAAGAAGTATTGAGGAAGGATGATAAAAATCACATAACCCACAAATAAATATCATGCAAAGTAGATAACGAAGAAAAAAGTTCAATAAATATAACGGTAAAGAATGAACTCCCACTCTTTAGTTCTTCGACCTCCTTTAAAAGCGTGATAGCTTTTGTTTTTATATGATTTTTAAAAGGATGTTTGCCTTGAAAAGATATCAAATTGATGTTTTTCTCACATATTTTTTGATGATTTCGATGTGTTAATGTAAAAATAAATAAATAAAAATTTTAATGAATTTTTAAATTAAAAAACTTTTAAATTAAACCTTGTTGATGTCACTAGCCCAAAACAAGTTATATAGTCAAATTAAATATCCTAGTTATCAACCTTGTTGATGCCACTAGCCCTAAATAGGTTAGCTAGTAAAATTAATCCTTTATTGGTGCATACAATTCAATAAAAACATCCTGATTATATTTAACACTTTCACTTTATTAACTAAAATTAAAATTTTGTTCACAACTACATAATCTTATTCCCATACATAACTATCAAATTATGCTCTAAATGTTTCAACAGTAACTCGACATGTCAACCACGTTGATGCCACAAGCTTTTCTTAGGACAATAGTCAAGTTTCTCACTCCTAAACACACACATTTAAAGAATTTGGGGTATTACAAGCCTAAGAAAATTCGATAAGTAGAATAAGGTGTAAAACACCTACCCGTTACTTACAAAGATTCTCCCCTTCTAGTCTAGGTCTTGCTCTAAAAACCTCTCTTGTAACATCAAAATTATAGATCTATAACTAATCCATTTGTTTAATGTAAATGCCTATATTCTTGTTCCACATTAATTTTTCTTATTCAATTTAAGCCTTTTACTCACAAAATCATGTTTTACTTATTCATTTCTACGTATATTTAAGCTTAACTTATCATTCATTTCTACCATATTACATATATGTTCCTATTCAAGTTTGCAAGCTCGACATTAACATCATTTTCTCATTACAACACATTTAATTATCTTTATGATAATACCATATTAGCATACATAACCTATAATGTTAACAACATATTTATTGTCAACCTTTATTCACTATCCCATTTCAATCAATCTTAAACTAAACATACCTTTAGATTAAGTATACAAAATTCTTAACAACATTTTCTAGATTTATATGTAACTATAATTCAATCATAACACATGCATACAACCTCAATTTCATCCTTACGCCAATTCTATTCACAAGTCAAGTTAACAAATTCAACTTTTAACTTATTTCTTTGTATAAACAACATTGTCCAATGTCATTTATCATCATTATATAACAATTCAAATTAATTATAAGTCAACAATTTCAAACAATTTCCCCTACATCATAAAACGTTTCGGCCAAGATAAGGAAATTCATCCCTTTTTTCTTTCACACTTACATACATTAATATCCATATTTAGCATCACCAAACACAAACAAAACAATAAATCATTCATTCTCATCCAATCCTTAACATATTGCTCCTATGTTGAACCTACCATTAAAAAGAGTATAGGTTTTTCTTTACTTTTTATGCAAATTAACTTACCCAAACATTAAATACATTATACATCATAATTAAACATAAATTCCATGCCAATTTGAACCACCAAATTCAAACCCTTTGCACAAGTTGTGGCTGAAATATGCATTTCAAACATTATTTTCTTCAATTTTCTCTTAAAATCTTTCATCCCCATTCACATTGTACCTAAAATAACTTGATTCTACTCATATTTCATAACAATTAAATCAACAAACTCATCCTTGTAATTTTTAGCCCCTAGGCCGAAACTTACTCTTTAAATAAAGGTATGGTTTTAATTTTCATCTTTTGCAAATTAACACAATACCCAATCATTTCATACTTATACCAACAAAATTCTACTTAATTTATATAACAATTACTTTAAACAAACCCAATTTTCCTTTCCTACACCTAAGCCAAATTTTCCATTAATAACGAATATGGGTTTTCTTTCAATTTCTTGTAATTAATCCATTACCCAATCATTTTCCATACCCATAAACATCATTACAAAAAAAAAATCTATACAACCCAACATTATAATTCAAGTTTACATAACACAAACATATTCATTCTTTCACCAATACAAAATCATCTTAAATAATCACTTTAGATGAGTTTCTTACCTTCTAAACATAAAGAATCAAGGAGAAATTGCAAAAGAAGCATGAAATGAATATGTTTCTAGGTATCCTAAACTATCCTTAAAGTATCTTTCACACAAATTTCATCATTGAAGTATAATGTTGAAATAAAAAATTAAAGAAGGGAAGGGAGAAACTTGAATAAAGCTAAGTCCTTGAAGTATAGTGTTGGGTTCAACATGTCAGAAGACTACACACAAATTTCAACCCAATATAACAATCAAATTGAAAGTTATATGGGATAATGTAAAATTGGTCGGTTCGTGATTTTTCATAAATCTAAATTTTTTTATTTCATCCTTGCATAAATCATATCAATCATTACTCTAGATCCTTGAGGCCATTTTATTTTCCCATAATATTTTTAATTTCCTTTTCATCATTTATTTCATTTACAAATTGTTTTACTATTTCACGGTAACGTTATTGATTTTTAATCAGTGTTTACACCATAACTCTTTTCCTTTCTTTTGTACCATACTTTCTTATCGTTTAATTCCTTACTACCATATTAATTTCTTGGGATCATTTTTTTTATTTTTCTTATTCTTTTATCACTCAAAAGTCATTACCGGTTTCATTGATTTTATGAATTTTAAACTAAAATTTATAATTCTTGTAGGAACCCATCCATACTTTTAAATTTAATCATGAACACCATTCTCTTCATTTCACATCATATTCTCTATTATTTATGTCGCTTACTCATCTTTACTTTCATCCCAAGTTTCTATTACTCATCGAGTAATTTCTACCTTTGGTCCTACATTTACACAGGGGTTTACAACTCATTTCATCACCGGGTAAATTTTCCAATGTTCCAGTAACATCAAAAATTTTCAATCGGGGACTTATGACCTGGAAGCTTTATCTCCTTTTCATTTTTAATGTCAAAAGTAAATATTTAATAATTTAAAATCTCATTCCAACTACTTATATTTTTATTTTATTTTCCTATTATTTAATTAACACGATGATATTTTCCTTCAAGTTTTAGAAGTACCGTAAAAATTTTCGATCAGGGGTTTACATATTACAACACCTGATTTCATTACAATCATTTAGGTTTATAAACCCTAATGATTAGTGATGCACCATGGAGAAGAAATGACATCATATAGGCCATCCATTGGATGTAGACATGACAAGCACCATTTTATAGGCCTAGTTATAAAATAAAGAAGTGGAACTATTTAATACTGAATATCAACTTTATGAAGGGTAGTTGGAGAATTTTAGGGTTAAACATTTTTTTTTATCTAGTTTTGGATGCCTTCTAGGTATAAGTGTATCCAAAACTATGTATTTTCTCCAATATGTGACCTTGTTGAGCTTGGTTTAAATCCTAAAACTATCATAAAGACCAATTAATTAAGAGTCATTAGGGTCAAATAGGACCTGCTGGAAGTTATGTCAGCTCACATAAGTCCAATACAACATTGAGTTATGTAGTATGATCGAGATGATTCGTGTTCAAGTTTTGTAACCCTAGGTGCACCCCTTAGGATAATGATTTTTAGGTTTAGGTTGTTCCTAGTGTTTTATATCTTAGTCCTAGGTTATGCCTCATGTTGTGTATCTTAGGCTTGATGTTTTGAGTATAAATCTTGGACTCATGAATTTCCTGCATAAGTTTTTGTGGTGGAGAAACATAAAGATTTTATTCATTACACTTCATGTTTAGGTTTGTATGTGATCAAGATTGTATGCCTCGAACATGATTTCTTGCTTTTTTAGTTGTCTTGTTATTTTGCTACATGAGTGAATTTATGATTAGGCATGTGAGAATTTTAAAGGCTAGAATATTGGCCCAAAGAAAGGAGCTAAAGGGTTGGTGCCTTTTAAATTTTGTGTTGGTTGCTTTAATATTGCCATATGTTACATAGTATGACATGTGGATGAAGATTATTAGGTTTATTAAATTGTACCCCCATACTTGTTTAAAGCCATTATGAAGCCATCAATTGTCATTTTTCATCTTTAACAATTTTAGTTTTTCTCTCTTTATGTTTAAAAGATTTTCAATTATTATCCTTTTTGTGAGAAAAACTATAAACCATACAAATCTACCACCAAATCATTGTAAGCCAGTATAAACATTATTCATTTGATTTTCTGACTAGTGGATTTTGAGTTACTTTGAGTAGGAATGACTTGTAAACCCCGATTAATAAAAAAATTTAATGATTAATTAAATTAATGTTGTATGAAAATTTTGAAATAAATATGTATTGAGGATGAGATAATGGTTCTAAGGAATTATAAAGAAAAGAAAATTTAAGAAAAAATTGTACTATAAGCTCCGGTTGAAAACATTAGTAACATTACCGAGGAACAATAATAAGTTTGTAAAGGAAATAAATGGTAAAAATAAAAATAAAAATTTTTGAGATAAGAAAATGGTCTCGAGAATTGAGTAAAATAATTGATATGATTTGTATAAGAATGAAATAAGAAAATTTGGATTTTTGACGGAAAATCACAAACTGGCTAGTTTTACATTGTAGCACATAACTTTCAATTTGGTCATCAGATTAAGTTGAAATTTTGCATGGAGTCTTCTAGAATATGTTTTTAATTTAGGTTAAAGTTTCAAAATTTTTGGAGTTTGATAAGAATTGTTTTCAAGCTAAGTACATCAAACAGATAAAAAACAAATGGCACAAATGAGTGTCTAGAAATTTCTTCAAGGTCCAAATTGAAAACTTTCCCAAAACAACCCTCCTTATAAGCTACCAGCAGTGCAAAAAAAAAAAAAAAAGTGTGCAGCCGAGCAAGAGAAGAAAATACAAAAATGTGGGCTTGTCATTTTTCATGGAAATTGCTTAAAAAATAAAAAACAAGTGTGATAGGAAAAGTGTTAAGTAATTAAAGAGAGGGTTTGATGTGTCAAGGAGTCTACAAGGAGTTTAAGAGTTAAATTGTGCTTTTAGCGAAGGAAAATTGAGCTTAGAGGGAAGTGTGGAGGAGAACTTGATTCAATTGTTTTGGCTTTTGATTCTTCATTTTTTAAGGGTAAGAAAACTCTCCATGATGATTTATTGTGTTACTTTTCATGTTTGTTCTTAGAGGGAAGTGTGGAGGAGAACTTGATTCAAATTGTTTTGGCTTTTGATTCTTCATTCTTTAAGGGTAAGAAAACTCTCTATGATGATTCATTGTGTTGCTTTTCATGTTTGTTCTTGGATTGAGTAGAATTAGTATTATGTGAAGATGAGTTATTGATGTTGTGGTGGTTTGAATGCATGGATTTATGTTGATTATATGTTTGTTGAGGGATAAATGATTGGGCTTGTCATTAATTAGGTTAATTTGTAAAAAAAAAATCCCTCCTCTTAGTAATGGGAATTTCGGCCAAGGGTACATTTTTGGGGTGATTGAGTTGTTGAGTTAATGATAAGCAAATTATGTTTAGTTATACTAATTGATTAATTGATGGTTTAATAATGTGTAATTATTAACAAAAAGAGAAGAAAGAAGAGGGAGATAAAGAGTAGTTTCCACCTTGGGTTTGCTATTAATCCCTTGTTATTTTGTAAGTGAGTATGATCTTATTGTGTTGATTAGTGAAATTTCATGCATGGATGCTTAGTTGTTGTTATGTGTGATTATGAAACTCTTAGATGAATAAAATGGTTAAAGTAATTTGTGAAGTTACGCTAGAATCTCATTTGTTGAAAATAAATGGGCTAAAGTTAATTGAGTGAAAAGTTGAAGAATTATCATGCCACTGTTTTTACTTGAATTTCAGTAAGGGTAAATAATTTGGGGGATGGATTGAATTGATCTAATTAGAGATTTTTCATGACTTAAATAAATGAATTAAGTTTGGATAATGGATTAAAATTTAGAGTGAAAGGGAATTTATCCTCCTCTTAGTAATGTGAATTTGGCCATGGAAAAAAATATTTTGATTTAAATGAAATTAATTATGAGTACAAATTACTTAATGGAATTATGTGATGGATAAATAAATTATACCATGAAGGAATTGTGAAAATGAAATTGAACTTCCTTCCAGATGGGGAAGTTTCAGCCAAATGGCCAATGGAATAAATAAAACTTTAAAATTGAAGAAATTAATGAAGTGTATTTAAATAGTGAAAAAAAAGAGAAAAAAATGATTTGTTGAATTAGGTGTGAAGGATTGGAAATTTGTTTTATAGTAATACAAGATTCCCTTATAATTGTGGTGAATTAAAAGTTTAAGTGGATGTAGCATTGTATGAAATATTTGCGGGATTATTAAAGAACATGAAACTATGTTATAATAATAATAATTTTAGGGGTTAAAATTGTATTGATAAAAAAATTTATTATGTGAAGAAGTTTTAAGTGAATTATTGGATTATAAAGTATTGAAATCATGAGATCTTTTAAATGGAATAGGAGAGGTTAGAGGCTCCAGATAGCAGTAGGGAGCTACTAGTCGAGCACCGCCAGTAGGTAGGTGCCTAACATCTTGAAACTTTGTAGAGAGATTAATTGAAAGCATTGTTAATTTTAATTAGAAATTCTGCAATTTTATATTTTGATGTCAATAGATGAACTAGTGCCTAGCAATTGAGTGGATGAACTAATGCTGGGTAATTGAGTGGATGAACTGGTTTTCCTATTGAGGAACTAGTGCCTGACAATTGGACGTATGAACTAGTGTTAGGTAATTGGACGGATGAACTAGTGTCCCTATTGAGGGACCAGTGCCCGACAATTAGACGAATGAACTAGTGCCTGATATTTAGGTGAATGGATTAGCATCCCTAATACGGGAGTACTACCCTAGTGAAAAGGACTAAGAATGAAATTAATTGGATGGATATGGAGGTGTAAAATAATAATGATTCATCATAAAATATATAAGAGAAATGTTTTCATATGGGTATAGTGAAATGATGCATTGCATTTATTGATAATTATGTTGATAATATATCAATCTTATTTCATGACCCTCGTAGCAATAGAGTAAATCCTAATTGACTATTAGATACTTTTTTGTATATTTATGTTGATCAATATGTATCATGAAATTAATAAATGATATAAAAGATGTTGAATGAATCCTTTTAGTTGTAAAACAAAATTTTTATATGTAGTTAATGTGAATGTCATACTTATGAATGTTTTTGTGCTAAATTAAGTAATTGCATTCTATAATGTTTGCTTATATGATTATAAATGTTAGAATGATAAAAAAAAAAAAAATTTACCCTAAATTGTTATATTTAACTAAGAAATTGCTTCGAAGGGGATGTTACATTACTAAAGAGAGTTAGTCATTATAGCTAAGCTAGAGGGCATAAAGAGGGGGTCAAAGGACTTCTAATGGAGAATAGTAGACTCATAGGGGTGATTAAGCAGACCACAAACCATAACTAATTGAAGGATAAATTTTTCTAATGATATGTCCTTAGCTTATGTAATAGGGGTTCAAACCTATTTATAAAAGGGGATATCAAGCTCAACTACTCTATCAAGATAGTTAGCTCTGAAAGCACATATAGAGGAAAATAAATCACAACACCCCTTTGTATGTTTACTCTCTCTCTCTCTCTCTCTCTTACACACACACACACACACACACACACAAATATATATATATATATATCCTTTATCAAGGGTTGCATAAAGTTTGTTACACCATTAAAATCTTTATGCTGGCTAGTTACATTGGAACAAATGGGCAACCTCTGTGCTAGTTAGTTACAGTTAAACGAGGAGGCCACATTGGTTGTCATTGAGAACTACATAAGGTAGTAAAAGATTCATTTGTAGCAGTTTTTAATACTACTACTAATTATTATGGTGTGTAAGTGATGCTCCAAAAATGTGTTGGTTTTATATATTTATCCTTCAAGTAAAAAATCCCTTTAAAAGAATTATTTAGGGAAACACCGACCATATAAAAGAATGAAGAGGATATTGGTTGGTCATGACATATAATAAATTTATTCCTATAGTTAGGCCTTAAGAGATATAAGGATGTTTGAGTTTCTGAAAGACCACAACTTGCTATTATAATATGATACAAGCCTTAATTGAGACGAGAGGTTGTTATATAGCAAATTACAAGAGTTCATGACTAAGTACACATCAATAACTTAGATCAATGACACTCAGTGGAGGAGAATGTTGTGGATATGTACTTAGGAATTTTTATATTTGTCATATCTTGTTTCTCATTTTCTTTTAGTTAAGAGATTATTCATCCTCTAAAGAATACAACTCTTATAGTTAACTAAAGAGTTAGCTACTTGTTTTTTTAAAGATAGTGGTTGAACAAATAGAGCCATGAAAAACAAAGAAGAAAAAATAGATGATAAAGCTATAATGGAATTTAAGGGTACTATAGCTAGGATGACAACTTGGTCTAAAAAAAGAAAAAAAGAATGATGACGCGCTCTCTTAGTTCTCCGAGCAGCTAAAACCCTTTTAAGACTATACTCATCTTTCCTTTCTTATAGTTCCAACTTCAACTATCACTCTACTTAAAAGCAACAATATGACTCCTATAAACCCCCCCCCCCCAATGAATTAAAGTGGTGGTACCCTGATCAGAGGTGATACTTCAATTTGGAGAGCAAAGATTAGGGCATATTCTTTCTTTTAGGGTTGATCAATCAAATAGAAGGCTCGTGCCTGGTCATTCCATTTTCAAGAGAAAACCCACTATTTGGTAGCAAACAAAGATATCAATAATAAATGTGTTCATTTATCTCTCTAGAGATTGTAATTGTTGGTCCTGATCTAGTTTAGAGCCAATTTTCCCTATCCTCTCTGTGTTGCCAATTACTTCTAATTTTCTTAAAACCATGTCCCCTACCTTGAATTACACACACACACACACACACACACACACACACTTTTGCATTATTGTAATATCCTAATTTTCAGCGTAATTGCACACATACATAATACATATACAATGAAATTAGGAGGGTCAATTTTTTTTTCTTGAAGTCCATGTTATTTATTCAACCGAAATTTTAACAAAGTTTTCTCTATATCCGAACCATACCAAGTTATTGACCACTTCATAACTAACACAACAACAACTAGAGTTTTCTTGCTTTTAATATAAGATAGCTTTAATTTATGGTAAATGCTCATTTAAATGCAGGCATATCTCACAATTCAAAGGATTGATTGATGTGAGTAACTATTGAAAGTGAAAGGACAAAGAAAGAGTTAAGCTTAGAAAAGAGATGCCGGTTCAATTCAAACTAGAACACCATTTAGTCATTGGATCATATCTGGAGTTGTGGATCTTGGATTTCAGTCTGGTTTATATGGATAGAAAGTTAAAGGCATGCATTTGGCCACTACATCAATAATCAATTACCAAATGAATAGTTTTGAATTTTAGCCTATAAAAGGATGCATTTGCCATTCATTTAGGCATCTTGGTTCTTAGATCAAGATCATGTTCTTGCTTTCTTTGTATTTTGTAATGTTCAAGTTTTATTCCATGTTATATTTTTCTTAATCTCTTGTTCATGCTTTTCATTTCCTTTACTATACTTATATAATTATGTTCTTATCTTGTTTATCTATGTTTCTTTTCTTCATAATGTCTAGCTAAGTTAATTATGTCAAAGTGAAAAGGTTTCACTAATGGTGTTAGAATATGTATAATATAAACTCAACATGGACTTTAATGTTTACATCCAAGAAAGTTTGATATTAACATGTTTTATCTTTTTATCTTATCAATCCTTAATACATTGCTTGTTAAATGGTTAATCTAGATTTGTGTTGTATAACACTTGGTACATCAAATGCTTGATCCTTCATAGTCTTCAGCCGACATCGTTATTATGAGAGGAACTTGATTTGTTGTCAACATAAGTTAGCATCATGAATACCTGATAAAATTTATAAGTATGGTGTTACGTAAATAAGATGATTAATATGATCATGTTAATAATTTATAAAAAGTTTATACTTTACTTATCTCTAATACTATTACTGGATCCTCTAACGTTGACATTTGTTTTATCATTGTTTAAATTCACATTAATCTTACATCTCAAAGATCTCTTTAACTCTTTGTTAAATTATATATATTATTTATAATTTATATAGTTGACCTCCCTGTGGATCGACCCAGGTCTTTCCGGGTTATTTATTACTTTGACACTCCTGCACTTTACTTATCTCTAATACTATTACTGGATCCTCTAACGTTGATATTTGTTTTATCATTGTTTAAATTCACATTAATCTTACATCTCAAAGATCTCTTTAACTCTTTGTTAAATTATATATATTATTTATAATTTATATAGTTGACCTCCCTGTGGATCGACCCAGGTCTTTCCGGGTTATTTATTACTTTGACACTCCTGCACTTGGGATAAGACATCAACTCTTTAATCGTGTCAAATTGCCTGTTATAGAAGAGGCAAAGCTCTCAAGTTCTCTTAATTTGTTAAGATGACTTACATGAACATTCTCACTTGATGAATTTGTTGCTGGAGATCTAGATAAACTAATAAAGCACTTATGATAGGAAGGTCTATAACCTTCCTATATCTGAAATTGTGTTTTTGCTTGGATACACAACCTTGTTAGGTTTGATTCAGACCCTAAACCCATTTTAAAAATCAATTGCTTATGGTCTCAGGTACACATCCTAATTCATTAGTTTTTAGACTTGGATCATGCCTCATGTTATATGTCTCAGGCCTAAATTGTGCCTTATATTCTATATCTTAGGCTTAATATTTTGGATATAAATCCTGAATCCATCGATTACTATATACAACTTTGTATTTTGACCTTTTACCTTTCAGAACTCTATCATCTACTGGATTGTCTTGGGATGCAAAGGTTCCAAACATTATTGAGGATGGTGGTTGAGACTTTCCTTTTGGTAGTCAGAACCTCCAGCAGATCTAGGACTCATTGGATTCCACCTTGGGTTAGCTCTCTGGATCATCATGTCTGGATAGGTCATTTTATGGGGAGGTTCACTATTGATTCAACTTGGGAGGCACTTCGAGATACCAGGCCCAAGAATACTATGCATTATCTTCTCTAGTTTCCAGGACATGTCCCACAACACTCATTCATCTTATGGCTTACCTCTTTAGGTCATTTACATATTATAGACAGATTACAGAATTTTCAGATCATCATATCTACGATATATATCTTATGTGGTTCACATATAGAGACTCACGATCATTTATTTTTTGAGTGCTCTTTCTCAGTTTTAGTATAAAGAGAGATCTCAAACATGACTTTATTACATTGGCCTTCTATGTCATGACACCCTTTTCTTCAATGGGCTTCCCTTCAGTTTCGAGAAAGGAAGAATTTCACGCATATTCTAGCACGTTTGTCACTCTTTGCCACAATTTACCTTATATGGTAGGAGAGGAATACTCATGTCTTCTGTTAGCGCTACCTATCACAATATGAAATGGTGGAAGAGATCTTTAATTGATTGAAATTATGGTTTCTAGACATAGAAGCCCGATACTAGATATTTGCAGAGATTAGATCTATTTGGCAACTTTGATTATTGTATTTATTTATGTTGTTTCATTTTGGTTTGATGTTGTTTAGCTTTTTAAGCTTTTTTGTAGTTTATTTTCCTTAATCTTATATGTTTCATGACTTTTAATCTGAATAACAAATTCATTGTATTTCTTAGGGGTATGCCCCTCGTATCTTTGTTCATATTTTTCTTTATATATATCTTAACTTACTAAAAAAAAGACTTTGCATTTTGAGATATTTTTATATTTTTATTTCTTTAAACATATAAGAATAAATTTAGCAATTAAAAAAGCTAAAGTTTTTCATCAAGACAATAAGAAATTTAAGGTGAAAACAAAAGTTCCTTTTAAAGATATAAAAATCATAGATATATTTGTAACTAGGGGTTAATAAAATATTGAAAATTGATGATTCAAATGATGATCATGATTTTGAGTTATTTTTACATATATAAAAATATTGATTTATTTAATTTAGAAGTACATGATATGGATTGAAAAATCATAGAAAAATAAAAGATTAATGTTGAAGCACTTAAGGTATGAATATGTTATGATCACCTTTATTTTTTTCCAATTCGCTCTTCTCTCTCTTCTTTTCTAAATATATCTTTTAATATAAAAAAAATTCATTTATTTCCATGTTTTGTATATAATTGTGGGATGAAATATAGAAAGTTATAATGTGTTATTAATTCGAGCACAAATCCAAGGAGGTTGATTTGAGTTCATGTCTTCTTCTCTTTTTTTTTTTTCTATATTTTTTGCGAGAAGGAAGGCTGTTTAAGGTATAGTTAATAATAATATACTTATTTCTTTGGCATTATTTTCACAATTTTCTTTTTTAAGGTTGATTGGTTTAATTAATATGCTGATTATTTACGAGGTATTTGAAGGTGTGGTAGCGGTTATTTTTAAAATGTTTTTTTTTTAAATACATTAAAATAATATTATTTTTATTTTTTAAAAATTATTTTTAATATTAACACGTTAAAATAATCTGAAAACATTAAAAAAAAATATTAATTTGAATTAAAAAAAATAATTTTTTTAAAAAACATTTTTAAAACATAAAAACAAATAATCTTTTAATATTACTGACTGAGCTCTTCTTATTGTCCCCGTATTTGGATTTGGAATTTTTTTTTCTGTATAAAATTATTGCCCCAAGAGGGAAAGGAACACCTAAGGGTCGCATTAATTATCCATTTAACTGCTTGAGCCTTGCCTTTCATATGGAAACAACTATAACATCCGAAGGAGGTTAAGTTTAGCATCCATTGGTTTCTAGTCCCCGTTGTAGTGGGTGAACTATCATGTCACGTTTTCCAATAGATGTTAGATGCTACATCATAATATACTATCTACACTTTGCTCTTGTTTAATTATGATTTAAAAGCGTCCATGAGACTGATTTATTTGTTTTATTTTTCCTTTCTTTGCTCTAAATCATAGTATCCATCCCTGTGCTCCCCTCCATCACCATTTCAAAAACCAGATTACCTTATATATTCTAATAATTTAATTTATTACAAGAATATTTCCGAGCCTATGGAACTGCAATGAGTTTAAAACATGTAATTTAACATTTTAAGCTATTTCTTTCTTTCTTTCTTGATAATTAATAATTCAGCTTTCATCACTACCATATTTAACAGTTTTTCCGATGAAAATTTTGTCGTGTTTACTCTAATATGCTGCTGGTGATTATTTTACTGATAGATTCACGAACAGAAACTGGCCATTGAAAAAAACCCTGTCGATAATTTCTGATATGTCGGTAAGTCCGTCATTAATTAAAAAAGTTACTAATGGTTTTACAAACAAACAATGTGCGCCAAAAAACTTTACCCGCTAGATTATACCGATTAAATAATTTCTTCGGTAATTTGTAGTGGCATTTGCGATAATTCTTTTTTAACTCTCTAGAATATATTAACGAAATAATTTCATCGGTGATGTAACAGCTGTAGTAGAATTTGCAGTAATTTTTTTCTAACTCTCTAGAATATGCTAACTAAATTATTCCATCGGTGACCCCATCCGTAATAATTTAAAAATATATTTTTTTAAAAAACAATTATTGAAAAAAAATAGAGAATAATTTTTTTAAAAATTAAATTTGTATTAAATTCAAGTATGTAAAAATCAATTATCTTAATATAAAAGCCAAATATTTATTACAAATTTATACGTTCAAATATAATGAAACTAGAACGAAGGTAGCGCTGGAGGAGGAGGAAGGGGCTAGTCATCCCCGGGACCATAAGGCTAATAAGGGGGTGTACATATACCACCCATCTATGATCTAATATCCATGACCATTTAGCGGAGTTCTTCATTATCCGTAGAAAGCCGTTTATATTTTTCATTGAGATGGGTTGTACGGTCTTACACTCCTTGATCTAACAAGGTCGTGAACTCCAGAGACTGAGTGCTCGAGACCAATTGCAAACTCCCAACGGCTGAAACACTACGAGCCATCCACAAGTTCTTGGTAGTAGTGTTGGAGAGTCCGTACACCTGATTTTTATCGAGTCTGTCATAACCAAATTTTTGACAACACATATTGGTCAAAGAAAAAAAATAACCAGCAAAGGAAAACAGAGAAGACTAGAAAAACAGAGAGACCGAAGGAATAAAAGAGAACCTATAGAACAAAAACAAAACTAGAGACAGAGGGAAGAAAGAATGAAAGGAGGAGGAAGAGAAGGACATTCTCTGGCCAGTGTGAAGACCATTACCTTCGTCTTTGTCTTCATCTTTACCCAGGTAAGTCTTCGTTTTCCTCCCCCATCTTGCATTTTTAAACTTTTCAAAATAGTGCGAAGGTTATTATAATTACCTTCGCATTGTGTAGTGCACGCATGAGTTAGTTCACGCGTGCCTGTTGCCTGGGCCGGTTACTGGTCTGAACCAGTAACCGGGTCGGCTCGGCTGGGCTAGATCCAACTTAGTAAAAAAAGAGGAGAGTGGGTCGAGTCTGGGTCTCAGGCCCAGCCAGCCCAAACTGCTTTTGCTAAAGGTGTGTTTGGCAAAACACATGCTTATGCCTTTCCCATGCCATTTATTCCCTTTCTATTTTAATATCTGGTCAAACGAGCCCCTTTTCAATATAAGAAAATCCCATAAATATTTAGAAATTTTTGATGATTTATTTGTGGGCCCCTCACACTGATATATGATCAATTTGTTGACCATTACTATTAAATGTAAAACTGTTGTGGAATGCTTTTTTTTATTATTGTTTAAAAAGAGCAAACAATAAAAAGGTAAACAAAAAGAAAAGGGCATAAAAAAGTTGTTTTCCTCTCTATTAAAAAATTTAAAATTTTGCGAACTTATTCATTGGCGCCAGAGTAAGGAATATTGTATGTTTTTTTTGGGTTTGTGCTATATTTACCAACGCCAGAGTTGGAAATCTTTGTAGATATTGTTCATTGACGCTAAAGTCAGGAACATGACAAGAAGAACAAAAAAAGAAGAACAAGTTCTTAGCAATTTTAGACAAAATTAGCAAAGTAGCCCGCTTCAGGTAAGACGCTTAAATATTTATGGGATAGCATCTTCCCTTTCGCGTAACCAGTCCTGTATCATAGAATCTTTGTTGACCAGTTAGGGTTCTTAGTGACCATAATACTAGGTGGCGA
This sequence comes from Populus trichocarpa, assembly GCF_000002775.5. Classification (NCBI taxonomy): domain Eukaryota; kingdom Viridiplantae; phylum Streptophyta; class Magnoliopsida; order Malpighiales; family Salicaceae; genus Populus; species Populus trichocarpa. Next base: position 11,170,025 of record NC_037288.2, read on the forward strand.
CTCCTTAAATTAGACATTTCCCCTAAAAAAACAAGATATCACATCTTTGTTCTTTTTGCCAAAAGAAAATTTTCAATTGGTCGCCGCGATGTCTCAGGTGTGACAGAGTCCATCAAACGATCCTGTCTCTAACAACAAATCCGGATCGAAATCTGGGTGGGTCGAAGGATTGTCCCCATATCTTTCCTTCATCCAACTGTTATATGTTTCTTGGAAATAAAAAATGAAATCATCAAATTCAAGAAAATAATAACTTAAAAAAAATGGTTGAATACCAATGTACTATAAAGTGTTGAGCTCGGCTGTCCATGAACTACTGCACATGTTTTTGGTGGTCCTTACTCCACATGTGCGTTTCATAAAAAAGCTCCATTGAGCTTGGCTCACATCTAAAAGTTGTAGCCTGTAAGATAAAAATATTGTTAGTTAAATATATTTATAAATAACAACAAATTAATTAAAAATAGATGTGATTAAAATAACTCTTACCATCCGCTTCACATGTGAAACTAACGAAACGGAGCTACTAGTATGCGTGGTAACCGAACCATGAATTTTCTGGCTCTGGTTCCCGCATTGGACTGTGACAATCGTGTTAAATGCTTGGATAACACGTGCTAAATATATTCCACCTATATATTCTTTGGGATGTATGGCGGCCTGAAATCCTTCCAAATCGTCACGTCATTCCAGCCTGGTAGAGCGCTTTTTTTAGCATATTTTTTAGATTTGTTTTGTGCCTCATACCAAAAATCACGCAACCTATATGGTACAAACATATTATATATGAGTAAATGATAAATGAAATTTTAATATTTGGAATAAAAAAATATCCTAATTTCGATGTTACCTAGTTGCAGCGTGATTCTCCCAAACCCTCATCACAACATTATCATTTGCTCTATCACACTCAAATTTAGCCTTGCAGTAAAAACTTATAAAAAGAGAAATTTCAATAATTTCAATAAAGTAAATGAATTAACATAATAAATAGTACAAATTTTAAGTTAATACTAATCTTAAATCTTGTAAATCATGCATCGACCTATGATTTTCATTCAAGATGTTTAGATACCTGGTTCCATTGAAACAATAAAATTTCCATTGACAATTTAAATGTCGATGTTGTTATTCTAGTAGCCTCAATGTTTGTGAACCTAAAAATTGATAAATTTAATGAAATATTATTTTTTCATAAATTGTTAAACATAAACTAATTCTTCAAAGGTCAACTTTCCACTGCGCCTTGTACTTGTGGGTGAATGGATCATGTTGTGAAGGGACCCCGCCTCTACGTTGCGGCATCGCACTCGAAAAGCTAGTGTCGTGAGTCAACACATGTGCATCAGGTGCCTTTTCTTGGTCAATAATTAATGACACGTTGTTGTCATCATCGCTGCTAGAAGAATTAGTTGTGATCATGTGTTCACGACGTTCAATTGATTTTCCCCTATGCATCTGCATAAATTTACAAAAAAGTAAACAATTTTGATTTTTTTATAAAAATTCAGCAGCACCTCCTCTATACGGGAAACTATCCAAAATTTTTAATCCTGCAAATAGACAACATATATACCACAAACTACTTGATTTTATTTTATTTCTACCAACAATTTTGAATAATTCAATTTTGTAGAAAATTCTCATTTTCTATGTGATAATATTTTTAATCCTAAATTGACAAGATTTTTTCTAATTAAATTTAATCCTTTATATTCAATTGAAATTGAACAAAAAATTTGAAAATAACAATTAAAATTCAACAAAACAATATAAAATTTTGCAATAACAACTAAAATTTAACACAACTATTACTTCATAAAATTAGAAAGAACAAATAATTGAACAAAAACATAGAAAAAAAAATACAAAAACAAATATAGGCCTAAGGAATGAAAAATTCTTACCTTAATAGCATGCTTAATTTCGGAGTTGAAGTAGGTGTGATACAAAAAAAAAAACAAAAAAATACATTGTTAATATACCTTAGAAAAGAAGAAAAAAAAACACATTAAAAAATTTACTTGCATATAACTATTGATTGTGTTAAGAGAAAACTTGATTTCTAGCTTTGATGTTTAAGAGACAAAATGTAATAATAGAGAATTGAGGAGATAATTTGAGAAAAAAACTAAGATTTAGGTGAGAAAAAAAAATGAAGTTCTGATGCGCTCACTGCACTTTTAAACTATGTTTTATGGACAGAATTACGGAAAAAATATTAAATATTATTATTTTTAAATAGTTCGTCGGTGATTCCGTCTCTAAAGTCCTTTTGAAATTTTTGTTTTGCACTTACAATTTCAAAAAACTCTATGGATTTTTTAATTTTGTTCGTGATTTCATCGATAAAATAGTAAATAGTCAACAGTCAGAAATGCATTAATTACTAGCGTGTTGGAGTTCACATTTCGTCGGTGATTCCATTGGGAAACCTGAAACTCAATCAGTAAAAGCATTAAGTGCCAACATGTTGTAATTCGCAGCCTATCAGAGATTTCATTGGCAATATGAAAACTTTAATTGCCATCATTGACATGTGAAGGGAACAATTCCCTTCACCTCTGGAATACACCGACAAAAACAAACCATTGGTATACCCGTGTTTAATTTGTTCCATGAATAGTATCAGGAAGAAGGGGAACAATTCTCTTCGCCTTTGGAATATACCAATGGAAACAAACTGTCGATATACCTGCGTGTAATTTGCTCCATGAATAGTGCCATGAGGAAGGGGAACAATTCCCTTCACCTCTGGAATATACCAACAAAAACAAAACTTCGGTATTTCCATTGGTGTGAAACAGTGGCTGATGTCAGATTGTATATGTATTCCTAATCTATTTATACTATAAATACTTAAATTGATAGCTGCACACACAACACAATAACACAAGTTCACATAACAATAATAAAATAAATACTTCTTTGTAAAAATTTCATCAATAAATATTACATTATAATTTATGGCATTACACTTTTGTGTTTTCATAGTTAGTTAGAATTGTCTTATTCTTCTTCAATTGACTCATCATTAGCTCCATCACAATCTTCTATGTTGATTTCATTGCTATCATTATCTTTATCGACTTGTGCTTGTGTGCTAGAATTTAGAACAACATTTTAACTCATCGGCGTCAACATCAACAAAAATATTATCGAAGATATGAAAATTTGAATTTTCTTCTAAGTCAATCGATGGAGCAACTCGAAATGGATCAACTAACTCACTAACTTGAAAGACATCATCTTTCATATTTGATTCATTGTTCTCATCTTGAACAACCTCAACACGACCCATAGGTTTGGTTTTCAATATGGATAACCAATTAACTCTTGAACGATTCTTTCTAAAAGAAAGAGTGTATGTGTAATAAACTTATTGGCATTGCTTGGTGAAAATAAAAACATTATAGATGTTGCAGAGTCTAGCTTTTGAATTAATTTCGACCAAACCATGATAGGGATCTACTCTGATTTCTTTGTCAGTGGTGTCAAACCAATAACATTTGAATAAAAATATTCTATTATGCTCGCTATGATATTGCAATTCAATTACCTCTTCTAATTTCTCATAATAGTCAACTTCAAACTCATTAGAAATCGATCCCTTAACATAAACTCTATTATTATATGTCTTTCTACGATGCCCATATTCTTCAATATAAAACACGTATCCATTGACAAAATACTCGTTGTAGTACTTCACCTTTCTTTCAGGACCCAGGCTTAGTAAAGACAATATAACACTAGCATTCCCTTTCAATTTATAAACCGTGTACATAAAGTACAACAATGAACAATGAACAAGAAATGTGTAATGAAATTAAGTATCCCGATAGATAATGATAATTAAAAGTACTTATATGTGTTCTAAACCACATGGAAAATTATTTATCTTGTAATTAAAAGATTTGAGATCCAGTTAGTTGTAAGTTTTTAGAAAGTAAATATTGATGATGTTGCCTTTAAGGTATTCAACAATGTATGAGTTTGTGATATTACAAGAGAGAAATAGTTCATTATTAACAAAGTTTAAGTAGTATACTTACTGAATAAAAGGTTTCAATTCATCTCAGAATAGCACATAATTATGTGCTTGTTTGAATTCTATTTTAGACAAATATCTTTCCTTGATAGCATTTTTTGATATGGGTTATCCAAAATTGGAGAATATTGACAAGTTCTCACTCCAAGGCACTTCACCCTCATCATCATGCCTTAGAATGTGATTGATTCTTGTTCTCAATTGTGGCTCGAAATAGTACGAGATAAATATTGAGATTTCTTCAACAATATAGGCCTCATATATTGAAGTCTCAATATGCGCATTGTTTTTAACTTTTTTCTTAAGGTTGAACAAGTATCTGTATAGAATTAATTAATGTCTTTAATTATATAAAACAATAAAAATAATTTTTTAATTACATTGCATGTGTAATCTCTAACCTCTCGAATGGATACATCTACCTATATTGGACTGGGCCTCCAACTTTTACCTTAAATGGTAAATGTATAGATAGATGCTTCATTGAGTCAAAAAATAATAGAGGGAATATCATCTCAAGTTTGTATATTGTTTGGACGATATTCGTTTCAAGCCTCTCAATGTATTGTGTCTGTAACTTGTTGGAGCATGTATCTCTAAAGAAATGACTGATCTCAGTGAGTGCATCCCATATCCTCTTTGGCAATATATCCCGATAAGCTAATGGAATAAGTGTTTGCATAAACATGTGGCAGTTGTGGCTCTTCATTCCATACAATTTGCAATCCTCCAAATTAACCAACCTTGGTATGTTTGAGGCATGTTCCATCAGGAAAATACAGACTTTTAAGCCATTGGTAGACAAGTAGTTATGCATTCTTATATAAGACGAAACTTACTTTAGGCTTTGCGACCCATGACCTAACATAACCCAACTCTATATTTTTATGGTGACAAAACAAAGCTATATCCATTCTAGCCTTAATGTTGTCCTTTGGTTTCCCCTTCATATCCATGACCATGTTGAAAATATTCCCAAACACGTTCTTTTCTATGTGCATGACGTCAAGATTATAGCGGAGGAGATTGGTCTTCCAATAAGAAAGCTCCTAGAAAATACTTTGCTTTACCGAATTGTAGTCAAACCAGGAAACTTTTGCATACTGGATTGGAAACTAAACACAATGTCACCGTACTCTGACACCACGTCATACAATTCTTCATTTGAAAGATGCAGTGGTGCAACAACCTTTTTAACTCTACCAATAAAAAACTCATTTTTGTTCTTTTTGTACTTGTGATTCGTTGGCAAGAAACGTCAGTGACAATAAAAAAAGATGCTTTATCGTCGTTTGTTAACATTAATGCCTTATTATTTTTCATGCAGTATGGATATGCTAGTTTTTCATGTGTGCTTCAACCAGAAACCATTCCATAACCTGGAAAATCATTGATAGTCCACATCAAAACTGCCTTTATAAGAAAATTTTATTTTGTCGATACATCATAAGTCAAAGCTCAGATGACCACAACTGCGTAAACTCATCAACCAACGATCGAAGACAAACATCTATATTCCAGCTCAGACTATTAGGACCAGGTATGACCGTAGATAGAAATATGAAATCCGACCTCTTTACACATCTCTGGTGGCAAGTTGTAAACCGTGAGTATAATTGGTTAACAAGAATAAGAAGTAGCAAATGACACGAATAGATTGAATCCATTTGTAAATAACCCAAGACACACATTTCTTGATTTAACTGAAAAGTGAGGATGCACACTGTTAAAGTGTTTTCATGCTTAACCGTTGAAATAGTGCACCATCGATCACTTTATCCACCGCATCATGTGATTGGTGCCATGTTATATGCTCAACAATCTTTAATGACATGAATAACCTCTGCAGTCTAGGTGTGATTGGGGAGTATTTAAGTTTTTTATGTGCGACAAGAGTCATTCCCCTCCTAGTTCTAGGTTTATAACGGGAATGCCCATATGTCCTGCACTTGGTCAGCTCAGCATTTTCAAGGTAGTAAAGTATGCAGAAGTTTGGACACCTATAAATGTTTTGATATCCTAGACCGAGGGGTTTCATCATGGACTTAACAGCATATAAGTTCTATTTCAGCCTATTTCCTTCTGGTAAAATGCTTCTTACCTATTCGATAATTCTGTCATAATTAGCCTCACTTAACCCATGATATGACATAATGGTGAACTCTTATGCAACGACCGGTAATTAACTGTGATTTGTGCAACCATCCCATAATGGTTCATCAGAATCTTTTAAAAGATTAAAAAACCTAGCCGCATCTACATTAGGTTCTTCATCTACAATTGGATATTGATCAACATGACCCTGATTCATTCTCATTGCATCCATAATCATAGTCCTATAAGGATTATTATTGTCATCTACAACTCCATGCATATTGCTAGCACTAGAAGTTGACTCAACCATCCTTTCTAACATAGTCTCGTGAGGAACAAATGGTTCTCTGTGTGCATACTAACATAGGTATTCCTCCATGAACCTTTTTTTGTGTAGAAAATGCATCGTTACAACATCTGTATTGAGAAGCTTTTTATTTTTACACATCTTGCATGGACATCTAATACCGCATCCGCTAATATTTCTCGGATTAGATATTGTGTAATTAATAAAATCCTGAACCTCATTACAATAATCCATCTTCCGTAATTCTTGGGGTGAATCTCGATACATCCATGAACGATCATCCATCACTTCTATTGAACCTATATCAAATAATGATGACAACATATATTAATTAACTACGTTAACTAAATAAATTTGCAAAAATATTGGTTTAGCTCAAGATTATTCAACTTATTTTAATACTTCTTTTAATTCATTATCAATTATCTACGTAGATACAAATTTGTACACATTTATAGAAATTACATCTCTCGGAAATGCAATTGACAAAATATAAAACGGACCCATTAAATAAGCCATTATTTATTTCATCACAAAACACCTAAATCGATAATTTAACATAAGTTTCAACAATTTACAAATAAATACAATTTTACAAAATCTAAAACAAACCATAAAATGTATAAATCATAAATCCATACAACAAGTTTGCTTGAGAAAAAAACAATAAAACAAGTAAACACCCAAACAAAATACATATACTATAAAAATATACAAAAAAAAATTAACATTTTAAAATTATGTTCGAATAAAAAAAAAGATAGATTTGCTTACTTCAGGTAGAGAATCCTCAATAAAATTTTAATCAGAACACAAATACTGACAAACAAAGTGTTGTTGTGAATGGAAAAGTTACGGGAGGTTGAGTTGTGTTGAGATCGAGGAAGGGAGGAGGGTGAAGCTTTTTTGTTGCAGAGAAATTTTAAAGAAGAAGTAGAAATAGGAGAGGGGAATAAGAGGGTTGAGCGCCAGGTTAAATATTTAATATTACCAATGAATTTATCGATAAAATTATTCTTACAGTGACTCTGTTGGACATTCTATCGGTACAAGTGTCACGTTATTGTACAGTTTGCCTGTTTGAATCCTACAGTAATTTCATCGGTAACTATGTCTGTAAAAACTTACACGTCGTCATACTATTTGGTTTTTTTCCTTCTATTCCGATTGCGATTCTCTTGGTATATACCGAAAATATATTTTCATCAGTATTTATTGATGAAATTAGCGATAAAAAAATTTAATTGGTAAATATCACCATAAAATATCAAAAAAAAAAAACATCATATTTATTTGTATTCTTCAATTTTATAATAGTGCATTCAATAACTTTTGTGATTATCGATATAACTTTGCTTCAGCCATAAATACTAGCCACTTGTACTTTCATAATTAGTAGAGCAGGAATTTTACCTTTTCATCTCAGTGGAATTTTGTTTCTATATGGGGCTCCACGATATCGTAATTCGTAATTATCTAGCTGCCTATCTTTCTAGAAACCTTTCCGTGATATCTTCTAGGTTTTGTCAAGGATAAACATATATAGTCGTCATGGATTTTAACTTGCAATTTTCGGAGTTCAAACTTGGCTGTCTGCAAGTTATCACTAAACACATATGGATAGCTGATGTTGTGCCAAGAAAATTAGGTACTTTGAGAGGTTGAATTCAAAGAATTTGAGGTATACTTAACACACATTAAGAGATGGCCACAGGAGAAGACATTGCTTTCCACTTCTTTTTCGCGCTATCAAATCAAGCTTTTCTTAGTATGATCTTCGAGTTCTTTAACAAGATCTTGAACTCACTCTATAAATGCATCTTTCATACCTTTATACTAATGAAATAATTTCTGTTAACTATCATTACCTATATATAGGCATTTACCACATAGAAAATTAAGTCTAACCAATTAATTTATGCCCTAACGTTCTAAAATGCTAGTTATAGTCATCCCAAAAGCCAGATGTAGCTTAGGTGACTCATCTAAGTCGACTGTTTCGGGCATATTTAAATGCCCCATTACCTTATTTGGCATCCTAGAACCTTCATCAGCTATTATAAAATACACACCATTTACATTAAACAATTTCTAAAGCATGCATTTAAGGATAGTTTATGTCAACAGATGGTGTAATGGCATTGGAGCACAAGCTGTTTTCGAGGAAACAACAGCAACCCACTAACTTTCTTTTATCGCTAAATAAAGATTATGCTGTCTACAATCTCATTATCAAAGCTAGACAACAAACATTCTAGCTTGGATTTATGCTGATGATATACAGTACGGTAGCAAAGATTTAGTAGAGACAATTGTACACTGCTGATTGGCTAAGAGATAGTGAGCTGGGTAAGCATATAGTAACACTTGGATTCGGATTATAGGAGGGAAGGAATGATTGCACTGAGGAACCTGAAGCCAAAATAATGGAGGAAGACATTAGTGCTCATGAGATCATCATTTTAATTTGTAAAATAAAATTGAGGATTCGAGCTGCATGACTGGTTGAGGAGGTATATATAGGGGAAGACTATGTGCACTTGTCATGCAAATTTGAGACAACACACAGTTTTGGACAAAAGTAAAGCAACATGGTAGCAATGATGGGTAGGGGAATTGCTGAGCAAGGGTGGAGGAAGGGTCCTTGGACTCCTGAAGAGGATAAGTTGCTTAGTGAATATGTGAGCTTGAACGGTGAGGGAAGGTGGAGTTCTGTTTCTAGGTGCTCAGGTAAGCTCTCTTTCTAGCTAGGCTTGATGTTTGGCAAAGGTAATCACAGCAAATTAAAGGGAGATAGATAAAAACAAGAAAGCTACTAGCTATTAGTAAATTAATTATATACAAACACTCTTAATTTTTGGGTGGGAGAGGCAAAATTTAGAGTTTATATCATTCAATGGTAGATACTGATCATGCTTTCAGCTTTTGATATTATAAATCTACGTACGTTTAATTGTTTTAGTGCTTAACTTTAACTTATTATTGGTTTTATCAGGCTTGAATAGGAGTGGAAAGAGCTGCAGACTGAGGTGGGTGAATTACCTTAGGCCAGGACTTAAGAGAGGCCAAATAACACCACAAGAGGAAGGCATCATTATTGAACTACATGCTCTCTGGGGCAACAAGTAATGCATTTGATCCCTCCCTTTATAAAATCTTTCTGTCTTGGTTATTTTTTTCTGTCTATTTTCATTTCTCTATAAACTATTATTAATAGTTCATACATATCCAGGTGGTCAACTATAGCTAGATACTTGCCTGGCAGAACAGATAATGAGATAAAAAACTATTGGAGAACCCATTTCAAGAAGAAAGATAAATCCTCTCAGAAACAAGAAAAGCGAAACGCTCTGATTCTAAAACAGGAAGTGCAACAGCAGCAGCAGCAGCAGCTAGAAGCTGGTGAAATGAAAATGGTCAACACCATTGATCATGTTAAGATGCATGAAGCACAAGAAATGTATTTCATGTACCACAATTTGGAGGATCAATGCTCGCCTGTGATGACTCAAGACGCCGCATCTTGGGCAGACTTCGTTGTAGAGGATTATTATGGACTATGGGGTGGCTTGTGGAACTTAGATGATCATCCACAGGATTAAATTACTCATACAAGTAACTGAAATAAGATATCCATGCAAAATCAAGCAACAACTTGTTCTTTTGGAGGGTACTCGAGGAATATTTACAGTGGAGGGTACAGTTTCTAATAATGGTTAGAAAATGTTGATGGTGACATAGTTTTGTGTAATACTTGTGTCTAACTTGCTTAGAGTATGTTGAAACCTTATTTTTATGAGAGTACTATAAATGGTGATGAACTTTTAAGAAAGATTGTGGGTTGGATTTATCTGTAACAATTATATAAATGTTGTTGTTTACTGATATTTTTTTGCTTCGTAAGTCTTTCAACTACAATTTTTGTCTCACTAAAATTCAGTGGGGGGGGAATGAGAATGTCCTCCCACCAATATTGTTTGCTTTGAATTGATTCTAGTTCTAGATAATCTACCCTCTCACATCAATTTCTGTTCTAGATATTGGTATACAACGATGTTGCAGATACAATGCATTGGATCAAATTCCTATGCGGAATTGTATATTAATTATACTTCTGGAAGAGAAAAATAAGAGTGGGAAGGTGATTGTTTCTTGGCAGGATTCCATGAGAGTTACAATTCTATGCTAAAAACATTGCAAAATTGCACTTCTTTTCCCCACAGGGATCTCCAGTAAAATAGGAGCAAACCCTTCAATACTAACCTGCTGGTTGACAAGTAACATTATCATTCAAACGTTGTTTCTAAAGGAGGCAATAAGAAAATCATTTATGTGTATGCAAGATATGAAGGATTATACTAATAACACATAATCTGATGAGGAATGTGATCTAGTAAGTATGTTCATAAATCATTTTAATGCTCAAATTAGGTCTGGAAGTTGCTATTTCAAAATGTTCTTTATTTTACTTGTTATTTTGATATTTCTTTTCTAATTAGGTTTGAGATATTTATTTAATTTAGGTTTTATTAGTAAGGTTGGTTTAGCTTACTATTTAGAACAGTTTTTTTATTTATTTACTATAGGCTATGTTATTTGATATTCTTTAAGAAAGGAACTCTATTCCATGGATGGAGACATTGACAATTTCATTTGTAAACCCCCGATCTAAAATCATAAAATTGTAAATTAGTGTTAAATGAAAAAATTCCTCAACTAAAAAATAAAAAAGGGAGAGATTTTTATTATTGGAGGTGAAAATTCCCAATAATATATATTAGCTAAATCTTGGATGAAATAAAATAATAAAATCTATACTAGTAATAAATTACGTAAACTTCTCAATCAGGTAAAATAATTATTTTAAAAAAATATTTTCTATAAATTTGGAGTAAAGACATTTAGAAAAATAGAATGAAATCCCAAATAAATTAATGTATAATTTTACACATGAATAACAATAATCATCGGTATATGCCTCATATGCAATCAATGAAATATATATATATATAAAAGTGTAAACTAATGATACTTTTAAATGTTATATTCTTTGCAAGGTCATATTACTGTGTTGATCTAATTCACTAGATTATATATATAGCCTACATAATTTAATTAGTTATGTTGTTGTAATTGTTAAATAATATTTATGTAGTCTTATTTATTAAGGGTAGAATAGTACTTTCAGTTTGACCTATATATACTTTATTTGTATTTAGATTAACACTATGCATTCATAATAAACAGATTATTCAGAATTGTAGCCTCCTTTTTGTAGTTGATCTCAATTACTTTAACATGGTATCAGAGCTAGTTTTATGGAACGAAGCTTAATCCTGAACACAGCTTCGCGGATCCAACTCTGCGGTGAGTTGGCTGGGGGTTTGCAGGGGGCAGCGCGCCCCTGCCGGGGTTCGGGGCAGAGGCCCGAAAATTTTTTGGAGTGAGATTTTGTCTTCCGCTTCTGCAAAATTTGGTATTTCGTCAGTTTCTGCAATTATTTTGGTATTTCGTCTTCCCTTCAGCTTTTACAATTTGGTAATTCCGTTCAGTTTCTGCAAATTTGTTTTGTGTTTTGGAGTAATCGTATAAGTTTGAGAAGATATTTGTTTAGTTTCTGCAATCTCTGTTCAGTTTCTGCAATTTTGTATTTTGTTTTCCGCTGCTTTTGCATTCTGGTTCTTTGTGATTGTTGATTATGGCTACTGAAAGAGATGATTCGCTTCAGTCTGTGAGTGTGAGGTTGGATGGGAAGAACTATTTGTATTGGAGCTATGTAATGAGAAATTTTCTTAAGGGTAAAAAGATGTGGGGATATGTTAGTGGAACTTATGTGGTACCTAAGAATACTGAAGAAGGAGATATTGTCTCGATAGATACATGGGAAGCAAACAATGCAAAGATCATTACTTGGATCAACAATTCTGTTGAGCATTCTATAGGTACACAGTTGGCAAAGTATGAGACAGCAAAGGAGGTTTGGGATCATCTGCAACGGTTATTCACGCAATCAAATTTTGCAAAACAGTATCAGTTAGAGAATGACATACGAGCTCTTCACCAGAAGAATATGAGTATTCAGGAGTTCTATTCTGCCATGACAGATCTTTGGGATCAATTGGCTCTTACAGAATCGGCAGAATTAAAAGCATGTGGTGCTTATATTGAACGTAGAGAGCAGCAACGATTGGTACAATTTTTAACAGCACTTCGCAGTGATTTCGAAGGACTTAGAGGTTCAATTCTGCATCGTTCTCCACTGCCCTCTGTTGACTCTGTTGTCAGTGAGTTATTGGCTGAAGAAATACGTCTTCAGTCTTATTCTGAAAAGGGAATTCTTTCTGCTTCGAATCCTTCTGTACTAGCAGTACCTTCTAAGCCATTCTCTAATAATCAGAACAAGCCTTACACAAGGGTTGGCTTCGATGAGTGCAGTTTCTGTAAGCAGAAAGGTCATTGGAAGGCTCAGTGTCCTAAGTTGAGACAACAGAATCAAGCTTGGAAGTCTGGCAGTCAGTCACAATCTAATGCTCATCGATCACCTCAGGGTTATAAACCACCACACCACAATACTGCAGCAGTAGCTTCCCCAGGCTCTATTACCGATCCTAATACTTTAGCTGAGCAATTTCAGAAGTTTCTCTCCTTGCAGCCACAAGCAATGTCCGCTTCTTTCATAGGTCAGTTGCCTCATAATTCCTCAGGTATGTCACACTCTGAATGGGTCTTGGATTCTGGTGCTTCACATCATATGTCTCCAGATTCCTCATCTTTTACCTCAGTGTCCCCTTTGTCCTCCATTCCTGTTATGACTGCTGATGGCACTCCTATGCCCTTAGCAGGTGTTGGTTCTGTTGTCACACCTCACTTGTCTCTCCCTAATGTTTATCTTATTCCAAAACTCAAATTGAATCTTGCGTCTGTTGGTCAAATATGTGATTCTGGTGATTATTTAGTCATGTTTTCTGGTTCTTTTTGTTGTGTACAGGATCTGCAGTCTCAGAAGCTGATTGGGACAGGCCGTAGGGAGAATGGGCTATATATTTTGGATGAGTTAAAAGTGCCAGTTGCTGCTGCTGCCGCTGCTGCTACTACTGCTGATTTGTCTTCCTTTCGTTTGAGTCTTTCATCTTCTAGTTTTTATTTATGGCATTCCCGTCTAGGTCATGTTTCGTCTTCTCGTTTGAGATTTTTGGCATCCACAGGAGCTTTAGGAAATTTGAAAACTTGTGACATTTCTGATTGTAGTGGATGTAAACTGGCAAAATTTTCTGCTTTACCTTTTAATCGAAGTATTTCTGTTTCATCTTCACCATTTGATTTGATTCATTCTGATGTATGGGGACCTTCTCCTGTTTCCACAAAAGGAGGGTCTCGATATTATGTCTCTTTTATTGATGATCATACTCGTTATTGTTGGGTTTATTTAATGAAACATCGTTCTGAATTCTTTGAGATATATGCAGCTTTTCGAGCTCTTATCAAAACTCAACATTCTGCTGTGATCAAATGCTTTAGGTGTGATTTGGGTGGGGAATACACCTCTAATAAATTTTGTCAAATGCTTGCCTTAGATGGAACCATCAACCAAACTTCATGTACAGATACTCCTGAACAAAATGGTGTAGCTGAAAGAAAACATAGGCATATTGTCGAAACTGCTCGTTCTCTCTTGTTGTCTGCTTTTGTTCCTAGTGAATTTTGGGGAGAAGCTGTTCTTACTGCTGTAAGTTTGATTAATACAATTCCATCTTCTCATAGTTCGGGTCTATCTCCTTTTGAAAAGCTATATGGGCATGTCCCTGATTATTCCTCATTTAGAGTCTTTGGTTGTACTTGTTTCGTTCTTCGTCCTCATGTAGAACGCAATAAGCTATCCTCTCGATCCGCTATTTGTGTCTTTCTGGGTTATGGTGAAGGTAAAAAGGGGTATCGTTGTTTTGATCCAATAACTCAGAAACTTTATGTGTCTCGTCATGTTGTCTTCCTTGAGCATATACCTTTCTTTTCTATTCCATCCACTACTCATAGCCTGACAAAATCTGATCTTATTCATATAGATCCTTTTTCTGAAGATTCTGGTAATGATACCTCTCCCTATGTTCGATCAATTTGTACTCATAACTCTGCAGGTACTGGTACTTTACTCTCTGGCACACCTGAAGCTCCATTCTCATCTACAGCCCCTCAAGCTTCATCTGAGATTGTGGATCCACCTCCACGTCAGTCCATCCGCATTCGTAAGTCCACAAAACTACCAGATTTTGCTTATTCTTGTTATTCTTCATCATTTACTTCCTTTTTAGCTTCTATTCATTGTCTCTTTGAGCCCTCTTCCTATAAAGAGGCAATTCTTGATCCGCTTTGGCAGCAAGCTATGGATGAGGAACTTTCTGCTTTGCATAAGACAGATACTTGGGATCTGGTTCCTCTACCTCCTGGTAAGAGTGTTGTTGGTTGTCGTTGGGTGTATAAGATCAAGACTAATTCTGATGGGTTTATTGAGCGATACAAAGCTAGGCTGGTTGCAAAAGGATACTCTCAACAGTATGGTATGGACTATGAGGAGACATTTGCCCCGGTTGCCAAAATGACTACTATTCGTACTCTTATTGTCGTAGCTTCGATTCGTCAGTGGCATATTTCTCAGCTTGATGTTAAAAATGCATTCTTGAATGGAGATCTTCAAGAATAAGTTTATATGGCACCCCCTCCTGGTATTTCACATGACTCTGGATATGTTTGTAAGCTTAAGAAAGCATTATATGGTCTCAAACAAGCACCTCGTGCTTGGTTTGAGAAATTCTCTATTGTGATCTCGTCTCTTGGCTTTGTTTCTAGCAGTCATGATTCTGCTCTTTTTATTAAGTGCACTGATGCAGGTCGTATCATTCTGTCTTTATATGTTGATGACATGATTATTACTGGTGATGATATTGATGGTATTTCAGTTTTGAAGACAGAGTTGGCTAGACGATTTGAAATGAAGGATTTGGGTTATCTTCGATATTTCCTGGGTATTGAGGTAGCATACTCACCTAGAGGTTACCTTCTTTCTCAGTCGAAATATGTTGCAGATATTCTTGAGCGGGCTAGACTTACTGATAACAAGACTGTAGATACTCCTATTGAGGTCAACGCGAGGTACTCTTCTTCTGATGGTTTACCTTTGATAGATCCTACTTTATACCGTACTATTGTTGGGAGTTTGGTATATCTCACCATTACTCGTCCAGATATTGCATATGCTGTTCATGTTGTTAGTCAGTTTGTTGCTTCTCCTACTACTGTTCACTGGGCAACTGTTCTTCGTATTTTGTGATATCTTCGGGGTACAGTTTTTCAGAGTCTGTTACTTTCATCCACCTCTTCCTTGGAGTTGCGTGCATACTCTGATGTTGATCATGGTAGTGATCCCACAGATCGTAAGTCTGTTACCGGGTTCTGTATCTTTTTAGGTGATTCTCTTATTTCTTGGAAGAGCAAGAAACAATCTATTGTTTCTCAATCATCCACCGAAGCAGAATATCGTGCCATGGCATCTACTACCAAAGAGATTGTTTGGCTACGTTGGTTACTTGCTGATATGGGAATTTCTTTTCTCATCCTACTCCTATGTATTGTGACAATCAGAGTTCTATTCAGATTGCTCATAACTCGGTTTTTCATGAGCGCACTAAGCACATTGAGATCGATTGTCATCTTACTCGTCATCATCTCAAACATGGCACCATTGCTTTGCCTTTTGTTCCTTCTTCCTTGCAGATTGCAGATTTCTTTACCAAGGCGCATTCCATCTCTCGTTTTCGTTTTCTGGTTGGCAAACTCTCGATGCTTGTAGCTGCCGCATCGTGAGTTTGAGGGGAGATGTTAAATAATATTTATGTAGTCTTATTTATTAAGGGTAGAATAGTACTTTCAGTTTGACCTATATATACTTTATTTGTATTTAGGTTAACACTATGCATTCATAATAAACAGATTATTCAGAATTGTAGCCTCCTTTTTGTAGTTGATCTCAATTACTTTAACAGTAATAATTTTTTATTGGGACATATTTAATTATGAAACTTTATATTTTGTAAATTCAGTTATTTTGTGTTACATCCATCAAGGCATTCATTATATCGAATATATAATATAATAATGAAAGGAAAATAATTAATGTAAAAAAACCAATGGATTAATAAATGAATTGGTGGTATACCCAACGTATTTATGTGAAAGTTATGATAATGTGTTTCATACAGGATAATACAGGATATAAAGGATAAAATTTTAGACAAGGTTTCATGTAAGAAAGTCTGCTAATTTTTTGTTAAAATTAGAAAGATTATCAACTTTAAATAATAAATGGATAAGTTAGAAAAACAAATGACCCTATTATTCATGTACATTAAGTTAATTATAGTGTCAATTGCATATGAAATCATGGGGTATTACAAAAAAACATTGTTGTCTTAATATATATATATATATATATATATAATACCTTCTTGATTTTTTTTTCTTGATATAATTTAACCGGATCATATTATATCAATTGTCGCCTGATTTAATTTAAAATCCGAGTCATGTATAGACTTAAATTAAAAGGTTTTCAGGTTAGCCATCTAGATGGGGCTGGGTTTAATTAGTAACACTGCCAAAACACTTCTCATGACAATGTGTTGGCAATGTATGCGTTTTGTTGAGATAAAAGAGTTTTGGTTCAAGGGAAGCCTTCCTTGTCCCTTTTTAAAATTTTTCTTATGTTTCTTACAATGACTTTTTTATTTTACTTAAATGAAGGATATATTTCAAATAAATATTTTTTTTTTCAGGAAAAATATTAGAAAATTAGGAATTATATTATAAAATCATTTTGTTTCAACGAAATTTTAGTATTGCTCTTCTTATAAAAAAAAATATCATCTAATTAAATAAAAATATAAAGAGCTACCTAAGATATGAAATTAAATATTTTAATTTATATTTATCTCTCAACTTTTCAACTTAGTTTTTAGTTATTATTAAAAATTCTTTTTAATATTTGTTGATGACTTTAACTCTCCATTTGTTCTATTAAAAGAATGCATAAAATTTTTAGCTCACAATAAAATATTTCTTACTTTACAAAACATATTGATAATGATTATATTTTTTTATATAATTTTTTTTTTAATCTAACTCACTACATAACAAATGGCCAATATCCTAATAAATATAAAATAAAATGTCCCACGAACTATTAATCGAAGTATAAACAATTCTATGTAATTTTTTCAGCACAGAGAAAAACTATATTAAAAAAATAAAAATTCTTGTAAAGGTTAGGTTTCGTTTAAATTGTAGTTAGTATTTGTCACCTGACTAGTACATAACATTTATTAAATGGTCATAAACACACGTGAATTATTGTATCATGTAACAGAAACCAACCCCATCCGACAAAAAAAACCCTAATTTTTACAGGTAGTTTATATGAGCTCAATAAATTGGATATTTACATTTTAACCAAAAGCTGAAGAATCCTGACACTTTTTACCCATAAATAAATATAATTTTTGTAATTTTTAATTATTAACTATTGAATCAAATAATAATAAAAAACAATAGGTGAATAATATGCCCTTCAGCGCGAGGAAAGAAAAGTAGTTAATAGCAAAATCCAAATAAATAGGTGAATAATACATTTATTTAGTCGACGAAAACCAGATGGTGGGAGAAATGGGCCAAATGCCAGGATGTCTCTGGTTATGGGCCAAAACACCAGGGTGGCTTGGTATCTTTCATTTTAAGAGCAAAATGAGATAACGGCCTCTCGCTGTTTTGAGACGGATGCTCAAGCAAAAATCTTAGTTTTCGGGGCGGCCGCCAATTTTATTGATGAATCTTTAAGAAATTTTTTTTTTTCCCATGAAAAAGGTTAAAGTTATATAAATTCAAAAAATAATTATGAGGAGCACACATCAAGTAAGATAAGTCTGAAAACAAGATAAAAAGACTATAAAATTATAACAAAAGACAAATCTGAAACAACGAGAAAACAAATCAAAAACTAAAATAGAGATATTCAATTGACTGGTTTTTGGGAAATCTAGGAATGGTCTACTAGTTATTCAAAAAAAGCCTAGAAACTGGACGGCCAGTTTTTAGTAGTCCTAGAAATGATCAACTAGTTTTACAATGAATCCTAATAATAAATCTAGAAACTAGTTAATCGGTTTTTAAAAATTCTATAACCGGTCGTTCGTTTTATAAGAGTCATTTTTAGGGTGTGTTTGGAAACGCGATGCAAATCATATTCCCTCAAATTTTGATTTTTTTCAGATTGTTTTGATGTGCTGATATCAAAAATAATTTTTAAAACATGAAAAAACTTTATTTTAATGTATTTCTAAGCGAAAAAGCACTTTGAACCGTCACCACTACCACAATTCTAAATAGTACGCCTGTTTGGGAGTGTGGTTGCGGTTGCTTTTCAAAGTGTTTTTCATTCGGAAATATATCAAAATAATATATTTTTATTTTTAAAAAAATATTTATGATATTAGTGCATTAAAATAATCTAAAAACACCAAAAAAATATTAATTTGAAGCAAAAAAAATCAAATCTTTTCAAAAACACTTTTAAAACACAAAAACAAAAAACACTTACTCAAGTTCAGTCGCTTGCTTCTTTATCCACGTTAGATTTCTTGTCAAATTGTCATTAATTTCTTACATAAACAGAAAGGTGCACTGAAGCAATAGGGCCTGCTTCTCTTTCATTGCTCTACTACATCTACTAGTGAAGTTTTTTTGCTAAGGTTTCAGTTGCATGAAAGCAACCTCTACCTCAAGCCTAAAGAGACTCGAAGCTTGTTGGTCTTAAGCTCGGCTCTTGTCCATTGGAGGGATACAACAGTCTTTGACCTCAAGAGTTTGCCTTGTTTGCAAACCCACTTCAACTCTCTCCAAAACAAATAAGAAAATACCCAGCATGAGCTAATTGACTAGCAGCAGCTTGATCCTATACAGTCTGCTTCATTTTAAGTTTGTGTATCAATGCAACTGGCACAAAGTATATGCAGAGGAACAATTTGCCTTTAAGGTCAAGAAAATGGCTTCTTAGCCTAGCCTAGCCTAGCCTAGCCCTGCTAGCATAGGATTATAAGAAGAAGCATGTTTAAATGTTGAGAGCGACCAGTAAAGAATATAGAAGGCAACATGAGTTCTCTTTTAGATTACAACTAAGAGTAAATAATTGCAGATTGAGATAATATGTCATGTTTATGTGTTAGGTGACTGAACAACTACCTTTTATTCTGTACAAAATCATAAATTGTTTGATTTGCCACCAAGCTCTTTTCTCTCTCAATCCCACATGCTAATAAGTCCCAACCAATCTTGAAAACTGCGTATACACAGAAGTACTGAGATTTTATACTTGTACAATTGTTTTCTGTTCGATATTTGGTACAAAAGAATGTGATAAACAAAAATTGGCAACTCAGTCTAGATCAACAATAATGTTTTTGTTCATCTGTTCCATTTGACATACTGGAAAGAAAACAACAACGCAAAAAAAAAAAAAAAAAAAAAAAAAAAAAAAACAAGAACAAGATCAAGATCAGCTACAGTATCAAAATTTCATAGTAAATTGGCCTGTGAGCTTCAGATTCTCAACAATGAAGCCTCTCCAGTTCATAGATGAAATGGTATGGCAAAGGAACAAACCAGATGAGTGTAGTTGAGACTTATAAGCGACAATAGCAAATAGAATCTACCTCTGTATGAACTATCCTTGAACCAGAAATGAAAATCACCATCCTGTATCTACATTCTGGAAACTCTTGAGAAGGAAATTCCAGCTTCATGCTCATCTTAGTTGGCTATATGACCCACCAGCGGCTCATGATTGTGGGAATTTGCAGGCCACCATGACTCACACCGGACACACCATGACTCACACCGGACATCATTACTGGCCTCTGCAGCAAATGTGTAAGGGACATCGACATTGAGAGCATCACAGATACCGGGAACCTCTTGTTTCATTGCAGTATTCTGTTCTTCTCTGGCTCTAAGAAAATGAGCCCTTTTGTGACCTCCCAAAGCTTGGCCAGATAGAAAAACTTTAAAGCAGATTGAGCATTTGTGCTCCTTACCCTCCTTTGACTCGCAATCTTTTACAATAACTTCATCACTTTCCTGCTTTGCTAATTCCTGAATACATTCAAGTTTGCCTGTAGCCTCAGTTTCAGCAGAAAAATTAGTCTGGATATCCTTTTCGCAGCTATCAACCTTCACCTCTATGGGACTCTTTCTATGGAATGTTTGGTGACCCCCAAGTGACTGATAAGTGTTGAATTTCCTGTTGCAGATTCTGCACGTGAAATCACCTTTCTTGCTAGGACCTTGCATGATATCATAACTTGAAGTGGTTACTTCCATCTGATACCGAGATTCCTTTCCCATTTCAGAATTACAAGCATCAAACCTTGCTTGATTACTTGGAATAGATTTCTCAAATCCCGAACCAGCACAATCCAATCCAACTTCACTCATCAGATCCTGACTTGATTCAGCTTCAGTGCAAGTGGTAAGCATTTCATCATGATCTCCCTTCTCTATATCAATACGACAAAATTCAACTCCAGATTCATCATCCAATTGAGGGCTCTTGGATTCAATATCCTTGAAAGTAGTCTCTCCCGGAACTTCCGATCTAACTTGATTTTCCTCATCACGCCCCGTCTCAGTATCACCTTCACCACCACATCCATGTATACTAGTCATAGAATCCAAATCACAGGAGTCTAAATTATCCTCTCTGGGTTTCTTTGGCTTGACTAGTTCATTACCATGAAAAACATGGCAATCCTCATCTCTCTCAATTCGCTTATTTCGACACAATGAATCAAACCCATTACATTCACTCCTAGACATCATAATCAAAGTAAGAGCCGCCTCTTCAACTTCTTGGTCAATATCAAAACCAGAAACAGATTCATTCAAGCTAGAAAAAGAAGAATTAGGAGTAATCTTGTACCTCATTCTACTAGATCGCTTTCTTCTCACAAGATTCACAGCCTCCGTAGCAGATAAAGCCATAGAAACCAGATTAGGCCTAGAACTAGCCCTTGGTTCACTTGAGATCGTAAACTTCTCACGATGCAGTCTCTTGTGATTACTTAAAGATTTTAACGACAGAAACCCTCTTCCACATTCTTCGCAGTAAACTCCTTTTCTTTCTTTAGCAGGGTGATGCCTCATGTGACCATGAAGGGATTTTTCTGAACCAAATTCTTTGCCACAAAATCTACATTTCACTGTTTCTTGCGTTGAAACACTATCATCATGATTGAAGTCAGAGGATTTCCAAGATTTCTTGGGCTGTTCTCTTACGCCACAACTATCAGGACCCACGTTGCTGCTTTCAAACTTGACATTTCCTTTAATAGATTTTCTAGTTCCATGAATCCTCATGTGACCACCCAACATATTCCCAGTCAAGAAACTTTTGTTGCATAACTTGCACACATGCATCTTTTCTTGATTCTTCTTCATTTGTTCAAACAAAAGAAACTCCAGATCAGAAACCAAGCAAAACCTCAACTTTCTCAAGAAAATGGCAAAAGATGGTTCTTTGACTATCCAGGAAAACTAACACGCCAGAAAGTTGAAGAAAACAGAGGAGCCAATGAAAACCCAGATCAAAAGAACCTAAATTTGAGCCAAGTTTTGTAAAGTCTTGGTCTTTTGAAAGGAAAAAAGAGGAGACCATGTGGGTTCTTGTGATGTAATCAAGCTAAGTCAAAAACCCTATACAAAGAGTGATCCCCTGCCCCTGTTCAATTGCTCTGCCTCTCTTATAGAGTACTGCTTTGTTTGCAAGTAAATGCAATGCAAGAGACATTTGAAGTGAAAGTGATGGGTTTCGTGAATCTGCTTTGCAGGCCAGACCCCCCCCCCCTCCCCTCCTCTCCTCTCCAGTGATGGGTTTTGTACTCGCTTGCATTTGATAAAGTACAATTTTGGCCACGAAATGATTTGGCATTTGAGTATGTGATTGCTTGTGATTAAAGTAATTTGTTAGAGCTACCTTAAGCTAGGTTCCTTTTGAATCCATATTATGTTATTATTAGAGTATTGATTATTTGATTTATTATTCCTCTTGCCATCTCTCTATTCTTGGATAGAACTCACTTAACTATTTGTAATAAGTGGATTCACCTGGATCAATCAAATTTGTTTTTTAAAAAAAGAAAAAACACTAGTTTTTGCACGGAACTAGCTAAACCCTGGGTTAGTCCTGTGAATGGTGAAGCATAGCCTGGTCTTATAGATAAAGATAGATCATGAAACAACATACTCAACCTTTCTTGGTGGCGTTGTCTTGTTCTGCAAAATTCTCCACTCCAATGAGCTTTCTTTCCCAACCTGGAAGGTGGATTAAGCTATTAATCAAATGCTTTGTGTTGTGTGTGTGTGTGTGTGTGTGTGTTGTGTGTGTGTGTGTGTGTGTGTGTGTGTTGTGTGTGTGTGTGTATCCTCTCTTGGCAACAATTGATATGAAAAATATTAACTTTGGAGATCTGGAGCTTATGAAGTGGCCATTGAAATCAATTTAAGCACGAATGATTATAAAAGAAAACTATGTGAACAGGCTGGCCAACATGGATCAGATCCAAAAGTTGGGTTATTTTTTATGCATGAACCGAAGTCTTAATCTCTTGGTATAATAAGCATGGCCCAGATTATTTGAATTCACTATGCAATTTTTTTTTTAAAAAAAAACATATATTGGATTAAAACAGTTAAATGATATTTGTTCTTCTAAGAAAAATTATGTAACTTTTTATTAGAGGTAATGCGGTTTTTATCTCATGACTCATCAGTCATTGTTGAATTAATAAGGGATATTTGGTCTTTTAATATTTTTAAGCATAGAAAAATAATTAAATTACCTTTAAAAGCAAAACAAATAATTTAAATTGATATTCAAGTGCTTTTTCTTATTTTCATCTTGGTTTCTTTAGTTATAATCAAGTTGACTAAAAAAAAATTTAGTATTTTAATAAATATAAAATATTATTTAAAAAACAAAAATAGTGGCACGTGTTGGACACGCACACTTTTTAAGCAACGTGTAAAGGAGATGCAGCTCCCAAATGGTTGCTTTTTGGATGACATTCGAACTATCTCAATTGTCCCTCCATCCTAGGCCCAATATATATGATCAGCGGAACTCTAATTTAACAGCAACGGGCCTTTCTTTTCTTTTCTCTTTTCTTTTTTCTTTTTGTTCTCTTCCTTGATTGTCGAGAATGACATTCTAAATTTTTAAATCAACCTTTCTATTTATTTTTTCTTCATATTTAGTCCTTTTTATTTTGATTATTTTTATTTGAAAAAATCTATAAAATTAGAATTTTTCTCAATTTCATCCCCCTTCAATTTTTTTATTTGTCTGATTTGATCCTTATTTTTTTTATTACTTATTGTTTTATTTGAGATAGTTTTTTAAATTGAATTTTATTACAATTTCATCATCCTTTAATTTTTTTTTTCCTATTAGATTTGACTATCATTCTTTTTTTTTTTTTACTTTTGCAAACTTTTTAAATTGATATTTTTTATTTACTTTCATCCTGTAACATTAAATTGATAGGAGTTGAGCTTCTTATTTGATTCCGAGGCTAGGACTTCAAAGGTTGCAAGTTTGAGAGATTAACTCAAGTTTATGAGATTTTTCCGGTTTTGCTAGGCAAGTTTTTTAAATTGATTTTTTTTTCAATTTCATCCTTCAACATTAAATTGATTGAGAATTTAGTTTCTTGAATGAGCTTGTGTTTAGGATTTCACGGATTGTAAGTTTGAAAGATTAACTCAAGTTTAGAAGATTTGTCCGAGTTTTCTTTGTTTGTTTTTTTAAAAAACAAAAACTCATGATTTTTCACTTTTTTTTTCAATATTTATTTAATAGGAGATTGGGCTCTATTTTTTTTTTTTTTGCTTCATATAGGATTTTTCACTAATCTTAAAAATTACACGGGTTATCTCGGGTCTTTTTATTTATCGTTCTTCGTTAAATTTAGATTTTTAAAGAAGTTTTGTTTTTTTAATTAAAATAAATAAATTAATTAAATATAAGTATGAGATGTTCACTTCATAATATTTTTTTTGGTTTGCTTTTTAAATTATTGCTCTGGTGATACGTGTAATATCTTTCAATGTTAACAAGATACTATATAAGTAGGGGTGATATAAAAAGCTTATTTTATATTAGTGAAGGGTTTATATGATATATAAAATTTATTCAATTAGTTTTCCCTATGCATGTCAAATTGTAAACTTAGTCAAACAATTTAAATTGGTTGATGGATTATTTCCTTGTTTTAGCCTAAAAAAATAGAGACAATATTAAAAAAAAAAAGGGGGGGGGGAAATTCTACCTTAAACTAATAAGATAGTACCTAACTTTTTGATAGTTTTTGTTTGATTGGGTTAATTTATCATATATGTGATTATTATTGTGATTTAGTTGAATTTTTGTTTCCTAGAATATCATATAATATTCTAAGAGTTTTGACAAAATGTACGTTTTGATTTGGAAGAACTTAATTAATGATTAAATTGTATTTATTATAAAATATTATGATTAAAAAACTTTCAATCAAGGACTTTGAGAAAAAAAAATACAAGAATCAAGGTAAATTTTTAAGACAAGCTCAAGAACCAGAAAGTATATAAACAGAAATTTCATGATGTAGGAATATAAATAATAAAGGAATTATGCGTGTTTTAGCAAGCAACTTCGAAGATCCAATGCTTGGTCAATACTCCTCTGTGGCAAATGCTGCTGCTCATGTGTGTGTGGTCCATCTCAAATTCCTTGCTTTCTATTTTGCTGATGAGACCACAGATTTGGCATCTTTTGCTGCTATGCTTCTAGCTACTGCAATGGGTGCTGGGTTTCCATCCCCATTGGAGTAAGGTGCAAGAACTGCAGTTCTACAAACGTTTTTATCGAGCTCAAATCTCCATCCTCGATTGCTTTTTGACCCCATCCACAAGTGTTCGACGTCAGAATTACGTCGCCTTTTCTTCTTTTTTTGTGGTTAATCTACCCATGCAATCAATAAATATATACTGGAAACACACAGCTCCGCCATGCACCGGTTACCGTCGTCGGTATCGGAACAACCCACTAAGAACTTTACCAAACAACCAGTTTAGGGTTCCTGTGCATTTCTGCTGGAAAGTGGCTGCAATTATCATATACGAGTGAGGTGATGAAACATTCCCTACTTTAAGAACATCCCCTGCTTTAAGAACACGTTAAGATCTTTTCATTAATCATTGGTACATAGAAAAACCAGGATTTTTTTTAGTAGTTATCCACATTACCACAAATTCACACAATCAATCTCAACTCACTATACAACCATCCTAAACCTTCACCAAATAACAACATAATTTACGTTCTTTTCCATGATCCAATAATTTTTTACATTAAAATTACTTCATCATCAAAATATAAGACATAATTAAATTCTAAAGATTAAAATAAACTAATTACATGTATTTTTCTTTTAACCTAAAGAATACAAAAATATAATATCAGTTTCAACTTAACTAATTACAGGAATTCAACTTATTTATTTTTCATCCATTCTGAATATTACTAATTTGACTTATTTCATCATCGAGTTACAGGTGAGGCACATGAAGTGGGTGTTTGGCGTTGTGACTGCGGTTGCTAGCAAACGTCGTTGTAAAGTGTTTGGTTAAATATTAACCACACTTTTATTACACGTGGGTCCCACCCGAAACTAAGGATAGACCTCAGTTTGTGAAAAGCAATTTCCAATTGCTTTTCTCATGGTCGTGTTCTCCTCTCTCTCACCGACACTGCAGAATTAATTAACATTGCAAAACTTTCCCAACCCGAGAGCTCGTCTCCATTGATCTAGAAAAATCGTGTCATTTCCCAAATTTCATCCTTTCTCTTTGTTCCCTTCTCTTGTCTCTTGCCAAAAGACAACGAAACCATTGCCAAAATTTTCAAAAACAACCTAAGAGGCTCCATTGTTCAGATCTGTAAAAATCCTGCTCTTATTTCCCAAAGTTAGACGCCAGAGAGAGTGTTCATCCTTGTTCCCCTCTGTTCCCTTCTCTCGTCTCCCTGTAAACAACAACGAAAAAGGTGTCTTCTTCTTTCAAACCATCTTCTTTCAAGCAATTGTCATTTGCCATGTTCCCCTCTGTCCCTTCTTCTTTCAAACGAAGATCTGTCACCTTCATCGATATAAATTGTGCCGAGAGGTCTCCATAAAAACAGCAGATCCGTGCTGGGAAAACTCACATGAGAGAGAGAACTGTAAGTTCCTACCTTATATCTCATCTTTAATTTTTTTTTTAGCTCTAAATTTAATTTATGTGCTGCTTCATGAAATCTGTTTACTGTGCGTAATTATATGTTGTTCTGCGTTGAAATCAGTTTCCTAGTTGGTCATCTACTAGTTTACATTGTTGCTGCTTGATTTTTTTGTTTGTTTACTGGAAACAATGTGATTCATCCATGCTGATTATTGTTGAATCTGATAAACGGTAGAGTTCTTTACAAGCATTTTTTATATATAAAAAAATTAATCCCAGTAGTTATGTGATTAACCGAGGGGAAAAGTTATTCATTTGTGCTTTGCTTGATCCGTTTACATTAATGAGTAGAGTAGTTTTTGTCATCCTTTGTTTGCGCAAAAATCCTCATGTAAGGCTGAACTTTAGATTTACAGTATCACTTTTTACAACCATTTTCAACATAAATGTTTTGATTTTTGCCTTGCCATAAGCTTTCCTAGAAAATTTTAATTCCAAATAACTATAGTTAACCGTGTCCTGCGATGCAAGGATAGAATATTGCAACCAAATTAATTGTGACCTACTTCAATTCTATTGCCTTATGAGCCTTTTTGTTTGTCCTACAAAACCTATGTTCTGTATTTGCTACCTTGAATTGAAAAGCAAAGAGTATGTTTTCATGTGCTTCAATTTCTGTCGTTGAGAGATGAACCCAATCTCACTTGTTTAAGATAACCATAATAAGATAAAATAGATGTTTCATTGAATATGGATTGGAACTACAAAATTAAAAAAAAGGTCTTCCAAAACATAAAGCTTAAACTGACAGATATGTCTAAAATAATTATTGACTTGAGTAATTTCACCTTAAGAGAGGAATCACCAACAAGCAAGCATGAAAAAAAAAACATAGATTATTCTACTGTAATAGTTGAATCCACAATTATATTTGTCCCTCCAAGTAATTGATATCATTGATTGTTTTCTTTTGTTAAATGTTTTAAAAGATATCATGAAAGGTCTTGAATCTTTGGATAAGGCTGCTTGGACAAAGAAAATGTTGCATATATTTTGTGATTTATGCATTAAGACCATTGATATGGGAATGAGACCTAATACTCATTTCGATAAAACAGGGTGAAAATTTCTTATAACATCATTCAAAGAACAAAATGGTCATGCATTCACTAAAACACAACTGAAAAACAAATGGGATGGGTGCAAAAACGATTGGAGGATATGGACAAAGCTGGTTTCTGAAACTGTTGTAAGTTGGAGTATTGAATTAGGAACAATTTCAGCTAGCGATGAGTGGTGGAAAGCAAAAATTCAAGTCAATTCCTCATCATCCTAACAATTTCATTTCTTGTTGTCAAATTTTGAAAAAATGTTCAATTCATGATCCTTCATTACTTACTTGTACTTATTATATGTAGGAAATTAGAGGAGCCAAAAAATTCAAACAAAACGATATTGAACCGTTTTTGAAGATTAAATTTAACAGAATGTATTCCAACATTGTCGCAACTGGAGAGTTTGCATGGGCTCCTTCGTCAGGAGTACTTAGTGGCAATGATGTCAATCCTGGCACAAGCAAAGCCAACATTGATGGTACTGATTTCGAAGAAGGAAATGGTGATTCAGAGAAGGATGAGATTCCAAATTTGGACACTAACATGTCTCGAATCGTCAGGAGTACTTAGTGGTAATGATGTCAATCCTGGCACAAGCAAAGCCAACATTGATGGTACTGATTTCGAAGAAAGAAATGGTGATTCAAATAAGGATGAGATTCCAAATTTGGACACTAACATGTCTCGAATGGTTGGTGGGGTGAATATGTCAAGCAGCAGCAACACAAAGAGTAGTGGCAAAAGAAAAGAACGAGATCCTTCTAAGGTTTAAGGTAGAAAGAAGAAAACGTCTGGAATTGGTGTTTAGCTGCTGTCAAGGTGGGATCAACTACTTGAGAGTATGTCGACTAGGAGTGATTCAACTTCTTTGAATATGGATCGGCAAGGCTGTAGTATTCCCGAGGTGATGGCTAAGCTCCACTCAATTCCTGGAGTTTCAATTGATGATGATTTTCACGACTTTGCTACATAGTATCTTAGTTTAAGAAAGAAAAGAGAAATGTAGTCCAGTATGGGTGATCTTGAACAGAAGTTGAAATGGTTGCAGCGAATGTATGCACGAAGTAAACATACTTAGCTAACATGGTATGATTTCATTTTCTTAAATGTTAATCAATTAACTATAGTCAAGTGCTAGCTAAATGTACTGTGTGATGTTATTTGACATGATTGATAATTTATTTATACATGTTTATTTTATTTTTGCAAAATAATATGATGACAATTTTGAAAAGAGTAGTTTCCAATTGTCAAAGTTCGTTTGAGTCATTATATTATTCAACATTTCGTGTTGAGAAATATGGGCATATCCATTGCGGTTAGTTTTTTACTGTTGTTGTATTATGGACTTTTTATGTGAGATATAGGATTGTTGAGTTGCGTGTATTTTTTTTATTCGAATTCATATTTCAGAGATTAGTCGTTGTATTTATGGACTTTTTACGTTAGTTATCGGACTGTTGAGTTGCGTGTATTTTTTTATTCGAATTCATATTTCAGAGATTAGTTGTTGTTTCAAAATAGATCATTTTTTAATTTTATGTTTGTCATGTTATTGCGTTGAATAGCTCGATGTTATTTAAGTCAATGTAAACAAGTAATATTAATTGTGAGTATAACTATTTACGATAGCAGAAAATAAATGGTACAAAAGTTAAAGATAAAGCTACAAATGAAAATGATGTATGTGATGGTTTCAGAGTGTAGCAATTCAAAACATATAAGGACAAAAATGTAGAATAATGGAAACAAAACAATAGGGCCAAAGCATCTTGAATAATTGAAGGAGGACAATAGCTTTATTGGAATCACGTGAAAGTATCAACATTCTGCCTACAAAAGAACATTTATATGTTCATTTTATAGCTCATACATGTCAAAACACAATTATTTTAAAAGAAAAGGATTTCAAAAGAGACGTAGACATCATTTAAATTTTTCTATATAAGGAGGGATCTGTGTTTCATGTTTTCCAATGTCATAACATCCTTCAAAACAAACCTCTCAATTGCATTTGATACAAGCAAGTGGAACACTTTCTTTTTTTGCTTTACAGGTATGTA